>NC_067475.1:59172717-59772717 GCF_947179515.1 Apodemus sylvaticus
TGCATCACGTGTATGCCTGCTTCTCACAGAGGCCTGAAGAGGGGGAGCCGGGTGCCCTGGATCTGGAGTTGCAGACGTTGTGAGCCACCATGTGGGTGCTGGGAATCCAGCCTAGGGTCCTCTGCAAGAGAAGCCAGCACTCCGCTCCTGGTAGCCCCTGATCTCTCATTCTGTAGCTCTCAAGCTGAGCTCAAGGAAGGGGAGAGGCAGAAGTCCCCTAAAGAAGCCACAAAGGGCAGGACTCTAATCTGTCACCACCATAAGCTGAGCTGAGCCTTAGTCCTCTCATCTGTTCTCTGGGATCAGTAGATGCTAAGATGGAGTCACAGAGGGTCAGAGGTCAATGACTATACTTTAAAAACATTTTTTTAGATTATTGTATTTTATGTATACATGTGTGTCTGTGTGTATATCTGTGCACCGTGTTGTATACGGTACCCTTAGGAGCCACACAAGGGTTTGGATGCCTCAGGGCTGGAGTTACAGTGAGTTATGAACAGCTAGGTGGGTGCTGGGAATTGAACTCAGGAACTCTGCAAGAGCAGCCAGTGCTCTTAACCACTGAGCCATCTTTCCACTCCCTTACATCCCCAACAACATGTGCTGGTGCACACACAAACATTTTCATCCTAGTAACAAAAAGTGTGGGACTTTGAAGTTTAGTGGGATTCCCACACAGCTCATCTGTCCGTCCAGATCGCCTCCGCCTGTGTGACCACAACGCTGTGCTGATGTTCTGGTGGAAGAGGAGAAACTCAGAGAGAGAGACATCTGTGCCTCTCCCATTGTCTGACAAATAATCCTTTATTGTGTGTTTTGGTTTGGTTTTAGTCATTCCCAAAATTAGTGTGTGGCTGTGACTGTGAGTTTGTGTGTCTGACAAGGCTGCTTCAGAGCACTGAAGTTATAGACGTTGACTTGTAAAAACAAAAACAAACAAAAATGACGGTGTGTGATTAATTCCTTTCTAAAGCTGAGAGTGGTGGTTCCTGTTGGTCTGAGTTCCGCCCGACTGAGGGTACCGCCGCTTGGGAGGAGAAATGCTGAAGTTTGACTGTGCTTCACCTAAGGGTGGGTGCGGGGCTTCGGGGAAGCGCAGAGACTCTGCTCTGGGGTGGGAAGCTCAGTCTGAGATGTGGGGAAGTCTAGGCTGTTATTCCCTGGCTTCCGAGCCCCTGGTTGGGGTCCCCGGGCCACTGCTGGGAGTCGGGGAAGAGCCGAGGAGTCTAGTCTGGGGTGGAATTAAGCCGCAGCTCAGTAGTCCAGTGGCTTCGCCGTGGCTCCCACAGTGGACCTTGGTGAAAGAGACAGTCCGTGGTTCTAAACTGTTTGCTGACTGTTCATCGTGGGAAATGGGTGCATGTTGTACAGAATCAACTTCTCAGCGTGGGCTTGAGTTTAAATACCTTTTGTAGGGGGGAATGTCTGGGAAGGAAAGCTTATTGGCTAAACTCTCAGGGCTTCTAGGTACCTCATGGAGAACTCTGTCACAGGTCACGTTTCTGTAGGTAGGCAGTGTGGCACGTGCTCCAGGCCAGGGACTTGGCAGGGAGCCTAAGACTCAGGCGTGTGTCCACCGAGTCTCTGCGTGTCAGACCTGCTCTGCCTTACCAAGCTTCCTGGGATGGTTTTACCATCCCACAGGTTCACACCTGTAGTCTCAGCACTTAGGAGGTAGGGGCAGGAGGATCAGGAGTTCAAGGCCAGCCCCTGATACTTTGTGAATTTGAGGCCAACCTGAACTATAAGAGAACTCATCTCAAGAAAAGAAGGGGCTGCAGGAGAGAGATGGCTCATAGATTAAGAACACTGCACTTTCAAAGGACCCAAGTTTAGTTCCCAGCACCCACAACGAAGAGCTCACAACAGTCTGTACCTCTTGGCTCTCTTGGGTACCCCCACCCCCACACTCACACACACACACACAAACACACAAATATAAAAAAGATTTTTTTGAGTCAGCGTTTCTCTGTGTAACAGCCCTGGCTGTCCTGTAACTCATTCTGTAGACTAGGCTGGCCTCGAACTCAGAAATCCACCAGCCTCTGTCTCCCAAGTGCTGGGACTAAAAGTGTGCAAGCTTCTAGTGGATGCAATTCTAAATCAACAAGTTGATGTGGAAAAATACATCTTGAAATATATGAAAGGAACATCTAAGAGGGGCTTCCGGGCTGCCAGCGGGGAGAAGTCGGTGTGCTCTGGTGAATCTAGCGGGCCCCAGCAGGAGCCTTCAGGTGCCTGCTTTGGGATCTGAACAGCCTGGGCCACAGCACTCGGTCTCCAGGAAGTGCAGGAGACCTGGTGTGCACCCAGAGGCAGTCTGGGAGCTCACAGCACAGCTTGCTCCTGTGGCATGGAGCTTAGGTTCCAGTCCTGAGGCCTCTGGCAGGAGCCCTCAGCTCTCTCTGCTTCCGGATCCAGATCAGCCTGGGCAGCAACACCACATCTCCAGGTCCTGCAAGAGGCAAGAGGCAAGAGGGGCTTCCAGGCGGACAGCGGGGAGAAGTCGTTGTGCTCCGGTGAATCCAGCAGGCCCCAGCGGGAGCCTTCAGGTGTCTGCTTCAGGATCTGAACAGCCTGGGCAACAGCACCCTGTCTCCAGGCAGTGCAGGAGGTAAGCTGTGCACCAGAGGCCACCTGGGAAGGGGCAGCTTGCACTGGTGAGTCCAGCATTGACAAGACCAACTAACACCAGTGAGAACTAGATGGCAAAAGGCAAACGCAGGAACGTCACTAACAGAAATCAAGGCAATATGGCAACATCTGAACCCAATTCTCCTTTACCAGCATGTCCTGGATACCCCATCACACCAGTAAAACAAGATTTGGATTTAAAATCACTGGTCATGATGCTGGTACAGGAACACATGAAGGACATACTTAAAGAAATTCAGGAGAAAATGGATCAAAGTTAGAAGCCCTTGCAAGGGAAACACAAAAATCATTGAAAGAAATCCAGGAGAATGCAAAAGCCAATAATGAGGAAACGCAAAAAACACTTAAAGAAATACAGGAGAACTTTGGTCAACAGGCTGAGGTCATGAAAGAGGAAACACAAAAATCTCTTAAAGAATTACAGGAAAGCACAAACAAGCAAGTGAAGGAGCTAAGCAAAACCATCCAGGATCTAAAATCAGAAGTAGAAACAACTAAGAAAACTCAAAGGGAGACAACTTTGGAGATAGAAAGCCTTGGGAAGAAATCAGGGGACATAGATGCAAATATCAACAACAGAATACAAGAGATAGAAGAAAGAATCTCAGATGCTGAAGATACCATAGAAACCATGGACTCAACAGTTAAAGAAAATGCAAAATGCAAAAAGCTTGTAACCCAAAATATCCAGGAAATCCAGGACACAATGAGAAGACCAAACCTAAGGATTATAGGCATAGATGAGAGTGAAGATTTACAACTTAAAGGGCCAGCAAATATCTTCAATAAAATTATGGAAGAAAACTTTCCTAACATAAAGAGAGAGATGCCCATGAATATACAAGAAGCCTACAGAACTCCAAACGGACTGGACCAGAACAGAAATACTTCCCGTCACATAATAATCAAAACATCAAATGTACTAAACAAAGAAAGAATATTAAAGGCAGTAAGAGAAAAAGGCCAAGTAACATATAAAGGAAGACCTATCAGAATCAGACTTTTCACCTGAGACTATGAAGGCTAGAAGATCCTGGGCAGATCTCATGCAGACTCTAAGAGAACACAAATGCCAGCCAAGACTACTATATCTAGCAAAACTCTCAATCACCGTAGATGGAGAAACTAAGATATTCCATGACAAAACCAAGTTTACCCAATATCTAGCCACAAACCCAGCCCTCAAAGGATAATAGGAGGAAAACACCAATACAAGGAGGGAAACTTCACCCTGGAAAAAGCAAGATAGTAACCTTTCATCAAACCCAAAAGAAGTTAACCAATCAAATTTAAAAATAACGTCAAAAATGACAGGAAGTAACAATCACTATTCCTTAATATCTCTTAACATCAATGGACTCAATGCCCCAATAAAAAGACATAGACTAACTGACTGGATACGTAAACAGGACCCTACATTTTGCTGCTTACAGGAAACACACCTCAGGGTCAAAGACAAACACTACCTTAGAGTAAAAGGCTGGAAGACAATTTTACAAGAAAATGGTCGCAGGAAACAAGCTGGAGTAGCAATTTTAATATCAGATAAAATTGACTTTCAACCCAAAGTCATCAAAAGAGACTCTGAGGGACACTTCTTGCTGGTCAAAGGAAAAATACAACAAGAAGAACTCTCAATCCTGAACATCTATGCTCCAAATGCAAGGGCACCCTCTTTCGTAAAAGAAACTTTATTAAAGCTCAAAGCACACATTGCACCTAACACAATAATTGTGGGTGACTTCAACACTGCACTTTCCTCAATGGACCGATCAGGAAAACAGAAACTAAACAGGGACACAATGAAACTAATTGAAGCTTTGGACCAATTAGATTTAACAGATATATATAGAACATTCTATGCTAAAGCAAAAGAATATACCTTTTTCTCAGCACCTCATGGTACCTTCTCCAAAATCGACCATATAATCGGTCACAAGACAGACCTCAACAAATATAAGAAGATCGAATTAATCCCATGCCTCCTATCAGATCACTATGGAGTAAAAGTGGTCTTCAATAGCAACAAAAACAACAGAAAACCCACATACACGTGGAAACTGAACAATATTCTACTCAATGATACCTTGGTCAAGGAAGAAATAAAGAAAGAAATTAAAGACTTTTTAGAACACAATGAAAATGAAGGCACAACATACCCAAATCTATGGGACACAATGAAAGCAGTGCTAAGAGGAAAACTCATAGCCCTGAGTGCCTCCAAAAAGAAAATGGAGAGAGCATACATTACCAGCTTAATGACACACCTGAAAGCCCTGGAACAAAAAGAAGCTATTTCACCCAGGAGGAGTAGAAGGCAGGAGGAAATCATCAAACTCAGGGCCGAAATCAATCAAGTAGAAACAAAGAGAACCATACAAAAAATCAACAAAACCAGGAGCTGGTTCTTTGAGAAAATCAACAAGATAGATAATCCCTTAGCCAGACTGACCAAAGGGCACAGAGAAAGTATTCAAATTAACAAACTTAGAAATGAAAAGGGAGATATAACAACGGAAACTGAGGAAATCCAAAAAATCATCAGATCCTACTACAAGAGCCTGTACTCAACACAACTGGAGAATCTGGAGGAAATGGACAATTTCCTTGACAGATACCAAATACCAAAATTAAATCAGGACCAAATAGATCATCTAAACAGTCCCATAACGCCTACAGAAATAGAAGGAGTCATAGAAAGTCTTCCAACCAAAAAAAGCACAGGACCAGATGGTTTCAGTGCAGAATTCTATCAGACCTTCAAAGAAGAGTTAACACCAATATTCTTCAAACTATTCCACAAAATAGAAACAGAAGGAACACTACCCAATTCCTTCTACGAAGCCACAATTACGCTGATACCAAAACCACACAAAGATCCAACAAAGAAAGAGAACTTCAGACCAATTTCCCTTATGAACATCGATGCAAAAATACTCAATAAAATTCTTGCCAACCGAATCCAAGAACACATCAAAACAATCATCCACTATGATCAAGTAGGCTTTATCCCGGGAATGCAGGGTTGGTTCAATATAGGGAAATCCATCAATGCAATCCACTACATAAACAAACTCAAAGAAAAAAACCACATGGTCATTTCATTGGATGCTGAAAAAGCATTCGACAAAATTCAGCATCCTTTCATGCTTAAAGTCTTGGAAAGAACAGGAATTCAAGGCCCATACCTAAACATAGTAAAAGCAATATACAGCAAACCGGTAGCCAGCATCAAACTAAATGGAGAGAAACTTGAAGCAATCCCACTAAAATCAGGGACTGGACAGGGCTGCCCCCTTTCTCCTTATCTTTTCAATATTGTACTTGAGGTACTAGCTCTGGCAATTCGACAACATAAGGAGGTCAAAGGGATACAAATTGGAAAGGAAGAAGTCAAACTATCATTATTTGCAGATGACATGATAGTCTACCTAAGTGACCCAAAAAACTCCACTAGAGAACTCCTACAGCTGATAAACAACTTCAGCAAAGTGGCAGGTTATAAAATCAACTCAAGCAAATCAGTGGCCTTCCTATACTCAAATGATAAGCAGGCTGAGAAAGAAATTAGGGAAATGACCCCCTTCACAATAGCTACAAACAGTATAAAATATCTTGGGGTGACTCTTACCAAACATGTGAAAGATCTATCTGTATGACAAGAACTTCAAGACTCTGAAGAAGGAAATGGAAGAAGACCTCAAAAAATGGGAAAACCTCCCATGCTCATGGATTGGTAGAATCAATATAGTTAAAATGGCCATTTTGCCAAAAGCAATATACAGATTCAATGCAATACCCATCAAAATCCCAACTCAATTCTTCACAGAGTTAGAAAGAGCAATTATCGAATTCATCTGGAATAACAAAAAACCCAGGATAGCTAAAACTATTCTCAGCAACAAAAGAAAGTCTGGGGAATCAGTATCCCTGACCTCAACCTATACTACAGAGCAATAGTGTTAAAAACTGCATGGTATTGGTACAGTGACAGGCAGGAGGATCAATGGAACAGGATTGAAGATCCAGAAATGAACCCACACACCTATGGCCACTTGATCCTCGACAAAGAGGCTGAAAACATCCAATGGAAAAAAGATAGCCTTTTCAACAAATGGTGCTGGTTCAACTGGAGGTCAGCATGCAGAAGAATGCGAATTGATCCATCCTTGTCTCCTTGTACTAAGCTCAAATCCAAATGGATCAAGGACCTCCACATAAAGCCAGACGCTCTGAAGCTAATAGAAAAGAAACTGGGGAAGACCCTTGAGGACATCGGTACAGGGAGAAAGTTCCTGAACAGAACACCAATAGCGTATGCTCTAAGATCAAGAATTAACAAATGGGACCTCATAAAATTACAAAGTTTCTGTAAGGCAAAGGACACCATCAAGAGGACAAATCAGCAACCAACAAACTGGGAAAAGATCTTCACCAATCCTACATCAGATAGAGGGCTAATATCCAATATATATAAAGAACTCAAGAAGTTAGACTCCAGAAAACCAAACAACCCTATTAAAAAATGGGGTACAGACTTAAACAAAGAATTCTCACCTGAAGAACTTCGGATGGCGGAGAAGCATCTTAAAAAATGCTCAACTTCATTAGTCATTAGGGAAATGCAAATCAAAACAACCTTGAGATTTCACCTTACACCAGTCAGAATGGCTAAGATTAAAAATTCAGGAGACAGCAGGTGTTGGAGAGGGTGTGAAGAAAGAGGAACACTCCTCCACTGCTGGTGGGGTTGCAAATTGGTACAACCACTCTGGAAATCAGTCTGGCGGGTCCTCCGAAAACTGGGCACCTCACTTCCAGAAGATCCTGCTATACCACTCCTGGGCATATACCCAGAGGATTCCCCACCATGTAAAAAGGATACGTGCTCTACTATGTTCATAGCAGCCCTATTTATAATTGCCAGATGCTGGAAAGAACCCAGGTATCCCTCAACAGAAGAGTGGATGCAAAAAATGTGGTATAACTACACAATGGAGTACTATTCAGCCATTAGAAACAATGAATTCATGAAATTCTTAGGCAAATGGATGGAGCTAGAGAACATCATACTAAGTGAGGTAACCCAGACTCAAAAGGTGAATCATGGTATGCACTCACTAATAAGTGGATATTAACCTAGAAAACTGGAATACTCAAAACATAATCCACACATCAAATGAGGTACAAGAAGAAAGGAGGAGTGGCCCCTTGTTCTGGAAAGACTCAGTGAAGCAGTATTCGGCAAAACCAGAACGGGGAAGTGGGAAGGGGTGGGTGGGAGGACAGGGGGAGAGAAGGGGGCTTACGGGACTTTCGGGGAGTGGGGGGCTAAAAAAGGGGATATCATTTGAAATGTAAATATAAAATATATCGAATAAAAAAAAGATGCCGAGCCATCCCCCCCCCCCAAAAAAAGAAAGAACATCTATTGTGGGCTCTGAACCACTGTAATTTTTATTGCCAGGGAAAAAGAATCTTGTAACACTTTTGTACCCACCAGGAATCCCAGATGATCAGCAGCTACAAGCCTATCAAAAGGAGTTACATGATCTCTTCAATCTGCCTCATGACAGACCTTATTTCAAAAGGATTAATGCTTATCACTTTCCGGATGAACTATACAAAGATGGCCATATTAGAGACGCACACACTTATCTGAATCCACCTAACGTAGAGGGCAGTATGGCTTGTGTGGTCCAGGGCAACTATGCCTATCATTACTATATGCGGGATTGGATAGATGACAACGGCTGGGGCTGTGCTTCTAGGTCCCTACAGACCATCTGCGCATGGTTCAGACATCAGGGTTTCACAGAAAGGTCCATTCCAACACACAGGGAAATTCCTCAGGCTCTAGTTGATGCCGGCGATAATCCAGCCACATTTGTCCGGTCGCGGCAGTGGATTGGGTCTATTGAAGTACAGCTGATACGAAACCAACTGATCCGGGTAACTTCGAAAATACTGTTTGTCAGCCAAGATTCAGAAATGGCTTCTCAAGGACGGGAACTTGCCAACCGTTTCCAGAATGTGGGCAGGCCAATAATGATTGGGCGAGGAGTATTGGTTCACACAGCGCTAGGAGTCTCATGGAATGAGACTACAGGGCAGAACAAATTCCTGATTCTAGACCCACACTGTACAGGAGCTGAAGACTGCGAGTTATGTGGGAAAGGGGCTGGTGTGGATGGAAAAGTCCAGCCTTTTGGAACAAAGACGCATACTCTAACTTATGTCTTCCTCAACGACCAAATGCTCTTTAAATTATCTTGGAGTCAAGACTATAAATATAAAAGAGCTGTTCTAGTGTTAATAAAAGCATAATTTTAAATTAAAAAAAAAACTGAACAAAACAAAAATAAACAAAAAAAAAAATTACAAGAAGTTGTTGGGGTAGGGTGGGGCTCGGTGGTGGTGGGAGCACTTGGTCCATGAAAGGCCCTGGCAATCACACATCCAAAAATTACTTGCTCTTCTTCTTTGAGTATATAAAACCTAAATCAGCTCCTTGAGTACTTCTAACAAATAGAAGCCGGAAGTGGTGCGGCATATGCGGGTAGGCTGTAAGGCAGCACAGCATCCCTTAGTGTAGCCACACTCTTCCCTGCATCCTTCACGCCGAGGGAAGCAGCTGCCCTTTCTGAAAAGCCTCAGAAACCCCGGGGAGAAAATGAGACCCAAAGCCAACTCTGTGGTGTAAATTCAGACATGACCAGCAGGCGGCAGTAGCACACAGCGCACACTAAATAGGCAGGAAGACCCCGTTTGGTAGCAGGGGTATTCCTGGGGGACCGGGGTCTTCAGATGACCAGCTGATGTTCCTCACCAGCACAAGGTGGTGTCGTGGGGTCAGAGAGAAAAGGGCATCAGTGGTTTGGGGCCTGAAATAGTACTCAGGTCCTTTGTATCTGTGACTTGAGATATACAATGCTAATTGATAGACTGTGATGGCTAATCTTCCTGTCTGCTCTGCTGGATGTAGAATCATAAGGATTCTCCTCTATGTGTGTCTATAATGGTATTTTCAGACAGGGCTAACAAAGCAGGGAAGATCCAGCCTAAATGTGAGTAGCACTATCCCAGGATTGGGGTGGGGATGGGGACAGGGAGGGGGAATGAGGGAGCACTCATCTCTCCTACTGTGGATGCCTGCTCCTGCCCCACCAGGTAGACTGCATCTTCACCGTGAGCCAGAACAGACCTCTCCTTCTTTAGATTGCTTTGCTGGGGTGCTTTGTTGCAGCAATGAGAAAAACCAGCTAATAAATGGAATATGCAAAGCAAAAAGTCTCTAAGTGACTACCAGTTGACGTGCCTGGGCTCTAAAGCAATTGCATATAAAAAGATTTGAGTGTCAGCCAGGTATGATGGTACCTTCCTATAATCCCAGGAGACAGAGGTAATCTGATCTCTGTAAGTTCAAGTCCATCCTGGTCTACATATCGAGTTCCAGCACAGCCAGGGCTACCTATATAAAGAGAACTTGTCTCAAAATAATGAAACAAAATAAATAAAACATTTGAGGTTGTGCGGGTTAATGGTGGCACATGCCTTCAATCCCAGCACTCAGGAGGAGGCAGAGGCAGGCAGATCTCTGAGTATAAGGCCAGCTTGCTCTACAGAGTGTGTTCTAGGACAGCCAGGGCTAAGCAGAGAAACCCTGTCTCAAAAAACCAAACACATGGACACATACACACACACACACACACACACACACACACCACACACACACACACACACACACACACCACACATACACATACACACACACTTACACACTTACTTGAGTTTGGATCTGGCAAGTTTGGCCAGAGGTCCCATAGCAGGCACTCAAGGCTCACTTGGACCCTCAGGGTAACAAAAAGTAGGATGAAAGCCTGTCAACCCTGCTGCCTGCCATCCCTGCCGCCTGCCATGCCTGCTTATTCAGTGTGACTGTCCCCCCTCTTCCCTAGTCACCTGCTTACCTCTGCACATAGGCACGTGACTCACTCCAGGAGCAGCTACCTAAAAGCCTGACCATCTCATTCTTCAAGACTGAAGCCACAAAGGTAACAATAACTAAAGCAGCGTATTGCCAGCCTCCTGGCGCCTCGTTCCCGGTCTCTAGTCATTATCTTAAACTGGAGTCACCTGGATTCCAGGACCAGCAGAGCCTCACAGGACAGACCATCCCTCAGATAAGAGGAATTGTCCCTAATGGTGAGGCTGCCCCCTGCAACAGGGATAATAATTATTTTCTAGGAACCAATTTGCTCCCCTGATGTGATAAGGACACCTTCAAGACACCATGTAGAACTCCAACCAAAGTGCTGCTCAACAGACCCAGTTTTGAGGCAGACAAGCGTAGGGATTGTTTAGCAGTCTGGGACTCCACTTGACTTGAGCTGCCTGCCCACCACCCTCCTAACACTGCACCTAGCAACCTGGGACCCCCACCTGCACCACACTGCATTCACACCCTTCCAGAAAGTGCCACAGCTGGCTCCTCCCTTAGCTCCTAAGTGGGCTTTGTGTTTATCCCTGCCCCGGCTGCCTGGGTCATTGCTTGTGTTTTCTCCCAGGGAGCCAGGGAGCAGCTCCAAACCCAACTTGGAAATGGTGCTTCTCCATTTGCTTTCCGAATCATTTCCCTCCCGCTCTGTTCCCCCGCCACACCCTGAGACCCTACACCAAGCTTCTAAATAGGCCTGTGCTTAGCTTAAGTGGTGTGATGTCTCTTCAGCCAGGAGACCTTGAAGATGTGTTTCTTTCGAGACTGATCTCCTGCTTTGTTGTGGCTTCTGGGAATTGACACTCACTGGACCCTAATTAGAGGACCGACTTCATCACCTCCCATCCTTTACCCAAAATGGAATCAGAACTTCTTTCCAGCAAATGCAGCCTCTCCTTGCTTGAGCTTGCGGGCCTGTGTCATAACTGGAGACCTGGAACCCAGACCCTCTCCCCGAGTGCAGCCCACCACCCAGCCCCAGGGACAGGCATGCGCTGTTCCCCACAGCAACAGGGATAATAATTGCTCTGCGTTCCTCTTGGGTCTCACACTGGCCACGAAGTTGCCGAAACCGTGGAGATCCAGGAACCCAGTGTAGCCACCAACATGAGGGTCCTGGGCTCTGCCTTCCTGACAGAGACCCCAGCTGTCCTGCACGGGCTCAGGTGGGCAAGGTAACTCCATCTCTTGGGGATAAAGAAGTTGGGCCTTTCAAGTCCAAAACATCTCCTGCCTGTCAGAAAGCAGAGATGCACAGGCTATGAATTTACATTATTGTTTATTCAGGAGAGACAGGAAAGTGTCGTGGGAAGGTCCCATCCTTGACCTCTGCACCCTAAACTCTAAGACCCACCAAGGCAGCTCCATCCCAGAGCAGCAGCCTTTTTTGCTCACTCCTCAGGCCTCGTGCAGTCTGCTGTGAGAGAGGCCTCCTTGGGGACAGTTTGGGTCAGGGCTGCGCTGGGGACACTTCCACAGACACTTAGAAATGTGCAGTATGAGCCAGGCAGCGGTGGCACATGCCTTTAATCCCAGCCCTTGGGAGGCAGAGGCAGGCGGATTTCTGAGTTCGAGGCCAGCCTGGTCTACAGAGTGAGTTCCAGGACGGCCAGGGCTATACAGAGAAACCCTGTCTTGAAAAACAAAACAAAACAAAAAAACCAAAAACCAAGAGAGAGAGAGAGAGAGAGAGAGAGAGAGAGAGAGAGAAAGGTACAGTATGAGTTCATTATACCAGCTGCTTTGCAGAGGCAAAGTCTCTAGACGGTTGGGTTGGGCCAACCTACTGTGCAAAGATGTCCCATGACCCAGGGCAAAGGGCATGCCCTAAGCCCACTGAGGTGGCCTGGCATGCACCCTCCTCAGTCCGGACACAGTCTAGCTAGAGCTCCTCAGCAGAGCTTCTGTCTCTCGAAGTTGAGCGGTAGAAAAGCAGTCAGGGCTGTGTAGGCGCCAGGAAGGCTGCGCTGGGGCAGACAGCCCCCCTCACTGTCCACACTGCCCAGGCCCTGAACTAGAGCTGCCCTGTAGGGAGGGAGGGAGGTCAGCCTACACACACACACACACACACACACACACACACACACACACACACGCCCTCTGTGGGTTTTACTAGCTTACATTTGTCTCTTCCCACAGCTTGTCAGCAGTTGAGTTGGTAGAGTCTCTGCAGTGGAATCTTGAGGGAGGAGAGAGGTCTGTGGGCGGATGAGTGGGATGCAGGTCTATGCTCCTAACATTGCTGCGCAGGGGCATCCTGATGTTCGTGTTGTTTTGTTTTTGAGAAAGGGTTTCTCTGTGTAGCCCTGTCTGTCCTGGAACTCACTCTGTAGACCAGGCTGGCCTTGAACTCACAGAGATTTTCCTGCCACAGATTACCTAGTGCTGGAATTAAAGGTGTACATCACTATGCCTGGCTGCCATGGGCCTTGCCTATGCCCTCCAAACCAAGGCTACAGGCAGGGTGGGGTGGGTGGCAATGCAGTGAGGAATATCTTGGTTCAGATCTTTTTATTATCAACAGATTGTTCTAAGACGTGACAGTCTTTCTCATTCCTACCACACTGGGATTTCAATCAAATATTAAACCTTTTTTTCTCTTTTCTTTTTTCTTTTTTTCTTTTCTTTTCTTTTCTTATTTTTCTTTCTTTTTCTTTTCTTTTCTTTTCTTTTCTTTTCTTTTCTTTTTCTGAGACAGAGTTTCTCTGTATAGCCCTGGCTGTCCTGGAACTCACTCTGTAGATCAGGCTGGCCTCAGAAATCTGCCTGCCTCTACCTTCCAAGTGCTGGGATTAATGGCATGTGCCACCAACATCCCCCCCCCCTTTTTTTATGTTCTGAATTTCTACATTTGTATCAAAAAAGAAAATGTTGTCCTTATGTGTTCAAAGAACAATAGTCAGTCATGGTCATTTCTTCTTAAAGTGTATAACTTCTTTTGGGGAGAAAGTAGGCTTGAGAAAGAGTCTCACTAGCTTAGGTTAGTCTCAAACTCATGACTGCTGTCTCAACTTCCCTATTGCTAGTTGTTAAATTACAACTGTGTACCCTGACATCTGGTTTTCCACAGGAACAACAACAACAACAAAACCAAACACACACACACACACATGCACAGAAGGGGGCTGGAGAGATGGCTCAGTGGTTAAGAGCACTGACTGTTCTTCCAAAGGTCCTGAGTCCAATTCCCAGCAACCACATGGTGGCTCACAACCATCCGTAGTGGGATCCTCTTCTGGTGTGTCTGAAGGCAGTGACAGTGTACTCACATAAAATAAGTAGATAAGGGATGGGGAAGGGGATTTCACAGTTCACCCAAGTGGAATAGCTGTCATTAAGAAAATGAATAGCAACAGAAAGCCGTGGGTTGGAGGGAAACTTTTGCTGGTGGGGATATGAACAAGTCCGACCACTATGGAAATCAGAATGGAGGTTCCTTAAAAAGCTAAAAATAGATCTACCATTCAAACCAGCTAGTCCACTCCTGCGTATTTACCCAAAGGACTCCAAGTTTACCGCAGCATGCTACCCTTGCCAAGTAAAGACAGAGCCAACCTGGGTGTCCCACTTACAGAGGACTGGACAAAGGAAATGTAGTCTGCATGCACTAGGCATTTCCCCAAATATGAAGAATGATGCTAATATCATTTTCAAGAAAATGGCTGTAACTGGAGATAATCATAGTAAGCAAATTAAATAAGTCAGACTCAGAAAAACAGTTATCAGGGTTTCTTTCATTTCTGGTCCTTTCAGAGGAGAAGGGGTGGGGTGGAGAGATATGGGAGGGAAATACTCAAAGTATATTAAGTTTACATGTGAAAATGCTCTCATGTCACCCAGGGTCCTATACAATGGGGAAAGGAAAGAAAAATCAAGTAAAGGAAGCCAATCACCGTCATCGTCCATCTGAAGAGACAGCCGGTGGCTAGAGCACCTGTTGCTCCTGCAGAGGACCCAGGCTCGGGTCTCAGCACATATGCAGTGGTTCTCAGCCATCTCTAACTCCAGTTCTGTGGGATCAGTGCCTTCTTCTGACCTCAGGCGCAAGGCAGGAAACAGATACACAGCACGCATGCAAGCAAATGATAAGTATTCGCCACCAACGAAATGAGCCAATTCAAGTCAAATGAAAGCACACAGGCTGGTTTATCGGGAGGCAGCTCTTGGAAGAGTTCACCGACTGCACGGGGGAGCCATGCAGAAGGAGACGGAAGGGAAGGAGAAGAGAGAGAGAGAAAGCCAGTGTGCAGAGACAGAAGGGGGTGGAGAGGGAAGAGAAAGGGAGAAAATCAAAATGTCTGACTTATATATTGAAGAACCTATGGGAGAGGGGGAGCCCAGGCTCTGGGGTGTAAAGTTCGGTTAGAGAGCAGGTATGCTAGCCGTGCCCTGTTGGTAGGGACTGAGGGATGCTGGGAGAACCGGAGGCCGGGTCTGATTTGGTATGTAAAATAGGCACCTCAGCTGCTTGTCCAGGCTCTGAATTCCAACACAAAACACTTGAGCATATAAAATAAAATAAAATAAAATAAAATAAAATAAAATAAAATAAATCTAAGGCAGGGTTTCATTATGCAGCCACGTGCAGAACTTGCTATGTTGACCATGCTGGCCTTGAACTCACAGAGACCTGCCTATCGCTGTCTCTCAAGTGCTAGAATTAAAGGTATTTAAATTTTTTTAAGTAAGCCTGTTGGTGGTGGTACAAACCTTTGATCCTAGAACTCACGAGGCAGAGGCAGGTGAATCCCTCTGAGTTTGAGACTAGCCTGAACTACAGAGTGAGTTTCAGGAAAGCCAGAACTACACAGAGAAAACCTGTCTCAGAAAAAAATAAGGTAAATGACTAAAAATTAGGCTGTGCATGGTGTCTGTGCTGGCTGGTTTTGTGTCAACTTGACACAGGCTGGAGTTATCACAGAGAAAGGAGCTTCAGTTGGGGAAGTGCCTCCATGAGATCCAGCTGTGGGGCATTTTCTCAATTAGTGATCAAGGTGGGAGGGCCCCTTGTGGGTGGTGCCATCCCTGGGCTGGTGCTTTTGGGTTCTATAAGAGAGCAGGCTGAGCAAGCCAGGGGAAGCAAGCCAGTAAGGAACATCCCTCCATGGCCTCTGCATCAGTGCCTGCTTCCTGACCTGCTTGAGTTCCAGTCCTGACTTCCTTTGGTGATGAACAGCAATGTGGAAGTGTAAGCTGAATAAAGCCTTTCTACCCCCACTTGTTTCTTGGTCATGATGTTTGTGCAGGAATAGAAACTCTGACTAAGACAGACAGTGTCAGAGGCTGGCAAATCTTTGTGAGAATGAGCTCAGGGACAGCTTGGTTTAAATAGTAGTGAGTTTCAGGACAGCCAAGGCCACACAGAGAACCCTGTCTCAAAAAATAAACACAGAAAAAAATCCGTAAAGAAAGTAACATGAGCTGGCCAGTGTGTCATACACCTGTCACCCTAGCCTTTGCCTGGTGGAGTTGGAGAACCAAGGGTTCCAGGAGAAGAATCATTAGCAAATCAATAAACTCAATCATAGGTCTTTTATTTGTGATTCATGAGTCGCGACAACACATCCTGGAGTTTGCCTTATAGAAAAGGGGTCTGAAGAAGTAGAAACAAAAAGCACATTTGCTTGAGGAGACAGGCTGTGGTTCAGTGGCAACAGCAGGGGAGTGACTAAGACTCTGAGGTGAGTTCAGTTCCCAGCATCAATCAATCAATCAATCAATCAGCCAATCAAAAGGTTAACTGAGCTGGGCGTGGCTGCACCCTTTAAATCCTAGGACTTTGGAGGTAGAGGCAGGTGGATCTGTTAGTTCCAAGCTAGCCAGGGCTGCATAGTGAGCCCATCTCAAAACAACAACAACAACAACAACAACAAAACAACAACAACAAAAACCCCAACCAACCAAAACTCACAAAAATGGGATGGAGAGATGGTTCAGCTCTTAAGAGCACTGACTGCTCTTCCAGGGGTCCTAAGTTCAATTCCCAGCAACCACATGGTGGCTCACAACCATCTGTAATGAGATCTGATGCCCTCTTTTGGAGTGTCTGAAGACAGCTACAGTGTACTTACATATAACAAATAAATCTTAAAAACTCTCAAAAATAAGTTAACTGAGCTTGTACGGGTTAGTCCAAAGGGGATTTCCTGTCATAACAGCTAAACTAGCCTACTCGGGATTACAGCTATTTATTTCTTCTTTATTAATATTGTATTATTATTATTATTATTGCCACCATCATCATCCGTGAAGGTTGGAGGACAGCTTGGTTTTAGCTCCACCCAGCGTGAGTGACTTGTTTGCCTTAGCTGTGTGCCCAGCACCAACAGCAGCATCCTGTGGGGAAACTGTTTAAACCTTGGTTAATGATGATGGGCCACTCTGATTTTCTTACGAACTTGCTTTGGTTTTGTAATTTTGTTTTTGTTTTCCTTTCTTTCACTTCCTAGGACGAAGCCCTTTCAGAGTGGGCAGGGAGACAGGCAGACTTCAGCAGGGCATCTGCTTGCTACGCGTGGCAGGATTCCTGCTCGAGACTCTCAAAGCCTCCCATTAATGGAAACAGCCGGTTAACCAGGTCTGACCGAACGGAAGCCTGAGTAGGAGGAATAGGTGGAGCCCTGACATCCGGTGGGGACAGCTGGGGGAAGCGGATGGGGGAGGGGACACCCAGGTGTGCGAGGGGAACCGAGGTTAAGCGAGGTCCAGGTGGCCAGCATGCAGGGTGGCTATGGGCCACACGAGGGCGCCGCACACTGCCACGTGAGGGCCTGAAAGGGTTCTAAGGAGCTATATGGGAGAAAAGGCCTTGATGGGGACGAGGATGGGAAGGGACCCTCCTGGGTGTCCAGCGACAGGCTCCTCTCTTCTTCCTTGAAGGTCGGTGGGGGTCTCCCTGGACCTGGAGCAGCCGCTGTTCAGTTCCTGAGGAATTAACGCCTCTGTAGGTCAGGTCCCTCTGTGTGTAGGAGGGAGGATGTTTGTGGTTCACTGGTGTGTGTTGTGTTAGGAATGACAGCAGTCCTGGGGTGTGACGGTGGGCATGTGGATTTCTCCAGAGGTGTAGGTGGGAGGCTGGCGCTCAAAGTCAGACGTAGACCCCATTAGAATCAGCCGGGCTTCCCATCTGAGGAAGTCCCAGTGTGCAAACAGTAGGGATGAATGGTTGCTTTAGCTTGCCAAGCTGCTGGGGTGAAGGCCTCCAGCAGAAGCTGCATCAAGGCCTGGAGCCTGTCCAGCCATGCAGCTCAAGGACCCAGTGTCACCAAGATTTGTCCAGGGGGCACAGTGTTGATCTTGTGACCCAGGAAATAGCACTAGTCTTAGTTTAGATCAGGACATTTTCCCCTGAAAGCTGCGTGGGGCAGTGGCTTGGAGCCCAGATTTGGGAGGGGCAGCTGGAGGCTTCTGCCCACTCTCACCTCTGTCACCCAATAGCTGCTTCACATGAGTCAGCTCTGCAGGCTGTACCCTGGCCTGGAGGCTCAGCCTGGGATTTGAAGGCATTAGGGTTGGTAGAAATTAACCCCAGGATGTGAGTGAGCTTCAGGCTAGTAGGCTGAGGCTCTAGCAAGGGAAGAGGAAGTCTTGGGGACTGGGTGTAAGCAAGCCTCAGGGGTCCAGATGCAGAAACTCGGGAGACTAGACAATACCCAGGAGACCTCCAGTTGGCCGGAGAGTGACGGGAAGGGTCAGTGTGAACCCAGGACTCTTGAAAACTCTGGTTGCATCCTCTCTGTTCATCCACCATCCAGCCCCATCACTCAGCAGCCTCGCCCAGGCAGCTGCGATTCCTCAGCCAAATGACCCGAGACAAGTGTAAGATGAAAACCACTCTCTGAGGCCGCCTCTGGGGGAAAGGAGGACTGTTAAGAAGCAGGGGATCCAGGACACAAGGTCATTGGGAAGCAGCCACTAATGTCAGGCGTGAAGGGGTTGAGATTTCACTACAGGCAGCCAAGGGTATAGCTCAGTGACAGCATTTGCTTAGGAGGCCCTGGCAACAGGGTTCAGGCCTCAATAGTGAAAAAATTCCTCTTGGCTTAAGCACAAAGGGTCACGTGATCTTGATAAGCAAGAGAGACTTAACCCAACACAACCTCAGTTTCACCAGCTGCGGAAACAAACTACCCTCAGGTGTTTGCCGATTTAGGAGTAAGGAAGGGAGAGGCATGCTGTGAGGGAATGGGGGCTCATACCTGTCATCCCAGCACTTGAGAGGACCTCACTACAGCCTCGAGCCTCACCTCAGAGTTAGTTCCAGGTTCCTGGGCTAAGGTGAGACTGCAAACAAATAAAAACAAAACAAAACAAAACAAAAAATGTATTGTCTTTCAAAGGTCCCCTGGTGGGTGTCAGGACCAGTTGGCTGGGGCTCCAGACAGCAGTCCTGTAATTTGCCTGCACAAGTGTGATAAGGGGTCAATATTAATCTGGGTGTGGTGGTGCACACCCCAAGTCCCTGCCTCTCAAGAGGTAGAAATAAGAGCCTGGAGGTTTGAAGGCCATCCAGGCAGCCTACTGAGACGCCAAAGAAGAGAGTAGACAGAAAAGAAATCTTTGAGAATAAATGTAAACCAGGTGTGGTGTCACATGCCTTCAATCTCAACACCGCCAAGACTGAGACAGGAGGAACGTCTACACCGTCAGATCAAATAAATTTGTCTCAAAATGCAAATACCAGCGAAGGGTTTCAGCAGGCACACGTGCTTGGTGCCAAGCCAGCCCAAGTTTAATCCCTAGATGTGTCCTCTGACCCCCAGAGGAGCACACACACTCTCTCTCTTAACTAAATGTAATCAATTTAAAAAGAAATAAAACATTGGCCTAGTGGGAGGCTGGGCAGTGGGAGACTAGAAGAAGTGCAAAGGCTGCTGGGATTGCAGGCTGAGTTCAGTTCAGCCTGAGCTACTTAGCAACACATTAGCTACATCATCATCATCATCATCATAAAAGATCTTTTTACAATTTAATTTAATTTATGTGTATATCTGTGTTGGGAGTCCAAAGAAGACACGTGATCTTCTGGAACAGAAGCAACAGGTGATTGTGAGCTGGACATGGGTGCTGGGGAACTGAACTTGGGTCCTCTGCAAGAACCACTGAGCTGTCCCTACAGCTCCTCAAAAATGAAAATGAAACCCTGGTGGTGGTGGTGGTGCATGCCCTCGACCCCAGGACTTGGGAGGTAGAGGCAGGTAAATCTCTCTGAGTTTGAGGCCATCCTGATCTACAATTGAGTTCCAGGGCAGCCAGAGATACACAGAGAAACCCAGTCTTCAAACAAGCAAATTAAAAGCTGTAAAGGCCTGGAAGTACATCTCCGTCGTAGAGCCCTTGTCTGGCATGTGTGAGGGCCTGGGCTCCACACCCAGCACTGCAAAAGATGAATAAAGGAAAGAGTTTCCTGTAAGTTAGCTCAAGTGCAGCTTCGTGGTAGATGCTCAAGGCTCTGGGTTCAATTCCAGCAATCAGGATTAAAAGTTTAAAAAGTTACATTGTCCTGGCAGTGGTAGGGTCCTCTTAGCCCTGTGTTAACTGGGGGCCTCTGGGAGAATGCCTGGGTTTGTAGGAGTGGGTTTATTGGCTAGAAGCCGGGTTCCGGAGGTGAAGGGTCATGTGGGTCCTCACTCTGGAGGACAGTAGGTATCAGGCTTTCTCATCAGGAAGAGGCTGCGTGCTTCCTGTTAATAGTAGCACTTGGGACTCACACCATTGTCTAAGGCTTTGGGTGACTGTCAGTATTTCCATCAAGGGCATGAAAAACTAGGGTCTTTTAAAAAAAAGAGGGCCTGAGTATTGGCCAAAGGTCCAGAGCTTTTCTCTCCCCTGCTCACCCCTCCCCCACCCCTGCTTCAGTGTGCTCAGTGTGCTCAGCAGAACTCCCCTTTGTGACTCTGCAGAGAAGTCTCTAGGGCTCCTGGCACAGAGTCGGCACTTCCTAATGGTTGGTGGAATTGAATTGCGTGCAGGTCATAGCGTGGAGGAGACAGATGCGGCTTTTTGTGAGCCCAGTCCAGGACAGGGAGATGTGAGTAGGCACCTCCCTAGGATCCAGTGCCAGGAGTAGGTGGGGCCCCACCCTATCGGGCGGCACCTGCTGCTGAAACTGGCAGGCATCTTGGGTTCCTCCCAGCCCCCCTCACCCCTGCTGCTCAGCCTCCCCTCAACCTCCCTCTGCTCCCTCTGCCTCCCTACTACCCCATCCTCCTCTAGACTGCCATTACTTCCAGACCAGATGGCCCAATTTGAAATGAAATCTTGCATGCAGTCCTGCCTTCTTCCAGTCTGGTGCGCAAACTACATCAAACTACATCAAAGGGATATGGCTGAGAACAGAACAAGAATGTCACCCCCACCCCAAATTAAAGGCCTCCCATGGCTCCTTAGCCCCATCAGCAAAAGCACAGGTCCTCCAGAATGACCTGATATGCCCCTGCTGTCCTCCCTGGTTTCATCTTGTACCCACTGTGTCTGTCATACTGGGCCCCCCTTAGGTTGACCTGCCAGCTCCTGACGAACGCCAGACGACCTCAGTCTTCCAGCACCTGCATGCGTGCAGATGCCCCTGAAGGTGGAAATGAGTATTTTCACACTGG
Source organism: Apodemus sylvaticus (assembly GCF_947179515.1). NCBI lineage: Eukaryota > Metazoa > Chordata > Mammalia > Rodentia > Muridae > Apodemus > Apodemus sylvaticus. The sequence continues at coordinate 59,193,967 of NC_067475.1, forward strand.
CCATATTAGAGGTCCCTTCTCCCCATTTAAGACTTTGCAGGCTTTTTACACTTACCAATTTACTCTGGGCTCTGCCTGCCCTGCCCCCTTGAGTCTGTACGCTGCTGCTGCTACAAGGTGTGGCTTTGTTTCCCTTGCTCTTGGACCTCCTGGGCTCAGCGCAGCGCTTGCACTGCAGGCGTGGATTGCTGACAGCAGGAATAGGAACAGGAGTCCACATTTACTCAGCTCTTGGGCCTGAGTGCCAGGAACTGCTCCTGGTGCCCTCCAGGTATAACACCATCCACACCAAGCCCAGGAGCAGACCCAGCTCACCCCCACCTGTTTCCTGTCTCTCCAGACCAGCAAAGGGCTTTTTAAAGACTGCACTTCCCTGGGCACTGCCTTGTGCAGGCCCCTGCAGACAGGATCAATACTGAGACCCTCACTGGGATCTGGAAGTGGGGAAGGGAGACAGGGTCTTGGCATCCTGCTGCTGTGGCTGGTGCTCTGGTGAGCAGGGCCATGCAGATGTGAGTTCTTTCCTGAGGCAGGCTCTGGTACCCAGTCACCACCTCAGAGCCAGAGGACAGTTGGCAGCTGCAATGACACTGTGTCTTCTGGCACAAGGCCAGATGGGCGGAGCCTGGGCCTCAGCAGGGCTGCTGGTAGCTTTGGAAGCTCACCAGCCTCCCTCCCCTGTTCAGACAGAGCAGAGGACCCTCGGGGGCTCAGCCCTGCCTCCAGCCCCACCCCTGTCTCAAATCACTTTCTGTTCAGAAGTCCTGGGTGGCTGCAGTGAGCTGAGCCCTGCTGACTCACTCAGGAGCGCTATGGGAGTTTTACAGGCCCAGGGCCACGAGGCCAGTGAGTGACAGGCTTGACCTCAGGTTTTCCTGACCCCAAGGCCTAGTCCATCTTTTTGCTGTATTGTGAGCCACGTGATACTGGATGCCAGGTGATAGAAAGGTCACTGAGGGCTCCTGGGCAGAGGCCTGGGCTGACCCCGTGGAGGCAGGTGCCCAAGGGACCTGGTACTTCCTGGGCAGCCCTTCAGCACTGCCTGGGATAGTCCCCGCTGGCCTGACCCAGAATGGGATGTGTGGGGTGCCTGGAAGAGCCAGGCTGACTGGTCCTGACGTCAAGCTCATTGGAAAAATGTCCCTTTGTTGTTCATGTCATTGTTGTTTAATTACAGTGACCCAATCTCTGTACTATGGATGCCTTGAATGTGCAGCTCAGACCTTGAAAAAGACTCAGGGAGACGACTACAAATATCAGAGGGACGAACCTGGTCATGGAGAATGTGTTCTCCAGCCAGGGTCCCCGGGGTCCTCGTGTGCTAAAGCAACTGAAGCAGAAACTAATGTCAACGTGGTTAGGACAAAGCAGAGACTCTGTCTCCTGGAGGAAACCAGGACCTAATGAGCACTCAAGGGCCAGGCCCGGGAGAGGCTTGTGGGGGATGCCTGTCCCCCTGCCCTGCGCTCAGATCTCCACCCCCATGCAAGAGGCCAGCAAGGGGGCTGCAGCTGCGACCCTGGTGCTGTGCGGGGAGCAAGGCAAGTGGATGGTTAGAACTCAAAGGCCAGGCAATCTGACCAATCTGTGAGCTCGGGGTTTAGAGAGAGAGAGGGAGGAGGGTGGGAGACATAGACCAAATAAATAAATGTCATTACAAATTACTGAATTAATTAAGAAAGGAAGAAAGGAGGGAAGGAAGGAAGGAGGGAAGGAAGGAAGGAAGGAAGGAAGGAAGGAAGGAAGGAAGCAGGGGGACAGGCAGCACGTTCCTTTAATCCCAGCATTCAGGAGGCAGAGGCAGTTTGTGGCCACTCTGATGTTCACAGTGAGTTCCAGGAGCAGCCAGGAATACATAGCATGACTCCATTTTAAAAAAGTTAAAAAAAAAAAAAAGTTAACGGGCTGGAGAAATGGCTCAGCGGTTAAGAGCACTGACTGTTCTTCCTGAGGTCAATTCCCAGCATCCACATGGTGGCTCACAACCATCTATAATGGGATCGGATGCCCTCTTCTGGTGTGTCTGAAGACAGCTACAGTGTGCTCATGTACATAAATAAAATCTTAAAAAATTTTTTTTCACAGAGACCTTGTTAACTGCCTGCCCTGTTAACTGAACGGCCAGACAGAGACAGACAGAGAGCATGCGTCGTACTGACCTAGGTTCTTTGCACATGCGTCGTACTGACCTAGGCTCTCCGTACATATGTGACAGTTGTGCAGCTGGGTCTTGTGTTACACCTCTTAAGAGCAGGGGCAGGGGCTGCCTTGGACTCTGTTGCCTGCCTTTGGGACTCTTTCTTTAACTGGGCTGCCTAATTCTAGCTATCCTCAGTAGAAGGTGAGCCTAGTATTACTGCAACTCGATATGCCAAGGCTGGTTGGTATTCACAGGGAGGCCTCCCCTTCTCTGAGGAGAAAGGGAGGAGCAGTGGAGAGGGTGTGCAGGTGAGGACCAGGTGGAGAGTAGGGAGGAAAAACTGTAGCTGGGATATAAAGAAAATAAGTTAATTAATACAAAATGTAACAGGCCTGGCAGTGATGATGTATGCCTTTAATCCCAGCACTGGGAGCCTGGTCTGCAGCTCGAGGTCCAGGACAGCCAGGGCTACATGGAGAAACCTTGTCTTGGAGGGTGGGGGTGAAGGAGTGACAAACTTCAAGGAAACTGTAGGTTACTAAATTCTTGTTGTGATCTGTTTCATTTTTAATTTAGCATTACTATTTGCATGTGGAATATGCATGTGCGTGTATGTATAGGTCCTCTTGGCCACATGTGCATGCTAAAGTGGGGAGTTAGTGTCAAGTGTCTTCTTCGTTATCTGTCTACACTATTTTGAACACAGGAACTGAGCCTGGAGTTTACTGATTTATCAAAATAAGCTGACCAGCAAGCTCTAGGAATCCTGCTGCCTCTACCTTGCTGGTGCTGGGATTACAGGCATGTACCAGCAAGTCCTGGTTTTCACTTGGATGGATCTAACCCAGGATGGATCTAACCCAGGGTCCCTTACCAACTGAACCATCCCTCCAGCCCTCTAATTTATGTCTTATTATTTTATTTTGATTATTTTATTTTTTTTAAAAAAACACAGGCTCTTAACTATCAGATACTGACCTTGAACTTGCTATGCAGCTAAAGATGACACTGAATGCCTGCTGCTACCTCGAAAGCATAGGTTCTCAATCTGTGGGTCCCGCCCCCAGGGGTGTCACACATCAGATATCGTGAATCCGATATTTACAATTCATAACACCAGCAAAGTTACACCTGTGAAGTATCAACAAAATAATGTCATGGTCGAGGGGGGGGGGTGTCACCACTCCATGGCGAACTGTATCACAGGGTCGCAGCATTAGGAAGGTTGAGAACCAACCACTGCTGTAATTACTGGTGTCATGGGTGTGTACCACTGCCCCCGGTTATGTGGTACTGGCGAAGAGACCCTGGCTTCCTTGCACACTAGTTAAACTCTCTACCAACTGAGTTACATCTCAGTCCCCTAATTTCAGTTTTGATATCAAGACTTTAAAAACCAAGCTGGAGAGTGAGAGAGATGGCTCAGTGGTTAAGAGCACTGAGTGCTCTTCCAGAGGTCCTGAGTTCAATTCCCAGCAACCACATGGCAGCTCACACCTGTCTGTAACTCCAGTTCTAGGGGATCTGACACCCTCATGCCAATGCTTAAAAAACAATTAATAAATAAATTATTTTAAAAAACCTAGCAGGGAAGTGGTGGCACATGCCTTTAATCCCAGCACTTGGGAGGCAGAGGCAGAGGCAGAGGCAGAGGCAGAGGCAGAGGCAGAGGCAGAGGCAGAGGCAGAGGCAGAGGCAGAGGCAGAGGCAGAGGCAGGCAGATGTCTGAGTTCGAGGCTAGCCTGGTCTACAGAGTGAGTTCCAGAACAGCCAGAGTTATACAGAGAAACCCTGTCTCAAAAAAAACTGAAAGAAAGAAGGAAGGAAGGAAGGAAGGAAGGAAGGAAGGAAGGAAGGAAGGAAGGAAGGAAGGAAAGAAAATTAAACTAAAAACTAAACTAAAAACAAGTGGCAAATACGTTTAATCTCAACAGGGGGAAGATTGAGGCAGGCGGAGCTGCAAATTCATGTCCTGCTTGTTCTCCAGAAGGAGTTCTAGGCCAGGCCAGCCAGAGCTACACAGTAAGACTTTGTCTCAAAATAACCACAAGCCCATGGCTTATCTTTTCAAAGCCGTCAGGCCGTCACAGGGTAAGTAGATGATCAGGATGCCACGTGAACCTCTTTCTCCTCATCCGGGCCTAGGCCATCTTGGGTCACAGCACAGCCAGCCTGTGACCCGAACCCGCAAGTCCAGCAGAGCAGAGCAGAGCAGAGCAGAACAGAGCAGAGAACTGCTGCCCACCCACCTGAGGTACCCCCAGCCTTCTGCTGAGGCTGTCTGTGGAATACCTGTCCCTCTCAGAACAAGCCTGCCTCAGAGCAAAGCATCTTGACCTTCAGAGAGCCAGACACACCTGGATTTTCACTTCAGCCCGTGAGGCAACAGAGCTATGCATTGGAAGTTAACCAAAAAAGATAAAAATAATTCTAGAGGAACAGGCAGAAGAAACTGCAGTTTAAGAGGCGTGTAGAATTCACGAGGTTGAGAAAGAAAAATTAAGGAGAGAAAATAAAGGACTGGAAAGGAAGAAAAACCTAGAGGGGCCACTGGGAAAGGAGGTAGATATGGATTCTGACTTGGGAACACATATCCATGTGTGACAAAGACATGTGTCACCATCTGGCTTTCTGTGGTAGAAGTGTTGCCAGCACTTGGGAAACAGCTGCTAGGAAATCTGTCGAAAATCTGACTCATGGACACCACCTAACGATTTCTTCCTGGCAGATATTAAACTCTTGGAGGCTCACTCTGCTGCTACAAACCAAATATCCACACTGGAATAATTCTTTTCAAGCAACATTTATCTATCTATTTATTTATTTATTTATTATTTTAAAGTTCAGGGTGTGCCACATGTAATCATTGTACAATGTCATAAAGGAGTGTTCAAAACTATAAGGGACTGACCCGGTTTTGAAGCAAGATGTATTTATTGACTGTATGCAAAATATTCTATTTTTCTATATAAGATACATTCTTTAAAAAAAAACAGAAAAACCTTTTTAATAACAATCCTGTGTGTGTATGTGTGTGTGTGTGTGTATACACACATGCGCATGCCCGTGTTCATGTGCATGTTCGTGTGTGTAGGTCAGAGGTCACTGTTGATATCTTCCTCAATGGTTCTCTACCTTATTTTCTGAGACAGGGTCTCCCACACTGAAGTTGGAGCTCTCTGATCTCAGCTGCATTGGCTGGTCCTCCCATCTTCACCTCCTCGTGTTAGGGTTTGAATTATGCACCTGAGCCTGGCTTTCATGTGGGTGGGATAGAACTCTGGTCCTCAGGCCTGGGTGGCAAGCACTTTCTCACCGAGCCACCTCCCACTCTTCTACAGTGTCACACTGTCTATTTTATTTTGATGTGATAGCTCCAGGCTCATCAGGAGGGGTCTTTAAACCAAGTGCCACCCCTACCCATACTCTTTTTACATTTGCTTTTGAAACAGTTCTTCCAGAGGGCTTGAGTTTAATTCCCAGAAACCACACGGTGGCTCACAACCATCTTTAATGGGATCCAGTGTCCTCTTCTGGTGTGTCTGAAGACAGTGACAGTGTACTCACATATATAAAATAAATAAATAAATAAATAATAAATACATCTTTAAAAAATAATCCCAAAACTCAGCCTTCTGAAAGCCAGAATTAAAGGAAATACCAGGTCCAGTTTATGAAGAAAGCAAGCATTAGTTTTGTCTTTTTTAAGTATTTTATTTTTATTACTTTTAATTAGGTGTGGGGAGGTTGCATGTGAATGTAGGTATCTGTGGGGTCACGGGGTCAGATCCCCCTGGATATGGAGTTACAGGTAGTTCTAAGCCACCTAATGTGGGTTCTGGGAATTGAACTCAGGTCCTTTGGAAAAGTAGGAAGCACTCTTATCTTCTGAGCCATCTCTCTGGCTCAGTTTTGCCTTTTTAAATAATAACCATTTTATACAAGTAGCCAGGATATATTGTAAGTTCTACCTTTGTTTGTTGTGTAATGGCTTTTGAAGAAAAATAAAACAAACAAACAAAAAACTGTAGAAAGATCCTATTTTGAAATGTTGCCCAGTTAGAAGTAATGCTAGGTGAGAGACAGTATTTGATTATAAGAAATTATAAGAAGTGCAGGTGGTGGTACACACCTTAAATCCCAGCACCTGGGAGGCAGAGGTAGTCAGATCTCTGTGAGTCCTAGGCCCGCCTGGTCTACAGACTGAGTTCCAGGACATCCAGGACTACACAGAGAAACCCTCTCTTGTCTCAGGAAAAAAAAATTAAAAATATTGATAAAGTATGCTAGGTTTGCATTAAATAAGCTCCCCAGAACCCTATGGAAGGAGAAGAGAGTCCCCAAAGTCCCCTGATATCCACAAGGCGCCAGGCACACGACTGGGTTTTCCCATGCCCTCTGGGTTCTCCCATGCCCCAGTACTGACGCCCCTCCACGTGGCCTCTGATCTCTCTTCTTTCTCACTCTAAAACCATCTGTTACTTTGAGACAAAGTGACTTTTCCTCTCCGTGGTCCACAGCACCACATGCTTTCATAACTCATAACTTTCAACATGCACATAAAGATACATTATTTCTATAGTTTATGTGCTGTGTTCTTTACTGTTTTTAGTAACTTTAGACACTACTTGTAAATTAGAGTTATTTATTTAGCTATTTTTGAGGCAGGGTCTCACTATGTAGTCCTGACTGTCTTGGAAATCAATATGTAAAACTGGGTAAGCCTGAGCTCAGAGAAGTTCCTCCACCTACCGTGGGGGATGGGGGGGAACAGCTAGGATTAAAAGCACGGTCCACCCCACCTATTCCTGGCTGAATATTCTTGACATTTATGCGTAAATGGCTCAAGAAAATTTTGTCAAACATTAAATGAAACTTACCAATATCCCAAGTTATTTTGGTTTTGGTGCCAAATCAATTAAGTATTAAAATTTTTTGCTTGTTTTGTTCCCCCCCCCCCCCCCCCAGACAGGGTTTCTGTGTAGCCCTGGCTGTCCTAGAACTCACTCCTCCATAGACCAGGCTGGCCTCAAAGGTGTGCGCCATCACCACCCGGCTAAAATCTTTACAGAGGTTGGCCAGAGGACGTGGGCTCAGTTGGTACAGTGCAAGCTCAGCATTCAAGGACATCAACCAGGTGTGGCGCATGTCCACACCTGGGCAATCCCAGCAACTAGAGACAGGGAAGAAACTCCATTTAATGTTTTAGTGTGTTTACTTATAGCCAAAGATGAACCCTCCCCTCTTCCCTGTTCAATGTTGGTACCGGGTGTACACAGTTGTACCCGGATTATGCAGTGCTGGGATCCAACTGAGCTTAGTTGAGTGCTTAGTGCTTAGCTTCGTGCTTGTACCTGCTGGTCCAGCACTCTATCAAGTGAGCCATCCCCAGCCCAAGCCACAACACTGTCTATGCCCACAGTAAACAAGTGAGTTTAAAACCCTCACTAGGGGCTGGGTTGGGACAAAACTGGGCTCCATCCCTAGAACTGCTGAGAAGGAAGGAGAGGAGGGAGTGGGGAGGGAGGAATGAAAATATTTCAGTCTAGGGTAGAAAAGTGGTTAAAGAAGTGGGCATAGTTGATCTGAGAACTTCAAGCCAGGGCTTTATGCATTCTAGGCGGCCACTCCGCCTCTGAGCCACAGACACTGCGGAGCAGGTTCTGTTCCTACTTGTCTGTTGTTTCTCTCGGGACTTCTTCCCTACCCTCCCTGATTGGCGTCAAATAAGTTCCCCACCCTCATTGAGCCCTTCCTAAGACTAGGACCTCAGCTCAGGCTGGAGCTACTGCTCCGTTGTCTAGCTTGGGGTATAGGGTGGGAAGGTTAACTAGGCATAGCCAACTTTGCCTACACTCTTCATTTACCTTTTGAAAGAAGTCTCAGACTTCCTCACAACCAAAAATAGGTGTCCCATCGACCAACTTGGGAGCAGTTACTGCCATGAGTTCCTCTGCCTCTGCCTCTGTCTCTGCCTCTCCCTCACCGCCCCCACCTGTCTGTCTCCAAGTCAGAGAAAGAGAAGTCTAACTAACTAGACTAACTAGGGAACCTCCTGTTTGCGTTTAACCCCTGAAGTGGGAGTACAGTGTGAGACTGGACTCTCAGTCTGTGGATCTACTTAGTAGTCGTGGTTTGTATTGAGTGTGAGCATACAGAATATAGTCCAGTCTTCTTTTTGTCTTATCTTGTTTTGTTTTTGTTTTAAGAGACAGCTTTTTTTTTTTCTATATTAGCCATGGCAGTCCTGGAACTAGATTTGTAGATTCCTCTGCCTCTGTCTCTCCAGTGCTGGGATTAAAGGCGTGTGTGGCCGCTGCCTCCGCCTCCACCACTGCCACCACACGCCTGTCCATTCTTCCCATGCAGCAGCCCACAAGCCCACGGGCAACTCGTTGGACTGCTCGCACTCTCCCACGTTTGGTAAATTTGGTCTGTGCGCTTTATGGTCCCCATCGTGTGTTGCAGGCATTTCCTTCCATTGCCCCCAACAGACTGTAAACTGCTGGAGAAGAGACCAGGCTAACCCAGGGCTGGCGCAGGGTCTGAGTAGCAGGTTTGCGATTGATTCCCTTCCACCACTGGTCGGCACTCAGATTGCTTGGGAAGCTTTTCTCCTTGCCTTCTCTGCAGCCTGCCACCTGCCACCTCCCGCAGAAACTCCCTTAGACTCTAAAATCAAAAGGCGGCCCTCATTTGCATGTTGTTCCTTACTCATCGACACGCAGTCTGTTGGGACAGGAAACCAGGCGAAGGACGAACTGGAGGCGTAGAGGAAGAGGGCGGGGTTCCCTGGAACTGGTCTCGTGGAATGGGGCAGTCCGGGTGGAGGGCAGGTGGAGGCTGAGGATTAGGCAGAGGGAAGATGCGAGGCAGGGCTGGAGCTATCTATCAGGGAGGGGCCCTCTGGTTCCAGCCGAGGAGGAGTTTGGACTTTATTCTCAAGCAGTAAGGTTTTATTTATATAGAGGAGCGACATGATTTTTATTATTTTTATCTTTACTGCTTTTGTTTAAAGTTGTAAAAGTTGAATAGGTTTCTTTCTCTCTCTCTCTCTCTTTCCTTCCTTCTTTCTTTCTTTTTCTTTAATTTAAAGTAACAATGCTGAGAATTTTGGCCCTTTTAGAAAAACCTTGTTGACAGTGGTATTGGAATGGGACACAAAATAGTTACAAATCAGGCCAACTGCAGGAGACAGAGAAGGACGGAGGATTAGACCTGGCGGCTGAGATGTTATGAGGGGCGAGTTAGGAGACAAGGGTGAGAACCTAATGGTGTCCTCCAGAGGGCCTGGCTTTAGGAGGCCTTCACCGCAGCAGGCCCTTACCACCCCAGAGACAGCGTAGTCTCACTGGGTAGCTCTGGGTGTCCTTGAACTCGGGGTTCACCTGCCTTTGCCTCCCAAGGCAGAGTTTAAGGACTAAGCATTTAATTTTGTAAATTTTCATTTATCTATGTGTGTGTTATGAGACAGAGACAGAGAGACATACACGTGGCGGTCAGAGGACAATTTGTGGGAATCGGTTCAGTTCTCCCACGCGGGTTCTGGAGTTTGAACTCAGGTTGTCAGGCTTGGAGGCAAGTGCCTTCACCTGCTGAGCACCGTACTGGTACTTGGAATTCAAAAGAGAAAAAAAAAAAGTCTACCATCTACACAGCTCCCATTCTAAAAAGTCCTCCCAGAGCCTGGTGAGAACACTCAGGCCTTAAAAAGGAATAAGGGAGTAGGGAGGAGAGCCCCAGTCACAAGCCTCGCTTTAGTAATTATGCACATACAGACAGACTGTCAGCACACCAGGTGACTGTTAATCCCAGTCCAGGTCCCCCGGCCCTCTTAATGGCTTCTAGCCATTTCCTCTTGGGATCTGGCCAGCGTAAGCTCAGGAAATGCTAGGTTTTAATTCTGGAATCAGTAAAGCATATTAGCAAAAGGAAAGCCACACATAAGAAACAATCAAGTTATGAATTTCAAAGCTGAGGGAAAAGGATCACAAACCAGACTGTGGATTGCTGGGGACAGAAGTCACCTCATTCATTCTATGTGGGGTGTTTGAGATTGGCCCTGGAACCACCAGGATCTGCGTCTTTTCTTCCTGTTTATTTCCAGAGCCTCCATCTGGTGCAGCCTTCAGCCCCTGCTCTGGCCTCTTCTGACAGGGAGGACACTAGGCTAGGATGCAGGTCCAGCACTTGCAGACCTGCGGATTTGAGAACCTTTGTTAGCCACCGAGCTCTGCTACCAACTGCTCTTTATTCACTGTTTATAGGCTTTAACTACTGATGTGCTATCACATTGCATATTTGCACTGCAGAATATTGTAGTATATTCAATTTACATGCATTTTTCTTCTGTCCTTTCTTGACAGGGTTTCTCTGTGTATGTAGCCCTGGAACTCACTCTGTAGACCACCAGGTGGCCTCAAACTCAGGACTGCCTGCCTCCTGAGATTAAAGGTGTTTACCATTCCCCAGTTTTCTTTCTTTCTTTTTCTTTTTCCTTTTTTTTTTGTTTTTTTGTGTTTTTTTGGTTTTTTTTGAGACAGGGTTTCTCTGTGTAGCCCTGGCTGTCCTGGAACTCACTCGGTACACCACGCTGGCCTCGAACTCAGAAATCCACCTGCCTCTGCCTCCCTGAGTGCTGGGATTATAGGCGTGTGCCACCACCGCCCGCTTCTTTTTTTCTTTTTTAACGAGCGTGCTGTGTATGGAGAATATACATGAACAAGGACACCGGGACAGCCTCATCCCCAGGAACACCATCTCCTTCCCTTGAGGTCGGGTGTCTCACTGGCCTAGACTGACTAGGCATTGAGCCCACAGATCCTCTTGTCTGTCTCCCAGGTAGGTACTGGGGATTTCAAGCAGACCAGTTAAATAAAATGTGTTCTAAGGCTCAAAATCCTATTTATGAGGCAAACACATTACCAACTATTTTATTCTGCAACCTGGTCTCAAACTGACAAAAATCTTCCTCCTAAAACCTCCTAAATGATGGATTATACAGGTATTAGCGATCACGCCTGGTGCCAAGATCTTTTTTTTTTTCAAATGACCATACACTCTGCAGTATGCTAGAAGCCTTCACACATTCCTCACAGCAATATCTGGTGAAGCGCTTCTGGGCAGATGTAGTTCAGCTGGTAGAGTACTTACCCAACACCTATTGGGTTTTGGGTTCAATCCCCAGCACTTCATAAATCAGAGATGGCAAATACCTATTATCCCAGTAGGGATCAGAGACAGGAGGGCTTGAAGTCCCGAAGTTAACCTCACTGACAGTGAGTTTGAGGGCACCTGCCTGGCGTAGACTGTAGGACACCTGTGGAGATATGTACTTTTGTTTGTCCTAGGGACTGGGCCTGTTGCCTACTGCATGCAAGGCATGCAGCTCTATCACTGACTGAGCTATTCTCAGCCCTACCCTTCTGTGTCATGAGTTTTTATTTCTGACGCTGATCTCAGCAGAGTAATGCTCCACAGCAGCCCGTGAGGGGTTGAGCCCTGTGCCTTGGCTTCTGGGGTTAATCATTCACCTGGGACTGGCTGCTCAGAAGGGAACCATAGGAATGCAAACTCGACCACATCTGCCTCCTTGGAAAGAAGCCCTGGGGTTAGCTCAGGAGGCAGACCATGCACGACACAGCTTTCATCAGAGTAGAAAAGCAGTCACCAATAACCTTACTAGCTAGGATATGGATTTCAAGTTCAGTCTGTTTAAGAAGTCAAGGATGTACCTTCCTAGCCAGGGTTCTGGTTCCAATTCCAAACGTCATCAAAACAAAAAGCCCATATAGAAAGCAAATAACCTGCGATTTCCTGAGGCAGGATCTCTGTAGTCTAGGTTTACCTCCAGCTCTTTTGTTTTTAATACGGGTTTCTCTGTGTAGCCCTGGATGTTTTGGAACTTACTCTGTAGATCAGGTTAGCCTGCCTCAGCTGCCCAAGTGCTGGGATTAAATTTATTCGATAGAATGCTCAGCTGACCTCTATTTTTGCAATATTTTATTAATTACATAGTATAAGAGGGTGTCAGGTCCCCTGGGGCAGGAGTCAAGAGTTGTGAGCTGCCTCACGTGGGTGCTAGGAACCTCCAAAGGGCAGGAGTGCTTTTTAGCCCTGAGCAATCTCTCCAGCTCCTCTGTCTCCAATTCTTTATCTTGCAGCCTTTAACACACTCAACTCTGACTTCATTTGCCCAGGAGGCAACTGTTTCCTTATCAAAAGTGCATTAGGACATTTCTTTCTTTATCACCTCTTGAAAGCCAGGTGCTGGGATATATTATATTACGCTTTTCTTTTAGGGTTAGGATCAGGACTCAGTGGTAAAACATGGGCCTAGTATGTGCTTTGGGTTCAATATCCTAATACAGCATTAACAGCAACAAAATTAATTACATGGAAAACAAAATCCAACATGGCATGGGGGTAGAATTAAAACAAGCCTTCCAGAACAGCCAGGGCTATACAGAGAAACCGTCTCAAAAAAAGTCAAAATCCAAAAAAACCAATAAATGAATGAATGAATGAATAAAAATAAAACAAGCCAAAAACCAAACTAAACCAAACCCCCTCCTCACTGGCTGGAGACACGGTTCAGTGGTAGAATGCTTGTCCTGAGAGCACAAGGCTCTGGGTTCTACCTCCAGCACTGCCAACAAGACGAGGCCCCTGAAGGGGCAGGTCTTTGACTCTAGACCTAAGGACTTGGCAAGGGTCAGAATACCTTGTATTTCTTCTCTTGTTGACACATTTAGTGTGAGGAGGTCATTTCTTCCCCATACAGGGGGTATCGCAGTAACACAGTTGGGCAAACCTGACATAAAACATTCTGGTGCTTAGACCTTGTTTGAACCTTAACTTGAACCCAGACAGACAGGAGAAAAGTACGAAGGAAACCAGTATCCTTCGTATTTGATACTTTTAGGGGCTGGAATGATGGCTCCTATAAGGGAACTGGATGAGCAAGCTTGTGAGCTCAGATTTCAGTGTTCACGCCACACACCTACCCCCAAACCAAAGCAAACCCTAACAGCAAGAACAAACCAGCCAATCTCCATAGTCTACACTCACAAGGGCAGGTGTTTGCAACCTATGAGCCGCTGCTGCCACGGCCACCGCCGCCACCTGGTCTTTTTATTTTTTTACAAAGTCTTTAATCCCAAACTTGGGAAGCAAAGGCAGATATCTCTGAGCTGAGGCCAGCCCTGTGTAAAAAAGTAATGTACTCTATCGGCCCACCCCCATCACTCTAACCCAGATACAACCTGGCCTTAGGCCAGGCAAGCTTGAGCTGTCATTTCCCATTAAGTAGTCAAACATCATTCATTTTACCCAAGTCTATCATTAACTTCTTTCTTCATGTCTTCCAGGCATCGTGCCTGATTTGTTATATGGTAAACTATGTGCTAGGGAGGGTGAAACTCAGGCATTCCTGTTTTCTGATAAACATGCAACCAGTATCAAGTCTGTCACTCTGAGATTCAGCATAAGATGATATGTCTGCCTCTAATGCCAGCATTGGGGAGGCAGGGGCAGTTGGATCTTTAGTTCCAGGCCAGGCTTGTCTGAGAAAAGATCTAACATGAACAACGACACCAACAGGTAGGCATGCTAATGTGGAAGGAGGTCTTCCCCAGGGAAGAACACACCAATTGGTTATTCAATACCAACTGGTCAGCCCTAAAAACATATACAAGTAATATTATATGGACCAAGCAGATTATATTTATATATTTAAGAATACATATATACATTTAACAATCATAAAGAGGCCGTGAATTCAAATGAGAATAAAGAAGGATATATACATGGGAGGGGTTTTAGGGAGGAAAGGGGAAAATGATTTAATTATAAACTAAAAAAAAAAAAAAATCAAATGTAATTTTGTACAAACTATTCATCTCAGACGGTGAAGATGTTAATTTCCAGATTTGACCCCACACGGTCCTGATCAGTGTGGTTAGGTTTAATGATTTGAAACTTGTTAAATACTTTTCCTACTCTGCTGTATGTGATGGCTCATGCTGTGCCTACTCTATTACCCAGCAGCTACTTCAACTATGTGAACTGAAAGGACTTGAAACAAAGTCAGCATTCAAAGTGACAGACAAGGATCCAAGCACCCACTGCTCCCAGGCCTGTTTTACAGCACAGCTGATAGCCATGAGAGGGAATGAAGAAGGGACAGAGAAGGCCTCTGCTAAGTGCCACACAGGCTTCCCTAAACTGATCTTATGTAAATCCTATGGACTGTGGTTATAGCCCAGTGACAGAGTTAATTGCTGGACCCAATACTCCTTTCATGGGAAAAACTACAGGACTAAGCGGCTAGCAAAAAAGTTTAATAGCAAGTTCCAGTTTTATTGCAGTTATGGCTTTTGACTATAAACTAAGAACCCTTTCTGAAGAGTGTTGGTGACCCTGCATCATAAATCCTGGGGCTCAATCCTGAGCACAGGCACACCTGCCCAGCAAAACGAAGCTTCAACATCTGAGATGGGATAGGAATCCTTATTCACACACACCCACACACACACTGTAAAATTCCACCATCAACAGAGACTTTCATTTTTATAGGAGATAAAAGTTCACAGAAGTATTACATGGCTCACAGAAGACAGAGTCCAAACTAGGTGATGTCTGCCTAAACTTTCAAGGTTTCCTCTCTAAATGCTCACCACAACACTATACACTGCAAGGTGGTTTCCAGTGTCTTAAGGCTAACTGCATTAGGGGATCACAGTTCAAGATGTGGTCTTAAAATCCTTCCCTGCTTGTCTTAACTAAAGGAGAAAAATCAACATAAAATAAACCATATGTACAAGTCAAGGCATATAAACTGACGATTCAGTATTAGAAAGGTTAAAATAAAAATGTATACAAATGAAGACACAATATGTCTCACAAATAAACATGTAGAAGAACTGTTTTCTAAAAATAAAATAAATGTTTTATTTGGAAAAAGTCAGCTTCTTACACAAGGTTTTAAATCTATATTCACCCTGTCAATTACAATGGTATTTTAAACACATTGAGTACAATTCAGTGTCATATGTCTTATTTTTTCTGCTTCTATTCAGAAGACATCAGGTTAAAAAACAAAACAAAACACTATAATTCCAATCTGGTCCATCTTTCCTCCTATCCTTACCTTGAACCCATTTTTCTACATTTCAGGTAAGTGTAAGGGCCACGAAAGTTAAGATTGGAGGTAAGACTATGTCAAATAATCATAAGCATGATAGAAATTCCTCTTTAAGCCTTGGTGTGTGTGCAGGGAGGTGGGTTCTTCCTGAAACCGAGCCCACTCTGCAAACTTCCTCCCTATTGTATCTTTATTGGCTTCCAGAGGTCAAATACTGACCCTCTGGGTTTTGCAAATACTGAAAAACAATGTAAAAAACAAAAAGCACATACATTCAGTCTGTACTGAATCTCACATACAGCTCTAAACTAGTAGTAATATAAATGGAACTATCAAAAATCAAGAGAAAAGGTTTCAGGGGTCAAGAAGAAGGATTCCGGGTGCCTGTGGGCTGTGGCTCAGTGGTACAGCATGTGCTTAGCATGCTTGTGGCCCTGGGTCCAAACCTAAGAACCAAGACCTCAGAGCTCCTCAAACCCACACATATTTAGGATTCTCATACCATTAACTAAGGTTTTGGGAAACGTATGCTGAATTCAGCTGATACTTGAAATACTGTCTACATTAAATCAGACGTGTTAAAGAATTGTAGATGTTAATACTAACTTTTTGCAGTTGATTTAAAAATTGGCCAATCACCTCTAACTATTTGTGTCTCTGAATAGGAGCAAAGGTAACAACGTAGTGAGAACACTTTAGCCCGAGGCTGTGTAAGCATTTGAGAAGAGGTGTCCAGCAGGTGACAGGCTGTGTCTGGAACTGCCAAGATGCTCCCAGAATTTTATGCTTCAAATTTCTTAAATATATACCTAGCAGGCAGATTTGCCAGGCAACTATAATGCTAGAAAAATACTTTAGTCAGTATTTTATAAACCTGCAACTTTTAACCAATATCTCTATTCATAAATGTTCCGGTAACAATGTCTGACAAAGCATTACATACAAACAACAACAAAACAAGATTAAAGTTAGTTACCTCAAGCAAGCTAGTTGTTATTTTTCCTTTTAAAATGACATTTAAAACAGATGAATTCAGCAGAATGGTTTTAAAAGTTAAGGCTCTCTAAAGAGTTCTAAAAACTAAAACTTAAGGCACATATTATAATCTTCATGACACTGTTAAAAGCTAAGATTAAAACAAAACAAACAAACAACAACAAAAAAAAAAATCACTACTTCTTTCCCATATCCTTTGCCAACCACTCCCTACCTAAAGCATAGTATATTTTAAATTCAGGCATTGGTAAGGAGTGAAAAAAAAAAAATCCCACCAATGAACACCTGGCAGGTTTTCCACACAAATGTCCACTGTCTGCACTGAGCACCACTGGTAGACTAGAGGCCAGCAGAATGGGTTCGGATGTCTTGGGTCACACGCTGCTCTCTTCAGGTGTCAGACTGGACTCTCCTCCTCGGCAGGGTCCGCGGAGTTGTTCTGCTGTGGCGACTGTGCCGCTTTCATTGTCTCCTTTGGCTTCTCATCAACATCGGTGCTGGTCTCTTCACCTTCCCTTTTCTGCTTCTCTTCCGCTTTCTGTTCTTTGGCCACAAGTCGATAATTGATGCCCATGCCGATGAAGAGATAGACTCCAGCGATGATGAGGATCACGCCGCAAGCCCAGTACGTGTATTTGTAGTCTCCATACATGTCATTGAGGCGGCCTAAAGATGCAGAAAACAAGGCTATGTGGGTAAGAGCACAAGGACACCTCTCCTAAAGGGCAAGGATCTACTCAGTAAGATGCCAAAGCAACCTTCAAAGAGCCCACAAACACAAGTACAAAAAATGAACTGCAAGATTTCCTATTTATGTTTCTGATTTTGACTGGCCTTGTATTTTCTATTTTCAAATTGGCAACAATTAACTCTTGGCAAATCTCAATGATAAAAGTCAGATCATAATCCATTCTCTCACTACACAAAGGGTAAAATTGTAATTCAAAGGAAGTTTGAGAGTGTCCAAGGCCACACAGATCTACTCCAGACACCAAGGCCAAAGTTCTTTATCAGCACTTCCGGAGGACACTGCTCTGTAGCCAACAGCACTCTCAGCACCAAATCCACAATTTATCTTCCAGCAGTTACAGAAATTCAAGTACAGCAACAGTAAGCAACTGCTTCAAGGTCACAGGACTAGGAAGGGAACACAGGGTCTGAACTGAGGCCTACCCGCTACCTCCAGGCTACGGGAATCCTGTTTTGACACCAAATGAATTTGGAAAATGGCTCATCACATACATCCTCTCCCAAAAGCTTGTGCTGTCTGATGGAAATGATATCACCTGACCAGTTTAAAAGGAACTCTATATGGCTAGTATACAAACTGGCAAGTGCCACAGGGAGAGGTCTGGGGCCAGAATACGGGCAGTGGACACCAGTGAGTAAGTGAGGAACGCTGCTTCTTTTGAAGCATCACTCGAGCTGAGACTGCAGGAAGATGAGCCTGTAAAGGAAAAGATGGAGATCCAGGCAGAAGAGCCATTGCAAAGGCACAGGGGAAAGCAAGAATACGGTCCTAGAGCAGAGAGCAAGAAGCCAGGGTACGAAACAGGTTGGAAAGACAGATAGGACCAAGCTCTGTAGAGCCTTGGAAGCCATATGAGGAAATGGGCCACGGACAGGAGTTTGTAGAAGAGTGGTGGACATGGTAAAGGGGGCAGATTAGAAATAGTGGGGAGTGAAAACTGATATGAAGTGGCAATTCACCAGGGAGCAGCTGGAAAGGAGCACTATCGAAGCCTCCCTAAGTCTAGGGGTCTATGACTGCAGCACTTGAGGGGAGGGCACAGAAGGGTCAGGAGGTCCAGGCAATCTTTGGCTATAAGAATCTTAAAGTAAGTTGGTTAAAATCGTATCTATAAACCAACCACCATGAATATCTAAAAGGAAATTGGAACATTTGGGAGGATCTCGTTGTGCAGGCCAATGCTGATCTTATATTCACAATCATCCTGCCTCAGCTTCCAAGTGCTAGAATAACAGGTGTGTGCCATCAGCCCAACATGGGATTTTAAAAAAGCTTAAACCAGGTGGTGGTGGTGCATGCCTTTAATCTCGGCACTTGGGAGGCAGAAGGATCTTGGAAATTGAGGCAAGCTTCGTCTATAGAGTTCTAGACAGCCAGAGCTACACATAAACTTTGCTTTGAAAAAACTAAACCAAATAACACCCACCTAAAAGGTTTAGGAACCCAAGCTTTCAAATTATATAATGACTCATAAACTAAAGTAACTAAACAGAATTATCTATGGAACTGCTACTAAAACAGTCCAAGATGCACAGGGGTTAGGACAGTCACTGGTACACTTTGATCCCATGAAAGAGGTACTCTTCTGACTACTGCTGAAATGCACAATATTATTAAAATTCAGTCTTCAATTGTGTTTTAAAGGTAGAGCTGTTTTTCACACATTAGTTTTATAACCAGTTCAGACCCAAAAATATAAGAAGGCATACTATACCTAAAAGTGGCGGCCCGAGGAGGACAGGACAGCACTCCACAATGGTCACCAAGCCCACAGCACTGGAGAATCTCTGGGGTCCAACGAGGTCCATCAATGTTTCAAATAATACGGAGCTAAGCCAACCAAAGGCAAATCCAAAGATTCCCGCGTAGACACAGAAACCAATGTAGGTTGTAGACAAAGGTGCCAGCAAATGGCACACTCCATTTGCAACAACAGAAGCAGCAAAAAAGTACTGGATCCGAGGTCTGATCCACTTGGTGTTGGCTGCAAGTCCCATGGACGGTCTGGCTACCATATCAACAAAAGCCAAAATGGAAAGGAGGAAGGCTGACTTCTCACTGGAAAAATGCTTACTCTTACCATAATTACTGAGAAAGACCAAAGGGGTAAAGAGTCCAAAAAACATGACCACATTTCCAGACAGGTACAGCAAAAAGCCTCTATGGGTAAACAGGGACAAGTCCAGGAATTTATTAATTGTTTGGAAGATTGACAGCTTTTCTCCCTTGGGGCCTCCTCCAATGAGATCTGTATTCGCGTCAGACTTCCCAGCTTCCTGCAGAGATTCTTTGGACTTGAGTTTCTCCACCTTGCCCTGCTCAGGCCCTATTGGCCTCATCAGGGACCCAGCTACACAACAGTTTAGGAGGAGGCCCCCAAGGATCAGGAAGCTTCCTCTCCAGCCAAAAATACCAAAGAAAGCCTGATTAAGTGGAGCCAGGGTAGAGAGGAAGACAGGGCTGCCTGCCATAGCCAGTCCGTTGGCCAATGGTCGCTTCTTGTAGAAATACTTGCCAATCATAGTCAGAGCTGGGTTCAAGTTGAAAGCAAGCCCAAGACCTAGGGAAAGGAGCAAAAATAACACACACTGTCATAAACAGAAGTATCTCTGAAATTACTTACCAGGCAAAGACATTAAATCTTTGCTTAATTAGAGTAAGTGGGGCTAAAGAGATGGGGCGGTGGCTAAGGGTGCACTGCACCTGCAGAGGACCTGAGTTAGAGTCCCACTATCCATACTGGGAAGCTTAAAACCACCTCCGAACTCCAGCTTTAGGGGATTCGATGCTGTGACCTAGCTAAAACTGTATCCTTGATCCAACTATATACCATAAACCCTGTCTTGATACTATTGTTATGTACTATTAATCCTGCATCCTTGTTTAACTGTGTATAATAACCATGCTGAGATTCCTAGAGTTGCCTATCTGGCCCCAGCTTTCCTCTGTATGCACTGAATCCTTCCTTCATTCCTTCACTGCCCCAATAAGATCAACTCCTGGAGCTGAGCTGGACATGGCAAATTTTGTTCTGTCTCAAATGTTGAGTGACATTAATAAAAGCTGTTCATAATACATAGTTAACTGAAAGAAAATGACGACAAAATACACAAAATCTCATCCTCTTTGGTCTGAACAAGCAAACGAAGCTTAGTTTTGTACACTGAAGAAAATGTATGGCAGGCCATACATTTGAATGTTATATTCAACAGCTCATTTTCCTAATTTGCTGACTACATAAAAACTGAGAAGACCTTCAACCTTCAGAAGTGTCACCTGGTTAGCACCCTGTCCTATTGTAATAAAAGCCTATTCTTCATGGGAAAAAGAGGTAAGGGGAGAACAGCCAATGGCCGCTCTCCCATGAATCACTGCATAAACTTTATCTCAGCATCCCTAGCTGTCTGGAATTCATTCTGTAGGCCAGGCTGGCTCTGCTTACCTCTGCTTCCCAAGAGCTGGGATTTCACGTGCCACGCTGCCCTGCTGCCACTGTCTATTCTTAAAATGATGCAGTTGTCTCTTATATTAAATTAGCAATAACTACATATTATATGACAGTAGTTTCTTCCATTTAATCCCAGCATGGTGCAGGGGAAGGCATAGGCAGATAAATCTGAGTGTAGGCAGATAAATCTGAGTGTTAAGGCCAGCCTAGCTGATATAGCAAGTTTCAGGCCAGTCAAGGCTATACAGTTGACCCTGTCTTCTAAATGAATAAAACAATTTTATGTGTGTATGCACATGCCCATGCCATGATGTGAGAGGGAGGACTGACCCTACCAGATTTGGTTTATTCCTTAGACCATGTGGGTCAGGGGAAGACTCAGGCTTCCTTTACCCTCTGAGCCACCTTACTAGTACTCAGTGAGCAGCTCTAAAATGACAAGGGCACTATCAAATAGTGACAATAAATAAATAGGAAATGAATCAGTAGACACTCACCTCCAATAACACCAATGCACAAGTAAAGTTCCTGTACTGTGTTACAGAAAGAAGCTGCGATCAAGCCACAACCAGACAGGCACCCACCAGCGATCATTACTGGACGGCTGCCATATTTATTCACCAAGATACTGCTGATAGGACCTAGGAGAGAATCAAACGTGTAGTAGTACAAATCCCCATATCTATAAAAGAAAAGCTAAATGAGAAGGTGGATCATTTCAACTAGAGAACTAGTAAGTCCACCACCATGGCTCATTAGCCTGACAACTGCATTTTATACCACCGTGTGAGGCACACCTTCAAACTAACATTTTCTGCTGGTTACAAAATGAAGTATTAAATTCATTTATTTGGAATTCAAAAAAATCGAGTTTCACATTTCATAGATAATATGACTTGAGGAACGAATGACTATTTACAGGACAATGGAACCTGCCTGGTTAAGGCAGATGACTGGGCTCTATCCTCACGTGGTAGGGGGAAAATCATGTTAAAACTCAACCCAAAAGCAAGAGTGACTGAGTTCTGAAAGGCAAGATCTTTAGGAAATAATTAGGTCAGAGCCTCATGAGTTTATCAAGTGTCTTTCTGAAAGAGGCCTGAGGGAACATATCTTTCCTTTTGTCATGAGAGGCAGCTAGCAGACACTGGCTGCAAGAACAGGCCCTTACCAGAGGTCTAGTGAATGAAAATTCATTACATGACATCACAGATCACTTGAAAACTTAAGTTTACAGTTTGTATAGGACATTGATAGAATACCTGTACATTTTCATATGAATTATTCATAAGGTTTTACATAGTCAAAATTCTAAAATAAATATTGCAATGCTGCTGTTCTGTGAAGTTTAGGTTAGTGTTACTAATTCTGTATTTGAACTCCCCAAAAAGGGAAGAACAAATAAAAAGCAACTCAGATCTTTTTTCTCTGGCCAGGTGTGGTGCTTCACACCTTTAATCCTAGCCTTTGGGAGGAAGAGGCAGGAGGATTTCTGTGACTTTAAGTCAGAATGGTCTACATAGTCAGTTACAGGACAACCAGGATTATCCCTTGAAAACTCTAATTCTGGGACTGGAGAGATGGCTCAGTGGCTACGCGCAATTGCTGCTCCTTTAGAGGACCTGAGTTTAGTTCCCAGCACCCAATATTAGGCAGCTTACAACTGCCCACATCTCCCAACTTTGATGGGTCCAATGCTGTCTTCTGGCCTCTATGACTACTACATTCATATGCATGGAAACAGAGACAAAGATATACATAAATAAAAATAAAAACCTTGGGGGCTGGAGAAATGGCTCAGTGGTTAAGAGCACTGACTGCTCTTACAGGTCCTGAACCCAATTCCCAGCAACCACATGGTGGCTCACACCATCTGTAATGGGATCTGATGTTCTTTTCTTGAGTGTCTAAGGACAGCTACAGTGTACTCATAAAATAAATAATTCTAAAAAGCCAAAATAAAACAAACAAAGTGATAATTTAGCTCTCAAAACGTATTTAAAAATATTTAAATAGTCCAGAGACCTGTGTTAAAAATGTTAACAGTGACATAAGTCTACCCAAGGCAGAGGTAAGCAGCCTGATCTACATAGTGAATTCCAAGACATCCAGGCCTATATAATGGGAACTGTATTTTTAAAAAATGAGATAGAGTATGCCTTTAATCCTGGCAATTGGGAGGTAGAGGCAGGCAGACTCTGTGAGTGAGACCAACCTGGTCCACCCAGCAAATTCTAAGACACCCAAAGCTAACCTTTGAGACAAAGAAAGGGTCTCAAAGAGAGAAAGGGGGAGGGGGGAATGGACAGGCCTTTAAATCCTAGCATGGTAGCTGGGCAGTGGTGGTGCACGCCTGTAATCCCAGCACTCTGGGAGGTAGAGGCAGGAGGATTTCTGAGTTTGAGGCCAGCCTGGTCTACAGAGTGAGTTCCAGGACAGCCAGGGGCTACACAGAGAAACCCTGTCTCCAAAAAACCAAATCAAAAAACAAACAAACAAAACCAAAAAACAAACAACCCCCCCCCCAAAACAACAACAAAAAAACCCAACCTAGCATGGGGTCAGGTGTTGGCTTAGACCCTACTACCAGAGATCCTGTCTCAAAAAACAAACCAGGAAGGAAGGAAGGGAGGAAGGAATGCCAGAGAGGGCACAGCTGGTTAAGAGCTTGACTTCTTCTCCAGGACTGAGGTTGGCTTCTCTGCATCAACGGCAATTCCTAGCCAAGTGGAACTCCAGTCCAAGGGGATCTGAAGTCCTCTTCAGCCTC
Organism: Apodemus sylvaticus; assembly: GCF_947179515.1. Classification (NCBI taxonomy): domain Eukaryota; kingdom Metazoa; phylum Chordata; class Mammalia; order Rodentia; family Muridae; genus Apodemus; species Apodemus sylvaticus. The sequence goes on from NC_067475.1 coordinate 59,217,216, forward strand.
TGAGGTCACCAGGCATTCACATGGCACACAGGCAAAACACTCATACTCATATATATATTTAAGTTACAGACATAAAGATAAACAGAAAGAAAAAGCAGGTCTTCAAATTACTGCTCCTGCCCATTTATCCCTGTTCTAATCAGTGAACTTAATTATGTTTAATTAAATTATGACTTCAAGTCAGGCAGCAGTGTTGTGTGCCTTTAACCCCAGCACTTGGGAGGCAGAGGCAGGTGGATTTCTGTAAGTTGGAGGCCAGCCAGCTTCTGCAGAGCCAAAGCTATACAAAAACCCTGTTTCAAAAAACAAAAGGACAAACTACCCACCCAACTTCCGAAAAAATTGTGACTTCAACTACACAGTGCTGTTTGTTCGTGGGGCTTGTTACATCAAAAAGAACAGCAGAATTAGTGTTCTCTCTCACAACATGCAGCCCAGAGCTGAATCCACTCAAGAGACTTAGTGAAGACTGCTGAATCTGCTACCAATTTAGCAGCCTAAGGCTAAGTTATTCTCCATTGAAAAGCAGAATCTTTGTGTTGGCTGTTAAAGAGCCACATGTGAGTATAATCTGAGACACCAAATTCTTAGCAAAAACCCATCTTGTCAGATATCTCACAAGACAACATGGAACACTGCCAACCTGGCTAAACAAAAATACTTTGCCCCAGAATTCCTATGAAACAACCTCAAGTTTTATGGTAGGTTAAACTTTCATGTTTAATTGTGGTTTGACAACTCCAGGTAAAATAAACATGTTTTAAATAAGCAATTTACTTTCTAGACAACCTCCATACCATGCCAAAGAAAACAAAAAGGAAAAAAGATACAATTCAAGTTTAAGTGCAGCCAAAATGCTTTTAGAGCCCAAACCATCACAGGAAAAGTGAAGATTTTATTCAGCTTGTGTCATGGTGTGTGCACATGCATATGAGGCTGCCGCTCAAAGGGGGCGGCAGTGTCTTCACCTCTGTCCTTGTGGGACAAGCCTAGTCTTTAAATTACAGATTTTACCTGAGACTCTGAACTATACTATTCCAGACATTTGAGAAACATTTGAAATCTTGCAATTCAATATTTAAAAATGTTTACTTTTCAAGTATCTGGCAGAGAGCAAGAGAAATGAGGCTTGCGCTTCATTTCTGTTCCAAAAAGCCACAATGGAATGAGGGAGTAAGAGCTGCCAGGGTTATCAGGGATGAAAAGCACGCTTAATACATTTCAGGAAGTAACATTGAGCAAGATATTAAAATGTCCAGGCGCTGGCTGCCTAATGTAAGTTAAAGGAGCTTACAGGCACTCACCTCCAGCGTACATGACAGCCAGCATGATCGATGATATCCACGACACTTCACTGGTTGTTGCACTGAATATAACCTCAATCTCTTTAAAGAAGACAGTGATGGATTTGGGAAATGCATAGGAGAAGCCAATAGAAATGAACGCTCCAACTACCACTGCCCACCCCCAGCCTCCATCTGGGGGGGTGTATCCCACTGGTCCTCCAATTGCAGGTGGCATTTTAAGTGTAGATGAATTCCAAGATGCAGTGCAAATCTAGTATCTGAAGGATAAGAAGTGGAAAAAATTTGTGTCAGCAATAAAACAACCTCCATAAATCCCTTTTCTGCTCTAAAAGCCTTTTAGCAATCAGAATGACAAAGGACACGACTGGTTGGGTTTTGTTGTTTCAGGTGAGGGAAGCATCCATAGTGAGACCCTATCTCCAAAAGGGGGGCAGGGGGGGAAGAGGGAGGCAACAAACCTGTCACCTGCCAGTCCAAAGAACCGATTACTCTTCTGTTTTGGTTTCCAACCTTTTGTTTCTTAGTAGTTTGTTCTATGTGATTTTTTAAAATGGTTCTCTTGTTATCAGTGTAGGCAATGATACTTTATGGAATTATAGGGATTTTTAAAAACATACCCAGTTTTGTTATCAGTGTACAAGATGAGTGCCACTGACATTTTCACACAACTTGCTCATACTGCACCCCATTCTCACAAGTCTGCCCCTTCTTCCCAGTCTCCATTACACCTCCATGGTTTATGTACACGTGCACAGGTGTCCAAGAGAGAAGACATGGGAGCTGCCTTTCCTTCCTTCTCTCACCCCAGAATCCTCTTTGATTTCTCATGCAGGGCTCTCCCTAGATCTATGCAGTCACAATTTTTTCCTTCCTTTGAGGACCCAGCTTTTACTGTAAGAGACAGTGAATCCCAGTGCAACATGGGATGAGTAAAACTGCACACTTCTTCAGTAATGGGTAGGTCAACAAAGACCTCAGGTACCCGTGTTCTTAAAAAATATAGCTTTTATTATATTTAGTTCTATCTAGATATTAAGGATCTGGATGATCTTTCTTTCTTTCTTTCTTTCTTTCTTTCTTTCTTTCTTTCTTTCTTTCCTCCCTCCCTCCCTCCCTCCCTTCCTTTCTTTTTACAAACATAGCCCAGGGGCCCACCTGTATGGGGATCTGTTGTAGGAAATTTCATTCAGGCCACAGGTTCCTTAAAAATTGTACCCGACCAAATAAAAAAAGCTACTTAACATAGGTGTGCTGGTGGATTTAAATCTGCAAAGTGGATTTAAATCTGCAAAGTACAAGTGCACTCATTTCCCAAAGAACTACTAAAAAGATCTCAAGAGTACTTACATATACAAAATAACACCTACACACAGGCAGCAGCGCTAACACATCAAGCCCTGACTAGAACAGTGATACGTGCTAGACGTGATTAAACTCTGTGCTTAGTTTCCAGCTCTGATTTGCCCCAATCAAAAGGCAGCTCTAATTCTCAGTCATGAAGACTTGCCTCATCAAGTTAATAAACGCTTTTCAACAAAATCTAGATTTTCAACTTTTAAGTAGCTTTAGGAAGATTCACAAGTAAATGAATGTCAAAATACAGTTTGTTTGTTTGTTTTTTTGGGGGGGGGGAAGACAGCAAACATTTAAAAACCCTGAAACAGATTCAACACAATTCTACCATCACCTGATAAATAACTGTTACAATTACCATAAAATTCTGATTAAATGTCTCCATTTACACCAGAATTTCTTCTTACACAAAAGGCCTTATCTCAATAGAAAATTACAGGACTAGACCCTCTGCCTGTAGTTCAGGAAAAGGGAACAAATATAAACCTCACATGTTAAAATCCAGAGGGGTTGAATGATAGAGCAAAAGTTTTAAGACTTTAATCTTAGAGTGTGCAGCAGCCCTGCAGTTTAAATGTTATTGCCTTACAGTAACTGTGAGTGTGTGTGTGTGTGTGTGTGTTAAAAAACAAGTGACTGAATGAATGGTAAGCTGTGCCTTCTAGGACTCAGAAGTTAAGCCCGCTGGGGCAGCCCAAGATTGCATGTACCTGGGGTTGGTACAGGACTATAAAACACCAAAAGGGAGTGGGAGGGGAGAGGAGGGGATCTCTGTACTCTGAGACCAGCTTGGTCTACAGAGTGATCTCCCAAACACCCAGATCTACACAGTGAGGCTCTATCCCCCAACCCCCCCCCCCAAAAAAAGTTACACCAGTGGTTAGAGACATAGCTCAGTTAACAACATGTACTATTCTTGCAAAGGACCCGAGTTCAGTTGCCAACACCTACACTGGGTGGTTCATAAGCACCAGGCTATCCAGCTCTGAGGGTACCCACAATCACACGCAGATTCTCCCACACAAACACAGGGATTGGGGGTGGGGATAGAAAGAATGCATTATACTATTAAGCCAATGTTGTATTCCAGCCCCTATGCTCTCACTCTCTCCAGAGAGAAGTTACAAAAGCCCTAGGAAACTATTAATTTCCCTGTATTCTGATACTACTTCCTAAAGGGGACAGCAGCCAGGTTGTGAGTGTAAAAGACACAGAATGTATCTAAAGCTCACTAGTTACTAAGCATAAACTAGTTTCAGGCTTCAAAATCAGACACTCAGATCCATAAGACTGATTTAACATAGTAGCCTCCTGTTTAACTGTTTTGATCTAGCTTCTTGTACAAGTGGAGAGAGAGAGAGAGAGAGAGACAGAGAGACAGAGAGACAGACAGAGAGAGAGAGAGAGAGAGAGAGAGAGAGAGAGAGAGGATATGAATGAATTAAGCCACACAGGGTCTTAGACTTAGTCGCCCAACCCCCACCCAATAAAAAGGCGGGGGGGGGGGGGGGGATGTTGGGGGGGGTTGGAAAAGCATCTATGAAAGAAAAATAGATGACTCCTGGGCCTGACTAACAAAACACTCATCAATTACAACACACAATCTTAATCATACTGCATAAAGAAACACCACACAAAATGTAAGCTTGCCTCTACAAACTTCTACTTGCTTCTGCCTACATGCCCAGCTGACACTGTTAGGACACTACACAGCTTGGTGGGTAAAGGTACTTCCAAGCCATCTGAGTTTGATGAGCTGACTCCAAAGTTGTCCTCTCTTCTACATGAATACCATGCATGGCATATATGCATGCATATATACATCATGCACACATTCATACACTAATTTAAGCCTAAATAGAAAAAAGAAAATTCTGTCATTTGCGACATGAATGGACCCCCCCAGGACACTTGCTGAATACAATAAACCAGATCCTGAAAGATAAATACTGTAGTTTTTAATGTGTCAGTTCAAGTGTGATACTGTTCTATACTGTGAGTGGTTTCTTGTAAAAGACTTATTGCTAAATACACTGAACACTAAATAGGCAAGCACTCACCAACCGAACCACACGCCCAGTCTTTAAATAGCCTTCCTAATTACTGATGATATAATCCTCACACTATGTTGTCATTAAAATAATTACTGGGTTTTTTATTAGAAATATACAATTTCCAAATGAGCACCTGATTTTCCTCAAATTAGAGTAATTATTAAACCACTCACCTCCCTTCTACTCCACTGAGGTTTCTAAGTGACAGAGTGCTAAGAGTAAGTACTAATAGAATCAGAAGAGGCTGAGGTAAGGATGTGTGCTTCTAATCTGCAAGGATTTCAAGGCTGAGGTTCAATGACCTCTTTAGAGGTTCTTCCAACTGAGCTGTTGAATACAATATTTCAATGAATGTGAAGTATATTTGCTGATTAACAGGGCCAGAAAATCCAAGTCAAATTAAGATACCCATTTAATTGGTGGCACCTACACTTTCTAAACTGAAAAATATCCTATCTGAATTTGTGACTTAACCTGTGACATTATGCTTACATAATCCTGACAAGATGCTGTGTGGCTTTATAGGTCTGGCTAGCCTCACTCTCACAGGGGAACAGGAGTAATGCTTTCCCTAAGGGGTGCCAGAGTCCTGGGCACTTTGGCAACACCTGTAATCCCAGTCTCTGGAGGCTGGAGGAGGAGTTGTAATTTGCATAGTGAGTTCAAGACCAGCCTAAGCTACAAAGTGAGCCCTATCCTCTAAAAAACAAAACAAGCAAACAAACAAACAAAAACAAAGCCGGGCGGTGGTGGGGCATACCCTTAATCCCAGCACTTGGGAGGCAGAGGCAGACGGATTTCTGAGTTTGGAGGCCAGCCTGGTCTACAAAGTGAGTTCCAGGACAGTCAGGGCTACACAGAGAAACCCTGTCTCGAAGAACCAAAAAAGAGTAAACGCATAGATGCATAAACAATTAAAATTACAACTGTCGAGATATTTTTAATTGGACATTGTTAAGCACTAGCGGTGATTTTGAAATGGTGGCAATTTCAATCTGTGTCTAACAGCTGATAAAAGTCTGAGATTTACTAGTTTCTTAGTCACAGGCACTAACACAACAAACAAGCCTACAGCCATAGTTGAGATTCCAACAAATTTACCAACTCTACTGAACTCCACACACTTTAGGGATTAATCCTGCAGACTCTAAGTTTAAAATCTCTGATAAGACTGAGAAAAAAAAAGTTCCTATAGGAAAATAGAAGAGAAAACTATGTAAAACACTGCTTTGGTTCATTCTCAAAACTCAGTAACTGGGTTGGCAAGATGACTCAGCAATTAAAGGCACTTGCTACCATGCCTGACAACCAGAGTTTGATCCTGGAGACCCACATGGTGAGAATCAACTCTTGCAAATTGTCCTCTTGCTCCACAGGAATCCCAACACACACCTTCTCTCCTTTCTTGCTATAGGAATGTAATTTAAAAATATTAAAAAAAGAAAACCTAGCCGGGTGGTAGATGGTAGGCAGAGGCAGGTGGACCTCAGATTTTGAGGCCAGACTGGTTTACAGAGTGATTTTGGGATAGCCAGAACTACACGAAGAATCCTTTTTTAAAAAAGGCCTTTTCTCTTCAAGATGGTTTACAAACAACAGTGTGATTTTCTTCTCAACTTTTAAAATTTATTCCAAGAGAAAGAATGTATGTGTGTGAAGGTGTGTGGACACCACTCCCATGGAGGTCAGAGGAAAACTATCCCGAGCTGGGTTCTCTCCTGCCACCTTGTGGACCCAGGAGCATAACGCAAGCGCGCAGGCCCGAAAAGGAAAGGGTCCATTATTCAGTTCTATCCTGTACTAGGTTCTATCCTGTTATGATTTGGAAGCAAAATGTTCCTCACAGGTTCATGTATTTGAATAATAAATAAGTCACTAGCTGGTGGCACTGTCTGGGGGAAGTTGAGGAACCTTTAGGAGATAATGCCTAGCTAGAAGTGTGTCCTAGGACAGGTGTGGAGGTCTATAGCCCAGCTCTGCTTCCTGATGGGCCAGATGTGAGCAGGCAGCCTTAAGTTGCTGCTACCAGTCTCCTGATGCCATCCACGCCTTCCTCACTCTGATGTGATACTCAAAACCTGGGTTGAAAAAGAAAGCCTGCCTCCCTGAAGTTGCTTCTTGTAGGTAACTAGGTAACTTGGTCATAACTATGAGGAAAGTAGCCAATGTACATCCCCAACATCCCAGACCCACAAAGAAACACCACCAATCACCAGAGGCAAAACAGAAGCATGGGAAAGATTTGTTTTTCAACCAATGACCAGTTATGCAATTTACAATACCAGAACATTTTAAAGTTCTTTTCTCTACAAAGGCTAATTCTGTCAAATCAAATTGAACAATATTATGGGCTGTAATTAGCAACAGGGTAGTAGTGTGACAATAAACAGAACTGGGTCCTGCTCATCTATGCATGGTCTGTGATATCCTTCAAAGGCTGAGCCTTCCTTACTTGGTGAAGGTGAACTCATTCTGTGACTGTGAGTGTTGAGTTTTGAAACTCTTTTTTAGTAATGGAAGAGAGACTGAGAGGCAAAGATGATGTGGCAGCTCCCTGTCTGTGGGAGAAGTAGGCCTACTAGGGGAAGTACTGAGATGACAGCCGAGTATTTAAGCATGGTTACCTGGAAGAACAGTGGAATCACAAGATTTGGGTTCCCAGGGGGAAGAAGTAGGAAACAGAATAAGCATTACATTAAAACTTAAATGCCTCAGAGGTAACTGGAAAAGGTAGATCAAGGTACCACTGCTTAAAAACAAACACCCTCCCTCCCCCAAAAAACTTGAAGGGCGTCTGATGACCCGAGTTCAATCCTTGGAACTCACATAAGAGTTCATATATCATACTAAATAAAAATAGGATTACAGTCTGGCATGGTGGCTCATGCCTGTGGTCTTAACCAAGCCAAGCTATCTTGGTACACAGAAAGTGTAAGGCAAGCCTAGGCTATCTGAGAGGGTCTCGAATGTAAACATGCACATATAAAGTTGGTAAAAACTAAAGTGCAATTAAATTACTGCCTTCAAACCAAGAGTAGATTGTGAATACAGCAAAACAAAACAAAACCCCATCACATGTCTTAGAAATAGCAAACATGAAATATACCTGTTCTCTCCTCCTAAACCCTTTCTCAGAAATAAAAACCTGACTGCAGTGCTTGGTCTTCAAGTGAGCTTCCAATAAGAGGAAACACAAGGGCAGTGGGTTATGCTAATCAGAACATGTTAAAACTATGCCAGGAGGACAAGCTCAAAATCCCAAGCCAGGCCGGGCAGTGGTGGCACACGCCTGTAATCCCAGCACTCTGGGAGGCAGAGGCAGGCAGATTTCTGAGTTCGAGGCCAGCCTGGTCTACAGAGTGAGTTCCAGGATAGCCAGGGCTATACAGAGAAACCCTGTCTCGAAAAAACCAAATCAAAAAAAAAAAAATAAAATAAAATAAAATAAAATTCCCAAGCCAGGAAGACTGGAAGGAAAAAGGGCTCTCTTCCAAATAAATCAGATGAGAAACCTACAGATTTCAGACATTCAACATATATAACATATGACCTTGTTTGTATCCGTGATCAAGGGAACTAATTACTAAAACAAAACTCAATACATAGACAGAAATACAACTTGGGAAAATCTGACCACTGATGAGTATTTGGTAATGTTAATAATTTTTGAAAACAGGGCTGGGCGGTGGTGGTGAACCCTTTAATCCCAGCACTTGGGAGGCAGAGGCAGGCGGATTTCTGAGTTCGAGGCCAGCCTGGTCTACAGAGTTCCAGGACAGCCAGGGCTACACAGAGAAACCCTGTCTTGAAAACAAAACAAAACAAAACAAAACAAAACAAAACAAAACAAAAATTTTTTAAAAAACAGGACAATATGACTATGGATTTCTGAAGACTCCTAGCTTTCAGATAGCTATGGATATAAGCTAGTAAAGTTATTATTATTATTACTATTATTATTATTATTACTATTACTATTATTATTTCTAGGATTTGCTCGACAAGGAAAGTAGGAACGGATAGCAATGACACAGGAGTGACTCAACCAATTGCTAATTAGCATTTTCCATACTAAATAAACTGTAGAGAAGGTAAAGAGGAAACAAAAAAATTTCAGCTTCACCAATAAAAACAGAAATGGCTTTAAATTTAATCTCCAAGTTTTGTAAGTTGGGCAGTTCTGGTATAGTCATACTACCTCAGTATTTCCACTGGTTAAAATGAAGATAAAACTTATATTTGTTGCAGCTAGCAACTTGAACCACATTCTTAACTTCACCCTTGTTTCCCACCTCCAACACCTCAACCAAAAACCCATTTCCTTCCTTTTCTCAAGGATTCCCCTAGGTATTCACATATGGTCCCACTCTGAGAACCCCTCAAACCAGCTGTCCCCAGAATGACACTAAAATGCAAATCTGCTCAGCATACTAAGTTCTTTGAACTATTTAGTCTCTTCCTGTGTCCTTACAATGACTGAAGATACTCCACTGGCTGACACTTCTAGTCCCTTATTATTTTTGGCCTTTCTATGTTTTACTTTTTGATGAAATTCTTTCAGCTTCTCCATGGCCCCAGCACTGTCTGAAATGCCCTTTCAACCTATTACCACCTATGCCAAACTAGCTCCCACCCCTTTGTCAAACTTCAGATTAAGTAGCATTTCCTCAGAGGCAGGCATGCCTACTGTTTCCTTAAATTGAGCATCTTCTCACACCTATACAATACCGTGTTTGTTCCTATAGTAACCTTACTTTCCCCTAAAACTGTTTGCTAAGAGTGATTAACTATATCTGCGTTCCAGCTAGACTACAAACCCAAGGGTAAATACTAGAATCCATCTCTGCTGAATCCTAACTTCCCTGTCCACAATTTTCAGTTTTGTGTTTAAGTTCCATATTCCTAGTCCCTAGTACGGGAAATAAAGTCAAGTGGGTAGGCATTACATGGGGACCTAGACCCTGCATGAAACGCATACTAGGAACTTCCTGAAGCACACTGGGAATGACACGTTCAGAAGGGAAAATACTAACCAAACTCTATTTTTGCCCCAGGTTATAGGTATCCAAGTTTATGCCGCCTCATGCCCCGCCCTGCCCCCTTAATCTGTTTAGGATTACGTAAATTGTACAGCTAAATCTTTAAAACTCTCAAAATGCTCCTCAAACTAAGAACTTTCATATTTAACAAAGTTACAATCTGATAAACCAACAGTATCTACTTAAAACCGCAATGAAATTACTGAAATACACTCAATTAAAAATTTATCCTAGGCTGGACATGGTGACAGATGTTTTTAATCCCAGCATTGGGGAAACAGAAGCAGATCTCTTTACACTCAAGGCCAACCTGGTCTACAGAGTTCCCGAACAGATACCACCCCCCCAATCTAAATTCACGAATTATTGGTCATTTCTTATGGTACTTGGAATGCAAAGTTGTAAAACATGGTCATTTTTTGCTTTGTGTTTTGAGAAGGGTCTCACTAAAGCTTATACCTCCTGCCTGTACACCTTGTATTTAATTTACGAAAGGCTAAGGCCATGGACTGCCTGCCCGCCCCCCCCCCATCCCCGAAAACTTGGACTTAGGAGCACCATTTACCAACTAATTAAAATAAATGAATGTTGAATAAATAAATTCGAGATCCTGTTAAGAGAAAAAAAAAAACAGTAAGCTGAAAAAGAAAAAAAAAAAAACCAAGCAAAAAAAAAAAAACCCAAACAAAAACCCCACCTTGACTTAGTTCCTATCCACCCTTTCCCAAACTCTCATACAATTACTAATCTCACACGTCAGCATACACTCATTTTATTTCAAAACCATAATAATTTTTTTTCCAATACCGGCGATCAAACTTTGGAGCTGCAGGCACGGTAGGCCAGGCAGGTACGGTACACTTACTACTGCGCCACACACCCCTAGCTTAAGCTGAATAACGCCTGAAGATTTCAAAATTAGTTACGGGTAAAAAAGCAAAAGTAGCTTGTCACTGTGTAACTACTAGCAGTAGCCTGCCAGTTTATAATGAGCCACTGGAAAACGGGAAAAGACTGAAGTAGTAGCACGTGCGTTTCCTGGTTGAGTGATCAGAAGCTAGTTTTCGCAACTGCTGGTAGCACCAAAAAAACGCCACCATAAAGAAAGGCTAAAATGCACTCGGAAAAGGGATGTACTTGGCTCAGAAAGCTTGCTCTGACCAAATGTAAGATTATTTAAATCTTCTTCCCCGGGGTGCCGACGCTCCGAAGCCACAGGTAGGACCACAAAGAGCCCCTTCCTCAAAGTTCCCTCGAACCCTGTAGTGTGGTTGCGGCGGTCCGCAATGCAGCTCCTCACATTCCTCACACCACTCCAGCAAGTCACCAGGTGGGACACCGATTGGCAGACGGGGGAGGCTGGGCGGGCATGCCACGAGTCCTAAGTAACTCCCGCCCCAGTGCCTTCCCTCCGAGCAGAAGGCGGCAGGCGTGCACCACGTGAACCGGCCTCAGGTCGTCCCTCTTCCCGACCTAAGCATCTCTCCAGGCGCTTAGAGTAGGCTGCACTGGAAGCGTCTTCCCCAAGGTCACCGGGCACCATGACCCGACTCCCGCAGCCCGGCAGCCGCCACCTGACCACGGGCCCGCAGCGCGGCTGGCTGGGAGAGACGCAGCGCCGGGCGCCTCAAGGTTCCCTTCACCCACGCCACGTTCCGGGCCATGCGGCTCCGCGCGCCCAGGATGCCTTGTCGTTCCCCCCACCCTTGCCCCGGGAACCAGAGTCTCCGCGTGCCCGCGGGACTCCGCGACTCCACGGGGCACCAAGGGCACCGCGGATTCCGTGCAGCGCGCAGCCCGCTCAGTCCCGACTAACCGTTATGTGTGTCTCGCGGCGCCCAGAGTAAGCGTGACGCGGCGGCGCGGGCCGCAGTTACTCGGAACCGGGGGTCCTGCTCGTGTCCCTTGCCCGCCGCCGGGCTCGTTGGCTGCTGCACCTACACGACCGGCCGGTCACGTCGCAGCTCGCCACTTTGTCTGGCGGGGCAGGCGCGGCTGCCTTATAACCCGCGGGGGCTGGAGCATGCGCACAGGGGGTGGAGTCGGCCTTCCCGGCCGCCGCCCCCTCCCTGCCATACATACACCCTGCTCGGCATCTCGCGCCTCCACACGCTGCGGGCTGCGCGTGCCCGCTCGCTCGGGCGCGCGCCCCGGCGCCCGCCCCCCCCTCCCGCCACGTGACCCGGCGCCGCGGCCCGGAGACCCTGCACAGCCCCGGGCGCTTCTCTGCGCACTGAGGGGTTGCTGCTTTGGGCGCGAGCCCGGGACGCCATCGCGGGCCTCACCCCTCAGGCTCTGGAGGAGGAAAGGGGGAAAACTGCCCTGAGGCCGACCCTGAGGTGCGGAGGGCGATGGCGATGGACCCGCGGAGTCGAGGGACTGGACAGCATTTGAATGGACGCTGGTAGACTCCAACATGGGCCTGGAACCCGGGCTCGGGGACCTGGGGAAGTTGCTGGAACCCTCCGGGCCTGTTTCCTCGCGCTACATCAGCCACTGTGGAGGCGTTAGGAAGTTTAATGTGCAATTTTACGCAAGTATCTCGTCACAGAGCCTGACCTATGGTATTTGATGAACGCTTAGTTTAAGGACAAGCTGGTTAGGAGAAACTGGCCGCGGGGCAGAGGGTGTGTATGTTGGAAATGCAAAAGTAAGCATGTTCACAGGCCAGAAGTTTATGAACACTGGATTTGGGGGACGGGTCGGAAGTATACTAGTGGGGTTGGGATAGTTGCATGCTAAGCACTGCACCGGAATTATCTTGTGTGATCTTCACAACCGTATGAGATAGATGCTAAGAAGATTTTGTAAATAAGGAATCCCGGGCTTCACAGGTTAACTGGCAGAAGTCACCAGGCTAGGAAGTGGCCAACATTTAAAGTCAAAGCTACAGAACCTGATGTCACAAGAGCCATTTTGGGTTCTTCACCAAGCCCGGATACCAAAGTCTCATGAAGTGGTAAACTAGTGAGTACTCTTAATGACTAGGACCCTTGATATTTCTATTATTATGAGATGGGTATTTGGTTGGTTGGTTTTGATTTCTTGTTTTGTTTTTTTTGAGATAGCCTCATGTGTATATATATAGCTCCATTTTGCCTGGAACTCACCACGTGTAGATCAAGCTGGCTTCGAACTAAGATCAAACCTACAAAACAAAACAACAACAACAAAAAACCCCAACCTGCCTCAGCCTCCCTACCACAGGCATGCACCACCACAGTCAGTGTTAATATTTTTATTTGTTTAATTTTGTGTTTTGAGACATGGTCTTATTTTGTAGCCTTGGCTGGCCTCGAACTCAAGAGATCCACCTGGCTTTGCCTCAGAAGAGCTCCTATTAAAGGCATGTGCTCCACCACACCCAGTGAGAATATTTTTTAAAGAAGTTAGGCCCTCTGACTTCCAAGGCTCTTGCTGGATACCAAGATCCTGCCCTCCCTGTCATTTACTCTCCAGCCTCTTCTCACCTACACTAGTTTTCCTAACCCTCTGAAATGGGCCCTATACTTTGTTTTGTGGTTAAAGAACCAGAGATTGAAAAGAGGCCCTGTGTCCTATCACCTTCCCTCTGCCTCCTTTCAGTAAGAAGGGTTCAGCATGTTAATATATATATATACATACTTATACTGTGCCCTTAGGCAAGATAAACCCCATTCTCCACTCTGAAAGAAAGGTAATACCTAGCTCCTAGCCTACCTTATAGGATTGCTATGACAATACAGTTATACAGTTAAGATTTACTTCAGACCTCATCCCCCACCCCAGTGCTTTGGTAAGTGCCCTGCTACTAAACTGTAGTGCCAGCCCATTTTGTTCTTATATCACTTAGGTTTTATTCATTTAAGAAACACTTTTAGGCTGGGCAGTGGTGGCACACGCCTTTAATCCCAGCACTTGGGAGGCAGAGGCAGGCGGATTTCTGAGTTCAAAGCCAACCTGGTCTACAGAGTGAGTTCCAGGACAGCCAGGGCTACACAGAGAAACTCTGTCTCCAGAAAACAAAACAAACAAAAAACCCTAAAGGGTACCTATTAGCACCTACTTCCAAGGCAGTGAACAGGATTATATTCTTTTTTTTTTAGATTTATTTATTATATATAAGTGCAGTGCACTGTAGCTGTCTTCAGACACTCCAGAAGAGGGCATCAGATCTTGTTATGGATGGTTGCGAGCCACCATGTATGTGGTTGCTGGGATTTGAATTCAGGACCTTCAGAAGAGCAGTCAGTGCTCTTAATCACCAAGCCATCTCTCCAGCCCAGGATTATATTCTTGTTATGTGTTATGTTATAATTTTATTTTAGAAAGAGCTATTAACATTTTGAAGACTTAGACCCTACAAAACCTGGCTTGGAGCCAATAGGGACTTAATGTTGTGAGTTGAGTACAGGTTAGAATCAGAATTGCTATCTGGGCCATTAATTAACTGAACTCTGGCTTTAAGTCCTTCCTCAGAATAAGTTAAAGATAGTAGTGAGAAGCCTGAGCTATTGTGATAATCAATGAGATAGTATTTGTAAAAGTTATTAGTAATCCTTTGAAAGGCCTCCATAAGTTTATGAATTAATACTTTATTTTTAAATATATTTATTTAGTGTGTGTGAGGACACTGCTTTAGGTAATCAGTCCTCTCCGCAATGTGAGACCTGAGGATTTAACTCAGGTTGTCAGGCTTGGCAGCAAGTTCCTACTGAGCCATGCTCAACCATGAATTAATATTACTATTATTTTTACAAGATGCATAAGAGGGAAAGATCCAAAGACCCGCAGAAGGCTGAGCATGTAGCTTGGTGGCCCAAGGACTTTATGTGATAGTCAGAACTCGAGACAACAAATCAACCAAACAAAACAGTAGGACAGGTGATTTGGAGAAAACGATTAGATAGCACCAAGTCCTGAGTCTAACTTAAACCATGACACGTTCAGGAAATAAACTAAGGAACATAGATTTTAAAAGTTAAGAGACTACTACGCACTTCCTCCCGACACAGGTGGATAGCAGGCTGCGCCTCCATCTCACCAGGACACTGCTAAAGTTCCTGTGGGATCAAAGTGCGATTTTATAAGAACATGAAGGATGGAGAGGACAAAAGCCATGGTAGCTGTGAAGGCCCTGACATCATGTCTGACAGATCAATACTGTCTGGTGGTCATGCATTTATTTTTAAAAAAGATAACATAATCTTATGTCAGGGATGATGAAGGCCGTGCTGAATGAACCAGGTTGGTTTGTTGAGAATGCAGCCAGTGAGGTCAGTTTTAGAGAGACTCCTTCCCACATGCTATCTAAAGTACCCATGCATTTTACTTACAAAGCCTGTCACATTAAAGGCACCAAGATTCCCGAATCCCAACTACACCAAAACTGTGCGTACTGTGAATTTCTTAGATTGTTAAATAAATTAAAATAAACTTCATATTTTTCACTATTAATTTATTTTAAACTTTCCTAGCATGATAGTTTACATCTTTAATCCCACCATTTGGGAGACAGGCAGATGGCTCTCAGAGTCTTAGGCTAGCTTGAGCTACATAGTGAAACCTTGTCTCAGAAAAACAAAACAAAAACAAAAAGGAAGGAAGGAAGGAGGAAAGAAAAAACTAAAGCCGAGAGCAGAAGAGTGATAGCACCCCTCACAGACGTGTAACATGAACGGAAATGGAAAAGCTGTGAGTCATGGCATGCGCCTATGGTCCTCTCACTGGGGAAGCTGAGACAGGAGGATGCACGAGCTCAGGATAGGCTTGGATGAGATACTGCCAGACTGAACTGGTTACACGGGAAAACCCTGTCTCAAGAAAATAAAATGGAGTCCAGAGACGCCGAAAGATGTTTTCTGGGGCTGGAAAGATGGCTCAGTGGCTAAGAAAACTAGCTATTTTTCCAGAGTACTCAGGTTCAAGTCCCCTCACCCAGGTGCCAGCTCACAGCTGCCTGTAACTCCAGTTCCGGGGAGCTAACACCCTCATATGGACACTCCAGTAAACACCAATGTGCATTTAAAGAAATAAATTATTGTTTTAAAAAGGTTATTTTCTGAGTGCACCCATCTAATGAATGGTATGGTCAGAAAAAGCAAAATACCCAGTCACCAACTAGTTTTTTATTTTATCAAGAGTTATGCTCTCTATAACTCTTAACTTTATAGCAAGTTTCCCAGAGTTCACATTTTTTTAAAGTTTAGAAAATGGGTGATTATTTGGCATCTGCCTCAGGTAATCTCTACTGTTGTTGAAGTGAAGAAAATAATTCAAGGTAAGAGTTACAACTCCATAAATTAGTGTCAGCAAAAGACGTGCAAAATTGAAAATTACTGATTAAATACTTATTTGGAAAGAAAAAAAAAATCACAGCATGTTTCCTCTGGAAACGTGGGACTGTTTACATTCCCTTGATTCTTTCACTTTTTGTGATATAGAAAACAGGAAGTTGCTATTATCCCCAGTTTACTAACAACACAAGAAAGTATTCTTTTAAACACAGTGCTTATTCAGCCAAGAACATACCCACACAATTTCTAATTAATGCAAAATATCGAAAATGAAGTTTACAAATGCCGGGCCAAATAAACAATCCTGATTGGTAATCCTTAGAAACATCTATAAGTGTTTCACAAGCACTATTACAGTTTGCTCTTGTAAAGTACATAAGAGGGAGAGATGGGAAGGGGCCAAGTTTGTAGTTGGGTAGAACGGAAACCGAGTCTGAGACAAGTGCTGGCTAAGCAAAGGCCAAAAGCGCTGCCCCTGAAGACCCTCTTTAAAGCTGAAGAGTGCTCGTGCCAAGCATCCTCACCTAGTTTCACGGTGTAAGTCAGCTATGCTCCTGCTGCTTCCTGAAGCAGTCCGCTGCCTCTCTAAAGTTTTTGAAGAGTAACTCAGTAACAGTAAGGTGAGCTCAAGGTCCTCTCTGAACTGTCTCAGCTCTTGCTATTTTGAACCTTTTATCACCTCCTTGCACCAGTTTACATCCTGATCTGCTGCTTTCCTGGCTTCCTGCTCACAGGAGATAATTTGGCCAAGATGACAGAAAACAAATCGCCTGCAATAAAAATTTCTTCAACATGACAAAGTAGTAAATGGTTACTTACATACTTTTCAGTATGTACCTGGGAATGTTTGTTTGTGCCTTGGGGGAGGGGGATTGTGCCAATACACTGATATATTTTCTTACCCATAAACATACAAAAATAATTTTACAAATTATAGGAAAATGCATAAGTTGCTATATGTAGCTATTAATACAAGATAAATGCAAAGTTCGAGGCCATTGTAGCAAGCTTCTTGGTAGAGCCAAGCAACCATTATGAAAACTGTTGACCATGAAGCTTGTCTATGACACCAAAAAGTCATGATTAGCAACTGCTTATTCCCCATCTGAATTTAAGAGTAATGTGAATTTAGGCAGCCAAGTTAGAAGTAGAGATATTGGACATGAATTTTGAATTTGATTTTAAGATTCCATATAGAGTTGGAGGTAAGACACTTACCCAGAATATCTGATGTCTTATGTTCCATCCCCAGAACTACAATAAATAAACCACCTAGCCCTGTGGTGTATGCCATAGCTTGTTACTTACAGTTGTATCTAGGTGAGGTCCAAAAGCTATCATATCTACAAGTGTAGCCTTGTCTCTAAATTTTGTACAAGTCCTGTATTATACCAAGCATGTAGTACACAGCTATAATTCCAGTGCTCTTGGAAGCAGATACAGGAGGATCATACCACCTGGGCTCCACAGTGAGCTTTTATCTATAAATAAGTGAATAAATAAATAAATAAATTCAGATGTTGTGCCTTTATTTGCTCTGATATGGTTACATTTTTGTGGTTTTATATGCCATCCTTCTTTAGGTAAAGTTGTAAAGGTCTTTCCATTGTGGTAGAAGTTCTGATGATTCATTGAGCAGTCTGCACAAAGAAGAGCTTGAGACACAGAAGGTGGCACGTTATAGTGCTGATTTAGAGGAGTTAGGATCTCGGGGCTAGGTCCAGCCAGAAGGCTCTGTGAAAGTCTGACCACCCAAGTTCAATCCTCAGAAACTATGTAAAAGTGGAAGGAGAGAATCCTCTCCACAAAGTTGTATTCTGGCCTCCAAGTTTGTCCTATGGCAACCCCCAACCCCACCCCACAAATGTACACACTATACGTACACTACATTTTAAAAAGGAAGCTGGGAGTAGGGGCTAAGTTGGTGATGTGCTTGCTGTACAGGTATGAGGACCTGTTTGGATCTCTACCACCCATGTATGGGCTGTGGTTTTGGACACACGTGTAATCCGAGCACTGGGGAGCAGAGGCGGCATAATGTCTGGAGCTTGGTAGCCATCTAGTTTTGCGCAGTCAGTGATCTCTGATCTGACCCTGTCACAGAATATAAGTGGAGAGCAGTAGAAGACTGTCAAAATCATCCACTGGCTTCAGCATGCACTAACACGAACACAGACTTATGCACTACACACATAAAAGAAATCTCGGGCCCTCTTTCCTGACAGGAAAAGGGCCTCTGCCCCAGTACTGCCTATTCCTGAAGAAGAAAATGAAGGTAAACATTTATGCTTGGTATGTATCAGTAGATTACTTACAATTAAAATTAAGTATTCAAACTAAAAAGCCTAAAAATACCAGGAAACAAATTCTTTAGCCTACTGTAAGATCATGATTAATAAGCAGTGTGAAGAGTCCATACCCCTCTATGCATCCAGATTCAAATGTGGTTTTTTAAATAAATGTTAAAGCGCTTGGGAGGTAGAGACTGAGATCAAGAGCTCAAAAGGGCTCGTGGGTAGGCTGTTGGGACAGGGTTGGGCAGTGAGATAGCTAAGCAGGTAAAAAGTTTGCTGCCAAGCCTGACAACCTGGTTTTAATTCTTGGAAATCCACATGGTGGAAGGAGAAAACTGACTCCTGTAGGTTGTCTTATGACATCTGCATGTTAAATAAAAGTTTTAAAATGTTTTATTTTTCAAAATGAAGAAGCCATAAGACTTACTTGTAAGACTTTGTTTGGGGAGTATTTTGTTTGACTTTTGTTTTTCAAAAACAGGTTTCTTTGTGTCACCCTGGCTGTTTTGGAACTCACTGTGTAGACTGGGCTGGCCTTGAACTCAGATCCCCCTGCCTCTGCCTCCCAAGTGCTGGGATTAAGAGTATGTGCCTCCAGACCTACCCCTTCTTTACAATCATATGAAGGAGGAACAAATGATGTAGGTTTGGGTGTATAGGGTGGGGAGAATGGGAAATGGGCAAGTCCAGAGAGTGGGCAAATAACATTTTGATAGGCAGCTTTCTTCCAGCAAGTTCTTTGATTTGTTTTAATCATAAAGATGCTTCCTCTCCAAGACATCATAGTACCTGTGGTGGCTTGGGAGGCCTCTGTGGAGAAGCCTAGTCCTAGAAAGGGGTCATAGTAACAGGGCTCTGCCTTCCCTCCCTACGTGAAGATCTTTTCATTGTCACATTTGGCAGATCAGGACTCATGAGAATAGTTCTTTAATAGCTTCATACACAGAGCCTCCCTTAAAAAGACTCACGCTTCTTTGGTCACCATGGCTACAGTGACTGAATCAACCCACTTCATCTTTTGTACTAGAATGAACTTCAATCTCAGATTCCATACCAAAGGCACATTTTTTTCCCACTTTGGTGTCTTAGAACAAACACATAGTTTAAGGCAGAAGGCTTAAGGAGACTGTTTAATATCCTGTAGAAGCACACATTCTTCATATTGGCTACTGCTTTTGTGTGTGTGTGTTTTTTTTTTTTTTAAATAGAGTCTTATGTGTCCTAGGCTGCTCTCAAGCTCACTATGTTGCCAGATTTGACCTACAACAGTGGTTTTCAGCCTGTGGGTTGCAACCCTTTTGGGGGGCAAGTTGAACAGTCCTTTCACAAGGGTTGTCTAAGGCCATAAGATATATTTACAATTCATAACAGTAGTAAAATTATACAAAGTAGCAATGAAAATAATTTTATGGTTGGAGGGGGTCACCACAATGTGGAAATGTATTAAAGAGCCACAGCATTAGGAAGGCTGAGAACCACAACTCTAGAAGCTCTGACTGCTCTGCCTCTATCTCCTAAATACTTGGATTACAGGCATGTACCACCATGCCCAGTTTCTTTCTACTAATTTAACAGCAAGAAACTGGGTTATCTTGCAGTAGTGGAATACCCTCTGTTCTGTGTGTTACCTACAGATTGTTTACTTTAAGCCTAAAGTATAATCTCCAAGTTTAGAATATTTTGCCTAGAGTAATTATTTTCACCACTCCCAAATTCCACCCATATGCACACATACCTCACTATTTTTGCCTTATTACACTAGCCACAGCAGGTACTTGAATCTGGAGAAATTACATACTGTGCCAGAGGCCAATGAGAGAAACAAAACCATAAATTGCAGTCAAGTAATGCATTGGTGTGGTGAGCTAGAGCACTAGGCATGACGATCCCAGTCCACATCAGGCTCAGACAGGTTAGATAATGGGACTATATTTTTATTTTCAATGGAAAGATTAGTCAAAGTGGAACCTTCTAACTCTATCATATGTAACCTTCCTGTTTGACTAGTCATTTGATCAGCTCAGACAAGACCACACCATGAAACAGCCAAATTGGTTTCAACTATAACACAATAGCTCATAATTCAGGTTGTGATAGCTACCAACACCACTGGGTATGAAGGGATGAAGTGTGCATATCAGAAATTACTTGGGGAGCTCCTAGTCCCTGCATTTGTAATACTAAATAAAGGCCTATGGAGAACCTAGAACAATCCTGTCCTCCAAGAATCAGGTGTATCACCAAGTAGTTGTATGCTTAATCATAAGTAATTTTTATAAATAAATTGCTATAGAAGGGAAATTTAAATATAGCCCCACTTAACTCCATCTATACTGGGCTTTTATTTTATTTGAAACAGCCTTGCCCTGTAGGCCAAGCTGATCTTGAACTCTACATCTCTTGCCCTAGCCTCCTGAATGGGATTACAATAATGTACTACCACAGAGCTTTTTTAAAATGCTCTTGCTTGGTGTAGTAGCACACATTTTTAATTCCAGCACTTGGGAGGGAAACCTACACAGGTAGGCTTCTGTGAGTTTGAGGCCAGCCAGCCTAGTCTACATAGCAAGTATGAGCCAGAAATTAAAAAGACTAATAATAATGATGATAGACAGGCAGGCAGGCAGGCAGACAGACAGACAGACAGACAGACAGACAGACAGATAGATAGATAGATAGATAGATAGATAGATAGATAGATAGATGCACAGTATTGCCATACAGCTGGGACTAGCCTGAAAATTACTGTTTATTGTTGTTTGGTGTAGTAGCATACACCTTTAATTCCAACACGGTAAGGAGAAGCAGGTAGATTTCTGTGAGTTTGAGGCTGGCCTGGTCTACTAGTCGACATAACAAGTGAGAGCCAGGACTTAAAAAAAAAGACTGATGATGATGATGATGAAGATAGATAGATAGATAGATAGATAGATAGATAGATAGATAGATAGATAGATAGACAGACAGTATTGCTATGTAGCTGAGGCTAGCCTGAAAATTGCTGTTTGTTGTCCGGACTCCTTCTGCCTTCATCCTTCCCAATGCTAGGATTATAGGTAGGTGCCTACCACCACATTTGGCTATTTTTATTCATGTATTTTGTTCAAATTCCTTGTCACAGGACGAGATGGAGATTCAGGAAATAAGGAAAATGCAAGCCGGGCATGGTGGCACACGCCTGTAATCCCAGCACTTGGGAGGCAGAGGCAGGCAGATTTCTGAGTTCGAGGCCAGCCTGGTCTACAGAGTGAGTTCCAGGACAGCCAGGGCTACACAGAGAAACCCTGTCAAAAAAATAAAAAATAAAAATTAAAAGAGGAAGAAGGAAAATGCAGCAATATTTCATAGTCCCAATCCTCAGTCTTTTGACCTTTATGGGTTCTGTTTCTTTGCAGAAAGCTCCTCTTCCTAAATTGGAGGTATAGCTCAATTAGAGGTGGTGGTTAGTGTTGTTAATTTGTCATCATCTGGATTTGCCTGGGCAAAGAATCACAATGAGAGATTGTCAGATCTGGTTGGTCGGTGGTGGGATGTCTTGGTTGTGTTGGTTGAGGTGGGAGGGCCCGGCCCACCCACTGTGGGTGGCACCATTCCTGGGCCAGGGATCCTGGCCTGGGTGGAAAGGTGAGCTGAGCACTGGCCTGCATGCACTGGTCGTGTGCTCTGCTCTTGCCCGTGGAGGTGATGGGCCCAGCAGCTTCCCATCCAGCACCCTGACTCCCACAGCGAGGGACTGTCACCCAGAACCATGAGTCAGATAGAACATTTCTCCTTTAAGTTGTCTTTTGTTAGAATCTTTTATCACAGCAACAGCAATTATCCAATTAAGACAGTGGGAGAACCCTTACCTACCCCATGTGAGGTCACAGGTTCAATTCTCAGCAAAGGATGGGACACCTTTTCTTCTACCTGGTAAACTGGAAGATGGCAGCGTCAGAGGTAGATTAAAGGGTGGGGTGTTAGTAATTCTGTTACATAATTCAAAGCTCTTATCTCAATTTAGCTTTCTCACTGACTATTGTGAATTAATAGGATTCCATGGTTTTTTTTATATTTCCCAATGAGGATCTTCTACATAATTGCTTTTTATCTTCTAATGAAAACCATAGGAAGGCCACCTCTAAATCCAAGCTATTTTTAATGTTTCATTTCCTATTTCCTTAGCAGGAGTGGATAATTATTTTAGAAAAGTGTTAGTTTGTAAATTAAAGTCCATCCTGTCCATCCTCCTGTAAAAGATGTGTATCTCTTTCTTCTGGGCATGTTGGGTTTGTCTGCTTTTGAGACAGTCTTACTGTGTCACCCAGACTGGCCTTGAATCCCCAGATCCATCTTGGCCTCCTCAGTGCCTGGTGTACAGAGCTTACCACTGGGCCTACTTGTTTTTGGTTTTGCTATTGGGGTTTTGTTGATGCTTTGGGTTGTTTGGTTGGTTGATTGGTTTTTGTTGTTGTTTGGTGGTAGGTTTTGTTTGTGTGTGTGTGTGTGTGTGTGTGTATGTATGTGTGCATACACACAAGTGAGTGTAGATGCCTGTGGATACCAGAAGAGGCTCCTCTGGAGCTGGAATTACAGGTCTTTGTGAGCCACCCAATGTGGATGCTAGAAATGGAACAATGGTCCTCTGCAAGAGCAGCAAGTGCTCTTAATCTCTGAGACA
Organism: Apodemus sylvaticus; assembly: GCF_947179515.1. Lineage (NCBI taxonomy): Eukaryota > Metazoa > Chordata > Mammalia > Rodentia > Muridae > Apodemus > Apodemus sylvaticus. Next base: position 59,240,198 of record NC_067475.1, read on the forward strand.
TCTCTCTAGACCTTGCCTGCTTTTGTTGTGTTTTTTAGCATTACATATTCATAAAGTTTACCAGTCTACAAAAAATTCTGTCAGCAGATCTGCTGAAGTAGATAGAATAACATAAAGATGGAAGGAGAGAACTGACTCCTACAAGTTGCCCTCTGACTTTCCGACACACATCGTCTCCCATAAATAAAAATAAAGAGCCCAAGATGGTGGCACACACTTATAATACCAGCTGCTCAAGAGACTGAGGCAGGAAGGTGGTAAGTTTGAGGCTAAGATGAGCAATTAATTAAGACTCTACATTAAAAAAATTATCACTGGGCAGTGGTGGCGCACACCTTTAACCCCAGCACTTGGGAGGCAGAGGCAGGCAGATTTCTGACTTTGAGGCCAGCCTGGTCTACAGAGTGAGTTCCAGGATAGCCAGGGCTATACAGAGAAACCCTGTATCAGAAAAAAAAAAGTATCATTTAAAAATATTTATTAAAAAGATGCTGGGTAATGGTGGCACAGGCCTTTAATCCCAGCACTCAGGAGGCAAAGGCATGTGGATCTCTGTGAGTTCAAGGCTAACCTGGTCCACAGAGTTCCAGAACAACCAGGGATACACAGAGAAATGCATCAAACAACAAGATTTATTTTATGTGTAAGTCTTTTCCCTGTATGTATGTATGTATGTATGTATGTACCATGTTATGTGTCTGATGCCCACCAAGGTCTGAGGATGGCATTGAATCACCTGGGTTTGAAGTTCAAGATGCTTGTGAGCATCCATGTGAGTGCTAGGAACCAAACCAGGGTCTTCTGTGAGAAGAAACAATTGCTCTTAACTTCTGAGCCAACTCTCCAGCCCTTTTTAAAAAACATTTTTAAAACGATGCATAGGTATCTAGGGCAAGCAGTGCACATGAGTGTAGATTGCTCACAGAAGCCAGAATCTCAGACGGCCAGGAGTTGCAGCTGTGTGCATGCCGGCAGCGAGAGTGGTGGCAATGTAACTCAGTGGTTACTGAGCCTGCCTAGCAGTCAGGAGACTGTAATACTACAAAATGAAAGGGAGGTACGGGAGAGAGGAAGGCCTCGTGTGGTAGTGGTCCATGCCTGGAATTCCAGGCGCTTGTCGGGCAGAATGTAGTGTGGAGTTCAGAACAGAGCCCTGTTTCAAGGGGGTGCAGTGGGGGGAGCCTCACGTTCCAGGAACCAAGGAACACTTCTCAATGTATTTTAGCAGGAAATTTAAATTTTATGTCAGTGATAAGCATGATTCCCTGCCAATTTGGAAAGCTAGTTTTTCTAAAATAATCTCAGCTAGAAATTGATTATTTTCTAAAAGGGCTTTGTTTACTCCTTTTCTGAGAGATTTCAGGACACTTTTATGCCACTAAAGAACACTTTCTACTTCTTGATTATCCAGTACAATTGTAGTACGATTCCACTTCCTTCTCCCTCCTTTGTGATTAAAGCCTAGAAACCATCCAAGAAATAAAGACACTCAGAAATGGAAGAAGGTGTGGATGAAGGCCTAAGGACATTCTCAGGAAGGGAGCACTGTGGGCAGCTGCGTGAGGGATGGGCCTTCCTCAGCCATTGATTGGGACTCCAGTTGAACTAATGAAGGATATTGTCTCCAGAAAAAAAAACTATTATTTTCTCTAGCAATTCTCTTTTCTCTTTCAAAACATATCTCTGTAAATTTCTTACTAACATGACGATTTCATCTATTAGTATCATCCAAGTTGATTTCGACAGATGTAGGTGTGTGGTTATTAAATACTAGTTGATTATTTAAGTGTTGTGTGTCCGTGTGGTAGCAGTGAGGATGCGCAGCCAGTGACACTTAGTGTCCCCTGTACCAGGCACTGTTAGATACAGTTTACATAGAACCTCTCAGAGTAAAAGCACATTTATCTGGTTGTCTCTCCCCGCCCCTGACAAACAGTTCAACAGCAATAATTCCTGAAATTTAATCTTCACCTCCCCATCCAAAATAATTAGAATTCCAGTGTTTCTCGTTACTGTTTCGACACCAAGGAGAGAGCAACTTTGTGGATTCATACCGGCTCCCAGGCTTGATCTCCACACGTAACAGGTAGATATTTGCTTATAACACACAAGCTGTAAAGAAAACATGATGTAATTCTTTGTAGAAGTCCTGATTTTGGCTCTGTGCTAGTGCGCACACATGCCTTTAATCTCAGTACTGGAAGGGAAAGGGTGGCGTGTGGATCTCTGTGAGTTCAGGGTCAGCCTGGTCTACAGAGGGAGTTCCAGGCCAGCCAGGACTACACAGAGAAACCCTGTCTTAAAAAAACAAAGCCAGAAAAATAAAAACCTGTGTGATCATCCCTACTTATGTGATCCTAGCGCCTGGGAAGCCGTCAGCCTGGGGCTTCGTAGTCATTTCCAGGCCATCTTAGGCTGTAGAGTGAGGCCTTGTTTCAAAAAGAAGAAGTCCAGGAAAGTGACAGTGAATCTTTGCTTGATTATTTGTTTGTTTGTTCATTTTGTTTTTTTTTTTTTCTTTTCCAGCTCAGGGTTGGCCACCTCCGCTAGCACACATTAAAAATAAATGAGGGAGCAGTTGTGGAGCAGTTAAGAGCATTGGCTGCTTTTCCAGAAGATTTGGTTTCAATTCCCAGCACTAACACAGAGGCTAACAATCATCTGAAACACTAGTTCCAGGGATTCCAATGCCGTCTCGCCTGCAATGGTACCAGGCACATAGCGGCACACAGGTAAACATGTGAAGAAAATGTCAATATACATGAAGTTAAAAAAATAATACTTAAAGCTTTCTTTTTTTCAAATTACATTCATTGTGTTGTTGTGCTGAAATGTCCTCCAAGATAAAACAATCTAAGAGAAAAGCTTGGTAAGGCTCAGGATGTTCTAAAGCAGTGGTTCTTAGCCTTCCTAATACCAAAACCCTTTAATACAGTTCCTCATGATGTGCTGACCGCAACTGTAAAATTACAGTTACAATTGCTACTTCATAACTCTAACTTTACTACTGTTATGAATTATAATGTAAATATCTGATATGAGAACCCTGTTATAAAGGGTTATTCAATACCTTCAGCCTCCAAAGAGGTTGTCAATCACAGGGTGAGAACTATTGTTCTAAAGGGAAGTGAAATATTCCGTACTGCAGGGAAACTCCTTGAAACTCAGGACGTAGCTGGGCAGTAGTGGAGCAAGCTTTAAGTGTAGTTGCGAGGCAGAGGCAGGCAGATCTCTGTCAGTCTGAGGTGGGCCTGATCTACAGAGTGAAAAAAAAATCCCTCAGGAAGTAAACAATTCAGATTCAGGGAGTCTCTGAAACTGACCAGATTTACTAGCCCCCTCCCTCCCTCCCTCCCTCCCTCCCTCCCTCCCCAAGCTTATAGAAACAGAGGACTACTGAAAGACAGACACGTTGAATTACCTAGAAGAGGTTCAGACCAGTCAAGATGGCTGGAAGAGGAAAGACCAGCTAAGCCATCTAGATGACGTTCTCCAGCCCATTGACTGCCTTCAGGTTATGCACTGAGCTTAAGTTAGCAGCTTTTATGAGCTACCACCCATGCCGCGGGAGGCCGTGGCTCTGTGTTTGAGCCATTTTTGCTCACCCATACGCGTGTAAATACTCTGATAAAAACCCTTGTTTCACCAAGTTGAACTTTAGTAGTATCCTTTGGTCTGTTGTTGCTTCCCTGTCGGGGTGAGTATATATTTGTTTACACATCTCTCCAGAAATATTATTACACAGTAGTGTGTGGCGGAGAAGTGTATATGTGCCAAAGCCTGTATGGAGGTCAGAGAATGACTTAAGAACTGAGTTTGTCCTTCCTTCCTTCCTTCCTTCTTTCCTTCCTTCCATTCTGTTACAGGTTTGTGGCTTTTTTGTCTGTTTATTTATTTGTTTATTTTTGGCTCCTTTCTGAGACAGGGTTACTCTGTATAATCCTGGCTGTCCTGGAACTCACTCAGCAGACCAGGCTCCCCTCAAACTCAGAGATCGGCCTGCCTCAGCCTCCCAGTTGCTGGGACTAAAGGTGTGCACCACTGCACCTGGCTGGTTCTTTCTTTCTACTAAGTGAATTATGGGAATTGAGTTTAAGTCATCAGTACATAGACAAGTGTGTTCATTGCCTGAGCCATCTTGCTGGCTCAGTAAGTGAATGGAAAGCGACTATGACAACAACAACAACAACAACAACAACCAGACTCAGATCAGAATTAGTAAGAAAAGACTACAAATAACATAGATATGAAATAGTCATGTGGGTGTGTAGTGGGTTGGCCTGCCGCTGTGTGTATTCTGATGCTAACACTGGTTCCTCAAGGTCTGCTTGCCCCAGGACAAGAGAGTCCTCACATAGACCCAAGTGACCCATTGTGACCTGGTGCTCAGGTTATTTCTGATTGGTAAATAAAGGTGCTGGCAGCAATGGTTGGGCAGAACAGACATAGGAGAGGTTTAGGGTTCCCTGGGCTTGGGGGATGCAGAAAAGAAGGTAAATGGAAGAAGGAGGCACCATGGGTCAGGAGAAAAGGGAACTTGGCCCTGGGGGCTAGCAGGTGGGAGTTAGGAGCAGCCCAGATGAAACAGAAAGTAAAAACTCAGAGTTATTGATAAGAAATAGATTTTAATAGCATAGAAGGTAGATACCTGTCAAACTGTAGTGCTGATTAAGGTTTATTGTAAATAATAAAAGTTGTGTGTCTTATATCCAGGAACTGAATGATCAAAGCTGGGATAGAAACCCCAGATTGGATTAAAACATTCCTACAATAGAGGAATAAATATGTGTATTTTCAAATGCTAAATCAGAAATGAAACCATGAAAACAGTCACACAGATTAGACATGTATGCACCTGCCATCTCAATGCTTGAGCGAGGGAGACAGGTAGATGAGGAGGCTAGGGACTCCTGGGATATATGAGATCCTTCTAAAACAACCATGCTTTACAAGAATATAGGCAAATAGTATTCAAGTAGCTCGCTGAGCTGAACACAGCACTCTTCAGCGACACTGAGAAGTGAATGGGGCTGAGACTGGAGCTCAGTGGTGGAGCTCTTGACCATTAGCTGCGCATTAGAAAGGCCCTGAGTTTGATCCTCAGGTCTTGCCAGGCAGTGGTGGTATATGCCTTTAACCTTAGCATTTGGGAGGTAAAGGCAGGAGGCTCTCTGTGAGTTGGAGGCCAGCCTGATCTACATAGTGGACTCCAGGACACTCAGACCTACATACTGAGACCTTAACACACTCAGAGTTTGGTTTCCAGCACCCATATCCGGAGGCTGACAGCTGTTTACAATTCCAGGGAGTCTGACATCCTCTTCTGGACTGTAAAGACACACACACACACACACACACACACACACACACACACACACACAAGAACAAGGATGAAATCACAGAATATTAAACTGTGTTGGAAACACTGTAACCCAAGCCCTGTTACTGTACAGCTGGAAAAGTTAGGGTTTATCCAAGGCCATACAGGGCAGGGCTTCCAACCCAAACAACAACTACATTTTTTAATTCCCAGGATTGTTAGCTCATCTTCTTTTTCCTTCCCACTTATGTATAATGCTGTGGCTGAAAGAAGAATAGAAAAGTTGAAGATAAATCAGCAACATTCTTAGTAATGTAACACAACTTTCTGTTTTGAGTTGATATTCGAAAAAAGAGAAAGAAAAGAAACCATGCTTCATGGCTATCTGCAGAATAGCCCAGCTGTAAATAAAACCTCCTGGTGCTGATTTAAATACCATCCTTTAATATCTCCCTGTTTCCAGCTAGTGCTCTTAATATCCCCGAAGTACAGAGGCTACAGAAATAAAAATCTGCTTCTCAGAGCAGTGAGGTAGCTCACTGGATAAACCTGATCACCCGATTTCTATCTCTGGGATTCTCATGGTAGAAGGAGAGTCCTGACTCCCACAAGATGGTCTCTGATCTCCCAGAGCTATGGCACATGCAGACCTATGCACATTATACACATAGAATAAATGTTAAAAAGGCAAAAAAAAGGGTAATGAACAGCATGTGCTTTTTTTTTATACATAGAGTATTTATTTCTTGAGTTCCTGCCATGAAACTGACTGTGTGAAGTCTAATATGTGATTCTCTGCTCAATTGCACTTCATAAGGTTGAATTAGTGGCTTATCAGTACAATGCATGTAGTAGGTTTTCTCTGAATACTTGTGGGCAAAATGAGTTTTACTGGAGCTTGCTCTACCATCAACTAATTAGTGACTACCTCAGACACACATTTTGGGGGATTGAGAAATAATGTAGACTAATAAACCCAGAGGTGACCTTTCTCTTAATTGTAGCATGTCCCTTCCAGTTCAATCTATGATCCAGATGACTAGAACTGGGTCTAATGTCTGGTATGAGAAGACCCCTGACAGGAAATTTGTTTGAATGTGACTCACTGATGACTGAGCTGACTGCCTTGGAGCTCAGCTGCTGACACTTACATGTGAGCAGACTGTCGTCATGGCTGCGGTTTTGCTCTTTAAAAAGGAAACACGTTGGTATTTACTATAGTTACCATAGTTTGCATGAGATAATATGGGGATATCATCAGAGCGATTACATGACTGAACAGTTTTAAAAGCTTCAGATTCCAACACCAAAAACCTACAGAAATCTCTAAAATTGCATATACACATTTGTACTATCCCTATTTCTCTATTCCGTGCATATTTCTGCAGTGCTGAGAAGTGACCTCAGAGCCTCATGCCAGCTAGACAAGCATTCTACCACCAAACTTTACTCTATCCCAGTCTTCCCCCCATCTCCCAACCCCCATGTGTGTTTTAAAAGATTATGTGTATGAATATGTTGCGAGCACATATGTATGTACTTCATGTATGTGTCTGTTCATTGCTGAAGCCAGAGGAGGGCATTGGATCCCCTAGAACTGGAGAGACGGATGGTTGTGAGCCACTAGGTCGGTGTCAGGAACAGAACCTGGGCCCTTTACAAGAGTAGCAAGTACCCTTAACTGCTGAGCCATCTCTTCAGCCCAAGTAACACAGTTTTTAAATGGCCAGAATGCTGGGAACTTTTACAGCTATGGAGGCCAAGTGATACCCCACCATGCCTTCATTTACACTACAGTGAAACTGGGTCAAAGAAGTAAAATCCTGTAGGTGCTTACCTCTGTTAGCTCCCCTAGAAGTAGTAGATTTTAATACTTTAATGTCTGGGAAAGCAAACACAGCATTGAAAGGCAAAGATTTGGCCCTCTCTAAGTCTGGCCCCCCTAATAGATAAAGCAGTGCTACTTTGGCCTCCAAGTATCAGGTTTGGGGGACATTTTTTTTTGTCTTTTGTGTTTTTTGTTTTGTTTTGGTTTATTTTGTTTTTTATTTGGTTTTGTTTCTTGAGACAGGGTTTTTCCTGTTTAGCCCTGTCTGGAACTCCCTCTGTAGACCAGGCTGGCCTTGAACTCTCACAGACTCACCTGCCCCTGCCTCCTGAGTGCTGGGTGGGATTAAAGGCATGTACTGCCACCACTGCCACCATCACCACCCAACAATTGTCTTCCAAAAGACAGGGAATGCTGTTCTTCACTCCGGAAAGAAGTGGCAGTGTGTGGTATGTGACCTTAAACTCTGACAGGGTTCTGGCATCTGTGTGGGATTTGGGAGAAGGGAGGGATGGGGGGGTGGTTTATACCTTGCTACTTTTTAGCAAATACAGAGAGTAGTCACCTGACTTCTCAATCCACAGGTTTCCCAACCTTGAGGGCAAAAGAAAGGGGTCTCTATGGACACTTTTAGAGGGGCCTTAGATCCCAGTTAATGAGCAGGCACCAGCCAGCGGGAGCGATGCATGAGCCTGGGTCTCAAAGGGTGTGTACTCTGAAGATGAAATCACAAACCAGAGCATCTGATGTGTGTCTCGTGCACAATGAGCAAGGGAAGGCTGCTGACGGAAATGTCACATGCAGCTGCTTTGAGAGCCCGACTCTCCCTGATGATGCCCCCTTCTCTGCCACCATGCCCCACCCTCCTGAGTGCTAGTCATCCGGGGCTCTCTGTTCTCACCCTGCGTGCCTCGAAGCAGGCTGTAAATTGATATCTGTTACATCAGCCTCCTTCATGGTTGGCCGATGTGCCTGGTGGAGCTATAAGAATAACTGGCTCAGCTAAAGTCTGAGTCATGAAAGGAGATTTACTTTAAGAGAGACTCGCCTGCAGTGCCCTGATCTCTGCTCATCAGTGTATGCAGGTCGAGCGTTCTCTACACCCTCCCCAGTCGTCCAATAAAACCTGTACACTGCATGAATCAACAGACCGGGGAACGTGGTGTTTCCTCCAACCCTGAGTTCTCTTTCCTCCACTTCTCTGTCACCCAGTCCTCCGTCTTTTAATTTAAGTTAAGAAACATAAGTATTTTGAAGAGATCTTCCTGACCCCATGTCTCAAAATGAGGATGACTTCCTAGTTTATCATTCTGTGGCACCCAGTATCTTGGTTTTTGCAACCAACATTATGCTTATTTCATAAGAATTATTCAGTATTTGTTTTCTCTCTCAGATTGTGAGTCCCATGAGGGAGTTGTGCCTGTCTTCTGCTCCTTGACTCTCTAGTACCAAGTACCATTTGTCACCAAACTCATTTGGTAAATAAATGAATGACAATTTTATCTCATAATCACTTTGAGATTCCTTGGGTGAAAACCCACTCCTGAACACTTTGTGCCCTACTAATCATTCAGGTAAAATTAAGAACAGGTATTGAACAACAGCCAAAAGGAATTCTGATTGTCGAGTGCTCTCCTGCCTAGACTGCTCCTCCTTCTATATGATACAATCTATAGTCTTTAGCTGTGTGGACTGTTCCTAACTCTCTCTAAGCAGTCATGTTATAGAGGACTGTGGTCCATTTTTATATGAAAACAGAAATTGCTGTGAGCCCCTCCCACCTTCACAGACTCCCTGGGATCAGCCATTTGGTAGCTTTAGGCGTTGCGGTAGGGTACCTATGTCTCACAGGCTGCTGTGGCAGACTCCAATCTTGGGAGTCTCTGGGGCAGCTCAGCCCCAATCACTCCTCTAAACACTACCTTTTCACCAACTCTCTGAGTGGCTTTTGTTTTTGAGATTAGGAGTTATATTCCTTCATAGTTTAGTCAACTTAAAGAATGCAGGAGAATAGGTGTAGTGACCCGTGCTGTAATTCCAGCACTTGGGAGGCAGACACAGCATGACAGGAATTCAAACCCATGCTCAAGTCAGAGGCCAATAGGAACTTAATTGAGACCCAGTTCAAAAGGAAAGAAATAGAAACCCAATAACAATAACCAAAGGAAATCAGGGTTGCACCTAGTGGTACAAGTCTATCTTCCCAGCTCTGGGGAGGCTAAGACAGAGAATGGTGAGTTCAAGGCCAAGCTGGGCTATGCAATAAGACTGTCTCAGAGTGAAAGGAGGTAGGTAGGGAGACGGGAAGGGAGGGATACAGTAAAAATAAGAACACCCCCCCAGGCTACTTAAGAAAATATTTTATATAATCTCTAGTTATATTTGAGAATGAGCTCATTGACTTCAATAAACTTTTACTAAAATAACTTACTAACTCTAGATGTTCCTGAAATATCAACCTGAACTCATCCGTTTTTGTCTTCTTGTTGTTGCTATAGTAGCTGACTCTGTAGCCCAGGCTGACCTGAGACTCATTGAGTACCCCAAGGTGCCTTTGACTTCCCAGTAGTCATTTTGCCTCAGTCTCTTGAACGCTGAGCTCAACAGAGGAGACCCTACTATACTTACTGAATATCCCATCCTGTCTAGACATTTCTCAGAGTAGTCTCATAAGTAAAAGAAAGAATTCACTAATTCATTGACGATTGACTGAACAATTATTAATGAACACCATAAGCCAAGCACTTTCCTATGTATTTGGAAATGTCAGTAAGACCAGGCCTGGTGGAGCATGCCTTTAACACAAGCAGAGACTGGCCAGATTTTGTGAGTTCCAGGCTAGCCAGGGCTACATAATTCTCTGTCACCTTGGCTCACTCAACCTTTCTTGCTGTTAGGTTAGGATCCTATGACTAGAGCTGGCTTATGACCAATGAAAGAAGTACCTTGTGTAATTTTCAGGCCGAAGAAGGAATCCAGTCACGTGCTTTCCCTCTGACACAGCAAGCATCTTCAGTGCCGTGTTTCAAAATAGAGTCTGTAGTTACAGAGTCTGCTCATGCTGCAAGTGTTACTACAAGTAAAACACTTGAGGCTAGAGTTGTATATAGTGGCTTATACCTGTGATTTTGGCACTTTAGAAATAGAGGCAGGAGGATCCCAAGTTAATAGTCAAGCTGGTTTATATGGTGAGAACCCTGATTCAGAAAAGAAAAACTTGAGGCTGGGTAACATACAAATATTATAAATGTACTCCTCTAAGTGCTCACGTTTGTCAAGTTCAGGGTAAGGTAAAGAGGACCGGCACTCAGCAAGAGCTCTGTCTTCCAGAGGGAGGAAGACCGTGTTCTCACAATAACAAGGCTCCAGAGGATGCCCTGCTCCCTCAAGCTCCTTCATGAGGCCCTAATCCATTCAAGATTGGTAGCTCACAGCCCAATCCCTCAAGGCCCACCACTTAATACTTTAATGAGGATTAAGATTAAATGTGAAGTTTGGAGGAAACGCAAACGTTTAAACCATAATATTCCATCTTTGGTCTTCCATACTCTGTAGCCTTCTCACATATGAAATCCTTCATTCCATCGCAACAGTCCCCAGAACCTTAACTTGCACCAGTCAATGAGAAGCTAAGTCTAAAGTCTCATCCAAATGCAGTCTAAATCAGATGGCACTGAGGGTGCAATTCCTCTTAAGGCAAATAGCTCTAGCTGTGAGCTTGAGAAATAGAGTAATTGCATTCTCCAGAAAGACAGGTAGAGAACACAAAAATTCCCATTCCGGAACATAGCAATAGGCCAGACACACTAGCTAACAGCTCTTAAGTAGATCTAAGACAGAAAATAACCTTAAACCTTGAGACTGAGACTCAGGGCAAATGATCCTGACTGTCAGACACACTGGGGCAGAGGTCAGGCCCTGGGCAACCCCACCTCCACAGCTTCTCAAGGAGTGACTGCTACTCATTATGCTTGGAATTGAGCCCTGGGGTCTCTCCCAGCCTCTATCACCTCTCTTGGCACCGTCCCATGGAGCCTGGCTGTAGTGGCTCTCACCTCCCTGTTCAACCAAGTGCCTTGCCCTTGTAGAAACTCTCTGCTTTGGGCCTCAAGGCTCTCTGGGGACATCTTTTGAAACGTAGGTGAAGCAGCATCTCCACAGCTCTCATACTGTGCACACCCAGAGAGCAGGACACTGCCTAGGTTTATGTGCTTCCAAGGGGTCATGACCAGCCACTCCTGGGCCTTTTGTGTCCCAGTTTAGGTGGCTAATGAGTGCTTCCATGAGGCAGTGCTGGACAGTGACCCTTCAGGCCTCAGTGGTCCGCAAGCCTTCGTAACTATTCTGCCTTTGAGGCCCTAGCTCTCTGGGCCTGTGCTAGGATTAGCAATCGGAGGCTCTCTGAAACACCTCACCATTGGTCTTCCTCTGGCCTCATGTTAGCCATGGTAACCCTCCTTATCAAAAGATTGCTTGGGCCACAACCCTAGTAATCTCTCCCAGCTGACTTTTATAACATAGTCAGGTTACAAATTTTCCAGACCTTTAGTTCTGTTCCTGTTTTCATTATAAAGTCAATCTTTAATTTGTTTCTGTCTTCTCACATTATACAAAAACATAGTCAAAAGAAGCCATGTAGCATAGGGACTGACTTCCATGAGTCCTCTGACCTCTGCATGTATAAGCTGTAACATACATGTATCTTCATGTGTGTGTGTGTGTGTGTGTGTGTGTGTATACGTACTGTGTCTTTTATATGTGGGTATAAATGTAAAAAAAAAATAGCCTCCTAATTGCTTGCTTGTAAGTTCTGCCTTATATGAAGCATTAGGACACAGACACAATCCAGCCAAGTTCTGTCACTTTACAGCAGATTGTTCTTCCCTCCAGTCTCCATTACCTTGTTCTTCATTTCCAACCGAGACCGCATCAAAATACCTCTTCCTGCCAACTTTGCTACCAGCATTCTGATTACAACCACTTAAGCAATGTCCCAGGCTTAGGCACTCACGCTGGCTCTCCGGGCCCTCGGCCGACTTGCCCTTTAGCACTCCAGCAGGCCAGGCTCTGTCTAGTGTGTACTCTCAACCCGCCCAGCCTCTGCCATCACTCACTGCTGTAGCTGCGTCCTCATCTTCAGACACGTCAGAAACATTCCACTCTCAATACCAAAGCACTTCTGAGTGTATTTGTGCTGTTATTTATTTTTATTTTTTAGGTATTTTATGTATATGAATAGTTTGCCTACGTGCACATGATGCCTACCGGAGCCCCTGGGACTGGGGTTACAGATGATTATGAGTCAGTATGTGGGACCTGGGAACCAAATCCGTATTCCCTGCAAGAACAAAAAGTGTTTAATCATTGACCATCTCTCCTGCCCCTTGTGCTGTTATTTAAAAATAAAGAAATACGGAAGCTGGATGTGGGAGCTAGAGAACGGCTCAGCCATAGGAGCGAATGCTGCTCCTGCAGAGAATTTCAGCCCAGTTTCTGAGCTGTCTGGTGGTGAACAACTTCCTGTCCTCCATCTTCAGGGGATCTCACATCCCTTTCTAGTCTCCACAGTTACCTGCATGCATGTACACACACACACACACACACACACACACACACACACACACTTAGAAAAAAAAAAGCCAGGCCTGGTTGTTCTATGCATCTATAATCCAGCCCTTGGGAGAGAGAGGGAAGAGAATGGCTAGGAGCTTAAGGTCAGCCTGGGATGGAGTGAAACCCTGTCTCAAAAAGACAAAAGAGGTAGAGGCCATCGAGATGGGCTGGTGCGGAAAGGTGCTAGCTACTCATTGTCCTCTAACCTCCACATGTGTTGTGACACACACACATTGTGCACACAATTATCATAAAACTACCAAACAAATAAGTAAATAAAGCAGCTGAGGCTGAATCTATATAACAGAAATGACTCCTCACAGTAGTGGAGGCTGAGAGGTTTAAGAACAAGGTGACTGAAAGCTTGCTGTCTGATGAGAGCCAGTCTCTGCTTCCAAGATGGCTCCTTGTGCTCAGAAGTAGGAAGGGCCTACAGGGAAAAGAAGGGATCTGTGTGAAGCCTCTTTTGTAAGGTATTAAATCCTCTCCACAAAGGCACAGTTTTCTATTGTCACAATCTAACCAACTCCAGCAAGTATGCCTGCCTCTTTCATTGGGGGGGGAGGCACACTTTTCAAGACAGGGTTTTTCAGTGTACCAGCCCTGGCTATCCTGGAACTCACTTTCTAGACCAGGCTAGCCTCAAACTCACAGAGATCCATCTGCCTTCACCTCCCAAGTGCTGGGATTAAAGGCGTGCATCATGATATCTAGCTACAAGCCAGCTCTTAAAATTGTAGCAGATTAAGTTCTGACTTGATTTCAGAGGGGACACAGACGTTCCTATCACCACATGAGGCAGGCTGGAGCCACCCTCGCCCTGCTCTGATGGCTAGCCTGGGCTAGAAAAGTGTCCTCTTCGAGGTTCACACTTCTGTTGTTGAAGATGCTGAGAATTGAGGGTGTGGCCGCTGGGGTGGCCAACATTCTCTGCACCAAGTGCAGCCCTGCTATTTATTTAATCTTTTCATGTGCTAGGCATAGTGCTGGGATATTTGTACTAGTGATTTATTATTGTTAAGGCCCTGAAAAGCCAATTTCCTTGCCAAAGACATATTCAATATTCATTATGAAGCATTGCATCCACTCCTGCCAGATCTCCTTCGTTCTGTTTTCTTTTAATGTTAGTTCTGAAACTGATGCAAATCCTGGCATTTTAGAGGGAGAAAGAAAAATGTGAGGGTTATTCTAAAAGACACAGAGGCAGAGCATCGCCAGAGCCTGAGTCTGTGGTGTTAAAGAAGAGTAGTTAATTTGCCCCTTTTTTCCTAGAATTAAAACTGGAGATGATATGTTGCTACCAGTGCAAGTTTATTATGATACTCGAAATGACTATCTGAGTAGACTGAGTGCAGGCTAGTGGATGATGTAATGCTTTCTTGTCACGCAGCCTTTACCCGCAGGGCTTGTTTAGACTTACGCATGCACTAAAAAGACATTGTTCTTTTTATTTTCTGTGACACTAGGGATTAAACCCAGGACCTTGAGCATGCTAAGCACACGAACTCTGAGTGATATCCTCAGTCCTATATACATTGACTTTTATCATACAACGTGCTTCTGCATTAATAAAAGTAAAATGTAAAAGAAATAACTCAGACGAGGTAATTCAAATCCTTCTAGCCAGCCTGTCTTCTGAGTCACTTACTGATATCTGTATTCCAGCCCAGTGCCACCCATGCCAACGAGAACACTACTGACACAGCCGTCCTCAGGCAGGACTCCAACTGCTTTTGCTTTTGCTGTAATTTTGGTTTTTTTTTTTCTGAAGATCTTGTTTGTTGGGTTTTTTTTGTTGTTTTGTTTTGTTTTTGTGACACTGTAGTAATACAATGTAGCACTTGCTGGCCTGGAACTCACTGTGTAGACTGGGTTAAACTTAAACTGACTAAAGGCATATGTGATGATGCCGAACCCTTTCTGAGGTTTCCTTCAAACCTCATGTATCTATTCTTTTTTTAAATAAATACTTTATTATTTTCATTATTTTATAAGTATATTTTATGCTTGTGTGGGCCAGAAGAGGGTGTCAGATTCCCTGGGACTGGAATTATAGACGGTTGCTGTCTGCCACAGAGGTGCTAGGAATTGAACCCAGGTCCTCTGGAAGAGCAGCCTGTGCTCTTAACTGCTGAGCCATTTAAGAACCTTAGCCCTGACCCTTCACATTTTATCCTAGTTAGGGTTTTGCTGCTGTGAACAGACACCATGACCAAGGTAACTCTGGCAACTCTTTTTTGTTGTTGTTGTTGTTGTTTTTATTGTTTGTTTGGTTTTGGGTTTTTTTGTTTTTTGTATTTTGAGACAGGGTGTCTGTGTGTAGCCCTGGCTGTCCTGGAACTCACTCTATAGACCAGGCTGGCCTCAAACTCAGAAATCCCCTTGCCTCTGCCTCCCAAGTGCTGGGATTACAGGCGTTCCCTTCCACTGCCAGGCTAATACACTTCAGACACACAAGAAGAGGGCATCAGATCTCATTACAGATGGTTGTGAGGCACCATGTGGTTGCTGGGATTTGAACTCAGGACCTCTGGAAGAGCAGTCAGTGCTCTTAACCACTGGGCTCTCTCGAGCCCAGCCAAGGCAACTCTTAGAAGGACAACATTTAATTGGGGCTGGCTTACAGGTTCAGAGGTTCAGTCCACTATCACCAAGGCAGGAGCATAACAGCATCCAGGCAGGCATGGTACAGGAGGAGCTGAGAGTTTTACTTCATCAGAAGGCTGCTAGGAGAGGACTAGCCTCCAGGCAGCTAGGACAAAGGTCTTAAAGACCAGGCCCACAGTGACACACTCTAACCAGGCCACACCAACTCCAACAAGGCCACACCTTTAATTGTGCCACTCCCCAGGGCCAAGCATATATAAACCATCACATTCCACTCCCTGGGCAAAGCATATACAGACCATCACAGGGTGTTTTCTTGAGCTTAGTAGGTGGTGTCTATGGAAGATGGCTTAGCAATAAATAGGATCTGTATTCCTTACACCAAAGGTTAAATCAACACACTAAAATGTCCATGAGTTTCATTTTCTGGTCATGCCCGAGTGAGCAGCAACTGAATTTGTGCATAAACAAGAAATGACAACCATGTTAGAATGGTCAAGTAGCAAAAACAACTACAGAACATCTTCCATGATAAGATATACCTCAACTTCACAGACATTAAATATGACAATGTGTCCTAGAGTAGGAAAAATCCAGAACTGTTGTTTTACAAATAAGGCTAAAGAGTAATACATTTCCAATACCTCAGGTACCCATAAGCTTGCAGATAATTCTTCCATTTATTTACATTTTACCCTTGTCCCTCTATTATAATTCACAGATTATAACAATGATTCAAGGAGTCTGCTGTCTAGGGGGAAAAGACAGGGCTTTGGTGTCAGAGACTTAAGCATGATCCTCAGCATTACAGTTTTCATATGTGTTGCTATGGGAGAGTGAAGTTATTATTCTAGCAAAAATATCTGGCTCAGAAGGTTTTTGTTTTTGTGTAGGAATAATAATGTTTGAAAAGTACATTGTAAAATCTTTATGCAGGTAAACGAGAACTAAAGGTCACGTGTCGGGAACTGTGCAGGGTATTTGGCACGCAGCACTCTGTGTCTTATGTGAGCACACGAAGGTGCCAGCGCCTAGATACTCACCGTGCTATCTAATCAATCCCAGACTCTCTACCCTCTGAAATAACCCATCTGTTGCCTCACACGCTAAAGAAGAAATTTACAACCACCATTTGTACCAAAACCAAGAGTTGATAAAAATGAGCCCGGTGCAGACTCCATTGTATCCAGACTTCTGTGAACCATATGGCACAGCAGTGGAATACTTACCTAGCATGAGTGAGCTTTGATTCCCAGCACTAAGGAAAGTTAAAAGTAACGTTTGAGTTTGGACAAATGGCTTGGCTGTTAAGAGTACTTGCTGCTGTTCTTTCCTGGGACCAGAGTTCAGTTCCCACCGATATGCTGAATGGGTCACACCTACCTGCAACTCTAGTTCCACAGGATCTAGCACCTTCTTCTGGGCTCCAAAGGTACCTGAACACATGTGTACATATACACATACACATAAATGAAAAACAAAAAATGTAATTTGCTGTATTTTCCCCATAGGTAAAATTAGGGATAATACTTTTATTTTTTAAAGATTTATTTATTTATTATATGTAAGTACACTGTAGCTCTCTTCAGACACCCCAGAAGAGGACATCAGATCTCATTATGGATGGTTTTGAGCCACCATGTGGTTGCTGGGATTTGAACTCAGGACCTTCAGAAGAGCAATAAGTGCTCTTAACCGCTGAGCCATCTCTCCAGCCCCAGGATAATATTTTTCTACTAATATTATAAAGTTATTATGATAATCAATCTAAACTGTGAGTAAGTTTAGTTTGTGTGAACTGTGAAGCATTCACAGTGAACTGAATCTGAGAGGTTACTGCTTGTTATACAGTACTAAAACTGAAAAGAAGATTGATAATTAATAATAGCAAATTAATAATAGTAAAAACAAACTAATGGGGGGGGGCTGGCCTCAAACCCAGAGATCTGCCTGCATCTGCTTCTGGAGTGCTCCATTAAAGGCATACACTGCCATTGCTTGGCCTGAAAGAGAACCCTTGTGTCTGAGCAATTTCTCAGGAACAATTCACAGATTTGGGGTTATTTTTGAGACAGGGTTTTGAGCAGCCTAGGCTGCCCTCAAATTTGGTCTGTAACCAGGGACAGTCTTGAATTTCTGACCATTCTATCTGCTGGGCTATCACACGTGCGCCACTACTACAAGTTTTGTTGTATGGAGTCCTAGGAATTGCGCCCAGGCTGTGCATGCTAGGCAGGTAGCTAATCTACCAACTAAACTGAGACTTCAGTGGACAAAGGTTATACTTATGGTTTAATAAAAGCCACAATGAATCCGTGACTCAGGGTGCTGACCTAAAGAGCTTTAGACAACTTATTAAAAAGGCTCATGTTGGTGACCATGAAAAACTGCCGTAGAGCCACATAGTGGCACATGCCTTTAGTTCCATCACTTGGGCGGCAGAGGATCTCTGAGTACCAGGGCAGCCAGGGCTACAGAGCTAGTTTCATATCATAAAGCTACAAAGAGAAATCATGGCTCAAAATAAATGCTTCCATTATGGAGGGAAGCTCATTAAGTCTCAGGATGCTAAAGGGGAGGTCAAAGACGCCATCAGGCAGGGAAGTCTTTAAGCTCAGGAAGTAACCCAATGGCTTCAGAAAGTCCCTAAAAGTTATCCTTCCTTTGTTCTGTCATCCCTTCCCTATGGGGTCAGTGAACATTTGTTCATGCTGTTCCAGAAATGGTGTCACACTACATTCTTCTAGAAGAAAGACTTGGAATCCTTAAAGTGGAATGACAATGAATGCTCAAATTAGGGTTATAGGTTCAAGCTAAGAGACTAGAGAGACATAAGGCACATTGTTATACCGCAAATAAAAAGCTATCTTGAGTTAACAGAGGGTAGAGTGGAGGAGGGGTAAATAATAGACTTTTTAATGTTTCAAATGCCCATAGGGTTGAGGAGCTAAGCTCTAAGGAATTGGAGGACTCAAAAACCCATCTTAAGGCTGCCTTCTTTAGGACATTTTCTTGTCAGATATTTAATCTCTGTGACAAATACCTGAGAAAAATAGTTAAAGGGATGGTTTAATCTGGGTCACAGTGTCAGTGGTTTCAGTCTATGGTCTGTAAGCTAGCTCACAGACCCAAGGCAAGATGTGTGATACTGGAAGGGGTGGTGGGAGGGCAGAGCCCAGGTGCTCACCCTCATGGCTGCCAGGAAGTGGAGAGAGAGACAAAAGAAAACAAAACCTAAAGGGTTTTTTGTTTTGCTGTTTTGTTTTGCTATTCACCAGCTTGGGGAAAGGTATTCCTTTCTAAAGCATGACCTTGGTAACTATCCCTCTAGATAGGCTCCACTGGTAACATTTCTACTGTGGATAATGCCATTGAGTTATGAACACACAGTATATTAATCTATGGACTAAGTCAGAGCTCTCATGACCCAATCACTTGCCAATGCTTAGATTCACTATCTGGGTTCCTCTACCATATGAGTTTTTTAGAATATCCAGACATCTTCAACAACAATACTGTAATATTTAATTTGTAACTATAAGCATATTGACTCCCCATTGAGATTTGTATGTGTGTGTGCACGTGCTCACATATGTAGGTATATGTGCACAAGTGTGCATGCAAGTACACAGAAGAGGGATGCATGTGCATGAGGCCAGAAGTTGACACTAAGTATCTTTGTTTTTTTGTTTCCTTTTCATTTGTTTCTTTATTTGTTTGTTTATTTGAGACAGGGTTTCTCTGAATAGTCCCAGCTATCCTGGAACTTGCTCTGTAGACCAGGCTGGCCTTGGAAATCAGAGATCCAACTACCTCTCTGTCTTAGGAGTTCATTGCTGTGAATAAACACCATGGCCAAGACAACTCTTATAAAGGACAACTAATTGAGATTAGCCTACAGGTTCAGGGGTTCAGTCCATTATTATCAAGGCAGGAGACAGCAGTGTCCAGGCAGGCATGGCGCAAGAGGAGCTGAAAATTCTGCATCTTCATCCAAATGAAGCCAGGAATAGATTGTTTCCAGGAGGCTAAGAGGAGGATATCCAAGCTGACCCCACAGTGACACACCTCCTTCAACAAGGCCACACCTCCTCCAACAAGGCCAGACTTCCTAATAGTGCCACTCATGGGGCCAAGCATGTTCAAAGCACCACATTCCATTCCCTGGCCCCCATAGGCTTGTTCAAACACAAGAGTCTATGGAGGCCATACCTAGCCATAGCGTAATGCTAAAACATTTATTCCAACTTCAAAATCACCATAGTCTATAATAGTCTACAATGTTAAAAGTTCAAAGTTTCTTCTGCGATTCATCCAATCACTTATCTATAATCCCCAAAGCAAGACAGGAAACCAGTCTCCATGTCTGATGTCAAGTGGTCTTGAGATATCCATCTCATTTTTCATCTTTGTTGACAGCAACAAACGTCTTTCTCCTGGCCTGGTTCCACTCCCTGTTAGCAGTTTTCCTCAGCAGGTATCCCATGGCTCTGACATCTTTACTATCTTGGTGTCTCCAAGTCAACTTCAACTTCGAAGCTTCTTGCTCCACTGTCTCGGATCCATACATGATCTGAGCACCTCCAAAGAGATTCATCATGTCTCCAGCTCTGCTCTCTGTAGCAATCTATCTAGGCTTGGGTTGATTCCACTCTACTGCTCCAGGGGTTCTTGGTGGTCATCCCATAATACTGGCATCCCCAATGTACTGGGCTCTTCTGCTGCAACTAGGCTTCACCAATAGCCTCTCATAAGCTCTCTTCATGGTGCCAGACCTCAACTTCTTTGCATGACCACTTCAATCCTGGACCATCAACTGTCATTGAGGCTGCTCTTTTACCAGTAGCCTTCCCTGGCCTTTCACAATGCCAAGCCTCAGCTGTTCTCCATGACCCCTTCATACATTCAAAACCAGTACTACCTGGGTGATTATTACATATTACCAAATCTAGCTGCAGCACAAGGTACAACCCTGGTTATCTCTGGAGCACAGCTTCTTTGTGCTCTCAGAAAACACTTCCCAGAAGATTTCACCTCAGTGATTCTGGTCTTTCCTTAATCATTGCTGATTCCTTAGCTCCCTTCTGCTGTTTGCTGGGGCTAGAACATTTCCCCCCACACCCCTTATTCTATTACCAGATTTCTGGTTTCCAACTCCCTCACTGCCTAAACTTGGCTGTCCTGGAACTTGCTCTGTAGATTGACCTTGAACTCAGAGATCTGCATGGTTCTGTCTCCTGAGTGCTGCCATTAAAGGTTCGTACCACCATGCTGAGACCTAAGCTTTTCTTCACCTAGAACTTGCCCTGTTTCAGGCTGGCCTTGAACTCAGAGATCTCCTGGTCTTTGTAAACAATAAGTTTAGCAGGGTGGGATCTGCCCTGATTGTCACCACTGCCATCATCTGTTCAGCTCCTTGAACACAGACTTCAGCTCCTTTCTATTTACTGGTGTCCCTTTAATACTTGAATAACACATTTTATATTTTTCCTTTTTCAGCTTGCTTCTTTTCATTAAAACGCTCTTCATAAGAATGAATTATAGTAGCCATACAACAGAATATATACCAGGCTTTTTTGAGACTCCCTTTGTCAAAGCAATTAAAAATTTCACCTTAGCCTCGGGCAGACTCTTCAGACAATGGCAAAAAACAGCCACATTCTTTACCAAAATACCACAAAAACAGTCTCTGTGCCACATACTGAACTTCTTCTCTACTGAAACCTCTTGGGCCAGGTCTGCACAATTCAAATCACTCTCAGCAACAAAGTCTTCCATATTCCTACTGGAATAGCCCATCAAGCCCCACTTAAAGCATTCCATGGCTTTCTAAATCCAAAGTCCCAAAATCCACATTCTTCCTAACAAAAGCATGGTCAAGCCTATCATAGCAATAGCTCAGTCCCTGATACCAATTTCCAGCCTCAAGATCTAGATCACAGATGTATCCTCCATTTCTGGATTGTAGTTCATTCCAGATGTAGTCAAGGTGACAACCAAAAATAGCCATCATACTTTGCTTCCAGAGTTCTGGGATTAAAGACATGCACCACCACTACCTGGCAACCCTGAGAATCTTTTACTATTTTTCTCCACCTTGTGTTTTGATGGAAAGCCTCCCTGAATGTGGTAGTGTTCACTAATTGTTTACACTAGCAGGCCACTGAACTCTGGGGAACTATCCATCTCCACTCCTCCACCACCCAGTGATAGATTACAATTAGGTGTGACCATGCCCAGATTTTACAAGACTTCTGGAGATCTGAACTCAAGTCCCCATGCTTTTTCAGAAACCTTCTCTGAGCCATCTCTCCAGCCCATCAGTGAGATTTAAAACATAGGCAAAAACAAAACCAAAAACAAAAAGTCTATGTGCAGAAGATGTAGCATAGTGCCATGTATCAGAAAATTAACTGTGCCTCTTCCCATTTAAACCTGGAAGAGATACATAGTACGTGCTATCTGTAAAGGTGACATCTTACATTGCTTTTCAAAGAACTGAGCCAGGCCAGAAAAATCCATTTTATTTGTAGAACTGTTGCATAACCCATCTCTCCTCTACTTCAATGGAATGCCCCTGCCATTGCCAAATGTTGTTTGCCTGGTGGAAATTCTTGGCCAGACCTATGGATTGCCAGACCTTGCAGCTGTTTACCCTTGAAGTCCAGTTCTCCTATAACATCAAATCAAACAACACTTTCTAATGCCCCAACAAGAGTGATCACAGAGCTAGTTGCCAGTAAGGATAGGGCATCACGACTGCTACCCTCAAGTGGTGTAGAATCTATGTAAAAATGAGACTGTGAGTTCCAAAATAGGAAGTGCAGACTAGGAAGTGACAACTAGGAGGGAAAGAAGGGATAGTAAAGACATAACAGAAGACATAACAGAACATAAAGGCTACCTGTGTTCCCTGCACGCGCTCTCTGCTCCTAGGATGTTAGGGGTTTTGTTTCTGCACAGCCTTGTCATTCTCCCTCTAATATGGCCTTCGAAGATTTTCCTCTAAGATTCTCAGGACCACCCTTTGTTCTACAAGGAAGAGGCCCAGGGTTGTTCAAAACAGTGCAGTAAGTACAGTGGATAATGCTGGGGCATGGCTGTGGTTCCAATATTCGGAAGGAAGAGACAGGAGGATCTAACCAAGAGCCAACTTTGTTGCCTAGTAAAACCTTGCCTTAGAAATGTAAAAGCCAGTACTCCCCTTGGCAGCACACACAGTAAAAAATTAAAGCAGTACAGAGAAGATTAGCACAGCCATGCACGAGGATGACACAAAAATTTGTGACACATTCTATGTTTTTTTTTAATGTAAAACCCAAACCCAGATCAAACGGGGAACCATGCGGGAGCCACTGCCTGCTCTGCGCCTCCTGCTCCCCGCTAAGCTCTTGCTTTTGGCCACTTCATTCATTTCCCTGTGAGAATGAATGTCATCCCCATTCCAAGTCTTCAGTCAATGTGTTCTAAAAGGAGAGAGAGCCTGCGAGTATGAGTCAACTTTATTCCTGGTACTGAACCCTGTTTGTTCTTGTATTAGTTGCCCCGAGGAACAGGGAAGAGCAATGTAACTTCAGTTTCTCCGGCTATTAAAAGGAAACGATTGGCAGTCACCCAGTTTACTAAGTGAGAAGAAAGAGCTTGCACACTGAGCTCCTGTTAGGTACACACGAGGACTTTTGAAGAATTGACTTTAAAGTGCTTCACTTGCTTGTATTAATCTTCGTGCTGGCTTCTTGGGCACCAAAAAGAATCAGGCTACCCCAGAAGTCTCCAGGCACCTGCCTGGTGGGCTGGTAAGGGAAAGTGCATTCCCCCAACTCTGCCAGGCAGAGCGATGCTTACTGATGGGCCCTTCTGTCCTTCCTCCAGAGTGCACAGATTTGTGTGGGCACCTATGTCCTGGTTAGACGATAGCCTTCTGAAGGATAGGGTGTAGGAAAACTCACCTTGCAAGTGTGAGGTCCTAGCTAGGATTTTCAGCACTGGAAAAATGAAAACAAACTCGGAGAGTTAAATCAAGATTTTTTTTTGGTTTTTCAAGACAGGGTTTCTCTGTGTAGCCCCGGCTGTCCTGGAACTCACTGTGTAGACCAGGCTGGCCTCGAACTCAGAAATCCACCTGCCTCTGCCTCCTAAGTGCTGGGATTAAAGGCGTGCACCACCACCACCCAGCAAGAATTCATTTTTTATGTCTCTTCTCCTCATTCATATCAATTTGTGTAGTACGGAACAATGGTGCTGGCCCTCAGCAAGAGGTTTTTAACCAGTCAGTCTATGAACTGACCAAACCTCAATGGAATAAGTCTGCCTGCCTTTATTAAAGGGTGTCATTTCTATAGGTCAGTTCATAAAGAGTTAAAAAACAATGACAAGGACCTTCGAGCTAGATAAAGGTGCTTGCTGCGAAGCCCAGCGACCTGAGTTTGATCCCAGGAACTGATACGGGAGAAGGAAAGAACAGACTCCGGTAGCTTGTCCTCTGACCTCCACCTCTGCAGGTGTGCCCTGCTCTACTCCACTTCTCTCCAAAAAGGAAAAAAAAAAAAAACTGACAGTAGAAGTTTCTTGTAGTAAATCATTAACAACCCTCCTGACAACCAATGCGAGCAGAGAGAGGGAGAAGAATCTTGTGGGGTGCGCAGTCCTCAGCGCCTAGTGGAGCCTGACCCAGGGAAAGCGCCTGTGCAGATCGCCACATCGGCAGCAGTATCTCTCTGGCTTTTCAGCAGTCAGCACACAGCCTCTGAAGGACCTGCTCTGTATCTCTCTGTTCTCACGCTGTGAATGAAGAGGGCAAGACTCTCTGGCCCAGCCTGTGATTCTGAGAGGCTCCCTGACAGGGCGGCTGAGAGGCTGAGCAGACACACTAGGAATGAGTGCCTGTGTTCTCTGACTGCCTATTTTGGCCATCTCCCTGCTTTGAGACGATGCTGTGGAGGGGTCAGAGGCCTGAGCCAAGACAAAGATATAGGAGAGAGATCTGGAATCGACCTCGGTGGGTAGAGCCCATTAAGACGAAAGGGAGGACAGCGTAGGGAATGTTCGAAATGCCCAGCCCCAGAAGGATCGCCGAGGCCAAGCCTTCCCATTAACCCTCAAACACTGCGAGGAACATCATGCATTTCAGTGTATGAGTGTTGGACTGAGGCAGGAAATGGTAATAAATCTACCTATGGTGAATAAGTGAACCTGGCAGTCTAGAACTCCGCTTGGTCTTCAGTGAACAGGACAGACAGTCTGAATGCTTCTCCCAGCAAAATCAAGAGATCTCTCCAAGAAGCATCTGTGGATCACCAAACATATTCAATGTTCTGTGGCCTGGAGCCACAGTCTACCTTGGGTCTTGACTGCACGTGGTACTGTAGGATACAGGCTCAGCATTCTGCAGACTGAAGCAGAAGGACTGGGCTGGAGGCCCCCCTGGGCTGTAGAGTGAGGCCATGCCTCAACAAAACAAAACAAGACAAAACAACAACAACAACAACAACAAAAAAAAGCAAAACAGAACAACCACAGCAAGACTTCGGTTCTCACTGCACTTCCCTGTCTGGGAGCCCAGAAGTGCAGGGAAAAAACTTGCCCCAGGGCTCATAAGGCCCTATCCCTCCCCGAGGGACTATTGGCAGTTAATGGTTGTTAGAGAAGGAAGTCATTTTATTCAGTGGTGTAATCACTGGTAAATTGCCCAGATTCTAGTAAATAACCCCCCACCTATGCTCACATAAGCAACTCTACCTAAGCTGAGACTGTCTCCCTCTCACACACTCTGACAACTTAAAGTAGGCAGGAAGGAACGGGAGAGAGATAAAAGTGGTCCAGTGTTACATGTCTGTAATCTCAGAATTTGGGAGGCAAAGGCAGAGGCAGACAGATTTCTTTGAGTTCAAGGCCAGTCTGGTCTACATAGTGAGTTCTTGGCCATCCAAGACCACACAGTGTTTGGTTCCCAGCACCCCACATCAGGCTGCTGACAACTACCTGTAGCTCCAGAGGCTCAAACATCCTCTGCTGGATTCTGAGGAGACCTACACTCATGTGCACATACCCACAAGCTCTGACGCATGCATGCGCATGTACACACACACACACACACACTAAAAAAAAAGAAAAAGAAAAAAAGAAAAGCCAGGTGTAGTGGTACACTTCTTTAATCCCAGCACTCCTGTGGCAGGGGCTTGCAAATTCTGTGTTTTAGGACTGTGCTGGCTAGTTTTATGTCAACTTGACACAAGCTAGGTTCTTTCAGGAAGAAGGGATTTTAAGTAAAAAAAAAGACCCCACAGATTGACCTACGGGAAATGTTCTTGATTGATGATTGATGTGGGAGGGCCTAGCTCTGTGTGAATGGGGCCATCCTTAGGCTGGTAGTCCTAAGTCTATTAAAAAAAAAAAAAAGCCGGCTGAGCAAACCTTGAAGAAGCAAACCAGTAAACAACACTCCTCCATGGCTTCTGCTTCAGTTCCTGCCTCCAGGTTCCTGCCCTCATTTCCTGCCCTGACTTGAGCCTTCCATGATAGACTATGACATGTTGCTTGTGGCCATAGTGTTTCACCATAGCCATATAAATCCTAAGACAAGGCCAACCTGGTCTACACAAGTTTCAGGCAATCCAGGACTACATAGTAAGGCCCTGTCTCAAAACTAAGTAAATAAATAAACTTAGGGGGCTGGAGAGATGGCTCAGCAGTTAAGAACACCGACTGTTCTTCTAAAGGTCCTGAGTTCAAATCCTAGAAACCACATGGTGGCTCACAACCATCCTAACAAGATCTGACACCCTCTTCTGGGTGTCTGAAGACAGTTACAGTGTACTTACATATAATAAATAAATAAATCTTAAAATAAATAAATAAGGTTAGTTACATAAATAAAAATATTTTTAAAACACTGATTACTAAGATATGCAATTGACCAAAATTCATTAATTCATATTATATATTATATATATATAATTGTAAAGAATAAAAAAATAAAATTAAAAACAAATCTGCTCCTCAGAACCTACATTTTCATCCCTGAACTCTGAGAGCTCAGGAGAGGTGAGAGGTTGTTCATGGCTTGCTCAGCCTGCTTTTTCACAGACTTAGGTCTATAGTTTCTTTAGACTATCCCCTCTGTGTGAAGTGTTATGTAACACACACAGGCGGGGTCCATCCTTTCTGTGGTAGGCTCTGACATGACCTGATTCCAGGAATTTGGCCTCAGCGTTTGCCTTTAAGTCCTGGCTGCCTCAGCTGGTAGGACTTGGAGCCTTGTCTTTCAGAGGTTGTCAGCGGGAGACTCCCAGTGTGCTAGGAGCTCTGCCTGAGAGCAGAAGCTGCCAATGTTGCTGTAGCTGTGGGAACTGTGGCCAAGAGCCAAGAACCAGAGCCGACTCTTGCTGTGTGCAGCGACTCCCCCAGAGTTGGCACAGCCAGGGAGTCTGCGGAGCCATGTAAATCTTTCTCCAAGCAGTCTGTCTCTTCGGTAGCTACAGAAACAGTATTTGTTATCCTTTGGTTTTCAGGAGACAGGCAGAAATCTGACGGGCGACAGCCTGTTTCACAGGCTTGGGAGCCCACCCAGCAAAACCTTCAGAAATGAAAGAGTAGCCAACGTCCACCAGCCAGCCCCATCTCTTAGGCTGCTGTCAGGATTTGAAGAACTTGGAACTAACTTGCTCTTTCAAGATCAGAAAACTGGAAGTCAGTATAGTATTCAAAGTTTCATTTAGTAAGGGAGAGGCATGGCCCGGTGGCCCACAAGGTGCTGTGTGATGTGGGATAATGATTGACCTCAATTCACCACAGCATTCAGGACCAGAGCTGGTGAGCCCTGGAGGCGTTGGAAGAGAGAGGGTCTCAGAGTGAAATTTGAGGGTGTTTATCCAAGGACTGCAAGAAGGAGATTACCTATACCTGTTCAGTTCTTAAGGCAGGTAAATCTATGCCTTGGGGCCAGTGAGCCTGATTCTGTCATGACTTGCAGTATCTATAACTGAAAACAGACTTCCTAGAAACGAAGGGAAGGGACTCCCTTACTCCTGACGCCCAGCTCTGCGAGCACCAGAGCTTCCTGAGTGCTGAACATGTGACAGGACTGTATTGGTCCCCAGCCTTTGTGTTTCTTTCTGTATCTAATCATAATTTTAAGAACAAACCGCCGTTGTGACTTTAAACACCAGCCTCTGGGATTTTGAATCATCTTTAGGAAACAAATTCACAGCCTATATGTTAGCAGATTAGATTTTGTTTTGTTTTTGGTGTTTTTTGTTTGTTTGTTTGTTTGTTTGTTTGTTTTGTGTTTTTGAAACAGAGCCTGTTCTGTAATCCCAGGCTGGTCTCAACCGTATAGCACTCCTCCTGCTTCAGCTTCCCAAGTGCTGGAATGACAGGTGTGACCTGTCCTGCCGAGTAAGGGAGACAGACTGAAGTTCTAAACATACATGGCTGAGAATAAAAACTGCACTGTAGTGAAGTCATGCCACACTGGACTTCTTGGGGGCCCCTAATGTGGCCAGGATGACTCCTAGTCTGACTTCTAGAGACCCCAGGTACAGTGAGGGTTCCCTCAGTGTTCAAGGACCAGCAGGATGCAATAGTGTTTGGGATCCTGGTCTGGGATGGGACTTTGTGTACCACCTTTTTCTATTTTCTTCTTAAGCAAATCCCTCACTCTTTCTCATTCTCTGTCTCTATCTTCTCATCTTTGAACTGGGTATGACAAAGTGACATACTATATGCCTATGCTAACATACTACATACTAACACACTACATACTAACATACTACATGCTTAGCATGTATTAGTTTCTCCATTTTCTTTTCTTTTTCTGAGAGTCTTTCTCTACATAGCTCTTCCTGTCCTGGAACTCACTCTGTAGACCAGGCTGGCCTTGAACCCACAGAGATTCTCCTGCCTCTGCCCCAGAGTATTGGGATTAAAGATCAACACTACTGTGTCTGGGACTCCATTTAATTTTTAAATTCAATTCAATTTTAGAGACAGGCCTAAACTCACCTCAAACTCTTGAGCTAAAGTGATCCTCCTGCCTCAGCCTCCTAAGTAGTGGGGACTACCTCAGTTAGCTATTTCTCTG
This sequence comes from Apodemus sylvaticus, assembly GCF_947179515.1. Taxonomy (NCBI): domain Eukaryota; kingdom Metazoa; phylum Chordata; class Mammalia; order Rodentia; family Muridae; genus Apodemus; species Apodemus sylvaticus. Next base: position 59,268,647 of record NC_067475.1, read on the forward strand.
TTTTGCTCATTGTGCTAATAAATCTGCCCAAAACTGAACTCTTGGCAAGAAATGGAAACAGAACTGAGAGTTAATCAGACCAAAGCGTATGTGTTTGACGAGCAAGTTAAGCTGTCTGACAGTTCAATAAATACACAGGAAAGTCTTGTTGCCTTTAAAGGAATAGATTTGGAAAGCTCTGTATTAGTCCTATTTGGAGATTTGTTTTTGTCGGGGTTTTACCTATGAAATCTATAATATATAGTGGGGTTTGTTGTTTTTGTTGGGGTTTACCTATGAAATCTATAATATATAGTGGGGTTTGTTGTTTTATTTTTTTGAAACTATGTCATGTAGTCCAGGCTGGCCTCAAATTCACTAGGTAGCTGAGGTTGACCATGAACTCCTTGTTTTTAACTCCCAAGTAGCAGGGTTATAATCATACACCACTAAGCCTTGTGCTTTAGGTGCTGGGGATTGAATCTAGAGCCTTGTGCATGGTGGGTAACACTATTCCAACAGAGACAACCTCAGCCCTTCCGAATTTAAAACACACACACACACACACACACACACACTCCCACAGGCTCTCTTACATAGTATTGGCTGGCATTAACTTACTATGTAAAGGAGAGCTGCCTCGAGCTCACAGAGATCTGTCTGCCTGTCTCTGTTTCCTGGAGGCGTGTGCCACCACACCTAAGCTAAACCCTGATTGTTACATGAGTTCTAGGTGTTTGTTTGATTCAGAGTTTCACTTTGTAGCCCAGGCTGACCTTAAGTTGGCAGGGATATACCTGCCTCAGCCTTTCCGTGCTCAACTTGAAACTTAATCTTTTCTTAGATGAGTATTGTTACACTTGTTTATTTGGGTTGGTGGTGGCATGCAGGGTGGCCTGGTGTGGCGGCGCATGCCTTTAGTCCCTATGTCAGGAGGCAGAGTCAAGTAGGTCTCTGCGTTTGAGGCCAGACTGGTCTACATAGCAATATCTAGGCCAGCCACCGCTATGTAGTGATACTCTTTCTCTAAAATGGAAGCAAAACAACAAAAAAGAAATCAGAGGCCATCTTGTGGGAGTCGCCTCTCTCCACCACAGGGCTGTCAGGGATCCAACTCGGTAGCCAGGCTTGGCAGCAAGCACCTTTTCCTGCTAAGCCATCTGCTGGCCCTTGAAGCTTACTTTTGTTTTGAGACCAGGTGTCATGTATACCTCTGGCTAGCCTGGAACTTGCTTGGTAGACCAGTAGACTGGCCTAAAATTCACAGAGAGCCTGACTTTGCTTCCCAGGGGCTGGGATTAAGGGCCTGTGCTACCACACCTGGCGCTCAGCAAACTCTTCAGAGGTCAACAAATTCGTGTTGATATTAGACTTAACCAGTCCTAGAACACGTTACATAGTCTCCCGTGCCATGTATCAAACCATATGGAATGTAATTAGCCCTTCTGGTAATAAATAAAACTAATACTTAAGATTGGAATATAAAGAAATAAGGCAAGATAATGAGTTAGATTTTGAAGTTGACAGGTAGGTTGGATTTTTGCTTCTGTTAGTTACCACCTGGGAGGACTTTGACAAGTCTCTTAGCCCGTGACTCATTCTTGAATGATAAAGGAAATAAAAGGAGATCATTACTGCTCCTGGGTAAGGTGGAGGTTTGCTGTAGATATGAGGGGGAGCATAGCCAGAGGCAGGAATATCTGGGAGGGTCCAGAGTGATGTGACCCTGAGTTAGGCCACGTAAGGAAAGGGGGAAGGGAGAGGGGAGAGAGGGGAACCAGGAAGAAGGAAAAAGTCCAAAAAGATAAAGGGGGATGGGTGATGGAACCAGATGGCTGGGTTATATAGGAATTAGAGAAGCCTAGCCCAGCTCCTGGGCTGGAGACGGCAGGGTAAAGGGTGAGATGTCAGCCAGGGGGACTGTGCACTGGATAGGAACGGAGGGGTGCTGGGAGAACCTGGCCATCAGCATTTGCTTTGGTGTGTTCACAGGTACCTCAGCCTTTTGTCCTCAGCCTTAAAAATTCTGGGCTATACATTGGGGCTATTTGTACCTACTACAAAGGATACGGACTCACTACTAGTGAATTAAGTGTAAGAGACTTCCATAAATCAGTAGAGCACACGTCCAGGTATTCTGAGAAAGTATTTCCAAAGTGTTGACACGTGGGACACGGACTGACAGGGAAAGGCCTACTATCCCAACAGTGCCCAGCTCCATTCAGTAAGGTGGAGTCTCAATGGAACAGAGTTGGAAGGAGAGGAAGCCAGCCGGTGTGTGCGAGTCCAGCTGCTCCTGCACCAGTGTGTCTGCTCCTGCTGCTATCACTGCAGCCAGGCACAGTCCAGCCCTTCAACCTTACAACACGAACACTGTCATCTGTCTCCCTTGTTCTGAGGCGCCTGACTTCTTGGGTGGAGAAGCACCTGGGCTCTCTGGCTCCCCAGCATACAGCCAGCCATTGTTACAGTCCCCAGCCAATCATGAAGTACGTTTTACAGATCCCTGTTCACATACTGTCGACTCTTCTTCTGGAGAACTCTGACAAATGCAGCAAGAGTTTCATCACTTGGTTGACGCCTTCAGTATGATCAATGGGAAAGCTGCTTCCTGGCTCTGGGCGGGGCAGTGCCCTGAGTCACCTGGAGGGCGTGCACCACCATGTCCAGCTCTCTCTTTTTCATTTATTTTATTTTAAATTATGATGCATTCTTTTGGGGGGGGAGGGTTGGGGCACGTGCCACACGAATGCAGATGTCAGAGAACAACTTGTAGAAATTAATTCTTTCCAGCAAGTGGAATCTGGGGATAAACCTCAGGTTGTCTGGTCTGTCAGCAAGCACCTTTTACCTGCTGAGACATCTTTCTAGCTACTGTCTGGCACTTTTCAGATAGAGTCTCAGTATAACCCAGGCTATCCTGGAACTCACTGTGTAGGCGAGGATCATCTTGAACTCCTGATCCTCCTGCCTCAGGTTCTCAAACGCTGACATTAAAAGCATGTACCTTGTCTTAGTGAATGTAGCCATGTAGCCAAGACTGGCCTCAAAAATCTCTAAACGGCAGAGGCTGACCTTGACTTTAGATTCTCTTGCCGCTCCTTCCCATGTGACGGTTTGCATGGTGCTGGGGTTGAACCTTGTCTTTCTGTGTCCTGTGCAAGAACTTACCAGTTGAGCTGTATCTAGAGCCCAAAGTCAGTATTTTTAGACAATAAAAAAGTATTTTGAAGCAGGGTGGTGGTGGTGGTGGTGGTGGTGGTGGTGGTGGTGGTGGCACACACCTTTAATCCCAGCACTCAGGAGGCAGAGGCAGACAGATTTCCAAGTTGAGGCCAGCCTGGTCTACAGCGTGAGTTCCAGAGCAGCCAGGGCTATACAGAGAAACCCTGTCTCAAAAAAAACAAACAAACAAAAACAAAAACAAAAAAACAAACCAAAACAAAAAATCCCTATATTGAGCTGGGCAGGGTGCTACACCCCTTTAATCCCATATTCAGGAGGCTGAGGCAGGCGGATATCTTGAGTTTGAGGCGAGCCTATTCTACAGAGTGAGTTCCAGAACAGCCAGAGCTATATAGAGAGACAATGTCTCAGAACAAAACAAATCAAAGCAAACCATTGAAAGTTGAGTGTGAAAATTAGATATATATGCTAGTTGCTAGCATTCAGGAGAAACTAAACAAACAAACAAAACATTCATATTATCTTTATCATTTAAATAAATATTTGTTGTGAAAATTAGAATTTACATAAGACAAGGGAATAAAAACAGAACTATAAGGCCAGGCTTGGTGCTATATTCCTGTAATCTGAGCACTTGAGAGAGAAATGGAGGCAGAAAGATTAGGAATCAAGGCTAGCCTCAGTTACATAGTAAATTTAGGGCCAGCCTAGGTTACAGAAGACCCTGTATCAAACAAACAAATAGAAACCCCCCCCCAAAAAAAATGAACAGAAAACACACACAAATTGCAAAACCATTCTTTTTTTTTAAAAAATTAAGTTATTTAATTAGTTGACATAAGTTATTACTATGTACAGCCCAGTCTGGCCTGGAATTCTGTAGGTAGTTCAGGCTAGACTCAAATTTTTTGACAGTCCTGCTTCAGCCTCCTCATTGCTGGGATTGCTGGCTTGCACCATGACATCTGGCTTAGAACCAGTCTTATTTCTAGGTCTAACCTGCCATTCCCTTTAATATCGTCACATATCTGTTCCATGTAATCCAAAAAAATGAGATGAGGCTGGTGACCACTTAGTTGGGACAGCTGGTGTGATGGCTATTCCTGGTTATCAACCTTGTTACATCTGGAATGAACTACAATCCAGCAATGGAAAGCACACCTGTGAACTCAATCTTGAGGCGGGAAGACATAGCCTTCTGACTCGGATCTTGACATAGAGATCTTGAGGCACAGTGGCCATGAAAAGTTTAGGCCGAGGCACGTACTACCTTGGATCCCAGGAGACTGAGGCAAGCAGATCTCTGAGTTCAGAGCTAGCCTGGACTAACCAAATCCCAGATCCAGGTGTGGTGGTACACACTTTTCATCTGGGTCACACTTTCTGTTGCAGGCCTACATGAGGACAGTGGAAGATGGAAGACTCATTCTTTTTCTCTTGCTTGCACTTACTTACCAGCACATCTGTTGGAACCGACTTCTTCAGGATCCCAGCTTACACAGAAGACCAGTTGAAACAACTAGCCTCATGGGACTGAGCAGCTATGAGATTCTAGGACTTTCCATTCACAGCTGTCCACTGTTGGGTTAATTGGACTACAGGCCGTAAGCCATTACAATAAATCCTCTTAATATATGGGAAATCCTATAAGTTCTCTGACTCCAGAGAACCCTGACTAATATAGATGGGAAGCTACCAAAAAAAGTGCAAGAGTTGTGCAAGGAAGGCCTCTCAGGGGCTCAGGCAGAGGTAAGAGTTCTGGTGAGAGCTGTCCAGCAATGGAAAAGTATGCCAGCACCATAGGCAGTGCCTGGCTACAAAAACAAAAAACTAAACTTTAGCCGCAACCACTTGTTAGCAAAGTAATGGAAACATTCCTACATGAATGAGAAGTCAAGTTGAATGACCCCTCGCACTCTTCCTGTCCCTGATGTGTTAGCATCATGAAATGTTTGCTGGAGGTATGTACAGATGTCGAGAGATTCCCAGCCACACAGGCAGTTCGTGTGGTTCTTACTTAACAGTTCCAAATCCATGCCCATGAAATTCACAGGAAATTCCTCGAATAGCTCAGGTGAAGGATCTGCCTGCCCCTCTTTGTCCAAAATCGAGGACGTGCGATTCTCCCAATGAATCCCAAGTCAATATGGAGAAGAAATCAAAGGGTGACGGGTGTGCCTGCCTGCAGAGACTTTACATGTGATCTTCACACACTGTTTGTCTGCTTTTATTATTATCTGAGATTTGTTTGTGAGAAAAATTCCTGACCTGGCAAAAATTCATAGTAATTACGTAGGGAGAAACATGAGAAGAAACAGGCAAACAAACAAACAAAAAAAATGTATTAATAAAATGGGGGAGCCTGAGCCAGGGCTTCGGTGGGAGAGAGGACCAGAGGTCTGGAGAAGGCCCGCCCAAACGTTTTTGATGTTTGACCAATTATTATCTTATTATTCTTCCTGCTATAGATGCAGCTGGAATTTATGTAACAGGATGTTTAAAAAGATGAAAGAGAAGGTGTAGTGGGGTTCTGGGGTGATAAGAACTTCTAGAATATGTATTTATGGACGTTTAGAGTATAAGTTCCCGTACATTCTTGTAATAAACCACCTATTTGTTTTTCTTTTCTTAAGAGCAACAACTAAAAATTGGGCTTCAATATGGCCGTTTCCTGCGGCAAGCGATATAGGAACAGCAGCAAAGAAAGCGGACAGAGAGTGTTGCCAAAGGGCTTGGAGGTGGTTCAATCTTCGCCCCCACTGGTGCTTAATTAGCTTTGAGCTTTGGGTCCAGAATGTTTCATCTTTGTATTATACAAGTGTTAGAATTTATTTGGCTTCAACCTGTTTATCAGAAAATGGATTCTTCTATTGTTCGAGAAGGAGAGTCCTGTGGAATTCGTGACCAAAATCACCCAACGTGAAGATGAAAGCGAAAAATAGTCTTTGTCGGACCAAAGTTGAAATGAGTTGAACTAACTGTGTTAGAACTAGGTTCTGTAGGTGGCACACGCTTTTTTTTCGAGACAGGGTTTCACTGTGTATCCTTGGTTGTCCTGGAACTCACTCTGTAGACCAGGCTAGCCTCAGACTCACAGAGATTTGCCTGCCTCTGCCTCCCCAGTGTTGAGATTAAAGGCATGTGCAAGCACTACCCGGCTGGCATTTTCTTTTAATTCTATATCTCCAGAGGCAGAAGTAGGTGGATATCTACTAGTCTGAGTCTGGTTTATATAATGAGTTCTAGGCCAGCTAGAGCTATATCATGAGACTGTCTCAAAACAAACAACTCTTCTACATGTATTGTAACTAGAGTGACACAGGGAGTGGAGACTCCTGCTGGATGTGCTGTCTTCTCTAAAATAAACTGATTCTGCACCCCCCCCCATTAAAAAGGTCTTTGGACTTGGGGGCGGTGGCACATCATTTTAATCCCAGCACTCAGGAGGCAGAGGCAGGCAGATCTCTGTGAGTTCAAGACCAGCCTGATCTACAGAGTGATACAGAGAGTTCCAGTACAGCCAGGGCTACACAGAGAAACCTTGTCTCAAAAAATTATAAGCAAAAAGAGAAGGGCATTCTTTTTCATAGCCACAATACAAATATGAAAACTATTTTCCAATTAAATAATAATTTCTAATCTATAAGCTTCATTAAAATATGGTTCCAGGGTTTCAATAACATTATTATAGTAAAATACATTCCACAACATCTGCCACATGCAGTCATCGGGTATATTTGGTGGTACAGTGAGTTGAACATAAAGATCTTAAGCATGCTAGGCAAACACTTACCTACGTCTTTGCTTTCTAACCTGGAAGAGATTTTCTGCACTTAGGACCATGAGATATTGAAGACATGTGTAGATGTCCTGTCGTAGGTTGGTGTTTCCTCATGATTAGACTCAAGTTATGGATTAGCAGGAACACAAGGAGTGATGGCACTGGCTATAATTGCAGGGACTGATTTGTTCCATTACTGGTTAAGTCAATTCTCCCAAGTTTCTTCCCTTCAAGGGCAGTGGTTTTCCTTTTATAGTTGATAGCTACTCTTTTGGGAGATAATTTAAGACTATGTAAAGAGCCTGACCCTCATCAAACTTTTATCTACTGGATTTAACATCCAGTGATAACTCTCGTGTCTCTGCCTCTCAGGTGCTGGGATTACAGGCCTGTATTCATTTCCTTCCTCTTAACTCTTTCTGCTAACACTGAGAAGTGGAACTCTATTCTCAACTACAGCAAACAATAACTCTTGCACCCTGTACAACTTCATTTCAGTATGTTCTATGATACTGAACAAAAACACATCATACCTTGCTCTATCCAAACCAGCCTATCACTTTCTGGTGAATCAAAGTCTTTTAGGAAAATCTGAGAAAACAACATAGCTGGGCAGTGGTGGACATACCTTTAATTCCAGCATATGAGAGGCAGAGACAGGCAGAGGTGTACAGAGCAAATTCCAGGACAGACACAGCTACAGAGAAATCCTGTCTCAAACAAAACAACAGAATGAAAGAAAGAAAGAAAGAAAGAAAGAAAGAAAGAAAGAAAGAAAGAAAGAAAGAAAGAAAGAAATAGCATAAAGTGTATCCCAAATACAGATCGGGACAGTGGGACAGTGGTGTTTGGGGCCATTGTTTGCTCCCTGACAGTATGTGCTGCAAGAACCTCTGTTTTCTATGCTACTCTGTGTGTCTCTTCTGAAGTCTTGTCAACACAGAACACAAGGACTAGGGGAAACAAGGGGAGTCCAAACCAAGATTCCAGTGACACTGTCATTTTGAAGCCAGCCTACACACACACACACACACACACACACACTGATTCTAGGCCACAGGCTCCTGATGTCAGTTATTTATAGTCAGTGCTCTCCAGAGCTAATGCTGCCCTGTTTCTTTGGGACCATGATGTTGGATGCTTCAGCCTCTGATCTCTTTCATAGATATTCTGTCAAAGCTACAGAGGCATGGCAAGTCTGAAATAGATGCTTAGAATTTGAATGCTTCACAGGACTGTACAGGACACACATACACACACACACACACACACACTCACAGTTTATAAAGTTCATATAGCCCAGGCTAGCTTTGAACTTCTTTGTAGCTGAAGATAACCTTGAATTCCCGATTCTTCTGCTTTTGTCTCACAAGTGCTGAGGTCGCAGTCACACCGCCGTGCTTGACTTACATATCCTTGTTGATTTTAGCTCCCATAACCTTGATTGACACAGGAGTCTGGTCTGTGTCCAGTATTCCTTTTCTCTTCCAGCCCTACCTAGCAGGCTTTTCTTCCCATAGGATGAACTTTTCTTCCTATTGTATGAGCTGCCAGAGTACATCAGCTTAAAATCTCTAAACACTCCCATCAATTTGGCTACTCACTGAAACTACATGCATCAGTAGTCAATTTGGAAGTCATCTGGAAGACAGAAGACTGTACCACAGCTGCTGAAATCCTCTCCCAAAAATTTGATCCAAGGAAAAGAATTCCTTTTGAACATAAAGATTTGATCCAAAGTAAAGAATTCCTTTGCTAGGTGAGGTGACACGCATGCTTGAAATCCCAGCATCCAGGAGGTGGGCGAGGGAGGACATGGAGTTCAAGGCTAATCTGGCTACATAGATCTTACCCCTGCTACACACACACACACACACACACACAAAAGAAAGAAAGAAAGAAAGAAAGAAAGAAAGAAAGAAAGAAAGAAAGAAAGAAAGAAAGGCAGGAAGGAAGGAAGAAAGGCAGGAAGGAAGGAAGGAAGGAAGGAAGGAAGGAAGGAAGAAAGAGGTAGAGAGAGGGGGCAGAAGGAATGGAAGGAGGAAGGGAGGGGAGAAAGAAGGGAGGGAGGCAGTAGGGAAAAGGAGGGAAGGAAGGAAAGCAAAGGAAAAAGGGTGGGGGAGAGACTCCCTTATAAACCTTCCAGCTGATCGAGAAAAGGGACTGGAGAGCCCTGAGCCACAGCAACTGTAATGACACCACTGGTCATTCTGGCTCATTAAAAGCCATCAGCAAGATATAAACGTTATTTCCTTATATCAACAATGCTAATCTGTTCCTAATATGTCATTTTCTCTCTTCTCTTGTTTCCAAGTGAGTGCATCTGAAGGAGAACCGGCTGGGGTTAGCCAAGCAGTCTGTGGCTACGAGGCTAAGAGGTATGAGCTTATTTGTACGTGGAATAAGGCCAGCACTTGCTAACCATGATGTTATTAACATTCCTCCCCAGCCATTGAGCCAATTACCCACAGACTAGTTAGCAGGTGAACAATTTATTACTAAGTATCTATTTAACATTATTTAATTACTTGTATTGAGATACACATCTCTTAATTACATGTGTAAGATTATGTGCAAGACAGATGATTCTGAATTAGATCCAGAATATACAAAACCTTCCGCATATGAATAGATTATAAATACATTAAGCCTTAAGACTGTCTATTGCAGCTAACTGAAATTGCTTCCTGACGAGTGTGTGCCTGGCATGCTTGAGGCCCAGGTGTGATCCCTAGCACTCAGTGGTGGCATGGACCTTTAAAATTCCAGCACTTGAGAGGTAGAGAAGAGAGGCTCAAGAGTTCAAGGTCATCCTTGGCTACACAGTAAGTTTCAGGCCAGCCTGGGCTACTTGAGATTCTTTAAAAAAAAAAAAAAAAAAGGTTTCCTTTACTGGACTATACTTAAACTTCATCAAAGATGGTTGTTTTATTATTCTATTTCTAATATCCAGTACATATGCCTGACACACAATCAAGATTTAATAACTATTTGTTTAATAAATGAAAATAGTTTGAGGCATAAGAGAAGAAAATTAAAAAGTACTAAACTAAAATCTGAAGGAATTATTGGCAAAGAGAAATAGGGAAAAGGGATGCTGAGGAGTCACTCAGAAAGTGATTACTGCCTGAGGAGTCCTTCCCTCCCTTCCCCTCTCCCCTCCTCCCCCTCTCCCCTCCTCCCCTCCCCTCCCTCCCATCTTCAGTAGTTCAAGGGCTCTCTAAGTCCATAAGCCTTTCTAAGAACTGACCTAGATCCTTAAATAGACAGTTAAAATTTTCATGTGTTTTGGGAGTAGCTAAGGGAGTGGCCTGTGACTCGAAGTTTCAAGCAGCACACTTTAAAAGAAGAATAAGGTATTTTAATGTGTTCCAGGGCAATCAAAAGGGTTTAGGTTCAGGGGTCTCAAACTCGAATGCAGTCAGAGGCCAGGCCTGCAGCATAACAGGGTGAAGCAGTTAGATAAAATGCAGCAGGAGAGTGGCACCTGGAGAAACCAGTAACTGCATATACCCGCACTGTATATAGGGCCGATGAGATTGGATAGTGGGGTAAACAAGCTCACCTGACAACCCAAGTTTGACTCCTGGAATCCATGTAAAGCTAGGCAGACAGATCCAACTCCACAAAATTGTCTTCTGACCTCCATGTGGGCACACACACACACACACACACATACACAATTTACTGCATCTTCTAGACCTGTGCTGTCTCATGCCATAAATATGTGAAGAGGATGAATCTATAAGGGGACACATGTCTTGCTTCACATTTTCTCTTTTTCTAGACACATCTTAGAGAGCAATACCCTCAGATGAACTGTGCCCAGGCAGCTCAATGAGAGGTGGACCAAGTGGAGCTGCTGCCTGCTGGGCAGCAAGTGACTGAGAGGTGGTCTCGGGGGGTGGATACTTTCCACCCAATAGGGAATAACTCAGAATGGGTGGTGTTATGGTTTGTATATGCTTGGCCTAGGGATTGGCACTATTAGAAGGTTGGAGTAGGTGTGTCACTGTGGGTGTGGGCTTTAATGCCCTAGCCCTAGATGCCTGGAAGCCAGGCTGCTAGCAGCCTTCAGATGAAGATGTAGAACTCTCAGCTCTTCCTGCCCAGTGCCTGGACGCTGTCATGCTCCTGCCTTGATGATAATTGAACCTCTGAACCTATAAAACAGCCCCAATTAAATGCTGTTTTTATAAGAGTTGCCTTGTTCATGGTGTTTGTTCACAACAGTGAAACCCAAATTGAGACAGGTGGTAGAACCCCAATACCTCTCCCCATTAAAATCTCATAAGCTGGGCAATGGTAGTATACACCTTTAATCCCATTACTCAGGAGGCAGAGGCAGGCAGATCTCTGTGAGTTTGGTGCCATCCTGGTATACAGAACTAGTTCCAGAACAGCCAGGGCTACACAGAGAAACCCTATCTCAAAAAAAGCAAAAACAAAAACAAAGAGAATCGAAATTGATGTTGGGTGGGTGCCTTCCTTGATTGTATTCCATTTCATTTGTTGGGATAGGATGCCTCACCAAACTCAGAGCTCAAGGATCCATCTTGTCTAGCCTGCTAGCTTGCCCCCGGGGCCTTCCTGTCTCTGCCTCCTGAATCCTGGCTTTACAGCTAATTGCCAAACCTACCTGGCTTTTATTTGGGTTCTGAGGTTCCAAACCTTGGTCCTCATACTTGCATGGTTTTATCCTCTGAGCCATCTCCCTAGCTCCCCCCCCCCCCCCCGCAATGTTCAGAATGTATGTGTATGTATGGTGAATGTATGTTTAATATGTATATCTGTGTACATGTGTGTGTGACTGAGTGAAGACACATTCCAGCCACAGAAATGTGTAGGAGTCAGAGGGCAACATTAGTGTCGGTCCTCATGTTCTGCCTTGAAACCCTGTCTCAAAAGAAAAAACAAACAAATTGTGACCCAAAGTAAAGCCTTCCTCCCTTAAGCTGTTTTGATATGAAAAGAGATGCATGTGGTGATTTGCTTGAAAAATGGCCCCTATAGACTTATATGTTTCCATACTTGGATCAAGTTGGTGAAACAGTTTGGGAAGGATTAGGAGGTGTGGTCTTATTGAAAGAAGTGTCTGGGGTAAAGGTCACCGGGAGTAAACTAGGATGTTTCCAAAGCCCACACCATTTCTAATTATCTCTCTTCCCCCTCTACCGCCATGCCCATCTGCCTTGTGCCTGTGGGTCAGGATATAAACTCAGTTACTGCTCTCTCTAACACTGTGCATGCCCACTGCCATATTCCCCACCAAGATGATCATGGACTCCAAACCCCTGAAATGTGAGCCCAGTATGTTTTCTTTTATAAGTTGCTTTGGTCATGGTGTCTCTTTACAGCCATAGAAAAGTAAGTAAGACAGCAGCTGGTGCAGTGGGGCACTGCTGTAACAGGCCGATTGTGATGTTTTGTGGAAGAATATGGAAGATTTGGGACTTTGGACTAGGGAAAGGCTTGAATGCTGTGAACAAGATTTAAGGGGCCAGCCCTGTAGGGTCCTGGAAGACAGCAGTGCTGAGAGCAACATGGACTATGGAAGCCCAGAGTCTCTGAAGTCTCCTCTGAAACAGAGATTTCAGGTAAGAATATTAGCAACAGGACTAGAGACTGTTGTTGTGATACTTTGCCAAAGAATATGGTCATCTTCTGTTCTCATTCTAAGAATGTTCCTACCCTGGCTATCTTGGAACTCACTCTGTAGACCAGGCTGCCCTTGAACTCAGAGATCTGTCTGTTTCTGCCCACTGAGTGCTGGGATTAAAGATATGTGCCACCATGTCTGGGTGATATTTGATATATTTTTTTAGTAGAGTGTTGATATTGAGAAACTATGAGGACTTTTGAAATTGAACAAATACATTTTATGTTATAATATGGCCATGAGCATTCGGGGACCAGGGAGTGGAGCGTGTCTGAATGATAATAACTCCCATAGGCTCACATGGGTGAATAACTGGTTGAATAACCATTCTCAGTGTGTACACCCTTGATCTCTCCTTCCCTCTCTGCCTCTGTGCCTTTTTCCTTGCAAATTAAGATGTGAGCTCTCAGCTGTTCCCACCACCATAGCATCCCTCTGTTACAGTGGACACTAAGCCTCTGGAACTATAAACCTAATTTAAATGTTTTCTTTTGAGTTCCCTTGGTCATGGTGTTTTATCACAGAGATGGAAACGTCACCAAGAAAATGAGTAACTGAAACAGAGGCTGTAGCTAAGATGATATTTTCTAAGATGAGAAACTTCTGAACTTCAAGACCAGCAAAATCTGGACCTTTCCAGATAGCTCAGGGCAATGGTTGTTCCAGGTGAGTCTCATCAGCCAGCTCATAGGCATGTAACTGCTTTCACGTGCTTGAAGCAATCATTAATTTGAGTTTCTCCTAATTTAGAAGCTCATTAATGAAGGATTAGTTCATTTTTCTGTCATTCAGAGCAAAGGTTGAAAAGTAAGGCTTAAGTCAGGCCATAGACAGGCTGTGGTGGCTCATACCTATACTCTGGAGGCTAAAGTCGGGATAGGTAAGTTAGAGGCCTGCCTGTGCTACATAGAAAGATCCTGTCTCAAAAATCTAATCAATCAGAGGCATGAAGTGGTTTTGATACTAATCTGAAACAGGGTGGATACAGTATATTGGGAACTGGGAAAGTTTTACCCTCATGCTGGGATATTTTACTTTGAGACTAAGTCTCATATGTAGCAAAAGCTGGTCTCAAACTTGTGATCCTCCTTCCTCAGTCTCCCAAACATCCGGGATTACAGGAATATACCGCCATGCTCAGATCCCCTTTAAAAAAGGATTTCTCTTTATTTTTATGTGTATGAATATTTGACTGCATGTATGTACATATGTGTATCATACATGCACCAGGTACCTCGGAGGGCAAAGGAAGGTATCAGAACCTCTGGAATGGGAGTTACAGGCAGTTGTGAGTCACCATGTGGATTCTGAGAGCTGAACCTAGATCTTCTGCAAAAGCAACAATCTCTGTTAACCACTAAGCCATCTCTCCAGCCACTCCCTTTTGTTTTTTAATCACAGAAGATGATTTGAGATAGTATTTGCCAGGCGGAGGCCAATCCAAGTGTTGGACACATTATCTTTTAATTGGACAATCCAAGTGTTGGACACATTATCTTTTAATTGGACAATCCAAGTGTTGGACACATTATCTTTTAATTGGCTTTCCTAATATTAAACATCAAAAGGATTATCCTGAGAGGTAGCTCGGTCCATATTGTCTCATGGAGGATTCTAGCAAAGATGAGCTAAACCATTCATTAAGGGTGAGCCAAGGCCGTAGTCTACTCCCAAATGTTTCTATTGTTTCAGCCTACTGAACTTTCACCCACTTAAGACCTTCTTTGAACAGTCTGATCAAAAACAAGATCTTAAAATAAATTTTTTTTCTAGATTGTTTGCTTACAGTTAAACCTTTAGACAGGAGGCCAACTCTCAGTGGTCAGTTTCAAATAGGTGAACTTTGGACTGAATAGACTAAAAAAAAAAAAAATCCTATAACCTTTAAACAGACATGTAAATGATGCCAGTATTTTGGCTTCATCTGCTCTCCTGAAGTGATTCCTTTCTCCTAGAGAATCTCGGGGAAATTGGGAGAGCTTTAAAGGTGGACCATCATGTCCCAGTCCTGAAGAGAGAGTGTAGTTGTTTGGGTCATGGTGACTCACAGTTACAGGCTGGACTGGGAGGCTTGCATAAAGGAGGGAGAAAGGGAAAATCGGTGTGGTCATGTGAGGTACACACCCTTCTTCCCCCTGACAGGTGCCTTCTCCTGTCAGTAGGCATGGTAGTGTGCCTTCTCAGTACAGGTAACAACACTGTTTTACAATGTGTCAATTTTGAGGGGGAAGGATGGTCCATGCCTTTGATCCAGTACTGGGGAATGCAGAGCCAGACAGATCTCTGAGTTCAAGGCCAGCCTGGTATACAGGGTGAGTCCCAGGAAAGAAAGAAAAGAAAAGAAAAGAAGGAAATGTTTTCCTGTACTTCTAGGAGAAAAAAGCATTTTGGATATGAGGCAACCTGTTTTTATAATCTCTCTGTGTTGCTGTGTAAAATGTTGGTGTGGTTAATGTATTTTATGTATGGTTACGCCAATAGTTTTGTTCAAACTAAGGTTCTTGTTTGTTTGTTTGTTTGTTTGGTGAGTTGATTGTTGTATTGTTTTGTTTTTCGAGATAGGGTTTCTCTGTATAACAACACTGGCTGTCCTGGAACTCACTTTGTAGACCAGGCTGGCCTCAAACTCATAGAGATCCACCAGCCTCTGCCTCCCAGTAAAGGCATGGGCCTTGAAGGTGCTATCAACAAGGCTAAAATTACGGGTCAAGGTGTGGTGACATTTTACAAATAAAAACCATTGCCATACTGCTTTCCAAAAGGCTATATAGCACTTTATAGTTCAATAGCAGCACATGAAAATATCCTTTACCCCACAGCCTTGTAAATGACAATGAGGTATAGTTGAAGAGTTTTATTGTACATGGTGTCAGATCTCGGAGTTACAGACAGTTGTGAGCTGTCAGTGGGGGCTGGAAGTTGAACCCTGTCCTCTGGAAGAGCAGCTGGAGCCCTCTCTTCAGCCCACATGGCCTATTGTATTGTGTATGGGTCTACTTTATTCTCCTCACCACAATCTTTGTTCCTTTCCCCATTTCTCACCTGGGTAGTTCATTCACCCCTGTTGCTCTGAATTAGCTTGTTGGATTAGGTGCTCCCCCAAGCCATCCCCCACTCTGAGGCTCAGGGACTCTGAGGTCCTTTGGACACGGAAGCCTCCCACTGTGCCCTGCTTTGTGCCATCCAGAATTCAGACGGGATTACAACATTTTCTGTTTACATGAATTATTGATTTTCAGCTGTTCGACAGAAGCACCCAGACTTGGTATCAGCAAGAGTTGAGAGATCTCTGTCCAGTTAAATATCAGTGTACTAACTAACAACATTTGAACAAAATTGCTTAAAAAGCTATAGCTCTTTAGTTTATCCCTCACTTTAGTTCATCCCGCAGTGTGCATTTTTTTCTGCAACTCCTTCAGTTCACTTACAGGTTGGGCATGGTGGCCCGTGCCTGGGGTTTAGAATTATGAACAAAACACCAGGCTCACATCTTCATAGTATTTATTTCTTAGATGATTTGTAAGTATAAATGAAGTACAAATGAAGTGATTTTGATTGCTTTTACCTTAATGCAGGAAGAGATGAAAGGAGGAAACCTCTCGGGACAAATGAGGGGTGGACCGCTTTAGAGGGAGCAGCCTCAGGAGCCTGGAAGGCAGGCGCATTGCACACCGGGAGAGAGCTGAGCTGCAGCCCACCGCACAGGAAGGCCAGCACATCTGTAGTGAGTAGGAGAGAGAGGGCCGCAGTGGGAGCAGTTAGGGCCTTCGAGTGGGACTCGAAGCCCACACATGAAGAAGGTGGCTAGCCAACAACCTTGCATAGACAGTTTATAGAGTTTGCCTCCACAGATGAGAGCTCTGCGTTTTTTATTTTGTTTTGTTTTGTTCTGTTTTGTTTTGTTTTGGTTGGTTGGTTGTTTTTGTCTGAGACAGAGTTTCTCTGTGTAGCCCTGGTGTCTGGAATTCACTCTGTGTGGACCAGGCTGGTCTTGAGTACTGGGATTAAAGATGTGTGCACCTCCGCCCCCTCCGCCCTCCCTGTGACAGTTATGCTTTTGTTGTTATTGCTTGGGCTCCCTTCTTTCCTTCCTCCCTCTTTCCTGCCTTTCCTCTCTCGTTCCCTCCTTCCTTCCCTCCCTTCCTTCCTATTTCCCATTCTCTCAAACTTTCTTTTTATCCTTTCTCTTCTGTGCAGACCAAGTTGGCCTGGAACTCCTGATCCTCCCAGCCCAGCCTCTGTGCCGCGCTCACTGCTGTGGCCTGAGGTCTTCTTGCCGTCTTTCCTATGGACAGATGATTCAAGGACCTGCAGCTTCCCTCCATCCCTCAGTGTGGCCAGCTGGCGCTGCCTCGGCCCTTCTTTCAGTACTGTATTTTCAGGTTTTGTCTGCAGCACACTCCTGCCTAAGCCCCACTTGTTCTTTAGGGCTCAGGGTAAGTGCTCCCTCCTCACAGTTGCCTAAGGCTGTCTTCCCCTCTTCCCACAAGACACTCAGCAGCTCCTTCTGCTGAGTTCACAGACAACCCTGGGGTTTCTCTCACTGCATTGGTAATTGTGCTGGGACTCTCTGATATTTGTCTTCTGGCCAAGGGACAGGAACTGGCTTATTCTGTTCCTGTCTCATTCTTGTTTCTTCTTCCAATGACTGGAACCTAGAAGGTACACAATAAATATTTGTTGGGTGGATGAACTTGCCCTTAGTGGGCCCATGTTGGCAGTTAGGGTCAATTACTTTAAGTGCTCATAAAACATGTTTGGACATTCTATGCCAGAATCTTTCCAGGGATCATTGGAGGTTTTGTTTTATTTTAATGGTGCCCGCCAAGGGTTGAACCCAGGGCCTCTTACATGCTACACAGCAACTCCTTCACTGGACTGCGTTTTCCACCACCACCCACTTTTAAAAGGATGTTTTTATTTTGAGATATGATCCCACCAAGTTGTCTGATGCCCAGCCTGATCTTGAACTCACATTGGGTTGTAGTTAGGTTTTATTGCTGGGAGTGTCTAAGACAAGGTCTCACTCTACAACCCAAGCTACTAGTCTTGATCTTATAATCCTCATGCCTCAGCCTTCTAAGTAGCTGAGATTACTGACACACATCATTAAAGACTGTGAAACCCCAGTTTTCAGGATCTTACTTTTTTAAAAAAAAATTACTTTTTTACTTATTAACTTTATATCCTGCTCACTGCCCCCTCCCAGTCACCCCCTCCCACAATCCTCCCCCCTTCTCCTCTGAGCAGGTGGGGGCCCCTTGGGTATCCCCCCACCCTTGTACTTCAAGTCTCTTCGAAGGCCATAAAGATCTCCCTTTTTCTACACAGAAATATAGTTTTTGTTTTAAATTTAATTCCCAATATTATATAGGTATAGTTTTTAAAACAGTACCAAATATTATAAATAGTAATTTAAAAACTGTGTTATATTCTCCAATTATATTCTCTAGATATATAATTACTTTAGGCAATTTTGGTCAATTCTCTGTCTTTGTTTTATTTACTTATTTATTTACCTTTTTTTTTTTGAGACAAAAATCTTAGTATGTTACTCTGACTGCCCTCAAACCTATAATTCCCTTGCCTCAGTCTCCTGAGTGCTGGGATCATAGATGTGCACTACCAAGTTGTCTCTCTAGCTTGAGAAGAAGTCCTTTTTCACATTTGAAAATTAGAACATTTTGCCTATTAATAATTTTAGTAAAGACCATACAGGGTGGTACAGACTTGTGATTCTAACACTGGAAAGATAGCTGCAGGAGGATCCTAAGTTCAAGAACAGCCTATGTAATATATGTGCATATGTGTGTACATATATATTACATAGGCTGAGACTAGGGGATGAGAAACTCAAAGCTGTCCTCAACTTGCTGCTCCACAGCCAGTTCAAGGCAGCTTGCTCTATGTGGTAAGTTCCAGGCCAGTCAGATTTCTCTCTCTCTCTCTCTCTCTCTCTCTCTCTCTCTCTCTCTCTCTCTCTCTCTCTCTCTCTCTCAAGACAGAATTCCTCTGTGTAGCCACAGCTATCCTAGAACTTGCTCTGTAGACCAGGCTGGCCTCGAACTCACAAAGATCCGCCTGCCTCTGCCTCCTGAGTGCTGGGATCAAAGGTTTGCACCACCATCCAGCCTGCCTCGAGTTCCTGAGTGACAGTATCACATGAGCATGCCCACAGCAGGTTTGTGCAGTGCTGGGGATCCTAGGCAAGCACCTTACCAACTGAGGCACATCCCCAGTCTTCGTTTAGGGGTGAGGATTACACTCTCTCACAGTCCCATGTGGAAGGAACTTCCTCCTAGGTAGTACTTGGAGAGGTATCGAGCTGGTGGGGGGTACTGGGGCCAATGTCAGCATGGTCCGCACAGCTGGTGGCGGGTACCGGGGCCAGCGTCAGCGCGGTCCGCACAGCCGGTGGGGAGTACTGGGGCCAGCATCAGCGCCATCATGCACGTTTCATACCATGTGAGGTACAGCCGCTTTAGCAGTTGGAGCCCTTTTAGGCTGGATCAACATCCCTGGATGCTGTATGGTGGTCGGTCAGGCTGGCGGGTAGAGAGTTCAGAGAAAGTCGCTTTTATTTTCTTTTTGAGGAGTAGCTGATTGTTTTGACATTTGATATGTAGACCAGGCTGACCTGAATTCAAGAGACCCACCTGCCTCTGCCTCCTGAGTCCTGGAATTAAAGTCATGCCCCACTACCCCTTTCTCCACCATTATCCCTTTACTTATTTTTGTTTGTTTGTTTGTTTGTTGAGACAGGGATTCTCTGTGTATCCCTGGCTATCCTAGAATTCACAGTGTAGACCAGGCTAGCCTCTAACTCAACCTCCTAAACTCTGGGATTAAAGGCTTACACCACGGTCACTGGCTGTTTATTAGTTTATTGTTATAGAGGTCATTCCAGAAGCAGCTGTAGAGGCGAAGACTGCTCTCAATTTGTAACATTGTAATCTTTCAGTTTGGGACAGAGAGAAAGAGATTTACCTCAAGACTCTTGTCTCCAAAAACCCAAAATAAGTAAGTGGATGAGTGAGCCGAGCAGAGAGATGCAGGCTTTGGATGGAGGTTACTTCTGACCCTGGCCATCTTGGCCCTTCCCTTTTGACTGCCTCGTGAAGCTGTCACTTGACAATCCCTGCTTACTAAGCACCCCTCAACCGCGTTTTCTACTCTAAACAGGCCAAGGTACACGTGACTTCTCATTACCTCTACTCCTACTCCTCCTTGTTTCCCACCTGCAAACAAATCTTGTTGAAACAGGCGATCTACCTGGGCTTAAGACCAGAATCAAGGTGGTGTGGCAGTTCTGTATTCATTGGGTACGTGATCTGGCGCCAGCCAGCCAAGGCTGGGGGAATTCCTCTTCCTCCCTTGGGGCCCTGGAAAGTGGACACAGTCAGTCAGTGGTCGGAGGAAGTGCTTGGCTCCTCGCTGGCCTACTTTTTGCCTAGGTAACCTTTGACCCACTGCTCCGCCCCCAGCTTCAGTGTGGACAGACTTTGGGCATCCTTCCTGCCCCAAGCACTGCAGAGACCAGAAAAGAGAAAAGGATGGCTTCAGGCAGAGCAGTGGGGCCGCTGGCTGTGGGTGCCTTTTCTTTCTTCTTACCTTTTCCCTGTCCCCCCACCTCTGGGTGAATTTTATTAATTTATTTTTACTTTATAAATTAGAAAATACTTATAAAAATTTGAAAAATTTTATCAAATTTTATCAAATTTCGAACTTCATAAAATCTGCTTTTTCCAGGCAAGATGGCTCTGGCCTGTAATCCCCAGTACCAGGAAGGGGGCAGGACAGTCGAGAACTGGAGGCAAGTCTCTGCTACATGAACCCAGTAGTTTTTTCGTTTTTTTAAACTTGTTACTGATTCTTTGTGAATTTCCCACCATGCACCCCAATCGCACTCATCCCCCTGCTCCTTCAGCTCTGCCCTTGCAACCTCCCCTCCTCAAACCAAGTGCCTTTTTTAATAAACTAATTTACAAAACAAAATGAACCTCTATAGTATGTGACTCCTGCCCTGCTACAGCACATTATAAAGTGTAAAAAAGAAAACAGAATATTCAGTTCTTTGTGTGCAGCACTGTGTACTTCTCCGACCTCGACCCCTAAGCCTAGCTCGAATTCCAGAGAAGAGCTCTGTTTTTCTAGTTTGGAATTAGGCAGGCTTCTCCTGGAGCAGGCAGGCAGCAGGGGGAAGGCTGAGAGCTGGGGGCCAAAGGCAAGACTTCCCTCCTGCGAGGGGACCTGGGGGTAGATACTGCTCTGAGCAGACACCCGGATGCTGACTGGCCTTGGTATGTGTGTGTGTGTGTGTGTGTGTGTGTGTAACTGCTCAGACACCCTGAGACAGAATCCCAGCACCAGGAAGTGGATACACACGGACAGTGAGTTTGAATCCAGCCTGGGCTATGTAATGAGACCCTGTCCAAAAAAGAAAGAAGGAAGGAAGTATAAAACACACAGAGAGCCAAACAGACACCCTGCTAAAGCCTCACGTAGCAGTGCATAACTGTAGTTCCAGCTACCTCAGAAGCTGAGGCAGAAGGATCACTGAACCCAGGAGTTCAAGACCAGCCGAGGTAACACAACTTCTCAAAATATAAATAAACTAAAATTATTATTATAATAAGTAACCACACTAGGTATTTATATGCTTCTCTGGGAAGAGGTCAACAGAAGGTTGAAGATCAACTTTAGCCCAGTATTTTTTGCTTGTCTGTCTGTCTGTCTGTCCATTAGACCCCGGGCTACAACATAGCCCATGCTGACCTCTAACTCCTAGGCAATTCTTCTGCCTCAGCTGCTGAGGTCTAGAATTACAGCCACATGATGTATACTCAACTTCAAGCCACTGTTTTGGGGTTTTCGTATTTAAAAAAAAAGGCTTTTTATAGCATTTCCTATCTCTTCAGATGTTTTGTATTTATATTTTATCTATAGGTATGGTACATACATTTTTGAAATTTGAATTAGTGGGAAAATTTTTTTTGAAAATTAAATTGGCTATGCATGGTAGCAAATATCTTTAATCCCAGCACTCAGGAGGCAGAAGCAAGTGGATCTCTGTGAGTTCAAGGTCAACTTGGTCTATGAAGTGAGTTCTAGGAAAGCCAGAACTGTTACACAAAGAAACCCTGTCTCAAAAAAAAAACCAAAATTAATATATATCATATATAAATAAAAAATTAATATATATAAATTGATGTCTACATTCTTTGCCAACAGTAATAACAACAATCTGGGCATGGTAGTCACACATCTATAAATCCCAGTGCTTGGGGGACAGAGGCAGGAGTTCATTATGAGCTACATAGTTGAGACTCTTAAAAACACAACATTCCAGTGCGGTGGTGGCACACACCTTTAATCCCAGCACTTGGGAGGCAGAGGCAGGAAGATCTCTGAGTTCGAGGCCAGCCTGGTCTACAGAACGAGTTCCAGGACAGCCAGGGCTACACAGAGAAACTCTGTCTCAGAAAACAAAACAAAAACAAAAACAAAAAACAAACAAACAAAAACAAAAACACAACACAAAATGCTAAACCTAAAATGATTCTGACAAAAGAACTCTAAGAGCTGAGACACTAAACACTGGAAATGATGTAACCTACTGAACAGGGCAGGAGAAGAGAGGCCATTAACAGTTCAGATCAAGTATCCTGTGTCCATCAAGTTGATCGGTTTCTCTATAGTTCCTCCATCCCTGCTTACACACGTAATCCACTAAGTCACCCTCGCTGTCACAGAGAGCAGCGAGTAGCTGCTCTTCCGCAGCGAGCTCCAGCTTCCAGCCACAAAGGCCACTCTGCTGTGCCCATTTCAGCCTGTTTTCAAATTCAAGTTTCATTGTTGCTGCTATTAAGTTGTTCCCTTGAGGCAGGTGGGGGAAGGTGAGGTCTCGGGAAGAGCAAGCGTGGAGTGAGCCTCCGGAATCGACTGGTCAATTTAGGCAGATCGCTTTTCAAAATGCAATGGGCGATGTGTGGTTCCTGGGTAGGCGGCTGCTCCTTCACTTCAGCAAACTGCTGACTCCCTGGCTCTGGCTCTGATTGGCCTGCCAGAGACCTGGCAGATGGCTAGCACCCTCCCATTCTGCCTTTCCCTTCTTTTTATTCATCTCCCCTCTCGTCCTGAAAATGGCCAGGAAAAGGAGTCCCTCCTTCATGCCCTGGAGGGTTGAGACACTCTTTCCTTCTTTCCTTCCTAAGGTTAATGTCACAGACTTGGCCTGGCCTGGCCAGAGCAGAGAAGGTTACATCACAGATGCTGCTGCTATATTTAACCTCCACATACCTTTCACTCACAGCAGGTCATGTGCTGGAAGACAGCCGTGACAAATTGTTGCGGGTATCTTCCAGAGGAGAAAAACATCGAATTTTAAAGCTGTGTATGATTTTGTTTTGCAGTACATGTCTCTAGGGGCTACATTTCCTTGCCTACTTTCAGAATCCTCTTTCTCTGAGGGGGCAGGGGTAGGCAGGGGGAGGTAGTTCAGTTAGACTCTTAACTGTTAGAGAGTGCAGGTGCAGAGGCCTTGGGTTGATCTACAACAGCGCAAAATGACGAAATAACATAAATAAAAGTTGAGGAAATGTGGGTATTTACTCTGCGGGCTGTCAAACAGCCCCTGAGAGGAGATTAAATAACCAGGAGAGTTGTAAGCAAGGTCTTTGTTGGGCTGCTCCAGTCAAGTCTAAAGATCCAGCACCCTGCTCCCTCTAGCCTCCTTCAGATCAGTTTTCTTCATTCTCCCTCCAAGCCTCAGTTTCCTGTTCCCGAGGACAATGGAGAGGATCAGTCCTGTTCCACCAGGAAGGGAGTTTACTGTGAGGAGAATCAATGTGGCAAAGTGACACCCCTGTCCCTCAGACAAGATTCTGAAAGTGGGCAAGGAAATGTAGCCCCTAGAGACATGTACTGCAAAACAAAACCATACACAGCTTTAAAATTAAATGTTTTTCTCCTCTGGAAGATACCCGCAGCTATTTGTCAAGCTGTCTTCCAGCACATGACCTGCTCTGAGTGAAAGGCATGTGGGGGTTAAATATAGCAGATCTCAAAACCTGGCCTGGGGGCTGGAGAGATGGCTCAGCAGTTAAGAGCACTGACTGCTCTTCCAAAGGTGCTGAGTTCAAATCCCACCACACTACATGGTGGCTCACAACCATCCAATCATCTATAATGACATCTGACGCCCTCTTCTGGTGTGTCTGAAGTACTACAGTGTACTTACATATAATAATAAATCTTTAACAACAACAAAATGCACCTTAAAAAAAAAAGTTGGCCTTCTGGTGTTTTCCTGATCAGGAGTTGGAGGCCAGCCTGGGCTACTCGAGGACTCCTTGTCTCAAAAAACAAAGTGACTAGGTGTGGATAATAATTAATTCAACTCTATTTAGTCCAATAACTTTTTTTTTTTAATTTTCCGAGACAGGTTTTCTCTGTAGTCCTGGCTATCCTGGAACTCATTCTCTAGACCACGCTAGCCTTAAACTCAGAAAGCCACCTGCCTCTGTCTCCTGAGTGCTGGGACTAAAGGCATGCCCAAGAGGGTCTCTCTATTATGTAGTCCTTCACTTGCTGTGTAGACTAGGCTGGCCTCGAACTCACAGAGACCCTTGTGCCTATACTTCCCAAGTGCTGGGATTAAAGGTATGTACCGCCATGCCTGCTAACCTTTTTTATTTTTTTCTTAAGTGGAGAACGTACTCTCTTACGATGCTGCACAGGCTAGCCCCAAATGTCTGGACTCAAGTAATCCTCTCACGTCAACCTTGCCACCAGCCTTAGTCAGGGGTCACAGCACAGCACCATTTCCTGACTTCATATCTGCTCTTTTCTTTTCTTTTTTTAGACAGGGTCTTCACATGTAGCCCATGTTAGCCTGGAACTCACTACATAACCCGAGCTAGCCTCTGACTGAGCCCCTGCCTCCCCCTCCTGAGTTCTGTACCGCCATTCCTGCAGCTGTACACACTCTTAAAAGGTTTAAGATAAATTTACAGAGAACTGTGACCTCACGATTTCTGAGAAAGACTACTGAGGGGGTATAGGAAACGTCTGTGGAGGAGCTGGGATTAAGGATGTTCTTGGGGACAATAACAATAGCAGTCTAACCCTGATTGGGAGCTTGGGGCAGAGCTAAGGAGGCTGTGATGGATATTTCACTGGTGTGTGTGTGTGTGTGTGTGTGTGTGTGTGTGTGTGTATGTGTGTGTACATGCAATGATGTTTATGAAGGTGGGATTGGCCTCGGTTCTCAAGCCTGGCAGCAAGCACCCACTAAGCCATCTTGCTGGCCCTACCTATGCTTTAGATGAGGTGTGGCAGGATTGAGACGGTTCTTTAGGTCCTTTTGCGTGACAGTTGCCAAGGTGGTGGGGACAGGTGCCGAGGTGGTGGGGACAGTTGCTTCAGCAGAGCATCCCAAGCCTCCCTCAGGCAGTCCAAAAAACATGTCTGCATCCAATTCCTTTCCTGGGACAACTTCCTTAATTAGCCAAACATATTTTAGATGGGTGCCCTTTCTTTTTCAAGGGACTAATGGCTTGGTGAGAGGCATGGGGACATTCCAGATAGAACAAACAGTGAGCTTCCTGAGGGGGGGGGGCTTTGTTCTTTATCTCCTGCTCCCCTCTGGGGCAGAGGTTCAAAGACCCTCCATTGTGAGCCTGGCTGAGTCGGCAGACAGACTGCAAACCTTCAGGCCTGCTACCCAGCCCCTTCTTCAGTTTCAGGACCTCCCTCCATTTCTTCCCGTGAACATTTCTCTTGCTCTTTCTTTCTTGGCTTTGGTTGAGCTGCATAGTCCCGGTTGACCACCCTCCTTGCTCTGGGGTCCCAGTGAGTGCCACCATGCCTGGTTACTGTCATCACCATCGGAAATGTCCTATTACCTAAGAGGGTGGGAGTGGGGAAAAGGACAAACCGGGAGCAGATGAGGTAGGGCCCAGTGTGCCAACACAATAATGAAATGAAATGAAATGAAAGTCAAACTGGACTTTAAAGTTTGTTCATGACACCTGTCAAGTGCACCGGATATGTCAAGCATCTTGCAACTTATTAGGTTGTGATGGGGGCAGGTGTTCTGGCACTGAGGGTACAGCCAGCCCCTACCTTGCACCCTGAGGTAGGCGGTATGGCTTTATAAGTGAGAAAGCTATGCACAGGGAACTTTAGTAATTTGTCCAGTGGCTCACAGCAAGGAACCGAGTCAGGATTTGAACGGCGTTTCTTTGCCTTCAAAGTCCCATTATTCGTTTTGTTTTGCTTCATGGAGATAGGGTTTCACTATGTATCCCAGGCTTCCCTCAAATTCATTAGGTGTCCACAGCAAGCCTCCTGCCTCAGCTCCAAGGTGCTGGAATAATAGGTGCATACTACTATACCTGGCTCTGTAATCCCCCACCGCACCCCGGCTTTTTAAAAGAAATTATTGATTTTTATTCACTTTCTATCCCAGTCACAGCCTCCCCCCTCTCAGTCCCACCCTTACAAATTCCCCCCTCCTTCAATGACCATCTCCCTATCCTCAGAGAGTGGGGAGTCCCCCTGGGGCACCACCCCATCCTGGGACAGCTATCTCGTCCCAGCAGGACTAGGCACATCCTCTCTCACTGAGGCCTAACCAGGCAGTCTCTGTGGGAAAAAGGATGTAATGGCCGGCCACAGAGCGCCATTCCAATTGTTAAGGGACCCACATGAAGACTGAGCCGCACATCTGCTACGAATGTATAGGGGGCCTGGACCCAGCTTCTGCCTGCCCCCTAGTTGGTGGCCCAGTCTCGGTGAGCCCCCATGGGCCTAGGGTAGGTTCCATAACTCTTTGTAATTTTTTTCATCCTCTGTCTTCAGGTTCTCACAGTGAATCAAGGGTATTAGTATAATTAGTGGAAAGTACCAGTTCTAAGTTGGAGACCGAGCTACCAAAGTCCAGGTAGCCTTTCTTGTGATACAAAATGACTCTCGGTGTAAATATTACTCAAAGGAAGAAAGCCTTAACTCTGCCCTGTGGCCTGAGTGTTCCTATCCCTACCTCCCCACTTCACAGGCATGCTAGGCAAACACTTTGCTGTTGAGCTGCACCCCCAACCCTTCAAATATTCCCTGAGATAAAATTACAAATTCCGGTTCTCTCTATCACTAGGTAGCTCTCTGGGTCTCAGTGCTTACCAGTAAATGGTTCATTCTTTTCTCCTAAGATAACTAGGTCCGCCACAACAATTGATGGGATCCTACACAAAAACAAATGTATTGGGGTAGCCGAAAAGCAATTCACAGCTTCTATTGGGCTCTTTTGAAATGGACAGAAGTGTTCATAAACCTCCATTAACACCTTCACCATGGAGAGAGCAGCCCTGGGGAAGGGCAATAGTAAGTCAGTTCTCACTTTTCCCTACAAGAAAGGCTCCGTTTGACAGGGTTAAGAAGGTAGGAGGAGGAATAATGATGGGTGAAGGTGGATGAGGGAAAGGAGGAAGGAATGGAGCCACTCAGGGCTTCTTCCCTTAAGCATGATGCTTACAGCTGCCACCAAGTCAGCTGGGAACACGTCTTAGGTTGGCCAGATCAGAATTCTAGGGAGGCTTCCTTAGATGTCAATTTCTGCTTCTTATTACTCTGTTTATTTTCTGAATCTTGTGAAATAGAAGAATTCTTATAGTTATTCTATGTATATGATGTATCTGTATGTGTATGTGCATTTGCATGTATATGTATAGTATATGTATGTGCATTTGCATGTATATGTATATGTATAATGTATATGTGTATGTGTATATGTATAATAGTTGTACATGTATATGTATGTATATGTATGTATATGTGTATATGTATATGTATACATGTATATGTATAGTATGTATATGTGTATGTGTATATGTATAGTAGATGTACATGTATATGTATGTATATGTGTATGTGTATATGTATAGTAGATATACATGTATATGTATGTATATGTATGTATATGTATGTATGTGTATGTGTATTTTAATCCTGGGCTTAGGATGTGGCTTAACAGTCACACACACACACACACACACACACACCACCCTGTTAAGTGATAGTATTAATTAGCATCAATTGAAAGTTTAAGTACTGCCAATGGCTTTGTTTCTGAATGGAACACGGATCCTAAGTATTTCCGGCTCTCCTAGAACTCCTGGCTTTCCTGCCTTGGCTACTCCGTGCTAGAATTACAGATCTATACCATGTTCTGCCATAGCACGCATTTTGTTATAAAATCTGAGTCAGGTTGAAATAAACTAAAAAGACCTTGGGTATTTTTAGCTGAGCTAGCGTGAGCCAGACAGCAAGCACTGTGACCTGGATGAAATCCGCTGTCTCCTGGGAAGACGGTGGACAAAGTCGTTGCACCGAGCCGCAGCTATGCACAGGGCTTGCTATCGCCGTCCAGATCGCTCATTGACTGGATAGAAAGTGTTTTCTACATGACCTGATCGATCACAAGAACGTACAACGTGGCTTTGCTTCAAGTTACATTCTGAGACACAATTTGTGTTCATTTTAGAGTCCTCCTTCCAAAATCTGGCTTGGAGGCCTGATATTTCTGGGATGTAGTTTGACTTTGCGCTCTGCCTGACTGCCCTGGTTTGTTCTGCTGTGAGGAGTGAGGCCTGGGACTGAGCATGCGCAGCAGTGGTCCACAGCATCCTCCCTGGGTCCCTTTTTTTTTCCTACAAGTTCCTTAAAATTTTTATTATAAAGACATGATTAAACAATAACACAAAGCCATGTCCTGGGTCCCTGGCTGCCAACGCTTCCTTCTTGCCTTCCGTTTCTTCCTTCTCTTTTCCCTTCTTTCTTTACAGGACCTTACGTGGCCCCTGTGTAGCTGAGGATGACCTTGAACTTCTGATCTTCCTGCCTTTCCCTTGTTGGGATTACAATCAAGTTGATACTACCACACTGGGGATCAAAACTAGGAACTCGGACAGGTTAGGTGAACATTACACTAACTGAGCTATAAATAGTTTCAAACCCCTGCACTTGACTTCTGAATGACAGGTTTTACATGGGGCAATCTATATTAACAACAAAAAGGAAAGGTTTAGAAAACCATGGCCCTGCACAGAACACAGCAGTTTGTCTTCCTACAGTAGAATGGAAAAACTTGGAAAACAGTTCAGGGAAATATATAATAATTATAATTTGGTAACATCTACATCTGTACTAGCTTGATTTCTTTGCTATTTTTGTCTTTTACTAAATAGATACAATAATTTAGAAAAACATTAATAAGATATACTTTTTTGTAATGACAACTTGTTGTGTGTTCTACTAGACAACTGAATCACAGTAAGATGACAATTCTGGAACCTGACTTCTCCAGAGATACAGAGGACAGGAGGAGGAGAGAAGTCTCTATCACAATAGAAGTGCCAGGTAAGCAGGACAGTGCCGTTTCCATTGCTTCTTTCTTCCCTTTTCTTTTTTTTGGGGGGGGGTGGTGGTGGTGGTAGTGGTGTTTCTTTTGCTGTTGTTTGAGACAAGGTCTCTATGTAGTCCTGGGTGTTCTGGAACACACAGATCGTGGACTCACAAAGATTCTCCTGCCTCTGCCTTGCCCAGTGTTGGCTCATGCTGCCACACTTGACCTCAGAGTCTCTCCCATGAAGATTAAATGTATTTCTTTCTTTCTTCCTTCCTTTCTTTCTTTCTTTCTTTCTTTCTTTCTTTCTTTCTCTTTCTTTCTTTTTCTTTCTTTCTTTCTTTTTTTTTTAAACAAAGCTTCTCTTTGTAGTGGCAATGTTAAAGGCTCTGCAGGCTTTTCCCTTCCCATTCCTTCTTCCTTGCTAAAAACCCTTATATTGTATTCCTAAAGCTAGCCATCAAGGTCTATTCTCTTATTTGACCACTTCCTTCTCCCAAGGCTGACCACCAAGGTCTAGCTGTCAAAGTATTGAAGCCCAACAATCAAAAGTCCCCTTTGGCTACCCTAATTAAACACCCCTTTTACTTTTATAAACTGCCATTTTGTCTATGGGTTAAGTCTGTCTCCTCTGATCCAGAGGCAGTCCTTTGTTCCCTAGGGACAAATATCCCTTCCCTGTCTTCTTTGTCCACTTCTGTTTCTTCCTCACCCCCTGTCTCCCATCTTTGTCTCTTATTCCCTGACCTTTGTCCCTCTGGGGAAAAAAACAAAACAAAACAAAAAAAAATTTTGTGTTGAGAACTTGGTTTGGGGATATCTTGTGCCAACTTTGGAGTTCTTTTCAAATACTATTTATTGACAGATACTGAGCAGGGTTCCTTAATTTCAATAAGAGTCAAAGAATACAAAATCATCTTACCTCCGTTATAGTATTATAATGAATTTTTAAAAATTCCAAGAATGGGGGCTGAGACCTGGCTCAGTGGTTAAGAGCACTGGCTGCTCTTCCAGAGAACCTGGGTTCAATTCCCAGCAACCACATGTCAGTTCACAACTGTCTGTAATTCCAGTTCCATCACACAGACACACATGGAGACAAAACACCAATGTACATGATTCAAAATAAATATCTTAATTTAAAAAAAATTGCAAAAATGAGCTAGTACTATTCTCTTCTCTGCCCAAGCTTGAGGGCTGTTACCTAGGAAACTGGTTCAGTCGGTGGGAATAGGCAGCTTTCTCTAAGTTAAGCATATTCCATGGACATAAACATGAGTGAGTATTTGGAAGGTGGTTCCCTAGAATTGGCCAGAAGCTCTTTGCACAAACCATAAATGGCGAAGCAGAGCAGTCTCTAGCTGGGGCGTGGTCTCTAGTGAAGGCTTCCCAGTTCTTCCTTCCTTTAAGGTCACAGCCCACCAAGTATGCTTGCCTCCCCTGGGAGCCCACCCAGCACCTCTCCAGAGGCCACTGGGCATTAGCTCATTACCTCAACTTCACACAGCCACGCGGGCAGCCATGAGACCACCTGGTGTCAAGCTGCTAATCATGGCAGAGGATTCTCAAGAGAGTAGACATTAGCATAAGATCTGGGATATGATAGCGTTTCCACAGTCTGCTAATGGAGAGGGGAAAAGTAAAAAGGAAGGAAGGGAGGGAGAAAAGGAGAGGAGAGTGAAGTAAAGGGAGATGACAGAGGGAATAGAGAGGAGCAAAGAGAGATGGACAGAGGGAATAGAGAGAAGCAAAGCCAGAGACAGGAGAGGCAGAGGGGACAGGAGAGGCAGAGGGGACAGGAGAGGCAGAGGGGACAGGAGAGGCAGAGGGGACACGCTCCAACCATTTGGACAAACTCCGCTGAGGTCAACCACAGGTGCTCCAAGGGTCAAAGCCTCTGCTTTGTCATCCTGTGCAGGAGGAGAAGGCGGGCTGCCTGCTTCTGTCTCACGCTATTGTTTTCTTTCTTCTGCAACCCTTAAAAGCACATAGCCCTTGGCACTTGGAAGGTGTGTCCTCTCCTGGAACCCCTCCCTTCGGAGTTTCTCTTTCTTTTTAACACGTGGCGTTGGTTGAATCACAACTTTGAAGCCCACAGGGCTCCATCCTAAACACACTGCAGCTCACAGCTCCCAGCCCTGCAGCTCCCACCTTGCCTCTATTAGAGTC
Source organism: Apodemus sylvaticus (assembly GCF_947179515.1). NCBI lineage: Eukaryota > Metazoa > Chordata > Mammalia > Rodentia > Muridae > Apodemus > Apodemus sylvaticus. The sequence goes on from NC_067475.1 coordinate 59,299,823, forward strand.
CTCTTTCCTCAGCCGCCCCACCCCACACAGACTCTCACTCAACACACACCTTAGTGAGGGAAGGAAGAGAGCCCTGCTCCATTTCCAGGTAGGACCACCAGTAGAGGTTATCACTTTTTTTAAATTTTTTTTTGTTTTTCTTTCTTTCTTTCTTTCTTTCTTTCTTTCTTTCTTTCTTTCTTTCTTTCTTTCTTTCTTTCTTTCTTCCTTCCTTCTCTCTCTCTCTCTCTCTCTCTCTCTCTCTCTCTCTCTCCCTCTCTCTCAAGATACCATTTCTCCGTAGCCCTGGCCATCATCCTAGAATTCATTCTGTAGTCCAGGCTGGCCTAGAACTCGGAGATCTGCCTACTTCTGTCTCTGATTAAAGGTGTGGGCCACCACCACCCAGCTTTGTTTCTTTTCTATTTTTTTTTTTCCAACAGAGACTCATGCAGTTCTGGTCTGAAACGTACTAATGTCACCGAGGCTGGGCCTGAACTCAAGAGTCATATCTCTACCTCCTAAGTGCTGGGATTACAGGAGTTTGCCTTCCTGCCCATCTCTGTGTTTTGAGAAAAAAAAAATTGAAGAATGATAGAATATGTGTAAGTGAGGGCCCAGAGCTTTTGTAATGTGATACTTATTACATTGGAGACGTTTTTCTGGTGGGTTCAGTCAGTGGCTCATGCCCAGGATCTAAGCATGCGACAGCTGAGGCAGTGGGATTTTGCAAGTCTGAGGCCAGCCTGGGTCACATAGTAAGATCCCATCCCAGTTCCCCCTGGCTTCATCACCGCCAAATTTGAAGTTCCAACAAAACCCTTTCCTCTGAGCCCAGTTACAGGAAAAGCTACAAAATGAGTCCTAGGTTGCATCATCAATTAGCAGGTCACAACTGGTGTTTTGATGTTGAAATTTCTGTATGGTTTGTGGTAGGGTTAGGAATGCTCCAGGCAGGAACTTGGTTTGGGCTATAATTTGGTACAGGATTGAAATCATGGTATCAAACACATTTCTTACTCTGTGCCAGGCTTTAAAGACAAATTAATAAGTAAATCAGAAAAACTAACAACAACAAAATGTCAAGACATTTTTTTTTTCCCCAAAAGGATCTCATACAATCTAAGCTGGCCTGAAACTTGCTAATATAGCCAAGGCTGGTCGTGAACTCTCGATTCTTCTGTCTCCCTCCCGGGTGCTGGGATTACAGGAGTTTGCCTTCCTGCCCACCTCTGTGTTTTGAAGAAAAAAAGTTTTTAAAGAATTATTGCTCTCGAACCAGGCGGCCTCAGCTGTGAACAACACAGCAATGGCTGAGATGAAGGCTCAGGACCTGTGCGGCAAGAAGAAGGAGGAGCTGCTGAAACAACTGGACGATCGATCTGAAGGTAGAATTGTCTCCCAGCTTCGTGTTGCCAAAGTGACAGGCAGCCGCTTCCAAGCTCTACAAGATACCAGTCCTACGCAAATCTATCGTCCGAGTCCTCACTGTCATTAACCAGACTGGAGAAGAACGCAGGAAATTCTACAAGGGCAGGAAGTACAAGCCCCTGGACCTGCGACCCAAGAAGACTAGAGCCATGAGCTCACCACACATGAAGAGAAGCTGAAGACCAAGAAGTAGCAGCAGAAGGAGTGGCTGTACCCACCGTGCAAGGATGCAGTCAAGGCCTGAGACGACCACAATAAAGTGTAAGACCGACTGGAAAAAAAAAGAATTATTTATCTTATGTTGTATTGTACACTGTAGCTGTCTTCAGACACACCAGAAGAGGGCATCAGATCCCATTACAGATGGTTGTGAGCTACCATGTGGTTGCTGGGAATTGAACTCAGAACCTCTGGAAGAGGCTCCTAACTGCTGAGCCATCTCTCCAGCCCTGAAGAAATATTTTGAAGACTGATAGAACGTGTATGAATTCGGACAGGTGTTTTGTAACGTAAAGCTACCCCTCCTCGAAAAAGTGAAGCTCCTCTCGTTTAAACCTGTGAGTCTGGGAGGGCTGGGGGGTAACCATATCACAGTGAAGAAAGGAAGACTTGGGGGTGGGGGAGCTGGAGGAGGTAAGTTAGAATACTAAAAACAGGAGGACAAGTGCAGGACAGGAGGAACAGAGAGAAAGGTAAAAACAGAGACCTCTGCAGGGCGCAGTGTCCCAGGCCTTGAATCCCAGTACTTGAGTAGCAGAGGTAGGCCGATCACTATTACGAGCTGGAGACCAGGCTGCTCTACAGAGACCAGCCTGTTTCTCTCTAACAGGCAGAGCTGTTACAGAGAAACCCTGTCTCGAAAAATAAAAACCAAGCCAAAGCAAATCAAACCAAACCAACCAACCAACCAACCAATCAACCAACTAACCAACCAACCAACCAACCAAACAAACAAACAAACAAACAAAAACTAGAGACCCTCGGCCTGTTCTGCCCTTTGCCCTCATTTAATCCTTCAGTCCCACACCGCCCTTCTCCCCTCTGGTTCTGTGCTGTGCGCATCTGCCCACTGACGCATGCCCCTGAAGCATCTCCTCCTATCAGTGGCTGAGTAAGCAGGCAGGTGTGAGGTCTAATTACCGCTGCCTGCCACGGGCCTAGTTTCATTCCTCCGCGGGGCTGGGCAGTGTTAAGACCCTTAACATTCTTGGAGCTCATGTGTGTCTACGGAGTGGGTTGGAGAGATGAAAAGGAGGAAAGTTTAGATAACGGCCCGGCACAGCAGCTAATGAGGCTGAGGCAGGAGAATTGTTTTGAGTTCCATCCGAGCTCCATAATGAAAGTCAAGCCAGCAATGAGATCCTATTTCAAAAGTCCCAAAGTAGAAAGTACGGTAATAACAAAAGAAAGAAACAACGTATATAATATATAATTTCCATTTTAGAAATTAGGAAGTGTGCCCCAGAGAAGCCTTGTCCCTCCCAAGAGTGCCCCGGGTTCAGGTCACACCTGAGGCGCTTCCATTCCGCTGTGAGTGACCTGTGCTGCTAGTCGGGCCGGGGAGGAAGTGGCTGAAGAAGAAACCGTAGACTCTTTTCGCCCAGTTCTGGATAAACCCCACTGTCAGACTTTGTGGGAAAGGCAAGTCCTGGCCATTCTGGTTCCTCCCAGAAATAGCACCGACCTATAGCTTCGGTTGTCACACAATTTTTGCTCTTGTTTTGTTTGTTTGTTTTTGTTTAGTTTTTTTGTTTGTTTGTTTTTTTAAGTTTTGAAGACAGATGTAGTGGTGCCTATAATCTCCCCTTGACAGGTGGAGGCAGGAGGAAAAAGAATTCATGGACAGGGGCTAGAGAGATGGCTCAGTGGTTAAGAGCACCGACTGTTCTCCCAAAGGTCCTGAGTTCAAATCCTGGCACCTACATGGTGGCATACAACCATCTGTCATGGGATCTGATGCCTCTTCTGGTGTCTGAAGACAGCTACAATGTACTCATATATAATAAATAAATAAACAATAAATAAATCCTTTTTAAAAAAAGAATTCACGGACAACCTTGGTTATCTAGTGTGTTTGATGTCCATGTTAGAAACAGAATAATTTTGGTGTCCCACAAAACAAAACAAACACACAAAGCAAATGTAGCTCAGCCAGGCAGATTTCTTTTGCAAGAAGGGTGCACCACAATCAGACAAGCTAGCAAGCTCCCAGGCGCAGGAGTTCACCTGGTTCTTGTCCTAATGCAGGTGGTAACTGACTGAGTGTCTTCCCCATCGGCAGGAGTCCCACCTCATGGTCTTTTGAAACTGGCTAATTTTAAAAGAATCCACAGTAAAGAAATGAAAGGCTGGGGAGGAGGCCATCTGGTTCTGGGGATGCACAGGAGGAGGGAAACTTCCTGCAAACAATAGTTTTACCTGTTTGGGGGGAGGGTGGGGTGGGGAGAGGGATGGAAATATTTGCATACAACTTTTTCCAGGTGCAGGATTAAAATCGGGGGTAGGGGTGGGGTGGGATGGGAGTTGGGAGGTGGGAATTTATGTTACATTGGTCAAGCCTCCTTTGATGGAAACAAAGCAAAACAAAATAACACATTTCTCACACTCATGAAACACTGTCTCAAACAAAACTCCACAAAAAGCAAGGAGCTATGAGGTGGCTCATCAGGTAAAAGTATTTGCTGCCAAGTTTGACAATCTGAGACCAGTTCCCATGACCCACATAGAAGAAGGAGGGAACCAGCTTCTAAAAGTTGTTCTCTGACTTCCACATGTGTGCTGTGGGAGCACCCCGCAACACACACACACACACACACACACACACACACACACACACACTAAGTAGACACCTTTGTGGATCTGGCTCTCTTTATTGGGTTCTGAAGATTGACCTTAAGCCATCAGATTTCCTGGCAAGTACTTTCCTCTGCTGAGCCAGCCCCACAATTCACTTCCTAGATCATGAAATTTTATTGGTAATTTGTCTCATAAAGGTATGGGAAAAGTAAGTCAGTGTTTATGGCTCCTTGAAAATAACTGAGGCTGGGAGTGACCACTCACTTGTAATCCTAGGTCTCAGGAGGCAGAGACCAAGGATTGCTTTAACTTTGAGGCTAGCCTGGGCTACATAGACAGGTCAACACCCTCCAGGGCTGCCTAGTGTGACTGTCTCGAACAACAAAAGGCAACAACTACAACAGTAAACATATAAATTTAAAAAGAAAGAGATAGAGGATAGACATGATGAGAAGGGAAGAGAAGAGAAGAGAGGAGAGGAGAGGAGAGGAGAGGAGAGGAGAGGAGAGGAGAGGAGAAGAGAGAAGAGAAGAGAAGAGAAGAGAAGAGAAGAGGAAAGAGAAGAACAGTTGAAGGAAGCCAGGTGTGGTGGCTCATGCCTTTGATCCTAGCAGTTGGATAGCAGAGGCAAGCAAATCTCTGTGAGTTCAAGGTCAGCCTGGTCTATGAATTCCAAGATAACCAGGGCTACACAGAGAAACTCTGTCTCTAAACAACAACAACAACAAACAAACAAACAAACATTATGGGATGAGAAGGCTTTACATCAGCAATATCCCCTGGCATCCTTAGCAGGATAGGGGTTGGAAAGATGGGGGGAGAGGGTAAGATGTAGACTTTGTTGATCTTGTTAAGAGCAATTACGAAAATGAGATGAGGGGTTGTTAGCTTGGGGTTGCAGACACCACCCCTATACTGACGTCAGTTTTACAGAAAAATACAAAGGAATACTGAAGATCTGAAAATGGATTCCTTTGAAAGTATCTAGGACTGCATCTCCTGAAAGGTTTTCTCATTCCCTGGCCACTTACGGCCCTACTAAACTCCATGCCTAATTTGTCTTTCTTGTGCCCCACTTTCTAGGGATTCATACTGGATCAAGAAGTAGAAGGGAAGGTTTGCTATTTGTCTCTTAGCCCACCAGATATGTGCAAATCGTGGCCTCAAGGGTGTGAGTCATCCTGGAGTCCATCCACCCTGGAGGGTGGTCTTTTTCTGTTCCTTTTATTCCTTGCTAGGATAGAACCCAGGGCCTTGCTAGGTAAGCTGTCTACCATAGAGCAGCTTACTTAATTCACCACATAGAGCAAGTTGACCTGAAACTCACTATAATGACCAGGCTGGCTTCAAACTTGAGATCCACCTGCCTCTGCCTCCTGAATTCTAGGATTAAAGGCCCGTGGCACTGTGCCTAGCCCAACTGATGATTTTTTATAAAATTATAAAACACATTTCAAAATTAATTTTTTCTAAAGTATAGTCTAGGGTCAAAAATGTAATGTGTCAGCATAAAGCTACAGCAGGTTCCCTTTGTCTTAAGAAGCTAAGTTAGTATATAAAGGTCCTGTGGATACCAATCTGTTACCCTCAGAATACAAAAGTCTCTCTTATATGATATAGACCTTCTAGGATTCAAAGCTTAGGAAAATGCTTTGTCAAGTTGCTGTGTTCCAGACTAGAAATGTTGAGTAGTAGTGCTGATTCTCCTGGTCCTGTGTTCATGTGCTGATAGTAATGTTATGACTATTATTTTATAAGCAAAGATACCCTGACACTGTCCACTCTGAGAAGTGCCTCTTAAGAGTTTAAAGATAGTAAGTACCAGTCCCTTAAAAAAGTCCATTTATAAGGTGGTTTTTTATTTTCAAATTTTCTTTCTTTAAGTATTTGCAATATTTTTAAAAAAGACATTTTGTCACCAGACAGTGGTGGTGCTTACCTTTAATCCCAGCACTTGGGAGGCAGATGCAGGCAGATCTCTGAGTTTGAGGTCATCCTGGTCTACAAAGTGAATTCCAAGACAGTCAGGAGTATACAGAGAAACCATGTCTCAAAAAACCAAAACATCCAACCAACCAACCAACCAACCAACCAACCAACCAACCAACAACAACAATAGTAACAAAACCCAACCAACCAACCAACCAAACAAACAAACAACCCACCAAACAAACAAAACCCCAGCCAACCAAACCAAAACCCCCAAATCCCCATCATCATTATTGTTACCATTATTGTTGTGTGTGTGTGTTCATGTGTATGTGTGTGTATAAAGCACTTTTGTGAGTATGGGATCTTGTTTGCCCTCACACTTGTGATTTTTCTCCTTACTTTGTGCATCTCGGAGACTAAAGTTGTCAGACTCGCAAGGCAGGTAGGTACTTTTCCTGCTTAGCCATCTCTCTCATGGCCTAATATTTGCTCTCGGTGATTGTTTTGTATTCTCCTTGTAAAACTTTGCTATGGTTTTCCCATGAACATCCTCAGGAGCACAACCTTTAACAAAAGACCCTGAGCAGTATTATTTTTTGAGACATATCATTTACAGGGCAGACAGAATTAAATTCCTGAGGGACTCCGGGTGGGCCTGACCTAAGATACACTTCTTCCAGACATCTTAGTTGCTTGAATTGAGCCCCAAAGTGTTATTTTATTGGCATTAACTCTTTGATACCTGTCAATTAGCCTCATAATGTGGAAACAAATCACACCGATACAGATCTCATTCTGGTAGCTAGGGACAGTCAGTATCGAACTACCAGATGGTTAATCACAAAGTCTTCAGGGAAAATCATTTGGCAACAGAAGAGGAAGTTGTCATAACAAAAATGGCATGCTGGGCACAGTGCCATTCGATTGCAATCCCAGCATTTGGGAGCTGAAGGAAGGATGGTGCACTTGAGTCCAGCCTGGACTTCATAGTGAGGCCCTGCCTCAAAGCCACCAACAAGTCAGCACTTCCAACAGTGAAGAAAACCTAGAGGATTGGAAGGAAGAGACGCCTCAGGTGCCTGGCTACCTGACACTAAGCAAATGTCATTTCAGTATTTGTTCTAGGCAGGACAGAGTTCAGGAGTTCTCACACCACCTGCAGCCTATCACCCAAATCCCTTCAGATTGAGATCTAAAAACAAATCCAGGAGAATTAGGTTCCGGCAAGAGGGAAGACCTTCTACAGAGACCCTTGTGCTCTTCTGTTGGGCTACAGATTATTGAGACAATGGTCGCCAAGGACTTTGGAATTCCCCAGGAATCTCGAGCTGGGATAAGGAAAAAGAATGAAGGAAGCTGCCCAGGTGCCGGTGAGAGGTGGAACCTGTTTCCCAGGAAGAGATTTCACAGTGCTGACATCTTATCAGAGGGACTACCTTGCAAGACAGACTGGAGCCAAGACCAGAATTGCTTACTTATGCACAGCCCTTGCCCTCCTAAACCTCGTGCTAGCACCTGGACAATAGGCTCGGGGTCATAGGGCCTTTTTATTTGTTCTCCTCCCTGTCCTTGCCACAATGACCAAATCTCCTTCCCCTCTTTTCATTCTCACTAGTCTCTTTATTTGGAATATTGAGGAGACCCTACCTAGTTTTTTAGGAACTCTGGAATCCAGGCTTAGGCCCTAACAATTATAACAAGTTTCTGCCCTTTTCATTTATCCTCTGTTCCTTCCTTCCTTTCTTCCTCCCTCCCTCCCCCCCTCTCACTCTCTCTCTCTCTCTCTCTCTCTCTCTCTCTCTCTCTCTCTCTCTCTCTCTCATAGACAGGGTCTCGCGTAGTCCAGGTGGACTTAAGCCTTCCATTCTCCTGCTTCAGCTCCCTCAGTGCCAGTGCTGTGAGCTTGCATCACCACTCCTTGTCTCTGTGCGGCTTCAGGTTGGCCCCCAACTCTTCCTCCTTATCCTCCAGGGCTTCCTGCTCAGTCTGTGTTACAAATCCAGCTGTAAAGGCTGTGACTCCAGTCACAGAAAGTAGCTAAGATGGGGAAAGGCCTGCATCTTCGGGTGGGAAGTGGGATCAGACAACATATCCCAAGTGGCAGCGAGAGCACTGAGCCTGAGGGAGGACTTCATCGTTCAGCAGTGACTCTCGGACACAAAAAACGCTAAGGAGATGCACAGATTTATGGATAGGCTTGGACTGCAAATACAAACATGAAAAAGCCAGGCTTAGTGTACAGAGCAAAGAACCCACGCTCCAGGAAACAACAACAACAACAACAATCTCCCTGTGTTCTGAAAGAATATCTGAAAACATAGGTGACAAGCTGTCTTTCCGTGGACTAGTTCCATCCGTACTTCATCAGAAGTGGAAAAGATAGAAGTATACTAGTAAATAGACAGGTTGGAGTCCAAAGCTCCACGGGTAGGAGCTGGAGCGGTGGCTGGCCAGGGCGGAGCTCTCTCCTGCTGCTCTTCCAGAAAACCAAGGCTGGTTCCTAGCACACACATTGAGCATCTCACAGCTGTCTGTAACTCCAGCTCTGGGGGGACGCAAACCCCTTTTCTGGGTATAGCACCCCTCCCACAAATCCACACACATACACATAAGATAAGAAATAAATCTTTAAGAAAGTCCTGTTAATAATGGATAATTAAGTGGGGGAGGGGAGAGGAAGAAGAGGCAGGGGAAACTTGGCTCAGGGTGTAAAAGAAATACTCTATATATTTCAGCCAGATATGGTAGTGCACTCTTTTAATCCCATTACTTGGGAGGCAAAGGCAGGTGGAATTCTGTGAATCTGAGGCCAGCCTTGTCTTCAAAGTGAGTTCCAGGTTAACCAATCCTACAGATTAAGATAGGCCTCAACAAAACGAAACAGCAATAAAGACAGCTCACTGGCCATCTGCAATGTGCTATGAAAATATAGAGGGTATATTCTTACCTCCAAGCACAACTTCATAATCAACTCTTAGACCCAGGAATCATTTGGTTTGTCAAAGGCCAGACTTGGTCTTTCTGGAAGAGTAGAATATGATCCACTTGGTGTGTGATCATATTTGGTCAGTAATTGATACAAGGCAGAACACAGGGCTGGAGATCATTCAGTATTGCTCATGGAACAACATTTATCAAAGCTACAAAGGACAGATTAAAACTTAAATCCGTAAAAGCTTCTGGAAGAAAGTATGACATCACGATCAGCTTTGAAGGCTTACTGGGGGGGATGCGTGGAAAAATCTAGAATACTCATTCTCAAGCCGAGACAAGTTGGGAGAAAAGCCTGGGGTGCTTGATGAGGAAGTGGAGGGGTGCAGGGAAGGCGGCAGAGAGGTGTTAATTAAATGTGAGGAACTGGAGGAGCCTGTGGCAACATCTTCAGAGGAAGCCAGAAGATTAGGAAGGAGCAGAAGCAGAGCTGTCGATGTTGACTTGACCGAAACGTGCCCAACTGCTGAGTCACACGGAAATTGAAGCACAAAATTATGGGCTATGACCCTCAAATGGAACACGGCACAAAATCTCCTGAGTCGCTGCGGAAGGGGTATCACTTCAGCACCGTGGGCTGAGGGTCTCTGAAGAAGCCATATCTATACTGCTTCTTACCCTGCAGATAACTTGTGTGGTAGGAAAGTGGAACTGTGTGCTGGGGGGATGTGGTCGGTCCAGAGCCGGAGTTATCTTGGGCTATCTGGGGTCCCTTAACAGCTGTCTGCTTAGCTTAGCTTTTGTATCTGACCCAGCATTCTTCTGGCTAATAGGTAAACTTCTTGGAATGTATCACTAAGCTTAAGCATCCCTGGAGCCTCCACAAAGCTTAAACTAAGACTACCATGAGATAACATCAGTGAGTCTCTGGAAAAGATTTCCTAGCTTTGGAGCCTACCTGCCTGGTGCTTCCACCCATGTAATTAGGAAATTGATATATGACTTGCTTTTGTTCTGTGACTATAAAAGTTCACCTTTTTCACAGTGGAATGTGTCCGTCAGAGCAATTCAAGTCACTGGGCCAGAGTTAACTCAATGGATTGGAAAAAATCATTTTTTTTCTCCTTTAACGCCAGTTATTCCTCTGTGTTTGACAGCAATACTGTGATGAGTTAAAGAAAAGACCGCAGCTCTGTTTTAAAATTGCATTTTATTATTGTGTGCATGAGGTGTGTGTGCACATGTGAGCACAACTGTGCTTGTGTTCCACACATGCAAGTTCACACACATACACACAGATTAAAACATAATTAAAAAGTTCAAAGACTAGGTCTCACTATAGAGTCCAGACCAGTATCACCTCAGCTTCCCGGGATCACATGGCTCGCCATGTCTAGCTTGCTGATTGGTCTTTATTTCCAATTAGAATATGGATTCTCTTAGGGTATTGAAATTCAACAAACAACTGTCAAATATGATTGTAGAACAGCACATTCCAAAACATGTCTTTTTGCTATATTGATTAGTTATCTTGAGAAACTATAGGCAAAAAGTAAGAGAAATTTATGCCTAGAAAGCAAAATTTCTTTTTAAAGGTCTTTTATTCTTTGCACTAGAAAGACTAATGACTAGATAGTGTCCAGCAACAGAGAAGGTAATGGGCCCATCCAGCCTACAAAGGTTTATTCCAGTCTTTCCAGTTTGGGAGGTAGATACTAGGAATACTCCTGAGAAGATATGGGGAGCCTACCTGTTACTTCCAGTTCCAGTCAGGATGTGCAGGACCCCAACACATCCATTCTGGGTCAAGATTTCCTCCTACAGGTGGGCGCACCTTCCCAGCTCAATTGCTGGGGGGCCAGGGTCAAAGGTCAGGAGGGTTAGTGGGTTAGCTTCATGGAAAGGGTGTGTGTGTGTGTGTGTCTGTGTGTGTGTCTGAGTGTTGGGGGCTGGTGGGTGAGGATATATATCACTGAGAAGGTGTTATAAACTGGCCAAAGACAGAGACAATATTCTTTCTTGTTTGTCCAGGTAGGGTTACAACTGTGCAGGCCCCAAGAAGTTTGCAGGATGGGAAGAACAGTAACATTGGAAAGATGCCAGGTAGCTACATCTTGCAGAAAAATATGAATGCAGTTTGCTTGTAGGACCCCTGTGGCTGTAAGCAGCAGTGTCACAGTCAGCCCATCTCTTTTTCTCTTCTGAGGGAACAAAAGATAGATGGATGCATAAATTTGCCCAGCATGCCTTAGCAGGATCATGCTAGTCTTTGTATGGTATTCTATCGCACTCACTGCCAAACTGAGCACATGGACTTTAGTCTATGTTGCACATGTGACTGATGTTCAGGTGCTTTTCCTGACCATCTCTCCCAAAACATACATTTAATTACCACTTCTGAGACCTTTCTTCTTTATTTCAGATAATGGAGAATTTAAGCTTAAAGCTTAAATACTTTCTTTGGGATCTATTCTGTAGACATTTACACTGAGCATATTAATGAATAAATATGAACACATATGTGAACAAACCTGAGTTTTTCTTGTTATTTCTTGTTTGTTTATTAAGCAAGGCATCTCAGTTTAAGAACTAGAGGAGAAGCCAGGCGTGGTGGCATAAAGCAGGCAAATCTCTGAGTATGAGGCCAGCCTGGACTACAGAGCAAGTTACAGGTCAACCAGGGCTACACAGAGAAACCCTCTCTTGAAAAACAAGCAAGCAAACAAACAATAAAGGGTGTATGTCACCAGACCTGGCAAAATTACAGTTTTAACTATCTTAATTGCTTTTCCTTTGGTTAAGAAACCTGTAATACTTCACTGTATAAAACAAAATAAATGTTCTAGTGATCTAAGCAGAGCTGAATCGGTTTCTAATGAGAAAGACTGAAGAAAGCAAAACCCAAACACCAGCAAAAAGACTCACGAATCAAATTGGTACTTGGAAGCTACTTGTCTTGCAAGATGGGATAGGACAATAGAAAAATAACTGATATGGGTTTCTTTCAGATTGCTGTGTAACATCTGTGTAAGATCTTATCTCTGTGTAAGGTCTGAGGCAGAGTGAACGTGGTGACCAGGCCTGCTGAAATTGTCCTCTTCATAACTTGGCTGTTTATCTACCCTAGGTTCTTGGAAGGTCAGAGAAACTAGTTTACTTTTGCATTGATAATAAAGGATTTTAGCACAAGCAACTTCATTTTGAGTTTTAACTGAGTCCTCTGAGGACATCCTGCCCCCAAGCACAGAAGAACAGTGGCCCCGTAACTTCTCTTTAAAGTCCCCAAGTATTTAACACAGGACTGGACAATGCGGGCGCTCAAATGGATTTCATTGCCTTGAAAATTATGCCTTTTGGAGAAATTTGAGGTTTTTTTTTTTCTTTTTAGGATAATTATGCTGTTTTTGGCATATTTGCTAAACGGGGACAAGAAGTGTCCTTTGTGTTAGAGCAGGAAGCACTCACAGAGGGCCTGAGCCTGGGCTATTTTGCTGTTACTGTTTGATGTGGTTGGGATGATGGCACCACGGTGATTGGGAGAAACTTAGAGGACATTTGAAGGCTCCATTCTCCCCTTCCATCTCAGGGGACCTTGGGATTAAGCTCTGGGCTTCAGGCTTTGGTGGTCAGCACCTCTAGCCACCGAGCCGTCTCACTGTCTGAAACAATGCTCTTGCTTTATTTAGAGATTAGGCTCTCACTTTTACCCGAGGATAGCCATAAACTCAAGATCCTTCTGCTTCTACCCCTGAATTTTGGAACTATCTTCATGTCTAGTTTTAAACTGGGTAACCCCAAAAAGGTAAATCTCATCTGGTGGTTGTGGGGAAGGGTGAGGATCAGGGTTTCAGCCCATTTGGTATCTAGTGAGAGCCAGTTCCTTATAAGAGGTGGTTTATATTTTTATTTTTCGGAGGTAGGATTTCATGTAGCCCAAGCTGCCCTCACATTCCTGTTTAGACAAGGCTAACCATGAATTTATTTATTTATTTAAATTTAAATTAACGATTCATGTGTGTGTGTGTGTGTGTACTTGCTTTTGAATACTTGTATACAAGCAGTTAAGTACATGAAGGTGGGAGGCTACTGTGAAGAAGAATTTTTTTGCTTCATTGGTAAGTTACGGTTGTCGGCTTCAGTCTTCAGCTCTAACCTTGCCCTAACCTCGAATTCTTCTAAAGTTTTTTATTTATTTATTTTATATGAGTGCCCTATCTGCATGTATGCCCACATGCCAGAAGAGGACATCAGGTCTCAGTATAGTTGGCTGGTGGGAATTGAACTTAGGACCTCTGAAAGAGCAAACAGTGCTCATTGACTGCTGAGCCATCTCTCCAGCCCCTCACTTCTAGTTTCTCTGTGTGTGGATATCTAGTTTTTTACTTTTTTCTTTTTCCCTTTTTTATATAGTGACTAGTATTCCATGGTGTACAGGTATTGCATTTCCTTATCTGTTTATCTTAGAGGACATTCATTTCTTCGCTATGGTAAAGTGCGTTCTCCTGTCATTCTAACTTCACTTCCTGTGGATATATGTCCAGTATTGCTGGATCACACGGTAGCTCTAGTTTTGACTTTTCGAGGAACAGCAGGTTGCTTCCCCTAACGGTTGTGACAGTTTACCCTCTTACCAGCAGTGTCCAGGGTTCTCTCCTGCCTGCAGTCTCACCAGCCCCCGATAACTTAGTTCTGTGTGAGAATGGCAGTTCTTTCTGGGGAAGGCGTGTCTCACTGTGGCTCGCTTTACATCTGCAGCCACTGGTCGTACCTGTGTGTGGCTCTGAGTTGCCCAGCTTAGCAGAGTCCGGCATGCCCTCCGCTGTCTATGAAAGGCTATAGACCACAGGGACACTAATCTCTCAGGCTTGAAGTATCCTGTTTGGTCCTGGCTCAGCCACCAGGAGCCACCCAAAGCCAAGTCAGGGAGGCTGTTTTTTTTTTTTGTTGTTGTTGTTGTTGTTGTTGTTTTGTTTTTTAGATTTTTATTCATTTTATGTATGGGTACACTGTTGCTTTATTTGGACACACCAGAAGAGGGCATCAGATCCCATTACAGATGGCTGTGAGCCACCATGTGGTTGCTGGGATTTGGACTCAGGACCTCTAGAAGAGCAGTCAGTGTTCTCAACCACTGAGCCATCTCTCCAGCCCCCAACCTCTGAATTCTTAATTCTCCCCCCCTACCTCCAAATGATAGGATTACAAGTGTGTGTCTCCTTACAATGTTTTTGGGTTTTTTTATTACTTATTTTCATTTTATGTACACTGGTATTCTACCTGTTCGTATGTCTGTGTGAGGGTGTCAGATTCCCTGGAATCTAGAATTACAGACAGTTGTGAGCTGCCATGTGGGGTGCTGGGAATTGAACCAGGTCCTTCGGTTAAGCACAGCCAGTGCTCTTAACCACTGGGCCATCTCTTCAGCCCCAGTAGACAATGCTTTTAATGTGTTCCCTCACTGGCTGCAAGGGCCCAACACCATCCCTTAAACCTCATTTATAAGGGTTCTTCCCTGGTGACCCAGTTGCCTCCCCATAGTCCCCCCTCCCCCACTGTTGGTTGGGTGGTAGAAGGCTTGCTTGGGTTCGTGAGGTCTTGGATCAGATGCCCAGTACCATAAAAGACAACAATCGACACACACACACACACAAAGCCAGGCAGTCCTTGTCCTGCTCTCTTCCCCCTTCGCTCCCCCTCCCCCCACCACTTTGAGAACACGTCTATAGTTATGGACTCCTTGCTGGCCTGGCATTCTAGTTCTGGGCTGGAGGCACTGGTGTTGGCCTGGCTTACCCTTCTGGGAGGCACTACCTCTTAACAGAATCACATGGGGGGAAATATGTAGGCTGTAATACTTTTCTGTCTTTTATCTTCCAGCAATAAACAGAAGGAATTCTCTTGAAATGAGTGGAAGGACTTTTGGTGTCTGGAGGACGAGGGTTCATTCCACAGATCAGGACTCTGCCACCCTGGAGGTCCTGATCTGGAGAGTGCTAAACAAGGACAGCTGGGCTCGGGAATAATTCTTTATTTTAATATGGAGGAGAAGCCATTCCTGCGCAGGGGTGAAGGAGAGGCCGGCTCTGATTCTCCAGCCAGCGGATGAAAGAAACAGTCAATGGAGAAGCAGCCTGTTATCTGGACTCAGCCCCCCTCCAAACAATGCTTTTGTTGACACATTCTCTGCTCCTTTCCAGCGGGGAGGGAACGGCAGTTGGCTGATCTATGAAGTCTTCTAGTTTGGAGTCAGAAGGATCTGGGGGAGTCATCTCACCAGAATGTTACCCCAACAAGCCCCTGACCCAAATTACAGTCTATTCCTGGTCTCTGCATTGGAAGTGTAAAAGACGACGCTCCAGATAGCTCCACCCTGTGCACCCGGAATACCTCGAAGTTAAGAATGCGAATGCCTGGCCCCCTCCAGGCTGTTAAAACAGAATTCCAGGGCGAGGCCCAGGAAGCTGTGTTTTAACAAGTTCTGCAGGGGATAATTAGGTATGCTGAGGTTTGGGACGCTAGAGAGATTGGGATGGGAGTGGGGGATGGAGAGAGATAAACTCTTGCAGCTGTTAACGCCGGTCACCGTCCTACGGGTTTCTCTCAGCAGGCCCCGGGGTTTGTTTTTTCCGCACTGTGGACCCCGCTCGTTTCCCGCTGCTGTGGGTTGGGAGGGGATGCAGAGCGGCAAGAAAAGTAGGTGGGAGGGGAAAGGGGTCAGCCAGGGCAGTAGCGCCTTCTGGAATGGAAAGGCAAAGGCTTTGTGACAATGTCCCTTTGTCACTTTATGTTGATGGAACTGCAAGTCATTAGTAAGTCCAGGAGTTTGACCCGGTCATTCTTCGGGGCCAGATCGCCCTCTGCTGCCCACCGGTAAATGACACTCTAGGACGCAAAGGAAAAGAGGAAGAGTTGGCGCAGGAGTGGGAGAAGAGAGGACAAGCTCAAAAGGTCACCAGGTCACCAATTCAGGATGTAACAAAATCATGTTAAAGTAGTGTTTGCTGGGAAGATGTAGCCAATGCAGTGGGTGTTTCCAGGACGCATCCAGCAAACAGATTTCTGCCAAGAGCCCCACGTTCCCATGATTCCAAGTGCCACACTTGATTTTGTTCTGCAGCCTCTTTCCCCTTTAGCTCACCCTTACCTCACCTCGGACAGTCAAGGTGTTTAATAAAATAGGGAGACAGAAGAAGAAACGTGATGAAAATTTTTGGTGTGCAGTCATTTATAGGCATTAGTCAAGACTTGGCACCTCCCCACCCCCCAAAATTTTTCTCAGCCTCTCTTTGTTTCTTTTGTCCCAGGGAAAGCACCCCGTCTTTCAGCCTTTCTTTTCCTGCCAGGGAACTCTTGCCCCACAGCTGTGGAGTCAGCCTTTCTTTCCAACTTTATTGCCCCACTTTATTGCTGTTGGGAATGAAGGTTCATGTAGGTCATTGGTTGAAAGAGCAAGGATTTCTTCCCAGCATAAAAGCTCAGGCCAGCAGTTGCTCTGCCAGCTGTGAGCAGTGACCCATTTCCTCCAGCCTCTTGCCCTGGCCCACTCCAGCTCGGACTGTAGCAGACCTCCAGAGCGCCTCAGCTCTCCGGACCCAAGCCTGGGTTTCTGTGGTGGAGCCCCTGCTCGGTCCTGTCCAGGAGCCCCCTTCCCGGTCAGGTGTGGGAAATTATTTAAACTGTTGCAAAAGGTTTGGGGTGAAATTGGGCCAGGAATGTGGGAGGTGGATGGGGGTGGAGGTGAAGGTTCAGGTGGGGAGGAGGTAAGAGTTCCAGCCAAATTCTACAGAACGTTCTGATGTCATGAAACACTTGGGCTCTGCCCCCCAACGGCCTCTAAGCTGGGCGAGTCGGTGTAATTGAACCAAGCCTTTCAACCCAAACAAACACCCTCACACAGACACACAGGCATGCAAAACACCAATGCACCTAAAATTAAAAAATGAATAAATCATTTTAAAAAGGTGTTATTGGGGGAGAAGGAAAGGAAAGAGAAAAAGACACAGACTAGAGGTTCCAAGGAGGCTGTGTGGACAGACGATGCTGGCCACTAGAGGTGGACAGTCACAAGGTCAGCTCTGCAGGGAAGCCTGATCCCCATTTGAGTTGGGAGACAGAAGCAAGTTGTTTGCACACAGAGGCAGAGAAGGGCACAAAGGAGCAAGCACCAGAGAATTGGCTAAACCAGGAGGAAGTAGGAAAGAAAAGATGGGCAAGTCCTTCCTAGGTGGTGACCTTGTGTTTCCACAATGCAAACCCTTCCTGTCCCCCGGGTCTTCTGTGTGCACTAATGCCTATAGTTAACACTTAATAAAACGAACACTCTTCCTCTTTCCGGTTTTCTGAGACTGGGTTTCTCTGTGTAGTCCTGGCTGTCCTGGAACTTGCTGTGTAGATCAGGCTAACCTTGAATTCACCTGCCTCTGCCTTCTGAGTCCTGTGCACCACCAGTGCCTGACCAAACAGACACTTCTATATTTGTTGAGCGTTACAGAGTATTTCTAAGTCCTCTACATATACACATTTTTATTTATTGTTTGTTTTTGTGAAGTAGGATCTCATGTGGCTCAGACTGACCTCTAACTCATTATATAGCCAAGACTACCCGCGAACTTCGATCCTCCTGAGTGCGGGAATTGCATACAGGCCTATGCCACTGTAATAGGCTCTCTTATTTGTGTGTGTGTGTTTATGTGTGTTCATGTTTGTATTGGTGCACATTTGTGCTAACACTCTGGAGGCCAGAGTGGACCTCAGGTGCTTCTTGGATGCTCTTTACTGTTGTTGGTTTTGTTTTCTTTTCTTTTATATGTATTTATGCACATTTTATCTTATGTGTATGAGTGTTTTACATGTATGTATGTATGTATGTGTGTGTGCATGTGCACCATGTGCATGCCCAGTGCCTCTGAATGTCAGAAAGCATCAGATCCCTGGAACTGGAGTTAAGAATGGTTGTAAGCCACCATGTGGGTGCTGGGAACTGAACTTGAGCCATCTCTCCAGCCCAAAAAGGGAATACTCCTAACTGCCAAACCATTTCTCCAGTCCTAGCTTCACTAAATATTAGTATAGTATTGTTTTCTTCTTTCTTTCTTTTATTTATTTATTTATTTATTTATTTATTTATTTATTTATAGACAGGATCTCTCTACATAGCTCTGGCTATCCTAAAACTCACTATGCCAATCAGGTTGGCCTCAGACTCAGAGATCTGACTTCCTCTGCCTCTTGAGTGCTGGGATTAAAGTCATGTGGCACCGTGCCTGACTTTGCTATTGTTTACAATCATTCAAAACCTACAGATTAAGAAGTACTAGACAACCTTTTCCTTTTTGAGAAAGGATCTTGCTATTGATGTAAAAACCACAGATCTCTCTGTCTCTGTTTCTTTCTCTGTCTCTATTTGTCTCTCTGTCTCTTTCTGTCTCTGTCTCTCTTTTTGGTTTTTTGGATTTGTTTTTGGGTTTTTTTTTGAAGATTTATTTATTTATTATATGTAAGTACATTGTAACTGTCTTCAGACACTCCAGAAGAGGACATCAGATCTCATTAAGGATGGTTGTGAGCCACCATGTGGTTGCTGGGATTTGAACTCAGGACCTTCAGAAGAGCAGTCAGTGCTCCTAACCGCTGAGACATTTCTCCAGCCCAGATTTGATTTTTTTGAGACAGGGTTTCTCTGTATAGCCCTGGCTCTCATGGAACTCACTCTGTAGACCAGGCTGGCCTCGAACTCAGAAATCCGCCAGAGTGCTGGGATTACAGACCGGCTTCTCTCTCTGTTTTTCAAGGCAGGCTTTCTTTTGTTGGCCCGGCTGTCATGGAACTACTGGCCTCAGACTCGGAGATCCGCCTGCCTCTGCCTCCCAAGTCCTGGGATTAAGGTGTGGGCCATCATACCGGGCCACAGCTCTCAGCTGCCTCTGAGTGACCCTGGCCTGGGAACGCAGTTGCAGGTTATCCCAAATTCCATGTTCCAACATAGAAGCAGTTTCATGACATTTTTATAGTTTTACAGAACAAAAGAAAGCCATGAATTGAAGCGAATTTAAAAACATTGGTGGGTACACCGGAGAGGCGGATGCCGGAAGCTCTTCCATAGGCCTGAGGCTTTTGGGTAGGTGAGACAAGGTGCCGCTACATTAGTGGATTCCAAGAGCGTTTCATCTACTAGTCACTAGGTGTTAGTTCCGGTGCAGAACTACCTGCAGCTAGCCCAAGATAAGATAATTCACCTCTGGATCTGCAACATTCCGACCTCTTTACAGGTATTGAAATTCTCACCACTCTCCGCAGGCACAGATGGCTGGTCAGTTTTCATTCCCAGCTATCTGGACACAGCTGCTTTTCAGGAGCTTTTGTTCACACTGTGTAGCCTTGGCTGACCTGGAACTCACTGTGTAGACCAGAGTGGTTTAGAGATCCTCTCGCCTCTGCCAGGAACTGGCAGCTCTTTAATGATCAAGTTTAAAAGTTAGCCCCAGGCTGCACATGCAGCTCAGTGTCATGGTGTTTGTTCAGCATGTGCAAGGGCTTAGATTTGTTACCCAGTACGACAAGAAAAAGAAAAAGGAAAGATAAAGAAAATTAATGAGAGTCAGAGCAGGAGGGACTGTTGCTTAGGACGAACTTCTGTTTTATGGCATGTTCTTCAGTTTTTCTTTTTGAACTAAAGAAACACAGAAAACTGAGAGTCATAACCAAGGCACTGCAGGATGGAAAGAGGTTAGCGGACAGAGGTGACGGTAGGTGCAAAGCCACAGGGGGCAGTGCTGGGAAGAAACTGAGGTCTAAGGTGGTTAATTGTTTTAGGCAAGTACTCTACTATTGAGCTTTGACTCCATACCAATTTACTTTAAAAAAAAAAGGTATGTTCATTTAAAAAACAAAATTAAGGGACTACAGAAATGACCCAGCAGGAGAGAGGCTGCTCTCCCTGAGGGTCTGAGAATTCTGTTCCCAGCACTCACATGATGGCTCAGAACCTGCTACAGCTCTAGTACTGGGGAATCTGATGCTCTCTCTGGCCTCCAGGAGCACTGCAGGCACACCCACACACCCACACACACACCCACACCACACCCACACACAAATGAAATAGGGGCTGGAGAGATACTCAGTGGTTGTACTGGCTGGTTTTGTGTTAACTGGGCATGAGCTAGAGTCATCAGAGAGGAAGGAGTCTCAGTTGAGGAAGTGCCTCCATGAGATCCAGCTGTAAGGCATTTTCTCAATTAGTGACCAAGGGTGGAGGGCCCCTTGTGGGTGGGGCCATCCCTGGGCTGGTGGTCCTGGGTTCTATAAGAGAGCAGACTGAGCAAGCCAGGGAAAGCAAGCCAAGTAGGCAGCGCCCCTCCATGGCCTCTGCCTGCAACAGCTTGTGACTCCAGAGTCCTACCCTGCTTGAGTTTCTGTCCTGATTTCCTTTGGTGATGAACAGCATTGTGGAAATGTAAGCCAAGGAGCTGGTGAGATGGCTCAGTGGTTAAGAACCCTGTCCACTCTTTAGTCTAAGCACGGGGTCAAGTGTCTATCTCAAAACAAAAATAAAGAGGCACGTAGCTCCGTGGTAGCATGCTCGCCTGGTGTGTGAGGGCCTGGGCTGGTGGTATCGCTAGAACCACCAAAGAAACAGAAAAGCAACCAAACAGGCCCTTCCCTGTGTGGGCCATATCTGGACGCCATACACGCTGGTTGGGGCCATGTGTTAGGGGGATCGTTTTAAATATTGGGGAATGGCCTAGGACACTAACGTGGGGCAGGGGACTTTGTCATGCGTTTTCTGATTTTGTTCTTGCAACATTTTTAATGGTGCCCTTCTGTTTCACAAAGGAAGGACATAGGCATAGGAAGACTCAGTCTTTCCTCCACATCATGCAGCTGTATCAGAATTTAAACACAAGTCGGGATGGCTTTCCCACGCATATGCTGAGTCACTGTGTACATGGGCTTTCAAATGACACTCAGCTAACAAGGTCATAAATTAATCTGCACCTTAACACAAATTGTTAAACACCTTGGGTCTGTTTAACTTTGAGAAACAGAAGCACTGTGGCTATTTCAAAAGTATTTATTAAAATTTCATGTGGAAAATGTAGGTCTCGAGGGTATGGTTAGGGGAAAATTGTTTTTTGTTCCACATAAAAGACTTTTGCGCATCAGAAATGTCTGAAATGGAATGGGAGCTGAGAGAATGGCTCAGTCACAAAAGTGCTCTTAAAAATACTGGGTGTTGTGGTATCTGTTTGTAATCCTGATGGTGGGTGCTGGAGTCAGACAATCCCTGCAGTTCCCTGACCAGCCAGTGTAGCCAAACTGTCTCTCAATGTGAGAGCCTGTCTTCAAAAACGAGGAGGGGGATGGGCTGAAGAGGCGGCTGGCAGTTAAGAGCAGTTTCCTCCTGAGGACCAGGGTTTTTAGCACCTACCTGGAGGCTCACAAACATTGGAAACTCTAGTTTCATGGAAGCTGATGACCTCTTCTGGCCACTGTGAGTGCTGCACACAGATGAAACACATTCAGGGACTTACACATATACATGAAATAAATAAATCAATCTTAAAAACCAAAATCAGCTGTCCGGTGGTGGTGCATGCCTTTAATCTCAGCACCAGGGAGGTAGAGACAGGCAGATCTCTGTGAGTCTGAGGCTAGCCTGGTCTATTTCCAGGGCAGGCTCTCTCAAAGAAATGAAAGGACAAAGCAAAGATAAAAATAACAAAAACCAAACATGCCAAAAACCTTCAAGGTAGACATAAAAATGACACCTGACGTTGACCTCTTGCCCTTCCACAAGAACACAACAGACACACACAGTAAAAGAAATACATAAGCAGGGGCTGGAGAGATGGCTCAGTGGTTAAGAGCACAGACTGCTCTTCCAGAGGTACTGAGTTCAATTCCCAGCAACCACATGGTGGCTCACAGTCATCTGTAATGGGATCTGACGCCCTCTTGAAATGTAAATAAAAAATATATCGAATAAAAAAAATTAAAAAAAAAAGAAATACATAAGCAAAAAGTAAAATGGGAGGAATTGCTTAGAAAAAAATATTGGTGTGCACTGGTGGTTTCTAAGCTTTCGATCAAACCTATTCCTATATGTAAATATTTGGATAATTAGATGCTTAAGGTTTCATACAAATGTTAGTTAGATATACATTAAGAAATCAATCCCTCATGTGCTGCCTCTACTGCTCTGCCCACATGGTCTCCTCAGGCAGTCACAGTGGCTGCTGCTGCCTTCACAGCTATCTCACTGCAGCTGGCTTCTTCATGGATACAGAGATTTGGACAAGACCCCCCCCCCCAAAAGGAAAAAGTTCAGGAAACAATGTCATCTCTATAAAACTCTATGGCCGTGCAAACATATCTCTATTAACAGAACATAGACTGGTGCTTGGCCATGGATAGCAGTGGAGGGTGAAGGTGTGATGACTGGATCAGAAAGGATCATGGGAAAACTTAGGAGTTAGGGAGGACAATGGTGTCAGAGGTATACACACATCTATATGTCAAACCCAGTAAATTATACACTATAAATATTAAATAAATAGTATGTCATTAAAGTTCAATGAAGTTAAAATTAAAGAAAAATGAAATTCAGAAAATAGTAATTCTGAAGTTGGAACTGCAGAAGGGGTGTCAGGATTCCCCCTTTTTTGTGCTGTTTAAACTATATACCCAAATATTTCAAAATAAAGCATATATATGTGTGTGTGTGTGTGTGTGTAGCTGTGTATGTACAATGTACATATGCACATGAGTGCCCAAGGATCCTAGAAGAGGGGTCTGGATACTCTGTAGCTATAGATAGTTGTTAGGCACTAGATGTGTGTGAAGGAACCTAAACTCAGGTCCTCTGCAAAAGCTTCAAGAACTCTGAACTGTTGTATTATCTCCCTAGTCCTTATCTGTCTTTCCGTCTGACTATCTATCTATGGACAGGGTCTTGACCTATGCTGACTGTTTTAGTTAAGGTTTCTATTATGGTGAAGGGATATCATGATCACAGCAACTCTTATAAGGAAAACATTTATTTGGGGCCGACAGTTCCTAAACAGTTACAGTTCAGAGGTTTAGTTAATTATCATCACAGCAGGAAGCATGGCGGCATGCAGACACACACGGTGCCTGAAGAGGAGCTGAGAGTTCCTCTTCATCTGGATCAGCAGGCAGCAGGAAGAGACGATGAGTCAGTGCCCTGGCTTGAGTACCTGAGGCCTCAAAGCCCACCCCCAGTGGCACACTTCCTTCAACAAAGCCATGCCTACTCCAAGAAGGCCATATCTCCTAACAGTGCCTCTCCCAATGACCTTCTGGGGGCCATTTTCTTTCAAACCACCACACGCTGACCTGCTCTTTCAGTCTTCCTGGATTAGCCTTCCTGTGCTGGTATTAAATGACCATAGGCTTAACATTTTTTAAATAACAATTTAAATTATTAAAAGAAACCGTAAGCTGGGTGGTGGTGGTGGCGGCGGCGGCTTTAATCACAGCACTTGGGAGGCAGAGGCAGGCGGATTTCTGAGTTTGAGGCCAGCCTGGTCTACAGAGTGAGTTCCAGGACAGCCAGGGCTACACAGAGAAACCCTGACTCAAAAAAACAAAAACAAAAACAAAATAAATAAATAAATAAATGAAAGAAAGAAACCATAAACCTATTCACCAAAGCAAAACAAAAACAAAAACAAAAACTTATGTGCTTTGAGCTTAATCATTTATGGATTTGGAAAACCTTTCCAAGTGGGCTACATGTAGAACAGAAAAGGCTGCTGTGGAGTGGACTCTCCAGGGCTGCCCTAAGTACTAGGAGCTGCAAACATGAGCCGAAAGCTCAAATGTTCCCAGATTTTCCTCTTTCCCTTGGATCAAAGTCTTTGGGACCCAGTAACAATCCCAGAATAGCCTTCTGCCTTTCTGAGATTAAAGCAGACATCGTTACATTAAGAAGTCTGAAAAAAAGAATGTGGTCACAGGTCTTGATCAATGGCTCAGGAGTTAAGAGCACTGGCTGCTTTTGCAGAGGACCCAGGTTTGATTCCCACCACCCATATGGCAGCTCACAACCATCTTTAATTTCAGTTCCAGGGAAGCTGATGCCCTCTTCTGGTCTCTGTAGGTACCAGGCATACACCAGGCTTGCACAGATATGCATGCTGGCAAAACACATAAAATCAAATAAGTAAAACATGGTCATTGTTCACTTAGCTCTTTAGATAGACACTTGGAATTCACACCTGGGCCTCTTGCTTGCAGGGTTAGTGCTCTGACTCATGGAGCTGTCTCCTTTGGATTTTATTTATTATTTAATTTATTTAGTTATCTATACTTCTGTATGTAAGTGTATAATATGGATATATGAATATATATATACTCACATATAAGCATATATGTATACATAGTATATATATGAATATGTGGATACATATATATGTATATATCCAAGAATACACACATAGATATATATACTATATATACATATGTGGATATATGTATGTATATGTGTATATACATGTATGTGTGTGTGTGTGTGTGTGTACAAGTTTTGAGAGTCTGCTCTCTCTTTCTACAATATGAGCCCCAGGAATGGAACTCAAGTCCTCCTAGGTTTGGTGGCAGGCATACTACTCACTGAGACACCTTACTGAGTTTTGATCTGCATTTTATAGATAAAGAAATTTGTCAATCATTAAAAAGTTAACTATTTTGCCTTAGGTTACTGTACTGGCTAGTTTTGTGTTGACTTGACACAAGCTAGAGTCATCAGAGAGGAAGGAGTCTCAGTTGAGGAAATGCCTCCATGAGATCCATCTGTAAGGCATTTTTTCAATAGTGATCAGTAGGGGAGAGAGTGCATTGTGGGTGGTGCCATCCTTGGGCTGGTGGTCCTGGGTTCTAGAAGAAGGTAGGCTGAGAAACGGAAGCAAATCAGTAAGAAGCACCTTTTCTTGACCTCTGCCTCAGCTCCTGCCTCTGGGATCCTGCCTGTTTGAGTTCCTGTCCTGACTCCCTTCAATGCTATGGAAGGCATAAGCCAAATCAACCCTTTCCTGACTTTTTGGTTGTGGAGTTTCATCACAGCAATAGAAACCCCAAGTCAGTCATCAAATTAGTAAGTGGTAAAGCAAGTATCTCTTTTATTGTGGGATTTTTCTTTTTCGTTTCCTTTTCTTTGTTTTCACTGTTGAGGATGAAGCCTGTGTCCTTGCACATGCTAGGTACACATTCAGCTGTTGGAGCTGCACCTCTCATTCTAGAGCCCAGATGTTAAAGTGTGTTCTTCCTGGAGCAGTTTACTTTAGCCATAGTGAAGCAGGCTCCAGTGTTCTGGAGTGAAGAGAGAGACCCTACTCTGCAGGTCTTGTCACATGGGAGGCACACTGGTAGAGTCTTTAGACAAATGCTTAGTTATATTGGAAAGAGAGAGAGAGAGAGAGAGAGAGAGAGAATATCTACAGGTATCTCACTCCAAAGCACCCTGACTATAACTCCTGTTAAACATCTTTCCAGAACCAGGATTATAAGTGATTTTGTTTGTAATTTAGCCTTGCCCAACCATGTTTAGTCACTGACACGCCTCTGTATTTGTCAGGGCCTGCCAGGTCACATTTAGGTGGGGTTTTATTTTTAAAACCACCTCCTAGTGCTTTATGTATGCTCTCCACATTTTATATATACATGTTATAAACATATGCACAAACTCCTATTATACTTAGAATATTATCTACTTGTATAAAATGGGGAGTGATCCAAATATATGTTAACAAATTGTAAACCGTGTACTTAAGAGTTTATACTAGCACATATATACTTCTGTTTTATACACCCATAAAAGTTGAACATATTCTAGAGGGAGAGGACGCTGAGGTTGATAGTGACTTTTTTTTTTTTTTTTTTTTTAAAGAACTGAGTTTTGAATAAGGCTTTCTGCAGGCTAGGCAGGCGCTTTGCTGAACTCCTTTAGCCCTGAACTTAACTTTCGACCACACTTAAACTTGCCCGTGTTTGTTCCGTCTTTCAATCTTTCAATCATCCACAACAGAGGAGACAATGGTTGCTTTCTAACTGCAGGGCTATCTGAGGATCAGAGGCGCTCCCACATCTTTCTTTTCCAACTAATGAGCTGCCTTTAGTCTGGATGATGCAATGCTGAGTCTCCGTGTAGCCCTGTTGATGAGCCCTAAACTTTCCCCCCTGCTTCGCATCAGCTCACACGCTTCTGGAACTCTGTGTAAAAGAACACGTTACAGAGACTGAATGAGAATCAGGGGAAAGGGCAAAGGGCAGAAGGAACTGGACAGTAGCATGTGTTCTCTTGTAAACTACAGAAGGAGCCGTTGTCTAGGATGGAGGAAAGTAGTAGACAGGTGTGTGTGTGTGTGTATGTGTGTGTGTGTGACCCAGAGCTTCACACATGTTAAGCAAGTGTACTACCATGAACTGTATTTGTAGCCCTGCAAATGACAATTTACATACTCTGTAAATGTATAAAAAAAAGAGTAAAAAGAAAAAAGAAAATTGAACTGCCAACTACGAAGTTTGGAGACCAACATATCCACTTTGTATCAAACAATGAAAACAACCTCATTTAAACTTATATTTGCACAGAAAAAAAAGATATGAAAAACAACGAATGGTTATCAGAGACTATTCTAGGCAAGTATCTGGGAGGGTGGCTTCATTTTCCTTTCTCCTCTTCTTCCTCCCCTCTCTTCCTCCTCCTCCTTGTCATCGTCTTTTCTTTTTGAGGCAAGGTAGCTCAGGTTAACCCTGGCTCACTATGTAGCAGAGAATCACCTTAAGCTTTATTATTATTAATATTAATATTATTATTGTTGTTGTTGTCATTATTATTATTATTTCTTCTCTCATATATTCCTACTGCAGTTCCCCTCCCTCCTCTTCTCCCAGTCCCTCTCCCTAATCTCCCCTCACCTCTAGATCCACTCCTTTTCCATTTCCCTTCCAGAAAGAGCAGGTCTCTCAGGGTTATCAACCAAACATGGCATTACAAGCTACAGGAAGACTAGGCACATCCCCTCACATCATGGCTGGACAAGGCAACCTTGTAAGAGGAGGAAAATGGTCCCAGGAGCAGACAAAAGAATCAGAGGACAGCGCCCACTTTCATTGTTAGGAGTCCCATGGGAACACCGAAGCACACAATCATTGCATGTGTGCAGGGAACTAGCTCAGGGGTCCGTGAGTGTCTCTGAGCCTCGATGAGTCAGTCCTGCTTAGTTGAGTCTTGTAGCGTCCTTGGTCCCTGTGGCTCTTACAATCCTTCCTCCCCCTCTTCTGGGATTCCCCACCCTCTGCCTGGTGTTCAGCTGTGGGTCTCTGCATCCGTTTCTCTCAGTCGCAGGATGAAGCCACTCTGGTGACAATTGTGAACCTTGAACTTTTGATCCTCTTGTCCCCTTCTCACCTCCTGAGTGCTAGGATTTGTTTGTTGTTTGGTTGGTTTTTTCAACACAGGACTTTTCTATGTAGCCCTGGCTGTCCTAAAACTTGCTCTGTAGACCAGGCTGGCTTTAAACTCACAGAGATCCACTTGCCTCTGCTTCCTGAGTGCTGGGACTAATGGTGTGAACCACCACTGCCTGTTCTAGGGTTAGGTGTCCACCACAACGCCTGCCCTGTGTGTGCAGTCCTGGAGCTTGAACCAAGGGTATTGTTCATGCTAGACACCACTCTACCAACCAGGCCTCTCCTCCATCCCCGATGGCGTCACTTTTCACTTTATACTTTCCTGAACAGTTTAAAAGTACCTGCAATCATTTATTATTATTTCAAAAGAGAAATATGGAGGACTGGAGAGTTGGCTCTGTGGTTAAGAGCACTTACTGCTGTTACAGAGAAGCCAGCCTCAGTTCCCAGCACCCTCCTGTCACTCCAGGTCCAGGGGAATCCAAACCTTTCTTTTGTCCTTGGCAGGCAGTGCATACATATGGTATATCTATATTCAGGCACCCACACACACAAACAGATAGATAGATGGATAGATAGATAGATAGATAGATAGACAGACAGACAGACAGACAGATAGATAGAAAGATAGATAGAGCAAGCAGATTCTTTTTTTTTTTTAAGTGGAATATGCCCAGCTCAGTTAGTAGTTAGGTAGGCACGCACGAGCCTCGCTCCTGTGTCCTTAACCCTTGACTCTTCTCTGCAAGGCCATTCTCAGTCCCAGGAGGATGTTGACTGTCTGCCCTACTTTCCATGTGCTGTTCTGCAGTCCACGTCAGCTGCCTAAGCAGCAGGTTCCCAGTGGCTAGTCAGCTGGAACTGCTTCTAGAAACAAACAGGAAGGACTCATAATACCCCATTGGCCTCACTGACAGAAAAAAGTTAAACCACAAAATGTTGGAGGAAATGTCATGCTATCAATACCCCTGTCTCTTCCTGGATCTGGTGGTAGGCTGGACTCGGGGTGCTCTGAAGGACCTTCTTCTGTGCGTGTAAGAGGCTGCTTCCCTGGCAATTTGCCTCTTTCTTGGTTAGGTTCCAGCTATGTCAGCTAAATTCTGATGATCTTGATCCTCTGAGTCACACTGGAGCTCTCTGTGGACCAATAGGAAGCCTCACCATTCCCTTATGGGAGAAGCTCAGGACAAAGGTGGATTGCCAGAGAAAGGCAATGGAATAAGTAAGAGCTGCAGTGGACCATAGTCAGCCAGTCTCTGCTCAGATGCTCATTAACGTGTGACTTCAGGTAAATGATGTCACCTGCCTGCAAGTTTCTTCATCTGTGGGACGGAAGGCAGGTGATAAACATCTTTGCCTCATAGGCTTGGGTGCATTCCATATAAGGCTTAGTGCTACCACCCTTTAATCCCACCACTTGGGAGGCAGAGGCAGGTAGATCTCTGAGTCCCAGGACAGCCTGGTCTACAGAGTGAGTTCGAGGACAGCGGAGGCATGCTCAGTAAATGCTCTTGTTAGTGTGTTGATCCATATTTTCTGTGAGTTTGGACTCCGAGGGATAAGGCAAGCAGTTATACCCTTGCAATCCCAGCACTTGGGAGATAGAGGAAGATCAGCTACTTAGCCAGTTTGAGGCCAGCCTGGGCTTCATTATGAGACCTTGTATCAAGACAGAACAGAACAAAACAAAACCCAAAACAACAATAACAACAACGACAAAATATCTAGGCCTCAGAGTCAGGCTGTGCCACTCAGGTCTCCAACGCTTCCTAACCTGTGAGTGAGTGACTTTGGGTAGCCCCCTTTGCTTCTTGATTTTCTCATTAGCAAAATGAATATCAGGATTCCTATTTCACACGGATCTTGCAAAGATGATCTAAGATAAATGCATATAAAACAGTGTGGAGCCTGGAGTCTTGGTGTTAGGGAACGGGGCTGATTTGACTACAGTACAGTGAAAAGCTTCCTGTAAAGGACACTGAGTTCAGTCAGGCATGGTGGCTCCTAGTCTCAGCACTTGGAGGTGAAGGCAGAATTAGGAATTCAGGACCAGTCCTGGCTATATACAGATTTCAAAGCCAACCTGGGCTACCTACAACTTTGTCTTTTAAAAAAGACCAGAGAGATAGATAACTCATGGGTCAAGCATTTGCTGCTCCATCTTGACAACCTGAGTTCAGTTCCTAGAACCAAACCTAAAGGTGGAAGAAAAACTGACTTCACACAATTGTCCCTTGACCTCCACAGAAATACCACATCTCTATCATATACACACATGATTATAAATAACATTTAAAAGTAAAAGAGGAATATGGGTTTGTTTTCTTCTTCCTCCTCCACTTCTTTATCCTCCTCCTCCTTCATCGGAGATTCTCTGTGTAGTCCTGGCTGTCCTAGAATTTGTTCTGTAGATCAGGCTGCCCTTCTGTGCCTACCCACCACACCCCCAGTGCTGGGATTAAAGGCATGAACCACTAACAGGCTATTAAGCCATTTTCTAAATCCCTCCCTGTACTCTTCTCCAAATACTGAGGGTCCGAGCCACTGGTTCCATCTTGAATCTTGGTTCTTCCTAACTTCACAGCCTCCTTCTCAGTCTGCCAGCTTCTTTTTCTCTCCCTGCCCAGACCTCTCATTAGTCCAATTAATAAATCACTGCTGTCATAACAGACCTGGGATTGGGGTCCCTTGGGGATAGGCATTATCCTGGGGAAGTGAAATGGTTGGGGGAAGTCACAGAGACATTCTCATTTTCATAGGGAGTGGACCTGGGGACGCGGGGTTGGCAGTAGATGAACCTCCCAGGGCCCAGGTCTCTAGGGACACCATCAGGATAATCATTGAGGACTTTATTATACAGTGAATGTCTGTCAATTTGGCAGAACACTGGGGCCTAAAGAGGGACAGGAAGGCTCTGGCCTGGAGCTAATAACCAACCTCAGGCTTTTGGCTTTCTTCCATGCTCTGGCCTTCAGCTTCACATTCATACAATCACGCACACAAGTTCCCTCAGTGTTCTGTCAGCTGAAGGGTTGTGGGTATGTTTCCAGCCTGAAAGGCCAGTAGACAGGACGAAGCTAGGAGGGCCCAGGAACGCATGAGTGCGTCTGCTGATTGCTGAGAATAACCAAACTCTAAGGTTCCCAAGAGTCCCCTAACCATCACTACACCCAGAAAGCTCGGTTCTCTCTTAACTTTGACAGGGTAAAGGTGCAGGTCTGAGGGCTGTTGAGATGATAGCTCAGCAGTTAAGGGCACTGACTGCTCTTCCATTCCCAGCAACATGGTGGCTCGCAACCATCGGTAATGGGATCTGATGCCCTCTTCTGGTCTGAACACACACACACACACACACACACACACACACACAAAGAAAAAGGAGCAAGCAAGATGCACTCAGAGACTCAAGCAGCCCAGGGTCTGGCTGACATCACGGGTGCAAGATGGAAATTAGCATCTTCAACCCTTTCCCTACACCCTTAAAGCATGAAACCAGAATTTATGCCAAGGATGAGGGATGGACCAGAAATCAAAGGACATGGCTTGGTGGGAAGCTGGTCTGACCCTCTTTCCTCCAGTTATTATATCACGCTCTTTCTTGGGTTTGTGTCTGGGGAAACTGAGTTGGCATCACACTCCTCGTGCTGACACCTGGTTACTACCTGCTACGCTGTCAACACTCTTATTCACCACCTAGAATTATGAGCTTCTGTGCTGGCCCCAACTCAAGAAGCATGAAGAATGCCAGTGTTTTCTTCCTCTTAGTTCTACGCAGCCACAAACCACCTCAAACCACCCACAGTGTTCATAATAGACTTTCTGTAGATCTCAAAGGGTAGTTTTGTATTCTCTCTCTCTCTCTCTCTCTCTCTCTCTCTCTCTCTCTCTCTCAGGGGTAAATACTGTCGCCGCTGAGCCAATCTCTTTCAGCTAGCTTTCACAGCATCTCAGCTGTGTTTCCTCTCTGCCATAGACTCTGTGAAGCCGGCACTCCCACCCTACACCCAAATACCGTGTAAAGCATGACTCTTAAATAGTTAACCAAATATATTTATGTATGTAAACTCCAAATTACATAATGCCAACTTACAATGATAAAGTCTTATCCTGATTTTCTAACCTCTCCAAAATACCAGAAATACGTCTGAAGCCATCTGGATATTCGTGTGGACCTCCCCCTCCCCACCCCTCCCGCTTCCCTTAGCTCCTCCTCCTCTTCCTCTCTCTCCTCCAATCACTGACCTCTCACTACCTCAATGTGAATGGATAGGAAATATCTTGCAACACTTTCTTCCTTTCTTTTTTAGTTTTTTGAGACAGGGTTTCTGTGTAGCCCTGGCTATCTTGGAACTTACTGTGTAGACCAGGCTGACCTCAAACTCTGAGATCTGAGTGCCTCTGCCTCCTGAGAGCTGGGTTTAAAGGAGTACACCACCACACCTGGCTTGCTCCCTCCCCCCTTTTTTTTCTCTTTTAGACAAGGTCTTTCAGTGTGGCCCAGGCTGGCCTAAGAATTTCAGATCCTCCTGTCTCAGTCTTATGTACCACTCTGCCTCTGCAAAATCTGGTCCTATTTAAATATTACCTAGGAACTTAGAAACACACGTTCTCGAGCCATAGTCTGGATTTACTGAATCAGAACAATGAGGTTGGCTGTATGGTCTAGCAAAACCAAATCAAATTACAACAAAACAAACAAACAAAAACCACAAGGTTTCGGGATAGTTCTGATATTTGATGAAATCAAAGAGCCTATTTGCTTTGTTTTTAAGGATAACTTGGAAATACTGGTGGCACAGAGATGGCAGGAGACTAAACAAAACTTGACCTGTGAATAAAACTTCACAAAGTATAGTTACTGGAAGGATCTTGTATGGGTTCTATTCCCCTCACCACAGAGTCCTACACAGACGATGACCTCTTCCTCTATCAAGACGGGGTTGCTCCACCCCCAACCCCTGGATCCCTTCTCTCTTTCATCTCTTCCATCCCCTCCTTTTTCTCTTTTTTTGTGTGGTTGAGACATGCAGTTCATGCTAGCCTCAGATTTGATGTGTGGCCGCAAATGACCTTGAATGTCAGATCCTTCTGCTCCTGCTTCTGCCTCTGCACTGCAGAGATTATTGGCAGGTCCCACCACGCCTGGGTTTGTAAGGTGCTGGGGGTGGAACCCAGGGCTTCCCCAGTCCTAGGCAAGCACTGCACCAACTGGGCCCTGTCTCCAGCTCCCTTGCACACCTCCAGACTCGTGCTTGCCTGT
This sequence comes from Apodemus sylvaticus, assembly GCF_947179515.1. Classification (NCBI taxonomy): domain Eukaryota; kingdom Metazoa; phylum Chordata; class Mammalia; order Rodentia; family Muridae; genus Apodemus; species Apodemus sylvaticus. Next base: position 59,332,584 of record NC_067475.1, read on the forward strand.
GGCCTCTGCTTGCAGCAGTGTTTGCTGCCTTCTCTGTGCATGCTTAGAACTCTGCTGCTTTGGCTGTGCTGTGCTTATTGTTGGCAGTTTGTTTTTCCCGGTCACGATGGAGTGTGGATAGCTGTCCTCACTAATGCTACTGCCCCTTGCTGTTTTCTAGCGGGTGGCTGCTGGGTGGCTGCTAAGCTTTCCTATGGAAAGGCATGCTGTAGTTAACACTCATGTGTCCCGACCTATCTACCAATGTACAGGGCTTTCTCTAGGATGTGAATACAGTGTTGGGTCTGTTGTTGGTATTTGGGATTTTGAGTTGGTATTTCACATCATCAGCTTCTCTAGATCTTCTGAAGGGACTTTCCGAAGTGACTGTGGTTTTGGGCTACTTAGTAACACTCTATCTAAGCAAAGGAACTTTAAATGTCCCCAAATCAACGGAGAAAGATAACTCAAACACACAATAGAAAATTTAAGAGGAACCCTGAATGGTGTGGAGACTGTGAGTTCTCCCAGAGGCTCTGGTGGAAAAGCATGCTATCTAACTAGGCACTATTGGGAGACAGTGGGATGCATCTGAGGTGGGGACAGGTGGGAGGTCTTCAGGTCCTTGGGGACAGTGGATCCCAGGCACTTCTTCCTCCTTTTCTCTTTGCCTCCTGGCCATGAGATAAGCACTTATGCTTTACCACGCCCTCCTGCTGTAGCGTGCCAAAGCCACAGGGCCACATAAACTTCTGAAACTTCAATAACTAGATGCCAGCATTAACCATTTTTATAACTTGTCTATTGCAGATGTTTGTTGTCCAGATGAAAAGCTGAGTAACACTCTTGGAGGTGTTTCTCGCTTGATAACATCTAACTACTTCAAAATGAAGAAGAGCTGTAGTGCACACCTGTGAAGAACAGCTGTAGTGCACACCCGTGAAGAACAGCTGTAGTGCACACCCGTGAAGAAGAGCTGTAGTGCACACCCGTGAAGAACAGTTGTAGTGCACACCCGTGAAGAACAGCTGTAGTGCACACCCGTGAAGAACAGCTGTAGTGCACACCCGTGAAGAACAGCTGTAGTGCACACCCGTGAAGAACAGCTGTAGTGCACACCCGTGAAGAACAGCTGTAGTGCACACCCGTAATCCCTGCATGCAAGAGTCTGAGCAAGTGGATGGTCATGAAGTTACACTCAGCCTAGCTCACAGAGTGAGTTCTAGGCCACAGATTACAGAATGAGACCCTGTCTCAGATACAGAGATTGTCTGGGTTACAGTGTGAGACCAAGCTATTCACAGAAAGAAAGATAGAAAGCAAGAGAGAGAGAGAGAGAGAGAGAGAGAGAGAGAGAGAGAGAGAGAGAGAAAGATAGATAATAGCTGTAGGTAGTTTGAGCTATAGTGTCAGACTATATAGGTAGGCATATAGACAGACAGATAGCTGGATAGATGGACAGACGGACAGGTGGACAGATAGATAACAGATATAGATAGTCTAGGCTACAGTGTGAGACTACAGGTAGGTAGGCAGATAGATATAATAAAAACACCAGGGATGGTGGCACATACTTAAAATCCTAGCCTTGAGAGATGGAGGGAAGGATGATCAGGACTTCAAAGCCAGCCTCAGCTACATGGCAAGTTTAATTCTAGCCTGGGCTACATGAGTCCTTGTCTTAAAAAAATTAAAGAGAATATATAATAGAATATGGAAGCACCCAGGGCCTTGCCCGTGCTAAGTAATCCCTCTTACACTGACCTTCACCCCAGCTTTGACTCACACTTTGGATAATGGAAGAAACGTATGACAAACGTCCAGCTTTGAAGGCAATTAGAGAAATGCAAATTACAATATAATAAAATCAGGGCTGGAGGGGTGGCTCAGTGGTTAAGAGCACTTGCTGCCCTTGCCACACCCGCGGCTCTTAAAGTTGACCCAGGTTTAGCACTCAGCACACATGTTCAGTGGCTCACAACCAGCAACTGCAGTTCCATGGAATCTGGTGCCCTCTGCTGTCCACTGGGGAATCTGCATGCATGTGGTACACATACAGACAAATAGACACACACACACACACACACACACACACACGCACATTAAAAAAAAAAAAAAAAACCTTAAACGAACAAGCAAACAAAGGACTGGCAAAATTAACAACGCTCAGCAATGCCAAACAGAAGCAACAGGAACTCTCTTTTGTTTGTAGTCTGTTTTCTGAGAGAGGGTCTCAGGTAGATCAGGAGACTGGGTTCAAACTCGATATGTATCTGAGAACGACCTTGAACTTTTGATCCTCATGCCTCTGCCTCCTCTGTGTTGGTGTTACAGGTATGATGCAAGCACCCCAGGCTTTATGCCATGTTGAGGATCAACCCCAGGACTTTTAAAACCGGCAAGTATTCTATCGACGAGCTCCGTTCCATTGCTAGCCCCCAAACAGGAATGCCTGCACTCCATTATTCTAATTACTTGCCCCCCTTTTCTTTCCTTTTTAAAATGTATTTCTTTATTTATGTAGGTAGAGTCTTTCTATGTAGCTCTAGCTGTCCAGGAGCTCTTTATGCAGACAAGCCTGGTCTCGAACCACAGATTCACCTGCCTCTGCCTCCTCAGTGCGAAGAGGAAAGGTGTATGCCACCTTAGATGTTTTAAAAACTTTTAGGGCTTTAAAAATATAAACTCGACAGCCAGGCTTGGTAGGTAGTGTATACCTTTAATCCTAGCACTCAAGAGGAAGAAGGAGTGTCTCTGTGAGCTCCAAGCTAATCCAGTCTACACAGTGAGCTTCAGGACACTCAGGATTCCTTAGAGAGACCCTGTCTCAAAAACACAAAATAAAACAAACAAAAAAGAACAAAACAAACCAACAACAAACCAAACCAGAACGAAAAACAAAGCAGAGGAGATTGGGAAGGGTGCTCAGCTCCAGGGTGTAATTGTTGAGGCGTGGAGAGCGTCTTTCAGGGACAGGAAGTAAGCAGGCTTTCTCCCACCTTCTCCACCAGCGCACAAGGACATTTTCAACATTTTTCTTCTCAAAGTTTTGCTTCTCTCATTTACGTTTTTTATCAGAATTTTGTTTTCTTTTTGATTTGGTTTTTTTTTTTTTCGAGACAGGGTTTCTCTGTGTAGCCCTAGCTGTCCTGGAACTCACTCTGTAGACCAGGCTGGCCTTGAAATCAGAAATCCACCTGCCTCTGCCTCCCAGAGTACTGGGATTACTGGTGTGCGCCACCACCGCCCGGCTAGAATTTTGTTTTCATTGCAGTGTGAGTAGAGTCTATTTTTTTTTTCTTTCCAGACAGGGTTTCTCTCTGTATTCCTGGCTGTCCTGGAACTCACTCTGTAGAAGAGGGTGGCCTCGAACTTAGAAATCTGCCTGCCTCTGCCTCCCAAGTGCTGGGATTAAAAGCATGTGTCACCACTGCCCGGCTCTAATTTTGTTTTAGGATATATATATATATATATATATATATATATATATATATATATATATGCATATGTATATATATGTATGTATGTATATATGTATGTATGTATATATATGCATGTATATATACATATAAGTATATATATGTATGTATATATGTATATGTAGTTCCAGTGTGTGCATACATATACATACATACCAGGGCCTCATGTATGCTAGACAACTGCTTTACCACCAGCTACACTCCAGCCCTTACGGTGTGTGGTCAGTTGCTTGGTAATGTGATCTTTGGCAATACATTTCCTATATCACCTTTATACAGACTTTAATTCTGTACCCTTTCTCTGACTATTTGTTTACCTACATCCTTCTTCCTTCCTTTTTTGCTAGCTAAGACCTTGTTATGAGTCTTGTTTTCTGGAAGGATAAGTCCTTTGGTCTTTTTACTTTTATAGTATTGGTAATTGAACTTAAGGCCTTGCGCATTCTAAGCAAGGAATAACTCCTTAGCTGAGTTACATGCCTAGCTCATTTTTATTTTTTTATTTTGAAACAGAAATAAAAGCCCAGTTAATGCCCTGGTTAGCCTTAAACTCACTCTGTAGTTCAGGTTAGCCTTGAACTTGTGGTTCTTTTGTCCCAAACTCCTGAGTGCTGGGATTACACCAGCTGGGACAGAGCCATCGGGCCTGAGTTTCTGTCCGATTTTTGTTTACAGAGACAAGCTCTCCATACATGTTAATTACTAAGGCTGGCCTGGAACTCACTGTCTATAGCTGAGGCTAGCCTCCAGCCTGCAATAATCCTCCTGCTGAGTCCTGAGTACAAGGATTATAAGTGTGTTCCACCAAACCCAGGGTTTTTTTTTTTGTTTGTTTGTTTGTTTTGTTTTTGTTTTGGCCAGGCTCTCATGTAGCATAGGCGTTGGACTCAGACTGGCTGTGTATTGAAGGCTGTGAATTTCTAATACTCCTGCTTCTCTGCCTCCCAGATGCTGGGATTTTAGGTATGTGCTACTGTGCTTACCTGTTTTATTTTTATTTTTTTTTTAAATAGGGTCTAATTATGTAGCCCTGGTTGGCTTGGAATTCGATATGAGAACACTAGAGCCTACATGGTAGAAGAAGAGAACCAGTTCCTGTAAGTTGTCTTCCGATTTTCACATGCACTCTGTGCCACACACAATAAATGTAATAAAACAGAAACGCGCTGGAGAGATGGCTTAGCAGTTAAGAGCCCTGACTGCTCTTCCAGAGGTTCTGAGTTCAATTCCCAGCAACCACATGGTGGCTCACAACCATCTGTAATGGGATCGGATGCCCTCTTTGGGTGTCTCTGAAGAGAGTGACCGTTTATTCACATACACAAAATAAATAACTAAATCTTAAAAGAAACAAAACAGCTGAACAGGGAAAAGTATATAATGCTCTCAGACTGAAAGACTTATTTCTATAAAGATGTCAAGTTCCATGGTGATGACTCATAGATTTAGTATAATCCTAAGAAAACCCCATTCTGCATGACACTGCAAGGTGAAAATAACAGGAAAGACACTGTTGGGGTGAAAATTGTAGAAGAACTGGCTGGGCCAGCTATTGAGAAAAATTTGAAGGCTACTATAATTTAAAGATATAGTACTGCCCCATGGAGAGTTCATATGACTTTTGATACATATCAGATGTTTAATTAGATACTTAATTTAAGACATAGAACTTCAGAGTAGTGATGAAAGGCAGAAGCTTCACTGAATGAAGCTAAGCTCTCTGGATTGTCACAGGAGAGAAAAAAAGAACTTAGATCTTTTTTCTTTTCTTTCTTTTTAATTTTTTTGTGTGTGGGTTTCTCTGTGTAGCCCTGGCTGTCCTGGAACTCACTCCCCAGACCAAGCTGACCTAGAACTCAAGATCTGCTTGCCTCTGCCTCCTTAGTGCTGGGGTCAAAGACATGTGATACCTGGGTCTTTTCTTAATCATCTGCAAAAATCAATACAAGGCTAGGGAGACTGTTTATGAGATAAAGGCACTTGTCCAAAGCTGATGACCTTCGTTCAGTCCCTAGAATCCACAAAAGGATGAAGTGAGAGATCTCCTTGACAAGGATGTCCACTCTGACCTCTGTGCTAGAATATTGGCACGCACACCGCCTCCGCCGCCACCGCCACCACCACCACCACCACCAAATATCAGATAACACATATAACAGTCAGTGGTTGGAGAGATGGCTTATTGGTTATGAGCACTGGGTGCTTTTCCAGAGGATCCAGGTTCAATTCCCAGAACCTGGAGGGTGGCTTACAACAAATGGCCCGTGACTCTATTTTGAGGAATTCAATGCCCTCTTCTGGCCTCTGTGGGCACTGCATGCACATGGTATATAGACATATATGCAGACAAAACATCTATATACATAGAAATAAATTTTAAATCAATCCCAGACCAAAAATAATATGCAAATCTATTAAGGTTTTGGAGGGGAATTATCAGAGACTATTTTTTCACTTTGGACTAGAAGTGGATGATGTAACTAATTTTTTAAGATGTAAAATAGTCATTAACCAGAAAAGAATAAGAAATTTAGCTATATTAAAATAAATTTGCCGGGCTGGAGAGATGGCTCAGTGGTTAAGAGCACTGACTACTTTTCCAAAGGTCCTGAGTTCAATTCCCGGCAACCACAGATGGCTCATAACCATCTGTAATGGGATCCTATGCCCTCTTCTGGTGTATCTGAAGATAGCAACAATGTGCTCATATACATAAAATAAATAAATAAATCTTAAAATAAATTTGCCAGGCATGGTGATGTATGCCTGTGACCCAAGCACTCACGAGGCTGAGACGGAATGCTCTTGAGTTCAAGGCCACCTGGGACTATAGAGTGAGACTCCCATGCTATAAAAATATAAGTGGAGTTGGCCTGGGTAGAGAGATGGCGAGGCAGTTAAGAACACTGGCTGCATCCCACAGAAACACAGGTTTGATCTCTTGCATCCACAATTTTCTGTGAGTCTCAGTGGATCCTGTGCCTGTTTCTGGTCTCCTCAGGAACTGCATACATGTGATACACAGATAATACATGCTAGCAAAACACACACATTGAAAAAAAACCAGGGCCTGGAGAGATGGCTTAGCTCTTGTTCCTCTTCCAGAAAGCCCTAGGAGGCCAGCAGAGGGCATTAGAATCCACGGGGCTGAATTTCATGCTGTCCAGTGTGTGTGCTGGGAACTGAACCCTGGTCTTCTGCAAGAGCAGTATGTGCTTACTTAACAACTGAGCCATCTCTTCTGTTCCCAAAGTGTACATTTTTGATGAAGTCCTATATCTCTATCATTTTTCTGGCTTCACATTTTGCTTCAATGATAATAAATAGCAGTTGCTGTTAATTTTCATGGTCATGTTTACTGGGAGAAGAAGGGAGAAGACGCTGAAGGAGACAGCTTTCTAAAAGTCCTAAGCAGTAGACAAGCACACGAAGACAGTCAGAAAAATAATTCTAACCCAAAGGTATGACATGGATGGAAATGGTGTGTGTGTGTGTGTGTGTGTGCGCGCGCGCGCGCACACATGCGCGTGTATAACCGCCAGTGTGCTTATGGAGATGAGAGGACAGGGACTCGCAGGAGTCTGTTATCTCATTCTACCAAGTGGGGTCTGCGGATCCAACTCAGGTTGATACACTTGGTGGCAAGACTATTATTGCTAAAGCATCTTACGCACCCTGTTTTTCTTTTCTCCTCTTCTTAGATACAAAGTGTAACTATGCAGATAAGACTGAACGGGGGACTTGGGTTCAAATTCCCAAGGAGTGCTGGGATTGCAGGTGTACTGGTCCATACCTGGCTTGCAAAGTCTTTGAAAAGTATAAACACACTACACATCAGTGAGCCATTACTGATATGTTCAATCTTACTCATTTTGTAGGTAACACACAGCGGAGAGAGCACACAAGGTAGCTAGATTCCGCTGTTCCCAGTAAGTCTTTACTTCAGGATAATTTCCTTCCAGCCTTCACTTTGTTGATTGACTAAAAACCACGAACAGAAACCAGAAAACCCACATCCCCAAACCAACCCTTTATCTATTTGTCCCACTTGTTTTCCTGAAGATGAAACAATATTTTTCCAAACCCAGGAAAGAATTTTCCTTAGAGACAATTATTGAACTCCAGGCTACAGTAGAAGCTGGAGGTGTACCGACTAAATAGTGCTTCTGCCAATGGGAACTTGAAGTCCTTTCCCAGTGACAGCGTGCCTTGCTCGGGGAGTACTAGCTGCCACATTTTTTCAGGGCATGGAGTACATGCCGCAGAGGCCACCCTGGTTGGGCTCCGCAGGCCGATGTGGTCGAAGTTAGGCTTGGATCCCGCACTCATTTGCGGCTGCGGTTTGGAAGATAGCCCTTCTGCCATTCCCTTCTCCTGGAACCTACAGAATAGGTCCTTCTCACTACTACAGCAGATCAACCCGCTGTGAAATTTGGCGCTCTGGGTTTCGCACTGCCATTCTATTTTAAGGACCTAGTGCGCCCACAAGCGGAGGAATAGCTGCAGAACTGCAGAAGAAGCTTTGAAAAAGAGAAAGGGCCACCGTAATGCTCGCCTCCTAGGGGGCGGGGCTATCCTAGGCCTCGCCCCTCTCAGAACCCAGTTTCCGACGCAATCTCATCCTGGGGCTCCGATTGGCTGGCTCCTGAGCGTGAGGACGTTGCGTTGCGGGGCGGGGCAGACGAGTGGTGTCTGTCAGGGTTTCAGCTCTACGCCCCCGACCGCCGCCCCCTCCCCTGCGGTCGCGTAGTTTCCTCTCGCCTGCTCTGAGAAGGGACAGGTGACGGCCCGGGCTCCTGTGGCGGTTCAGCCTCCGGGCGCCTCTCCTCTACCGAGTCTCTGAGCTAGCCGCAGTCCTCGAGCAGGTCCCGGCCGGGGGAAGATGGCGGCCGCGCCCCGCGGCGTCTGGGAGCAGCGGCGCCGGGGCTGTGGGTTGAGACCCCTCGCACGGTTGCTCATCCTTGCGCAGGCGCTGCGGCTGCTGCCCGCTGCCCGGGCCGGCCTGTGCCAGGCGCCCTGCTCCTGCCGTCTTCCTCTGCTGGACTGCAGTCGCAGGAAGCTGCCGGCGTCCAGCTGGAGGGCACTGTCGGGCCCGCTGCCCCCCTACATCTCCAGCCTGTGAGTAGAGGGCCCGAGGGCGCGGTCGCCAGCGAGTTCGGCAGGGAGCTGTCCTATTGAGATTGTGAACTTTGAATGTTCGGGGTTTCCCGGTACTCTTGGGAAGATAGGGGTTAAGATCTGGGGTCCTAGGGGATCTGTGACGTTCCGGACTGGAGATGTTTAGTGTTGGACTCACGTGTTCTGAGCAGCACAGCTGAGACTGGATGGCTGTGGGTCGGGTCCAAGTGCTAAGCCCTCTTTGGGCTACATATATATATATATTTTTATTCCAGCTTGACTGGTCCTTGGGCACGTGATGCAAACACGATCTCTCCCAAAGATACAGGAGCTCTCTTTGTCCCCAGTTCTCCCATCGGCTCATTGTATGTTTCAGTTTTGATACCTGACTTCTTGATAGGGTTGAAAACCTCTGCATGCATAAGGAAGATCATTGCTGATCCCTAATATTTTTGTAAGAGCAGTATTCTTTAGTAATCAGTTTAAAGAAGGGATTTTTGTTTCTTCCCAAATCAGCGATACTTTGTTTTCACTATGTTACTTTGAGTCAAAGAACCTTCATATCAGATCTCTTTGTTTATGAGTCCAGTGCAGTGGTTGAGTGGATTCTGGAGTCTCTAGCTCTGACTTTAAATCCTGACAAAACTTGTATTAGCTAGTGGCACTTGGAGAGCTCACTGGTCTGAGTCAGTAGGTATTAAATACAACAGTAGATCTTAAATACAGCAATTATGAGACTTCTTAGCCACCAACATACAGTTATGTCTCTGCCACTAACTGATCAACATGCTTATTAATTGACTTCTAGAGTTACCTCTGAAAAAGACTTTTCACCAAAAATAGTTTTGTGATATCATTAAAATACAAAGACTGGTTAGGTTCTCACTGGAAATAGAATACAGATAGAACATCTGTATTGTAGAGGTTAAGTATACATTTGCAGAATGTATTTATAGGTTAGCATAGATAGGAAAGAAGCCAATTCCTATATTCATTGAGAAAATTAGTAACTGCTACAGTTAGTATAGAATTGCAATATAGTAATACAGTTTCTATCATTTTTGCGGTGGTTATATCTATAGCTTATTCTGGTTTAACTCAGACATTAGTATTATCATATAGCATAGTCTGAATTAGACTAGGCATACAGTAGGTGCCTTTTTGAAGAAATTGCTGAGACAGCTACCTGATTATGATAGACTGAATCTGACATAGTATGACTTAATGTAACTAATTGAAATAAATGTGTCCTGCTTTTGAAGATCCTTCATTGAGACTTGCCAAGTGTGTTTGTTTAGTATGCATGAAGCTCTGTGTTTGAACACTAGTGCTAAAAAATAATAAAAAAAATCATTAGTAAGTATATAGTAATTATAAGTAATATTACCAAAGATGCAAATTGTCAGAAGCAAACTGACATTTAGTTGGTTTTATTTATTTATTTTTGTCTTTTCCCTCTGGTGTTTTGAGAGGAGATACTGCTAGGTAGCTCAGGATGACAAACTGTCTATCCTCCTGCCTCAGCTTACTGACTGTTGCCCACTATTCCCATATTGCATTCAGAAAATTGAAATTAAAATGAAATTGGCATTTTTAGTTGAAGTGAAATGCCTTGAAGAACAATTCTCTTATAGTCGACTATTTTGAATATAGTTTCACTAAAATATCAAACCACAGGCAGAATGCAGCCATGTTCTTTGTCAGAGTGTAATTTGAGTGGGCTCTAGTTTGATTGCCTCTAGAGTCCTTGTTCTCTGAAACTGAATGAGCATGGTGTCTACTGCTTATATTATCAGCATTTTGGCGGTAATGTATGGCTCACTAACTTCTTAACATTCTAGGGCTTTTCTAACCCAAAGCTTAAAATTCTGCTAATTTCCTCTTGCAAACCAGTTCTAAGATCCACAGAACAATGATCATCCTATTGTAACAACAGCCTCACTTCTTAGTGTGGAATTTTTATATTAGTTACTTTTCTTTCTTTCTTTCTTTCTTTCTTTCTTTCTTTCTTTCTTTCTTTCTTTCTTTCTTTCTTTCTTTCTTTCTTTCTTTCTTTCTTCTTTCTTTCTTCCTTCCTTCCTTCCTTCCTTCCTTCCTTCCTTCCTTCCTTCCTTCCTTTCTTTCTTTCTTTCTTTTTTTCTTGGTTTTTCAAGATAGGGTTTCTCTTTATAGTCCTGGCTATCCTGGAACTCATTCTGTAGACCAGGCTGGCCTCCAACTCAGAGATCAGCCTGCCTCTGCCTTTTAAGTGCTGGGATCAAAGTCATGGGCCACCACTGTTACTTTTCTTGTTGCTGTGACCAATTATCTGACACACACATCAACTCAGGGGAGGAGTTTTGGCTTATGTCCTAAGAGATGCAGTCTGTTACAGAAAGGAAGACTCCACGGCAGAAGGAACATGCAGTGGCTTGCTTACAGCTAGATGGAAGAGGAAACAGGTTTTTTTTTTTTTTTTTTTTTTTTTTTTTTTTGTTGTTGTTGTTGTTGTTGTTTGAGACAAGGCCTTTCTAAGTAGTCCAGGCTTAAACTCTTATTTTTCCTATTTTTGCCTCCTGAGTGCTGGGATCATTCTGTGAATCATGTTGGACACTAATATATCTGTAGTTTTTGATTTGTGTCATAATGTTGATGCTTAAAAGTTTTGGACTTTAAGGATTTTGGATTTCTCAGTGAAGCAGTATAGAACAAAATCAGAACAGGGAAGTGGGAAGGGTTGGGTGGGAAAACAGGGGGAGGGAAGGGGACTGATGGGACTTTCGGGGAGTGGGGGTCCAGAAAAGGGGAAATCATTTGAAATGTAAATAAATATATCAATAAATTTAAAAAAAAAAGGATTTTGGATTTCTGGTTAGGAATATTCAATTTATATTTAAATTCTTCCTAGTTATTCTGATATTCAGTATTAATGGGGAAGCACTTAGCCAAACTAGCTATAGTGTGCTAGGGCCTTGTGCCTGCTATGCAAGTCCCGTAAGCTCTGTCCCCAGCCCAAATTGTCATTGCTTCTCAAATGCCAATTTAGGAGATCTGTATTTTGTTTAATTTTTCAAAATTCCCTTGTGCTTTGGAAGACCCACAGATTCATTTTTATTAAAAATACTTTGTGAGGAGCTAGAGAGAAAGCTCTGCGGTTAAAAGCACTGTCTGCTCTTGTGGAGGGTAGGGTTCCCAGCACTCAGGCAGCTCACAACCATCTGTATCTCCAGTCCTGGGGATCCGAGGCCAGGGCTCTACTGAGAAACCCTGTTTCAAAAAACCAAGGGGAGCGGGGGATAATCACATAGTTTTCTAATGCTTGAAAATACATTTCTCTCATCTTAGTAAATAGCCTTTTAAAATGGATAAATTTTTATTTTTAATGTGTATGTTTCTCTGTCTGTCTGTCTGTCTGTGTACATATAAGTGCCTGGAGACCAGAGGTATTAGATCTTCATGAAGTAGGACATTGTAAGCTGCTAGGAATTGAATTCAGGTCTCTGGGAGAGCACTATGTGCTCTGAGGTGCTGACCATCTATCTACCCCAATCTTTTGTTTGTTTTTTTTTTGGGGGGGGGTTGATTTTTTTGAGACAGGGTTTCTCTGTATAGCCCTGGCTGTCCTGGAACTCACTCTGTAGACCAGGCTGGCCTCGAACTCAGAAATCCGCCTGTCTCTGCCTCCTAGAGTGCTGGGATTACAGGCGTGCGCCACCACCACCCAGCTATCTACCCCAATCTTATAGTTCTGAATTTTTGTAGGGAGGCAATGTATTATGAGATTATGAGATTGTCTTTTCACATTATTTTGAGGCAGAGACTCTCAGTTAAACCAAGATCTAGCTAGCTTGCTGGGGGGAACCCCTGTCTCTACCCTTGGAGACTGGAATTATAGATGGGCCACCATACCCACCCAATGTTTATGTGGGTTCTGGGGACCTGAACTCCAGTCTTGAACTTGCCACGTGCTTTTAACTGCAGAGCCATCTTCCTAGCCCTGCTGTATTCTTTAAAGGGTGTCGTAAGCCTAATGAGAAACTGGCATTTAACCAATGAAGAAAGAGCATATTAAAAGCTTAGCAAAAATGTTTTTAAGAAGGGCTTTTAATGTGTTCTTATATTTTCTTTTATGTGCCAAAGTAGATGACTCAACTAATTCTCTATTACTCTAGTCATGAAAAATGTTAGGATGTTCACTTGAGACAAATTAAAATCAAAGCTATTTAAATAATTTTACCCCAACCAAATTACTACATTTGTATTTAGGACAATCTCCAGAAGAGTGGAATAGTTTTTGTACTTAACTTTTATTTTTCCATTCTGTTTTTGTTTTGTCAAGACAGGGTTCTCTGTGTAGCCTTGGCTGGCCTTGATTTACAGAGCAGGCTGGCCTTGAATTCACAGAGATCTCCCTGCATCTGCCTCCTGAGGTAAACTTTATCATTATTATTTTTTAAAGGAATGTGCTTCTGCTTCTGTTACCCCCCACAAAAAAAGACTGTAATTCTGTTATTTGTAAAATAATTGGCAGGATAGATAACTAGTGATGAGCAGTTTTAAAATTAAGCAATAAACAGTTCACCATCAGAAACTGCACCATAATAATTGGAAATGAAATGCTATTTCCTATGGGTTTCTCTTGTTTTTAATATTTGTTTCAAAATACTATTATATCTTACTCATATAATTTAGATCTTGGCAAGTTTCACTGGTAAAAGTATAGATAATCCTGAGCTTAAGAGTCTTTCTTTGGAAGCAGGCAATGTGGCACATACCTTTTAATTCTAGCACTTGGGAGGCAGAAGTACGTGTGCGTTCAAGGCCGGCCTGGTCTACAGAGGGAGTTCTAGGACTGTCAAGGCTACACAGAGAGACCCTGTCTTAAAAAAACAAAATAAAATAAAAATAAAAAAAATTAAAAAAAAAAAAAAGAGTCTCTCTTTGGGAAGCTGTTAAATCTGGTGCTGGGTTAATTGATGTTACCATTGAGAAGCTAGGAAGGTGGGCCTACGTAGTGGGTAAGAGTGCTTGCTCAGAAAGCAAGGTGACCTGGGTTAAAATCAAATCCCCAGCAGTCATGTGACAGGTGGGCATGGCTGTGCATGTAACACCAGTGTATTGTGGGGAAGATGGTAGATCCCAGGAGCGTGGTAGCCAGCTAGTCTAGGTGAAACGGTGAGCTTCAGGTTCATTTACAGACCCTGTCTTAGAAAGAAGGTGGAGAGATCTGCAAAGATGGCTCAGTAGTTATGAGCTAATTTAAATTCTTCCTACAAAATAATAGAAAACCAAACAAAACATATTTTTGTTTTTAAAATATAATTAATTAATTAATTAATTAATTAAATGTATGTCAGTACATTTCCAGAAGAAGGCACCAGATCCCTTTGCAGATGGTTGTGAGCCACCATGTGTTTGCCGGGAATTGAACTCAGGACCTTTAGAAGAGTAGTCAGTGCTCTTAACCTGAGCCATCTCTCCAGCTCAAAACCTATGTTATAGAGGAATGATATGTTATTATTTTAGTGATGAAAAAGCCAATTGATATGCTTTATAATTAGGTCTTCACTGAATGTTATTTATTTAAATTAAAAAAGTTTTGGTGTGGGTGTGTGCATAGACATGATGTGTGCCTGTGTGGCACATGAGTGTGGAGGTCAGGGAACAACTTTGTAGAGTCTGTTCTCTTCTACTTTGGGTTCCAGGGGTCAAACTTTGATTGTACAACAAGTGCCTTTACCCACTGAGCCTTCTCACCAGCCCTTAAACCAATGTTTTGAATGGTAAGATAGCTTTTTGGGTGTTGCTTGTTTGTTTTCAGATAAGGTCTCCATATGGCACTCTGGTTGGCCTGAGATCCCACTTGCATCCATCTCCTACCCCCAGCTAAGATGGATTGTTTTTAATGTCCATTTCACATTTTAGACTCTTAACTTATAAATATTATAAATAGTCTGATAAAAAGACGTGAATTCAATTGATTCTTAGAAATGCTCACAAATAATGGAAATACCCTAGCTTTCTTTAGAGTATTGGATATAATCAATATAATTTCCAGACTTCTTTTCTTTTTTTTTTTTAAGGCAGAGTCTTGCTTTATATTGTTCAGGCTGTCCTCTATTTTACTGTCTTCCTGCCTTGATCTCTGAGTGCTGGGATTACAAGTATATTACTATACCTAATCCTTATTTTATTTTTAAAGATTTATTATTTTAAATCATGTGTATGGCTCTCCCACCTTCAGTCATAGGTTATCAATAGCTCCTCAGCCAAGCATAGGCAGGGGTGCTCCTCCTCATTGATGCTGGAATTCTGTCTGGCTCAATCTTGTGCAGTTGCAAGTTCGTCAGTATAATAGCCATAGCATGTCTGGAAGTCAGCATTTCACAGTTCTACCATCCACCAGCTCTTACGTTCTCTCCTTACGGCCTCCTTGGTGGTATTCTCTGAGCCTTGGATGAATGGCCGTGTGGGGAGGCTGACAGATGATTCAGCCACAGCTCAGCACTCATGGTTACTTAGGCTCCCCTCTTTGACCAGGTCTGATGAGTTTTTAAACAGTTTTTCCCACTATGATCAGCTATTAAAATAAAATGGAGACATTTAACATGGAAAAGTAAAACTTCTTTTGTCGTACTTAGGAAAAGCCACTGTTGTTTGCTAGATAGGCATTTTACACATGTATGTATCTTTTTCCTTTCTTTTGAAAACACAATTGAAGCCACTTTGTATAAATATGTGTATGCATGTTGCAATTTATCTTGATAGCATGTAGGTTTTGTTTAAGGGGTTTGTGTGTGTGTGTGTGTGAGTGTGTGTGTGTGTACAATAACTCCTTGGTAAGTAGTTTTCCAAAAATATATGATTACATATGTAGACTAGATTCTTAGAAGTTGTATTAATGCATGATTCTGGAATATCAAGTAGCTTGATATCAGTGTGTACCGCAACACGTTGATCAGGTTTTTGGTAGTCTATCGATCTTATTGCTATCTTATGGAGTCAGAGTTTAGAGTCAACATTTAAGATTATGGTTTTGAAACTTTAGGGAGCTTGATAAGTGGTGGTGCATGATAAGTCCCAGTTACTCCAGAGGCTGAGCGAGAATTGCAAGTTCAAGGCCAATCCTAGCAATTTAGTGAGATTCTGTCTTAAAAGTGAAAAAGAGAGGTCTGGAGAGGTGGTTCAGAGGTTAGGAGTACTTGCTGTTCTTACAGAAGAAATGGGTCTAATTCTTAGCAACATGGCAGCTTATAACAGTCTGTAACTCCAGTTCCAGGAGATTCAATACCTAAGATTTATTTATGAATTTGTTTTAATTATGTATGTATATGTGGGGTATATGTATGTGAGTATAGGTGCCTTTGGGGTCCAGGAGAGGCCATTGGATTTCTGGAGTTAGAGTTACAGGCAATTGTGAACTGTAAAATGTGAGTTCTGGGACCTGAACTCAAGTCCTGAATTCAGGTTCTCTGCAAGAATAGTATGTACTTAAAATCCCAGAGCCAACTGATTAGCTACAATCAAGAAAGAAAGAAAGAAAGAAAGAAAGAAAGAAAGAAAGAAAGAAAGAAAGAAAGAAAGAAAGAAAGAAAGAAAGAAAGAAGAAGGAAGGAAGGAAGGAAGGAAGGAAGGAAGGAAGGAAGGAAGGAAGGAAGGAAGGAAGAAAGAGAGAGAGGAAGAAAAGAGAGGACTAGGCAGTTATACATCTGAGTGGTAAAAATGCTTACCTAACAGGTGTAAGACCTGAGGTTCAATCCCAGTACGGTAGGCAGGTGGGAGAGTAGCTGTATTACCCCCCCTACACACACACATCATTTATTAGATAATAATGGCTTTCAGGCTTTGGTCTGGCTAGTCCAACAAGGGCTTGTCTTCTGACTAAAAGTTCAGTAATCCAACAGTTGTTCAGTCCATGAGGTTGAACATGTCTTCAGTATACACCAGAATTCCAAAGAAGTAAGCTCTCACTACCACTGAAGGAATGAGGACAAGAGTGAGGACATCAGACAAAAAGCAAGAGCTTCCTTCTTTCATGTCCTTTATAGGCTGCTGCTAGAAAGGGTGGCCCAGATTTAAGTGTGCCTTCTCCTCGAATGATCCAGTGAAGAAAAATGCCTCATAGGTATTTGGATTTTGGCTAATTCCAGATGTAGTCAAGTTGACAACCATGAATACCCATTACACTAAAGTAGGGGAGTAGTTCCAGCTAGAGTTTGCCTTAGGAAATGATTATACCTGCATGTTCAGGAGATAAATGCTTAAAAGAGATGGTGCTGGACCATTGTTTTATTTCAGATTCCTTTATACATTGACCTCAGTGTTAATCATTTTATTTATATATTTAAAGCAGTCGTATAAAGTTGGGGCTGGTATTCACAGTTTATATTAGAAGAGACTCAAATGACATATAGAGAGGTTAAGTGATTTGTCTGCATTTCCTGAACTGGCTGTGCAAAGACTAGGTTCTTGTTTCCTATATTATTATGATAGTCCCAAGACTATCATACTTTAAGTGGTTAGGCACGTAGGCTTGTAATCCAGCTAGCTACTGATTACAGGAGGCTGAGGAAGCAAGATTGCAAGTTGAAAGGCTGCCTGACAGTAGAGTGAGACACTTTTTCAGATGAAAAATAAAAAGAGAGCTGGAGATGAAGCTCAGTGGGGCTGTGCTTACCCAGGACCACAACCTCTCAGTAATAGTGGAGTAGTAGAAAAACAAAAATGTGCCCCTTATGTTTGAAATGAGTGTCCCTATCACCCTACTGTTTGGATATTCTTAGAAGGCAGTGGTTGTCAGCCTTCCCAATGTGTGACCCTTTAATTCAGTTCCTCATGTTGTGCTGACCCCCAACCATAAAATTGTTTTTGTTGCTACTTTATAACTATAATTTTTCTATTGTTATGAATCGTAATGTAAATATCTGTGTTTTGTGACAAGTTTAGAACCACTTATATAGAAATATCAGGGTGGGGTTTTTTTGTTTATTTGGTTTTTTATTTTTTATTTTTTATTTTTTTTGTCTTTTGTCATTGTGGTAGCAAAATAACCTTATAGAAGCAACTTAATTTTGACTTTTTTGTTTTTTTGACAGGGTTTCACTATGTAGCCCTGGCTGTCCTACAACTCATTTTGTAGACTAGACTGGCCTTAAATTCAGAGATCCACCTGCCACTGCCACCCAAGTGCTGGGATCAAAGGCGCACATCACCGACTGCCTGGCTTGGCTCATGGGTTTGAGAGGTATAGTCTGTCAAGGAAGTAAGCGTGGGCTGTCAGGAGCAGCTTGGACTGAGGCAGTGGAAATGGGAGGTGCTTAGTTATGTGGCACTGACACTCAGGAAGCAGAGCTGACCCATTATCAAGTCCTGCCCTACAGATCTCATTTGCTCCTGCTAATGCATCTTTCCAAACAGCTTCGCTAGCTGGAAAATTGTTCAGTCACATGAGCTGAGGTGGACATTACATGTGCATACAGCAGCTCTGTGTTGGAAACAGTACAAAGGAGACCAGAGAGATTTGTCTGTAGAGTAGCACTATGTATGGTGTACCCTCAAATTGTACTTATATGGCACTGAACCTGGGTCCTCGGTGAGACCATCAAGTTCTCTTAACTGCTGAAACATCTCTCCAGACTGTGGTTTTTTGTTTTTGTTTTGAGATTGCATCTCTCTATGTAACCCTAGCTGTCCTGAAGCTCACTGTGCAGATCAGGCAGACGTACAGTTTGATGCATGCTGAGCAAGCACCGTACCAGTAAACTAGATTCCTTTGTCCAAAAAAGTGCGCAAGTTGTTACTAGGTCATCTAGGTTGTCCTCCAACTTGCAGTCTTCCTGCCTCAGCTCCCAGATTTACAATTCTGAGCCACACTGCTTGGCTAGATGTGTGTGTGTGTGTGTGTGTATGTATGTGTGTATGTGTGTGTGTTTAATATCCTTTGTAAAAGACTCCCTTGTTGGGGGTTTTGTTTTCGGTGATGTTAATAATGCCATTGATTCTTTAAAACAAGAAAGATTATTGACACAAAAGTGGGCAGACCTGAGTAGGCAGAAGAAAACAGTACTCTGTGGCTGCAGGAATTCTTTGTAGTTGGCCTGCAGAACTTGTGACTTCTCTGAGCATTCTGTAAATAATTTACACCCTGATGGCACTGCACAACCACAGTAATGGCACCTCTGGCTCCGGATGATGTAAGCATTTTAATAATTGATCGCTTATTACAGCTGCTTCCCTGTAGCATGAGTGGGAAGGGAGAGACCTTTACATATCAGTCATCCATTATCACTCATATTTGTAGTGTTAGAAAACACAGGAAAGGCTATTGATTGTTAAATACATTTTGGGGATAGTTGAAGGGAATAGTTGGGGCTTTCATTCTAATAATAGCAATGCCTGTGATGCCTTACCAAACCTTGTCTTCCTGGTAGATGATGATGATGATGTGAGGAGGAGGAGGAGGAAGAGGAGGAGGAGGAGGAATATGTATATGGTGTGCATATGTATTTTGCATATGTGTGGACATATGTGTCTATGCAGATGAGGGTGCACATCTGTGCACATGGGTGAAGGAGGTTCAAAGTTGGTGTTGGAAGTATTCCTTTGAGCAGGGGTCCCTCAGTTGAACCCAGAACTGAATTTGTCAGTCAACCTATTCAGGTTGGTCTTGGGATCTTGTCGCTGCCTTGTAAGTACCTGAATTACAAGTGGGCTTTCAGGACCACACGGCATTTATGTGGGTATAAGGGATCCAAACTCTGGTGTTTATGATCACATGAACTCCTTCCTAAGAGTTCTCCCATGGGTGCCACTTAGTGTTAATATGGAGAGTTCTTGACCAATTAATTTCTTTTCTTTCTTTTTCTTTTTTTTTTCCAGATGTGTTTTCTCTCTGTACCTCTGTCTGTCCTGCAAATTACTCTGTAAAGCAGGTTGGCCTTGAGCTCAAGAGACCTGCCTGCCTCTGCCACTGCCCTGACCAATTTCTTTAATTTCTCTAATTTCTCTCTTTTTCTCCCTTCCTTTCTTTCTCCCTCCCTCCCTTCCTTCCTCCTTCCTTCCTTCCTTCCTTCCTTCCTTCCTTCCTTCCTTCCTTCCTTCCTTCCTTCCTTTCTCCCTCTCTTTCCTTCTCCCTTTCTTCCTCTCTTTCCCTCTCTCTCTCTCTCTCTCTCTCTCTCTCTCTCTCTCTCTCTTTTTCTCTCTCTCTCTTTCTTTCTAATATCTAAGTACACTGTAGCTGACTTCAGACACACCAGAAGAGGGCATCAGATCCCATGGTTGCTAGGATTTGAATTCAGGCCATCTCTCCAGCCCCCAATTTCTTTTAAATAAAATACTTTAAAAGATAGTTTTTTATCAGTATTATCACTTAAAAAAAAAACAATAATAATGCTTAGTTTTGTCCCCATGTAAATTAAGTGGCTAAGATTTACTGATAAGCAGGCATGAATCTAGCTGAGAGCAAATTGTTCAGCTGTGCCATCCAACATGAACTTGCCAACTGCCTGTGGCAGCACTGGGAGACAGACTGATCTGTAGTGTTTCTCCAGTGTGCCCCTGCTGCTAGCCATATTGAAACATGCAGTAGGTCTCTTGGGCAAACAGCTTGTGTGAGCTAGGTTCTACTTGAGCATTGTAAAGATGACAGCTGAATTTTTTAAAAGATTGCTTAAAAATTTAAACTCATGATCAACTTTAGTGAAAGTTGTATTCTAATAAACTACTTGCTAGAGATGGGATGAAATTTTGAATAAATAGCTTCTCTACTCTTAGTTTCGTGTGACTTTGGATTAGCAAGTTATTAGTTGTTATGCTTGTTTTATGTATAAGCACAGTGAGAAATATTTGCCTTGCATTTATGTGCTAATTCATTTGGTAATACATAGAAGACTGCAACTTAATAAATATTAAACAAGAACTGTCACCATCATCAACATAATTTGAAGATTTATTACCTTCTTCAGAAGCTAGGAAACTCTTTTTAGGAAGACCAAATTCCTTGCTTGGATCTTGCTATGAGCACGTTAGCCTTGCACTGTCCTTCAGTGTCAGCCTTTATGCATTACCTCCACATCCCCAGCTCAGTTCACATTATAGACACTATCATTTTGACTTGGGAAATCTACCTTCAGATCTGTTTATAGCTGGCCAGTAGTGGTAGTACATGCATTTAAAAGGCAGGTGGATCTCTGTGTATTCAAGGTCAGCCTAATCTATAGAGCTAGTTTCAGAACATCCAAGGCTCCATAAAGAAACCCTGCCTCAAAAAAAATTTTTTTTGTTTGTAGCTGATCTGTTATAATCACTACAAGAGATGAAGACAAACAAACAAGCAAATAAAAAAACAAAACCAACCTCCCTCCCCCCCAAAAAAACAACCCATCGTTAAGAAAGCAAGGGGTGCCGGGCAGTGGTAGTCATGCCTTTATTTAATCCCTGCACTTGGGAGGCAGAGACTGGTAGATTTCTGAGTTTGAGGCCAGTCTGGTCTACAGAGTACGTTCCAGGACAGCCAGGGCTGTGCAGAGAAACCCTGTCTCAGAAAAAAAAAAACCAAACCAAACCAAAACAAAAGAAAGCAGGGGACAAAATATCCATTATAATTTGTGAAAAAATTAGTTGGTGTATGTATAAAGCATTTATCAGAGGGCTGCAATATACGTAGTAGTTTCCTTTGTTGCTGCTAGAAAAAGATAAACTATGAGGAAGCTAGTGATAAGGATAGAAGACCTTATATCCTCTTATTCTTTTAAAATTTTATCTTATTTTCATTTCTGAGACAGGGTCTCAGTGTCTCACTGTGAAGCCTTAGTTGGCCTATAACTAGATCTGCCTAATTCTGCCTTCCAAGTGCACCTCCACACCCAGCTTGTTTGTTTTTGAGAAAAGACTTTGCTATGCAATCTAGGTTGAACTATAGTTTATGCCCTTCCCACCTCAGCCTTCCAAGTGCTGGGAATTTAGACATGGACCACCATGCCTATATTGCTTATGGATTTTTATTATTAAACCATACTAATTTATTCTAAATTACGAAAAAAAACATTAAAAGTCGAAAAGTATTAGATTTATTGACATTTGGACAGATTTACTCATAAGCATTTCTTTTGGTAATACTGAAATTCAGTTGCACTTTTTTAAGACATGGTCTTAATATATAACTCTGACTGGCCTAGAGTTTATAGGCAAAACTCAAATTGAGTGATTTTCCTGCGTCTGTTTTCTTAGTGCTGAGATTACAGACAGTTCGCACCATGCCTGACTTAAAATTCACATTTAGGGGCTGGTGAGATAGCTCAGAGGTTAAGAGCACATACTACTCTTGAAGAGAGGACTCTTTAGTCCTGGCTGTCTTGGAACTCACTCTGTAGACCAGGCTGGCCTCAAACTCAGAAATCCGCCTGCCTCTGCCTCCCAAGTGCTGGGATTAAAGGCATGCACCACTACCACCACCACTACCACTACCACCACTACCACCACCACCACCACCCATCGAAGAGAGGACTCTTGCAGAGGACAGCATTGAATGCATATAATCCTAACTCCAGGGTAATCTGATGCCTTTGGCCTCCATAGGCACCTATACTCCCACGCACATAGCCACATCTGAACATAATTGAAAATAAAAAGAAATCTTATGTTTGTTTGGTTGGTTATTTATTTTTGAGACTGAATCTTACTGTGTAGCTCTGACTGGTCTGGAACTTGATATGTAGACCAGGCTGGCCTGAAACTTGTGCCTCTGCTTTCTAAGTGCTGGGATTAAAGGCATGTACCACAACACCTGGGCTAAACTCTGGCCTCAGTGGGAGAGGATGCACCTAGTCCCACAGCGGCTGGGTTGGGTGGTGGTGATGGAGGTGATGGTGGAGATGGTAGAGATGGTGGTGATGTTGATGTTTGTGTGTGTGTGTGTGTGTGTGTGTGTGTGTGTGTGAGAGAGAGAGAGAGAGAGAGAGAGAGAGAGAGAGAGAGAGAGATCCAGAGGGGTCCTTCCCTTTTTCAGAAGAGAAAGAGAAGGTGAAATAAGGGGAGGACTTGTGTGAGGGGGTACTTGGAAGAGAGGAAGGGGTGATACTGAGTTGTATAGTGAATAAATACATTAATGAATTAAATAAAAAAAGAAAAAAATTACTTTTGTAGGACTTAGTAGTCCTGTTTTAGTTTTGTACTTCCTCCCTTCTTCCTCCTTTGGCCACACTAGAGAGGTGCCTAGGTCTTAGCCCCTCTATCACTGAGGGATGTCTTCCTAGCCCCTGCTCTGTTTGATTTTTCTCTGAGGTTTAGCTTCCGCCACTAAGCTCAGTATATCTGTCTTCTTTCAGGGATTTGAGTCATAACCGGTTGTCTAACTGGAACATCAGCTTGGAATCAGAAGCATTACAAGAAGTGTAAGTTATTTTTATTCATTCAATATTAAAGTCTTTGAAGTAACCTAATTATGAATCTGAATATTTTTGGTGTGTATTTGTGTGTCTGTTTGTGTATGTGTGCACTGTTAAGTACTTGTGGAGTCCAGAGATCAACATTTAGTATCTTTGTGAGTTGCTTGTATGCCTTACTTATTTGAAATAATCTTTTGTGAATTTCTTTTTTTTCTTTTTTTTTTTAATACATTTTAAGTTTGTTTTTTGTTTTTTGGATTTGTTTTTTTCGAGACAGGTTTTCTCTGTATAGTCCTGGCTGTCCTGGAACTCACTCTGTAGACCAGGCTGGCCTGGAACTCAGAAATCCGCCTGCGTCTGCCTCCCAAGTGCTGGGATTACAGGCGTGCACCACCACCGCCCAGCCTTTTGTGAATTTCATATATTTTGATCATATTCTTTCCTTTCCCCAACTCCTCCCAGATCCTCACATACTTCCCTATTTTGCCAGCTTCATGCTCTCTCTCTTTTTTGTTTTTGCTTTTTTGAGAAAGGGCTTCTTTCACTCTGTAACCTTCACTGGACAGGAACTTACTTTTTGGATCAGACTGGCCTCGAACTCACAAAAATCAACTTGCCTCTGCCACCAAGCCTGGCACACACTCTCTCTCTTAAAAAACAAAAGCTAGGGGCTGGAGAGATGGTGGCTCAGTGGTTATGAGCACTGACTGCTCTTCCAAAGGACCTGGGTTCAAGTCCCATATAGCAGCTCATGACTGTTTCCAAGATCTGACACTTTCACACAAATATACAGGCAGGCAAAAAAAAAAAAAAACCCAAAAACCAGTGCATATAAAATAAAATTAGATAAAGTAGAAAAGCATAAAAACTAAACAAACAAACAAACAAACAAGGAATCTATTGGCTAGCTATTCCTGAGCCCAGAGTCTTCCCTGGAGACTATGGTTGACAGACTCATTTCACTCATTTCTTCACTCCATTGAAGAAAGTGGATTTCTTCTCCTAGCAGTTACCAATTGTAAATAGCTTTCAGTCTTAGAGTGGGACTTCATGCCCACTTCCCCTTGGGGTTCTGTCTGGCTTGAGCTTGTACAGGTCTTGTGCATGCTGTTGTAGTCTCTGAGTTCATATTTGCATTTGCCCTGCTGTGTCTAAGAAGACAGCTGTTTCCTTGAGGTTACCTAGTACCTCTGGTTCTTAGGATCTTTCTGCCTGCTCCTTTTCTTAGACTCCTGAACCTTGGTGGGAGGGGTTGGGTATAGATTTCGAATTTAGGGTTGAGCGAGTCTCTTTCCACACGTTGATTAGTTAATTGCCATCTACTTCAAGAAGGATCTCTGAGGGTTGAGACAGACACTGATCATGTGTATAACAATATGTCGTTAGTTGTTGTTTCAGTGGTATGCTCATTTAACAGAATAATAGTAGCAGATTTCCCTTTAGGGCCTGTGACCAGGTTTTTGTCCTCTTCTACCTTATTTTTTGAAGCACCATCTTTTGAAATCTGGACCTCAGGCTGGTCATTGAGCATCAGGGATCCATCTAGCTCCGCTTTCCCACCTCAGTACTGGGTGTGCAGATGTGCGCTGCTCTGCTCAGTGTATATTGGTTTTAGGGGTCCAGACTCAGGTCCTCATGTTTGTACAGCAAGTACTTTACTGTCTGGACCGTTTCTCAGTATGAATTGGGGAATATTTAATCTAGAGTTGCTGTGAAAAAAAATTGAAGGAATTGAAGGCTGGAGAGATGGCTTTGTGGTTAAGAGCACTTAATGCTCTTCCAGAGAACCTGAGTTCTGTACCCAACAACCATGTGAGGCAGCTCACAACTACCCTACTATCTTACAACTCTGTCCCACCCCTTTTTAAAGATTAATTTCTAAGATTAAAATATAATTGTAGCATTTCTTCAATCCCCCTTTAAAAAACTTTTTATTATTTTATGCGTATGGGTAGTTTGCCTGCATGCGTGTCTGTGCACCACATACGTGGAGGATTCGCAGAGGCTGGAACAGGAATCAGATACCATGGAACTGGAGTTAGAGACAGTTATGAGTTGCCACATGGGTGCTGGGAATCAAACCTGGGTCTTCTGGAAGAGCACCCAGTACTTTTACCTATGGAACTATCTCTTCAGTCCCTTAGACACCCCCCTTTTTTTGTAAGGTTCCTGTTTTTTTTTTTTAAAGATTTATTTATTTATCTTTATGTATATGAGTACACTGTAGCTGTACAGATGATTGTGAGCCATCATGTGGTTGCAGGGAATTCAGGACCTCTGCTCCCTCTGGCCCTTCTTGCTCTGGCCCAGAGATTTATTTATTAAGTACACTGCAGCTGTCTTCAGACATATCAGTAGAGGGTATCAGATCTCATTACAGATGGTTGTGAACTACCATGTGGTTGCTGGGATTTGAACTCAGGACCTCCAAAAGAGCAGTTAGTACTCTCTCCAGCTGAGCTCCCCCCTTTAAAAAAGGCAGTATCTTGCTAAATAGCTTAGATTGGTTTAGAACATACCATGTAGGACAGGCTGGCCAATGGACCTGTGCATCCTCTTAACATATATCAGAGGACTGGGGTTAGTGGCATGTGTCATCATATCTGGCACAAGCCTTTGTAATACTGATTTTTCTTTTTCTTTTTTGTTGGTACTGTTTTTTTGAGACAGTCTTTCTGTTATATAGTACAGACTGGTTTCGAACTTAACATTCTCCTTCCTGTTCCTCTGAAGTAATGGGATTACAGATATGCTAGAACTACATCCAGCATTTAATGCTGACTTTAATGGTAGAGCATTACTATGAAGTAGCACATTAAAACTGCTAATTTCTTAGAGCTGGAGGGGTAGCTCAGCAGTTAAGCACACATATTGCTCTTGTAGAAGACCTGGGTTTGGCTTCCAACACACACATCAGGTGGCTGCCACCTTGACTCAAGCTTCAGGGGATCCAGTGCCATTGGTTTCTGAAGGTATTGCACTTAAATGTACAATCTTCTCTCCTTCACATAATTAGAAATAATAAAAGTCTTAAAAATGTCTAATTTCTCAGAATTATATATTTGTATAGCTTAATCTGAGTCATAGGCTCTTTCAAATTTGGATATATTAAGATATTAGCCAAAACCAGAATTCAAGAGGTAATTTCCATTATTAAACGTTAAAACTCTTTTCTCTTTTGCTTAGGAAAATGAATTACAATGAGCTAACAGAGATACCATATTTTGGAGAACCAACACCTAATATTACTCTACTTTCATTGTAAGTTAAGATTTCAGATCTCTTATTTAATTATGAATTGTGTATATATATTGTGTATATATTGTGTATATATTGTGTATATTGTAGACACACACAGAGAAATCCCTGTTTTGGAGAACCAACAACTGCTACCAGTCTGCTTTCACTATAACAGTACATGCTATTGCTTGTTTTTTCAAGTACCTGTAACTGTTGATCCTAATTATTTAGTATCTTTGTGGCCTGTGTTGGGTCACTGACAGTAACTTCAATATAATCCTTGTTTTGCAGGGTGCATAATTCAATCCCAGAAATAAATGCAGAAGCATTCCAGCTTTACTCTGCTCTTGAGAGTTTAGACCTCAGTTCCAATATAATATCAGAAATCAAGACATCTTCATTTCCTCGAATGTCACTGAAATACCTGTAAGTAAAATAGAGACTTAGATTTACTCAGTTAATAGGAAGAATAGTTTATTGAGTCAACTGTAATAGGCTGGGCAGGAACTGGTGTACTGCCTGCCTACAGTGAATTCACAATGACAGTGAATTTCTGTCATTCACTGGCTGTCCCTCGGGTGTCTGTTGTTTATGGTAATTTTGGTGTGTGTGTGTGTGTGTGTGTGTGTGTGTGTGTGTGTAAAACAAGCTTAGTATTGGCCTTTTTAAAAAAGATTTATTTATTTATTTTATGTATATGAGTACACTGTAGCTGTACAGATGGTTGTGAGCCATCATGTGGTTTCTGGGAATTGAACTCAGGACCTCTGGTCACTCCAGCCCCCACTTACTCCAGCCCAAAGATCTATTTATTATTATATGTAAGTACACTGTAGCTGTCTTCAGACACACCAGAAGAGGGCGTCAGATCCCATTACAGATGGTTGTGAGCCACCATGTGGTTGCTGGGATTTGACTTAGGACCTTTGGAAGAGCAGTCAGTGCTCTTAACCGCTGAGCTATCTCTCCAGCCCCCAGTTTTGGGCTTTTGTAGATATTTATTTCCCTACTTCACGCCAAAAGAAAAAGTGCTTAGAGAAAATTGCTAGACATTGAGAACAAGGTTTGAGATTTAGTTTTAACGTTTATTTGTTGTTGTGAGAGGTGATGTAATATGCACATTCTACAGTGAGAGTGTGCAGGTCAGAGGTCAGCTGTGTGCAGTTGGTTTTTTTCTTCCATCTTTTTCTTTCTTTTCTTTTCTTTTCTTTCTTTCTTTTTTTTTTTTTTTTGGTTTTTCAAGATAGGCTTTCTCTGTGTAACCCTGGCTGTCTGGAACTCACTCTGTAGACCATGCTGGCCTCAAACTCAAGAGACTCACCTACTTTTGCCATTAAAGGCATGTGACACACCTGACTAGCCTTTTCTTCCATCTTTAGGAGTGTTTTAGTGATGAAGTTGAGGTTGTTAAGCTTGTTTGGCAAGTGCTTTTACTTGCTAAGCCATTTTGTCAGCCTAAGATTTCATTTGAGAGCTTTTCATTTTAGTACTGGGAACTAAATGCAGGGTCTTGTCATGCTCAGCAGTGGCTGTGCTGTGAGCCACACCTCCAGTCCTAGTCAGCAATTTTGTGAAAGGTAAAGAGGACTGATGTAGCTTACCTGGTGTGCAGTTGCTGATAGTTAGTATGTGTCCTAGTTCCTAAAGTCTAGTCATCCTGTATGGTAACATCCTAAGTGATGTTGTCTTTTTCTTTTCTTTCTCCTTCCCCCTCTTCCCCCTTCTCCCTTCCTACCCCTTCCCCTTCTTTCTCCCTCCTCCTGTTTCCCTCTCTCTCTCCCTCCTCCCCCCTTTCTTTCTTGTTTGTTTTGAGACAGGGTTTCATTCTATAGTTCTGGCTGGCCTGACACTATATAGACTAGTGTGGCCTCAAATTCATAGAGATCCACCTGCTTGCATTTTCCAAGTACTGGCATAACATTTAAGGGTGTGCTCTACAAAGTCCCACCTTACCCTTGTTTTTCAATGCTAGGGTCCAAACCTAGGACCTTACTATATCCTAGACAAGCACTCCATCACTGAGCTATACCTCCAGCTCTAACATAATTAATTTTGGATGTGAAGGGAGAAAACAATTAAATGATTTGTGGAATAAAATAGCAGTTAAGAGGCTAAGGAGATTGCTCAATGGGTACAAGTGCTTGGCTCTGCAAGCACTAGGACCTGAGTTCAAATTCCAAACACCCATAGGAAAATTTAGGCATGTCTGTGTGTGTCTGTAACTTCAGCATTGGGAGGAATGAGAGACAGATGCTGAAAGTTCAGTAGCCAGCCAGCCAGCCAGCCAGCCCAGCCACAATGGTGAACTTAGGCTCCATGAGAGACCTTGGCTCCAGTTGTATAAGTCAGAGAACGATAGAGGTAGCTCTCCCTTTCCCAGTCCGCTCTGGCCTCTGCACCCCTACACACATTGTGTATACATACACATGCACACGAAAAGTACCAGTCAAGATGTTTCTGTTTTAAGTACCAGTTAAGATGTTTCTGTTTTGGTTCATAAGCATGCTGATTGGGTATTTGTGCCTTTGCATCACATGTGCTTGCCATGAACCTTGATGCTTACAACCTTGGAAAATATGATTTTTGTCCTATGTTTAAAAAAAAAAGCCTGACTTAGGGTGGGTACTGGAAATAGCAGTAAAACAATTTGTCAATGTGTGTCTAGTTAAATGACAGAGTTGGAGCTAGAGCTGGACTTGGGTGGTCACCACTGTTTGTTGTCTTGTGCTGTTTCCTTGTCATTTTAGGAATCTGAGTAATAATAGGATAACCACCTTGGAGGCTGGCTGCTTTGACAACTTATCAGGTTCTTTATTAGTCGTAAAGTTGAACCGGAACCGAATTAGCATGATTCCACCTAAAGTCTTCAAGCTGCCTCATCTCCAGTTCTTGTGAGTAACAAATTTGATGGATTATAAGAAGACAAGCTTTCCTTTATAGCAGATTTTCTTCTAAATTACTGTTAGAATAACTCAGCCAATTTTTTAACTGTAATTTTTGTTTGTTTGTTTAAGGGAACTGAAAAGAAACAGAATTAAAATTATAGAAGGCCTTACCTTCCAAGGGCTCGATTCCTTGCGCTCACTGAAAATGCAGCGGAATGGAATTAGCAAACTCAAAGATGGAGCGTTTTTTGGCTTGAATAACATGGAAGAATTGTAAGTATTAGACTGGGGGATAGTTGTGAGGACTTTTCCTTTTCCATACCCCTTGTTTTCATAAGGACTTTAAAGTTTTTTAGTTTACTGGAATTCTTGTTATTCATAAGCTTTTCAATAAAAAATAAATTATATTTCATATTCTTTTGACTCAAAATTACCAGAGTTTATCCTGATTGGGAATGCTGTACCACCTAGTCTGTCGGTTTTATAGATACTTGCTCACTTTAGAGCTTAAGTTTCTTGGGTCACTAGAGTTTAGCAAAGGTGCCTGCCAGTTTAAAGGAAATTTAAAACTGTACTTGGTATTGAATGCCTTGTTTTCCTTCTCTATAATTGTACAGAGAACTGGAACATAATAACCTTACAGGAGTGAACAAGGGGTGGCTATATGGCTTGCGAATGTTACAGCAACTGTATATGAGCCAGAATGCTATTGAAAAAATCAGCCCCGATGCATGGGAATTCTGCCAGAGACTGTCTGAACTGTAAGTGTTGGGTGGTGCTTCATGGGAGGGAGGGAGACTAGGCAGACTGGAGTCAGTTATTCTCATGGTAGTTGTGAGATATGGCATCCCCTAGTTCCTCAGTTTTTTTTTTTTAGAAAACTGAACTTAGTGTGTCAGTAGA
Source organism: Apodemus sylvaticus (assembly GCF_947179515.1). Classification (NCBI taxonomy): domain Eukaryota; kingdom Metazoa; phylum Chordata; class Mammalia; order Rodentia; family Muridae; genus Apodemus; species Apodemus sylvaticus. The sequence continues at coordinate 59,362,551 of NC_067475.1, forward strand.
ATAAAATTCATAGATTGGGCTAACACAATAATTCCTGACTTCAGTATTTTTTGTTTTTTAGGGATTTGTCCTATAACCAGTTGACCCGCCTTGATGAATCTACCTTTGTAGGTCTGAGCTTACTGGAAAGATTGAATTTAGGGGACAATAGAGTCACTCACATTGCTGACGGTGTATTTAGATTTCTTTCCAATCTTCAGACATTGTAAGTTTTGGTTTTTATTTTTTTTTTAGAATGAAATTAAGCAAGTGAATGAAAATAATCAATATGAAAATGGATATGTGCTAGCAATTTGTGCTTCATTTATTCTCTAGCCCATAAAAAAGTTTTAGAGCAGTTTATACTTTATTCTGAGTTAAGTATCATGACAGCAAAGACTCTCCCTGTCAGTTGGCAGTGTCAGAATGCCGTTACCTGCTTGTTCTCATGATGGATAGTGTCCCACAGCTATAGGCTTTTGTCTGGAAGCATGCAGTTACTTACGGTGGTGGCAGTTCTGTTTACTGTTAATAGTTTGCTGCATGAACTTGTGTTTTGTTTTTTTGTTTGCTTTTTGTGTTTTTTTGCGTCTTTGGGGATAATGCTAGGGATTAAAGCTTCAGCATACTAGGCTAGCACCGTACCATTGAACTACATCTTCATGACTTTGCCCAAAAGAAACTAACTCCTTTTTTTATTTTTTGTTTTTGGAGATAGGATCTCAGTGTGTAGCTTAGGTTGTACTTGAAATCTTAGTTTTGCTTTCCAGGTACAGGGATTATAGGCATGTATCACCATGCCTCGCTAATTGTGTATGTGTCTCTGTGTGTGTATGTGCGTGCATGCTTATACTTGTGGTATAAGATGCTGTTAATTGATTATTGGCCCTGTTCAGTGGAGCACTCTGTTAGCATACACAAGAGCAATATAATCAGTCAACAGCAGCATCACCAATGAATTTCATCAGGATTGCTTGTAGGAGTCTGGCTCAGGTACCAGTGGCCATAAGACTGAAGGAAACGCCTCTCTCCTCCCACATCAACCATTAAGTATGTGTAATGGGGCCTTGTGAGCCTCTTCTTCCTCCATTATAAGTGTTAGATAGGCAATCACAGCTTCTGGGAGTTTATGGTTATTGCGTCATGTCATGCTTGGACAACATTGTTCACAACGCCTGACTTCTTGTTTCTGCCCTAGCATTCTCTCCATTCCCTCTTCCATGATATTCCCTCAGCTTTGTGTGTGTATGGAGGGGATTTCAGCATCCAATTTATGACTGAGTATTAAATACTCATTCTCCTCACCTTTACCAATTATGAGTCTCTGCAGTTAACTGCTGGCCCACTCCAAAAAGGAGCTTCTCTGATCAGAGCTGACAATTATAGTCTGTCTAAATGGCTATAGATTTGTCTATATAGTCATATACACAAATCTATATTCATAAATGGTTATGTCCATTAGGAAAATAATAGCAGTTGCTTCCTGAGCCATGGACCATGTTTGTTGAGCAGGCTTCAAATCCAGTCACAAAGTAGTTGGTAACAGACTTGTTGATTTTAATACTAGTGGGCACATTTTGCCTTATAAGTCAGTAGTGTTGCACATAGGTCTCCAACTGAGTTAGACTGTTAATAATAATATTCCTCTAGCACTATGAACTAGCCAGCAGAAAGGAAGTTTCTAGCAATTCTAGTTTGATTTCTCTGTTCTGAGACCAAAGCATGTGGTACCTTCATCAGTGTCTTACCATCTAGTAGTAATTGGCTTGTATTGTTTTGGCGGCCTTTTGAAGTCTTTCTGTCCAGTAACTTGTAGGGAAGTAGCCCGCCCTGGCACTGAGGTTTGGTTTTATTTAATAATGAATGGCTTCTGTAGCAGCTTTATTCTCTCATTCATGGTACCTCCATTCAAATTGTTTTTGTTTTTTGATTTAGATTTTTAAAGATTTATTTATTTTATGTATATGAGTACACTGTATTTGTCTTCAGACACACCAGAAGAGGGCATCAGATCACATTGCAGATAGTTATGAGCCACTATGTGGTTGCTGGAACCTTTGAACTCAGGACCTTTGGAAGAACAGTCAGTGTTCTTAACCACTGAGCCATCTCTCTAGCTCCTAATTTTATTTTTTAATTGTCTTACCAAGTATTAGGTTTTCTTAGGGGTAGGGGCTTTTCTATATTTATAGTTTTAACTGACTTTCTTTCCTACACTTTCCTCTTTCCCGTTGCCTCTTCTTACCTCCATTCCCCTGCTCCTTTCCTGGGTAAACTTTTCTACTTCTTGTATTCTTGTTTCTACTTTTGTGTCACACGGGTTCTATCCCTCCCCACTAAAAATGTCTTGCCTCGTCTCATGGGCTCCTTTCTCATAATTAAGATTCTTTTTTGTTGTTATTGTGTTGGTGGTGGTGGGTTTGGTTTTTTTTTTTTTTTTTTAAAGACAGGATTTCTCTATGTAGCCTTGGTTGTCACTGAGCTAGCCTCAAACTCACAGGATTCTGCCTTCCAAGTGCTGTGATTAAAGGTGGGCATCTGGCTAATAATTTAGATTCTTAATAGCTCTTGAATAGGATACTTGTTTATTACCTTTTAAAAAAGATTTATATATATATGGATACTTTGTCTGCATGTATATCTGCATACCAGAAGATGGCAAATGCATTCAGCTCAGTCTTTCACAGTCTCAACTCTATTTAAATAAAGTTCAAAGTCTCTTCTGAGACTCAGGTAGTCTTCTAACTATAACCCCTATAAAACCAAAAAGTAAATCACATATTTCCAACTTACCGTGCCACAAAATATATATTACTATTCCAAAAGGGGGAGAAGGGAGCATAGTGAAGAAATACTAGATCAAAGCCCAGTGTCAGAGGGCATGTTAGGTGGCTTTTTAAATCCCATTTCTTCCAGCTTTGTTGACTGAAACACACTTCCTTCTCTTGGGCTGGTTCCACATCCTTTTTGTAGCTCTCCTTGACAGGTATCTCAAGGTTCTGCCATCTCCACCACTTAGAGTTTCCAGTGTAATCCAGGTTTCACTTTCACAGCTTCATGCAGTAGCCTCTTTAGGCCACAATGCAGGGACTCTTCTGTCATGCACCTTGTCTCTCTGGCTTTCTTTAACTGCTGAAGCAAATTCCACAATCCTTTTACTGTGTCCTTGATCAAGACGGAACTGTGTGGCCAAAGTGCCAAGTTGTACTGCCTGCTCAGGTTGAAGCCTGCGCCCCCTCCGTGAGTTACATTTGCATAAGCTTTGGCTTGTTGGTGGTTTCCTTTGCTACATAAATATTCCTGTAATGCAAATTTTTTTGGATCTGCCAGCAGTATACATAATGACATAGATAGAATCTTTTTAATATTTTAAAGCTTAGGTCTTTTAGCTAGGGCAGTCTCCCAGCCAGCGATCTAAAATTAACCAGACCAACTAGTCTCCCACCCTCTATGTGACTAGCTCTGTACCTCTCTGCTCCAGTGTCTATCATGTTCCCTCTATGTATGCCAGTGAATCTCCTTTCTGATTTCTTTTTCCAGAGACCCTCTATTATAAGGAAGTTCTTCTGCCTTCCATTTCCTGCCAAGCTATTGGCTGCCAGTTCTTTATTAAAGCCAGTCAGTCAGTAAGGAAGGAAGGTGAATGTTTAAAAAAATATGAGGCCTGTGATGGGTCATAGGAATAACAGTACCAAGATCCGCTAGTACTCAGCTCTCTTCTAGTTTGGCAATCAACAATTGAGTATATAGAGACAACCTTTACTCAGTGTACAAAAGATTACTCCAACACTTTGCTTTTTACAAGATTCAGGGTTATCTGGTTGGGTCTTGCCCTAAAGTACCATTCCTTTTATTCTGTTTAGCATCAGACCTTTTTTTTTTTTTTCCAAGAAATTTATCATCTCTGTGAGCATGGATCCAACATTCCATTGCCTGGTGCTCTTCTTACCCCACATATACGTTTTGCTTTTCTTTTTGCCCTGCTGGCCCCTTTTCATTATAGATCAGTGTAACAATGATAACCACATAACACAGTTAGTGCTAAGCTGCCTTGACATCTCTGCCAACAGCATTTGTCTGAACCTCTTCAATTTAGACTCTGGCAGATTTTTTCTAAGGGTAGAAAAGAAGTACATTCTTTGCCAAAATATCACAAGAATGGACTCTAATATTCCTTCTTTCTGAAACTTTTTGAGCTGAACCTCCATAGGCCACATTGCTTTCAGCACTACTGTCTTCCATGCTCCTACTAGGATGGCCCAATTAAGCCCTACTCATAGCACTCAACTGCTTTCTTAATCCAAAGTCCCAAAGTTTCCATACATCTCTAAAGAACAGTATGGTCAGGCCTGCCCCAGCCGTACCCTGGTTCCTGATATTAACCTCTCTCTAAGTTCTACTTCTATGATGAAACACTATGAGAAAGCCAACTTATAAAAGGAAACATGTACTTGGGGGCTTGCTTATAGTTTTAGAGGGTTAGTCTGTAACCATCATGGCAGGAACTGTGTAGGTAGCAGATAGGCAGGCATGGCACTGGAGTAGTAGTTGAGAACTTACATTGAACCACAAGATGGAGTCAGGGAAAACAAGACTGGGCCTGTTGTGGGCTTTGAAACCCAACCCCAGTGACAAACCACCTCATATAAAGACACACACCCTTAATCCTTCCCAAAATAACTGAGAGTCAGTTACTCAAACATGAGTTCATGGGGGCCATTCTCATTCAAACCTCAAACACACATGCATATAAAAACACACACCCCTGGCCTTAAACTGAGAGAGATCTACTTACTTTTGCCTCCAAAATGCCTGGGATTAAAGGTATGTGTCTCCATACCCCACATACTCCACTGCTTATTTTTGCCTGCCTTATTTATCCACTCATTAATTAATGTAATTAGTTAATTAATGTAATTAATGTCTCAAGACAAGGTTCTGCCTTGTTACCCAGGCTGGCTTTGAACTCTCCATCTTCCTGTTAGTTTCCTGAGTCCTGGGATTATAGGCATGAGCCACCATGCCTCTTTTGGTGAATAATTTGGAAGAGGGAGAATGTCCTGAAGAATTGATAGTAAAATAAAATGAGCTATATTAGCATTTTACTTGAAAGCTAAGCAAAAAGGAAACCTTTTTTGGCATCCACACTTTATATAATCTTATAAATCAGAAAGCTTGTACCTTAGTTTAGTATGAGATAGCTTTAGGAAGTAAAAGTGATTAAATACTTCTACTATAACTGGTATTTCATCAGCACATGATATATACAAATGTACTTTCTCCAAGAATGGAATAGTTTTTATAGAAAAGGTTTTTAAGAATGGAATAGTTTGGGTTGGAGAGATGGCTCAGCAGTTAAGAGCACTGACTGCTCTTCCAGAGGTCCTGAGTTCAATTCCCAGCAACCACATGGTGGTTCCTATAGTGGGATCTGATGCCCTCTTCAGGTGTGTCTGAAGACAGTTACAGTGCACTCACACACATAAAATAAATAATTGTTTTAAAAAAGGAACGGAATAGCTTTTAAAGAAAACACAATGAACACTCTAGCATGTAGTCATAACATTTTTGCTTCCCAAGGGGAGTGTCACATTGCTCTTGAGCTGTAAAGTTCTGTGTTGGTATTTCTCTTTGAGGTGTTATGTTTAAGTGAGCAGAGGGATGGAGTGGAGAGATGGCTCAGTGGTTGAGAGCATTGACTGCTCTTCTGAAGGTCCTGAGTTCAAATCCCAACAACCACATGGTAGCTCACAACCATCCGTAATGAGATCTGATACCCTCTTCTGGTGTGTCTGAAGACAGCTACAGTGTACTTACATATAATAATAAATGAATCTTTGGGCCAGAGCAAGCAGGCCAGAGGGAGCAGAAGTTCTGAATTCAATTCCCAGCAACCACATGATGGCTCACAACTATCTGTACAGCTACAGTGTACTTATATACATAAAATAATTAAATAAGGGGCTGGAGAGATGGCTCAGCGGTTAAGAGCACAGACTGCTCTTCCAGAGGTCCTGAGTTCAATTCCCAACAACCACATGGTGGCTCACAACCATCTGTAATGGGATCTGATGCCCTCTTCTGTTGTGTCTGAAGAGAGCAATGGTGTCCTCATATACATGAAATAGATAAATCTATAAATAAATAAATCTTATAAAAAAAAGTACACAGAGCAGGTCTTGGAGCACTCAGGAATCTCATGACTCAAAAATTACATTTGAAAGTTGTATTTGTCACCTTTATTTTGAAACCTTCCTTTTTATAGGGCCCTGCCTACAATTTTTAATAGGCTTGTACAATTAGATAAGGTTAACTAGGAAGATTAAGTTTTTGCTTATCTACATTTATTCATCAATCCATTCACCCATCTATCTATTTTTGAGACAGGGTTTCTCTGTGAAGTTCTGACTGTCTTGGAATTCATTGTGTACATCAGGTTGCTTTGAATTTACAGAGTTCCACCTGCCTCTGCTTCCCAATAGTTGAGTGCTGGTACTAAAGATGTGCACTACCATGCCCAGTGCTTAGTTAATTTATTAATTTTTCTGTGTTTATCACAAATATTCCGTTAGAAAGCAGGACTGAGTCTTCATGAAAAATGGCTGTTAAAATAAGGATTGAAATTAACATATATGTTCCTTTATGTTGCTGTGTTAGGATGCTGCCTAGTGGTGTGGTGGTCATATTGGCTAACAATCTTTTTCTCCCTGACACTTTCAGAGATTTGAGAAACAATGAAATTTCATGGGCCATAGAAGATGCTAGCGAAGCCTTTTCTGGACTCAAAAGTCTCACTAAATTGTATGTATCTGTGATGTTTATATCTGATGTCTTCAAGGAGCAGTTTTAAATGTTACTGTGTAATGTTTATTTTATATAGTTAGAAAGTCTAAGCCTTCTGTCTCCTAAAAACGAAAGTTTTGTTTGTTTGCCAAATAGATTGGTACTTTTTATTTATAAAGTATTCTTATGGAAATTTGTTTTTTATTTCTTAATTAGTTTCAGATCGGCATTGTGAGAGATGGGTTTCATTGCCGCATGTTCATACATGTTTCATTACTCTGTTCACATTCATTCCTGTTTCCTACAGCCCTCTTCCCACTTCCTCCCTGCTGCGGGTGGTTCCCTTTTTACATCCAGGTAGTCCCTTCTCCCTCCTGTGACACGTGCACCATTCTTTATTAGATCTGTTGCTTCCCTCTCAGGATCCCTTTTCTAGTTTCATGACCTACAAACATATGTATGCACACACATATGTAATTCTAAATCTAGGTTCTGCATATGAAAGAAAATGTTTGGTTGTAACTATTTTCTTGAGATGCTGTAACTTAATTTTTCTTTATGGCTGGATAGAATTCTTTTGCATATATGTGTTACCTTTTCTTTATCTGTATTTTAATGGACATGTAAGCTGGGCTTGTTTCTTGGCTGTTGGCATGTAGTGCAGCATGGTGACTCAAGTGTCCTGTGGCATATTGCTTTAGAATCCTTCAGGTATATATCTGCCGGTAGCATGGCTGGAGCCATATGGTGGTTCAGTTTTCAGATTTTGGAGAAACCTCCATACTGATTTCTATAGTGACAGAACAAGTTTACATTCTCAGTCTTGTGGGATTTAAATAAGTTACCAAATAGAGTTTTCCATTCAAGTAAGAGCAATGTTCTGAGAAAATATGGTTGAGCTAGTAGGGTCTGTAATCATGGGAGCTGTTATGATTATAAAAAGATAAATCGGTATTAAGATATATTCTATGGGGATGTGGTGAGGTGTGGGGGAAGGGGGTGTCTCAGTGGGCCCATGCCAAGACATCCCTTATCCCTGAGGGACTAGCCACACAACAGTATAGTATAGAATAGAGTTTATTTAGGGCATGGAGAGGGGTGTTAAGAGAGTAGTAGTAGAGACAGAGAAAGACAGAGAGAAGGAGAGAGTAGAGAAGTAGAGGCCGGCTGTGACCACGTGGAGAAGAGAGGGGGAGAAGAGCCCAAGAGGGCAAGAGAGAAGCAACCAGGAAACAGAAGTAAAAGAAAAAGAGAGGAGGGGGTAGGCAGCCAGGTAACTATGGGAGGAGCATATCTGGCTGTTACCAGGTAACTGGAGGAGGAGTCCAGACAAAATACCAACAGGAGTTATCTGGGGAATCAGTCTAATAATAGGGAAAATACTCTTCCGTAAATCATTTGAGATCCCCTATGAGAAGGATTTCTCCAAAGAATCATACCTGTCTGAACATCTGTAATCTTACCAGCTTTTATTAAAGAGAGCAATGGAGAACTATGAGAAAATGAGGGAGAGGAAATAGTATGATCAAATGAATAATATGTGAAAATTAAAATAAAAATTTAAAGGGAAAAAAAATGGAGAATATAACCTCACTTAGCATGGGCAGGCTACCACTATTTTAGTGGTTAGGATGACTGTTCAGAGGACTTCCGTTGAGCTCTGAGATCTCAGTAGATGCTTTCATGTTGTGCTTTGTATTAATTAGTAAGTTCATGACTTTCTTAAAACTGCTTGTTTTCATTAAGCTAGTGTGTATAATTTTTCCCTTAGTTATATCTCAGTAAAACTATTAAAGGTGCTAAAGGGATGGCTCAGAGGTTAAAAATGTGTTCTGCTCTCCCAGAGGACCTGAGTTTGGTTCTTAGCACCAATATCAGGAAGGCTCATAAGTACTCATAACTTCCCCTTCAGGGGATCTGATATTCTCTTCTGCCTTCTGTAGGCACAGCACTGAACATGGACATACCTCTCCCCCACCATATACACACAGATACATAACTGAAAAATAACTTTTAAAATGTGTGTAATACCACAGTGCAAGCATTTAATACAATTATATCTCATGTAGGTAAATATTTAATGAATTTAATTTTATTTCAGAATCTTGCAAGGAAACCGGATTAAGTCAGTTACACAGAAAGCATTTATTGGTCTTGAATCCCTTGAGTATCTGTAAGTATTTCATATATTTACTCACTATATAATCTTTGTGCTGGGCACGGTGGTGCCTGCCTTTAATCCCAGTCCTCAGGAGGCAGTGGCAGGCATATCTTTGTGAGTTTGAGGACAGCCTGCTCTGCATAGCAAGTTTAAGGCAAGCCAGGGTTACATACTGAGACTGTATGTCAGTAGATATTCGTGAGCATTTAAGCATTTATGTGACTTCACTACAGAAATGGTTATTGATGTTGTATTTCTCTTGATTTCAGAGATTTGAACAACAATGCTATAATGTCTATCCAAGAAAATGCTTTTTCTCAGACTCACTTAAAGGAACTGTAAGTAATTTTTTCTCTTTTTGTTAGTACTCATTGTATAGGAAGTACACAATTTGTGTATCTGGTGCTCATATGAGCCAGAGGAGATGATTTAGATTCTCTGGAGCTAGAGTTACAGATGATTGAAACCACCATGTGGGTGATGGGAAATAAACTGGCTTTTCGGGAAGAGCAGACAATGTTCTTAACCACTGAACCATCTCTCTACCCCTCCTTATCTATAAAGTAAAGAAGGTTACTCAGATATTTCAGTTGTATGTGATTCAGCAAGAGAGAGAACAGTGTTAACACAGTTGGTCATGTTATTTAGTGATAACCCAGCACTGGACAGTCAGGAGTGTGTGCTACCACATGTGTGTTGCCTGTGCTCACAATCTTAGCACCACCTGGGCTCTTGTGGATTTTACTTTCTAGACTGTTTAATGCATGTGTCTCTAGTTCTTACCCTATGATGTGGTTAAGGAGGATAACAGCTGATTTTGTTTTTTACTTTGTGAAATCGATCTAGGATTTTGTGTTATTAATTTTAATGTCTTTAAACTACTAAGATGTTCAGAAAATTTAAATATTGCAGTAGTAAAAAGAGTGTTTTATACTTTTTCCCATATAATTTGAAAAATAATTTTTAAAATATGTATGAGTATTTTGCCTAGATATATGTCTCTGTACTATGTACATGTCTGGTACTTCTGGAGGCCAGAAGAGGGCGTCATATTCTCTGTTACTGGCATTACAGACAGTTGTGAGCTGACATGTGGGTGCTGGAAACTGAACCCAGGTCCTCTGAAAAAGAAGTGCTTTTAACTGCTGAGCCATTTCTCCATTCCTATATAATTTTTTTAAATTGCCTTTAAAAATTATTTTATGTGTATGTATCTCAGTGTATGTACATATACTACATGTATACATATGTGAGTTCAGGGAGATCAGAAGAAGGCATCAGATGCTCTGGAACTGGAGTTACAGATGCGTTTGAGCTGCCATGGGGATGCTGAACAACAAGTCCAGGTCCTTTGTGAGAGTTTTTACCTGCTAAGCCATCTCTTCAGACTCCTAAAACTGGTTTTATTATTTAGAGAGTATTCTGAGTGAAGAAAGTTAACCCGGGAATTCTTAATAATTTAAACAGGTGTTGGAAAATCAGTTTTTTTTTTTAAATGCCTTAGCTAGGGTCTACACAAAGGATATGCAGTCGAGTTAGTTCATGACAAGACAGTGATAAAAATGGAGAGAAAGCTTTCAGAAACTTTTACAATGATATTATGACATCTTTGTATAATTTTTAAAAAATCTTAGTTTTGGGCCAATGACATGGTTCAAAGACAGTGGTGCTGCCATCAAGCCTCACGGTCTGACTCCTGCAAGTTGTCCTCTGACCTCCACAGAAGAGCAGGCACATAGCCAGGTGTAATGGTATAAAGGTGCTCCCCTTTAGTTCAAGTACTTGGGAGGCAGAGGCAGGCAGATCTGAAGTCAAGGTCAGGCTGGTGTACATAGTGAGTTCAGGATAGCCAGGGTTATATAGAAAGACCCTATCTCAAAAGAAAAAAGTATGGCATGTGTGTATGCCACCCCCTGTCCCCAGCACATTTACACATACATACATATGTGGTAAATAAAAGTCTAAACAAAGTTATCTTAAAGTACTGATTTGTAATAGGTTGGAAAATTTAAAAACTGGTTCTTACTATAGATGGAGATGTATTAGAAATGTGTTTTTAAGTTTGTGTTCAGACTCTTGCTCCATTTCTTATAACTTGTCATAGCAGGCAAATTGTTTAGCTGGAGACTTAGTGTTTCTTCTCAGAATGGGAGTTGTGGTTCCCTAGGATCATTTGTTTACTAAGACATTCATTCATCCTTTGTTGTGTACTGTATTGGATCATGGTCTCTGCTCTTACTTCATATTATGTTAAAGCTTATTCTAAGGACAATGAAGAATTAAAATAGTAAGGGCCAGGTATGTAGCTTGGTTGGTAAGGTGTTTATCTAGCATGTGCAAGGTTCTGCACTTCATTCCCTAGCACTGCAAAACAATAATAACAACAATAGAATAAATAGATGGAGACATGGAGGGTTTCCAGAGAATGTTGAGCACTGATCCAAGACACATAGTACATATCAAATGACTAATATTTAAAACAAAAATCAAAATATTATGAAAATCTGGACTATGGATATAACCAGTTGGTAAAATACTTGCCCATCATGTGTGAAACTCTGGATTAACTCCCTAGCATTGCATTAACCAGGCATAGTGGTATGTGTGTGCCTATAATCCCAGCACTCAATATGTGAAGTCAGGAGGATCAGAAATTTAAAGTCATCCCCAACTACCTGTCAAGTTTGAGGTTATCCTGGGCTATGTAAGACCTTGTCTTAAAAAGATCTTTGAAAAATAGTCATTAATTGCTTTTTGCATGTTAGAAAAATTAGAGGGGTCTTGTAAAACATTTACTTCTAAGTATAGCTAATTTGTAAGGATTCAATTTAACTATAAATCAGCTTATCTTTTTTTCTACCAGTATAATCTGAGCGTCAGCAAGAAAGTTTTAACCATTATGAGAACCTAGTTCAATGTATACTTTGGATAGAAGGCAGTATATTTTCAATGTAGAGATGAACAAATAACAAGTATTTAAATAAAAGAGTCAGGCAGGTTCCTGACTCTTTTAGGCCTATCTTTGTACTTTTTTTTTTTTTTAAGATTGCATAACAAATGACTCCCATGAAGAAGTATGGGAGAGGGTCCTGATCCTGGAAAGGATCGATCTAGCATTGGAAGGGAATATAAGGACAGAGAAAAAGGAGGGAGGTGATTGGAGAAGGGATGGAGAGAAGAAGGTTTATGGGACATACGGGGAGGGAGGATCCGGGAAAGGGGAAATCATTTGGAATTTAAACAAAGAATATAGAAAATAAAAATATTAATTAAAAAAAAAAAGACAGTGTCTCCCTATGTAGACCAGGCTGGCCTTGAACGTAAAAGATATCTGCCTGCTTCTGCCTAGATTCCCTAGATAACTGATCACAGTTTTTCCTTCTGTAACATTCCCTAGATGATGTCTGACCTCTCTGGCCTGCCTTTAGCAAGAATCTTTCTAGGTTGTTTTAACCCTCCTTATTTGTGAGGCTGCCTGCTGATTCTTACCCCTCTTTCTCATTAGTTAAAAATTCCTATTTGCTGTTGCTTGTAATTAGAGTCAAGCCCAGCTTCTTTGCTCTTCTACAGAATTTCATTGCAGTAATCTCTGTGCCTGGGAGATTGTCTTGAATAGACTCTGCCTTACCATGCTTTAGCAAGTATCATTGAATAGCTTTTCCTTTAACAGTTATGGTGTTGTGGCATGGATAGGATCAAATTCATCATTGGACCCCCGCTTCTCACTCAGGTCTCCCAAATATACACCTTTGAAACCTTTGTCTTCATTCCTGACTGGTTGATCAGGGATCCAGTGGTGAGTCAGACTGGTGAACCATTGCTCTGGACTGGAGCTGGGATCCACTGGATCTGGTAAGGAGAGATTGTGATTTCTGAGATCCGAGTGCAGTTTCTAAGCTGGGGCAGAGTGCTGCCCCTCATACCTGCTCTGCCTGAGGTCTTCCTGGACCTCTTTTCTGAGTGGGAGTTGTTTCCTGACTCCCTGGTGTATTCTTTGTCCTCTGTAGAGTCTTTCTTTTTTCTTGATTAGATTCTGTTTTTCCTCTAGGAACTTCTCTGCCCTCACTGGAAACCCTGGCAATAACATGTTATGCTGACTCTAGCCACTTACCAGTCTACTTCCTAATTATTGGAATTTTATTGTCCTCTTTTGGGGAACTTAAGGTCTCCCTGTACAGGTTCTTCTTAAGATCATTCCCTTCCATCCCTCTGAGTCTTTTGATAATGTCTCTGAAAATCCTTTTGCATTTTGTCCATCCACCTCTGTCAGTCCATATCCTATTTTTACTACTCCCCTTTCAGGCTACCTACTGTCCATTGGAGATTCTTGAGACTAATAAACCCAAATAGTAACTGTGTAAGTCTGAAAACACTGAAGTATTTTATCTATACTCAGATGGGCTTTGGAGATACCTAAATAGCTCCTATGTGTCTCTGTAACCTCCCTAAGAATGATTATATGTCACGGCAAAATAATTTTTAAGATTTTTAATTAGCATATATTGATTATACATGATAATAGGTTTCATTCTGACATTTTCATGCATGCATGTAATGTATTTTGATCATATTTATTCCCTTATCCTCTCATCCCCTACTACTTCCACTAATCCTTTTCCTAAGTAGCCCCACTTCTATTTTTATGTCTTTTTTGTTTGTTTGTTTATTTTTGTGACCCAATGAGTTTCTTAGGGCTGTTTACAGAAGCATGGGCACCTTAGCCATGGCTATAGCACTGAAGAAAATGTCTCTCCATCTCCTGTAACCCTTGACAGTGTATAAATTATCTGAGGAGGTCCAAGCTGATAGTTTCCTCTACAAATAAATATATTTCACCTTATCCTTTAGGAATATGTCCCTGTGCTGAAAATGCATAGTACCAAACGTTACACGCTATAAAATTACTGCTGTAGAATAATAGCGTTCACTTTTCCTTCTGTGTCTTGTGCTCTGTTACTGATTCTTCATTGCTTGTGGGTTAGAATTTTAACAAATTAGAGTTATTTGAACCCAAGCCACTGTAACACTATAACACTTGATCTAATAATCAGTATAGCCATTAAATCATTAATGGGTGATGAGTTTATGCAGTGTGGAGATACTAGACAGAAGGATGATTTATATCCTGAATGGAATAGCATAAGGTTATTTTCTCATCAAAATGGGACACAACTTAGGAATTGTTTACTTTTGTGCTTTTGTATGTAACATTTTTGTATATTATTGACCTTTTGTGTTAAAACTGCAGGAAGCAAGCTGTGGGTAAGGGAGATGTACTGAATTTGTAAATAAGTATCTTTCCCTCTTTATTTTTCAGCAACATTTTGTATAAAAATGTAAAGTATAGGAAAAACAGCAGTTTTTTACTTAAAACCACCTTTGGGAGGTAGAAGCAGGAGGATCTCTGAGTTTAAGGCCAACCTGATCTACATAGTGAATTCCAGGCCAACCAGGGCTATAAGAGAGACCCTGTCTCAAAAAAAGTAAATAAATGACTGAGCTTATGTTAGTGTTTTAGTGGTCAAGATTGAAATCTTAGACTGGAAGATGTAATTTCTGTTTGCATCTGTTTATATAGTAGTTTGTATATGTTAGCTATGAATGTTAAATGTGTTTGTGCATTAAGAGACAGGAATTGACATGAGGGGTCCTGCTTTTTACCTTAATTTTGAGCTGGGGTCTCCCACTGATCTTGGAGTTTTGTTTTAGCTAACCTGGCCAGCATGCTCTTGGGAGTCTCCTTGCCCCTGCTTCTCCCAGAGCTGGGGTTACATATATGTGTGGTGCACCTGTCTTCCCCACAGCTGGGTTACATACATGTGTGGCTGCACTGGTCTTTTACATGGACCCTGGAGATCCAGACTCACATCCTCATACTCTCTTTCACAAGAACCCTTTAGCCACCCAGCCACCTGTAGCCCTGAGATTTTTGTCTAGCTCTAGATTAGTGGTTTTCAACCTTTGGGTTACAACCCCTCTGGCAAACCTGTAGCTCCAAAAATATTTACATTACCGTTCTTAACAGTAGCAAAATTACAGCTATGAAGAAGCAACAAAATTAATTTTATGGCTGGGGGTCAGGATATCATCAGGAACTGTGTTAAAAGGGTTGCAGTGTTACGGAGGCTGAGAACCACTGCTCTAGATGACGATATTGTCAAATTAATTTATACTTTTTTTTTTAAAGAGTTCTTTTAAAATTGTCTTAAGGAAAGAAGAAAGATGGGAAGAAGGAAGGAAGGAGGGACGGAAAGAAAGAAAGAAGGAAGGAAGGAAGGAAAAGAAAAGAGCTAGGTGGAGGTACAGGCAGTGGATCTCTGAGTCTAATGTTGCTGGCTTGTTAAAAACAGCTGTATTTTCAGAATTGTCAACATTGACTGTGATACAGAATTTCACTTTATCTGGGTTTCTACTGCAGTTTGTTATCTTCCGTAATGTTTGCACTATGAAATTATAACTCAACCCGTGAGCAGAATTTGCACTAAAAGAGCTACTGATGCTTATCAAGTCCGAGTCCAAAGAAGAAAAAGAAAGGAACAGTATTTTTAATTTTGTAGGTTTTCCTATGATACGTTTTTCTTTTTTGAGAGTTCCGGGCAGGCCTTGCAGGTGCTGAACACATGCCGTGCCACTTTGAGCCTGTGAGTCTTTTCCTCGAGACAGCATGCATGTATAGCCGTGTACCATCATACTCAGTTTTCAGTAATATTTTTGACTATTACCTCTCTTAACAGATAATGAGAACAGATTTTCCATATGAATTTTAATCATAATTAAGCACAAGCGAATCAGGCAGATGTAAGCAGAGTAAATTTATGAATGAACTTTTAACCATTCACTGTTTTTATGTAATGTGTCTATGTAAAACAAGCCATACTACTAAGTGAAATGGTGAAACTTATTCATTGAATCTATAGATAATTTCAAAGTATAATAAAATTTGAGGCGTTAATTGTCAAATATCTTCAAACGTATATGCTTTAGATGGCTTTTTCTTTAGGAAACAAAATTTATTTGAGTCTGTAAGTGAGTATGTCCTGGGCTGTAGAGAAAAAAAATGTACTGTAGCCATATGCTTGCAGAAACTTAAATGGTATATATGGCAAGTTACTTTTTGTGTCTTTTTTTTTTTTTTTTTTTTTTGCTTTAAAATGTCAAGTATCCTTAAAACTTGTAAAAATGTTTACTGTTTTATGGATATGGGTATTTTACCTGCATATACATTTGCACCACATGCATGCCTGCATGCCTGCTGTCCAAGGAGAAGATGATAGAATGATGAATCTTCTGGAACTCAAGGTTCCATCATATGGGTGCTGGAAACTGAGCCTGGGTCCTCTGAAGAGTAGAAAGTGCTACTAAATCTCTAAATATCTGAGCTATTTCTCCAGCCCTGAGTGGGAAGACTTTTATAGGTCAGGCTTGGGTGCAGTGAACACATAAAGTCTGTTTTGCACAAATTCTGGGACATGAATACTCCTTAACCACAAGGACAGACTAGAAGATTAATATAGTCATGTGCTCAGAAAGAAACAAAAGATATAATTGTAAAGGGGTCTTGGAGGAGAGGCAAGCAAGCCTGTTGTCAGTGGAAGCTAGAAGAGGCTTAGATCTCCCAGAATTGGTGTTTCAGATGAGTGTGAGCAGCCATGTGATTGGTGGGACTTGAACCTGGGTCCTCTGGAAGAACAGGAGTGCTTTTAACTGCTGAGGCATCTCTCCAGCTCCACAACAAAAAGTTACTGTTAATGTTGCTAGCTAATCCTAAAAGTAACAATGCTGTATACAAGGAGAGATGAATATATATTTGGTAGAAAAGGATATAAAGTACAAAGATATTTCTTATTGCATTTGTCTACCTTACTTGTGTGTGTGTGTGTGTGTGTGTGTGCGCGTGCGCGCGCGCGCGCATGCATGCGTGCAGATCAGAGGCCAACTGGTGGGTCAATTGAAGTTATCAAGCATGCCAGTGGGCACCTTTACCCACTGGGCATCTCACCCAGCCCCAACAGATAACATTTGTAAAGTTGAGGGGAAAGTGATTTTTGTATTAGTATGGAGTTGATGCAGAATGAAAATGGAGAACAAAGAACAAAACATTTGAATAGGTATTAGAAAGTCGGGAAGAGTCTCACATAGTCAAGCTGGCTAAATGGAATCAATTCTAAGAACTTTGAAAAGACCATTAATGTTAATTGTTCTCCTATGTATCATTAAAATATATTTTTTCATTGAAAAAGGTTTTCTGAGGTCCACCTATCATCTCTTGATTGGTTTCATCTGTCCCTGACTTTTCCCTTGTCTCTTTCTCTCCAACCTTCAAGATTGGATAGATTGTAGGATCTTATAAGTGCTAGGCATATTCTCTAGCACTAAGCCAGCCACACCTCCAGCTCCCCCCCCCCCACTGGCCCCTTGAAACTGTAATTGACCAGGTTGGCGTAAACTCCTAATCCTCATCCTGTTCAAGCTTCTGATTGCCAGTCCTTACCAAGTCCTGTAGTCTGCTCTTGTACTTCTCTCCAGCTTTCTGAGATATTTCCATTTATTCCCCAGCATCCTGATTTGATGCATAATAAAACAGCCTTTCCCAAAGTTCTGTTAGCTAAACACCTCATGTCGTTTCATGTATTCAAGTATTAAATGGGAAAATCAGACAGTTGCCAAGGTTTATCCTAAAGATACTTTGAGGCCAACATGTAAGAATTTGTAGCTCCCCCACCCCTCAAGGTTTCTCTGTGTAGCCCTGGCTGACTTGAAACTTGATTTGTAGACCAGGCTGGCCTCAAGCTTAGAGCTCTGCTTGCCTCTGCCCTGAGTGCTGGGATTAAAGGTCCAACTGTAGCTAATCTTTTTCTGGACTTAAAAAAAACTTGAGTTTAAATTTTGTTTTAGCCACTAAGACTTGTTTTTCTTTCTTTTCATAGAAATGACCCTGCCCCCATTAAATATCTCAAGTGCTTATACCACTTAGCAATCTCCCTCCCTCCCTCTCTCCCTCCCTCCCTCCCTCCCTCCCTCCCTTAAAAAGAAAAAGAAAAAAGAAAACCTAGCAGACAGGATGATAACTCAGGCCTGTAATCCTAGCAACTAGGAGGCTGAAGCCTGAGGGATGAATGGCCTTTAGTACCATGAAGCCCACATAGAGTGTTCAACTCATAGTAGTTCTCTTCATGCACATGAGAGCCTAACAGAGTACACATGCACAAGTGTGCACATGCATACACAATTTCCCCCCAAAGTATATGAATACTACTTAATAAAATGTTAATGAAAACTATTTTTTAATTTATATGTAACTCTTTCATGAGCCTCAAAACACTTATGCATGAGGAAGAATACAAAAAACCATAGAAATTTTAATAAATACTAATTTAAAAATATTTTAAGAGCTTGTTAAGATGATTTAAGAGGTAAAAGCACTTGCTGAGTTCCCAGCCTGATGACCTGAGTTGGATTCCTTGTCAGTGGAAGGAGAGAACCTCCACACATGCACCAAGTTAAGAATGGAGCATTTCAGTCAAAGAATAAGTTGTAGTATTCCCCTAATCATTTGCTTTCTCTGCTTTCATATTTAAGGGATCACAGTGAGAAAAACTGATTTTTCAAAGGGATCTGTTTTGGGTTTTTTGTTTGTTTGTTTGTTTTGTTTTGTTTTTGTTTTTTGTTTTTGGTTTTGGTTTTGGTTTTTCGAGACAGGGTTTCTCTGTGTAGCCCTGGCTTGTCCTGTAACTCACTCTGTAGACCACGCTAGCTTTGAGCTCAAGCTCAGAAATCTGCCTGCCTCTGCCTCCCAAGTGCTAGAATTAAAGGTGTATACCACCACTGCCTGGCTAGGGGATCTGTTTTATAAACCGCATTTTTTTTTTAAAGTGGCTTTTGCTGAGTTGAAGTATACATTGCTTGAAGGCTGAAGTGCTTTCAGTTTTCTTTTTTCTTTTTCTTTTTGTTTTTTTCAAGACAAGGTTTCTCTGTGTAGCCCTGGCTGTCCTGCAACTCACTCTGTAGACCAGGCTGGCCTCGAACTCAGAAATCCACCTGTCTCTGCCTCCCAGAGTGCTGGGATTAAAGGCGTGCGCTACCACTGCCCAGCCATGCTTTCAGTTTTGATGATGTAATATGAAAGTAAAATACACTTCCCACAGTAAAAAGCGTTTTTAGTGCTCTTAAATCTGTGATTAGCTTTTGCTCCCAATGTTTCAAGATTTTAAATCTCAGGAGTATAAACAATTGTACAGTGAATATCTGCAAACCTTTCATCTGGATGTACCAGTTATTAATCTTTGACAAACTTATCCAATTCCTCTGTATCTTTTCTCACTCTGACCTTCATACTCTCTATATATACATAGTTTGTGTGTGTGTGTGTGTACATATAGTATATATTTATATATATATATATACATATATATATATATATACTTTTGTTGTTCTCAGACCATTTAAAAGTTGTAAAGAGATATCAAGGGGGTGGAGAGTGAGCTTGATAGTTAAAAGCAGCTGTTGATTTTTGCAGAGGACTCTGATTCAGTTCTTAGTGCCTACATGGTGGCTCAGAACCATCTGTTACAGCTTGGTGTGTATTTCCTAAAAATAGGGATATCTTTTACATAGCTACATTATTTTTTTCATCCTCAATGAAATTAAAATTTATAAAATTGCATAGTGGATTGCCCATCTTCATATTTTCTCAGAAATCACCCTGAAATCACCCTATTTATCAGAAATATCACCCTGGCTGAAGATGCAGCACAGTTGGTAAAGTGCTTCTTTAGGATGCCTAAGAGATTCAGCCCCCAGATATGGTGCTAGGTACCCACAATACAAGTATTTGGGAGGTGGAAGCAGAAGATCAGAAATTTAAGGTTATTCCTTACTACACACAGTAAGCGCAAAGCTATCCTGGAATATATGAGACCCTATCTCCAACAAACAAACAAAACATACATATGTATGTATACACATATATATTTCCCTGTTTAGATCCCCCACCCCACCCCTTGCCAATCAAGAATCATGTTTGTCAGTGGGTGTCATGGTATATATCTGGGATGGCAAGTTTGAGGCTAGACTGTGAGTATAATAATTGTGTCTCAAAATAGTCCTCCCACAACAAATAAAGACGCATGCATGCATTTCATTCCACTGCGATGGCTCTTTACTTGTGTTTAATTTAAAATAATTCTCTTGTCCTTCAGTCTTTCTGATTTTTTTTTTTTATAATGCTGACTTTATTCAGGCTAATGGTCTGTTTGTCTTATTATAATGAGATGAACATTTTTGATATGTAAACACATATATGTATAGCAAGATTTTTTCTGCAGAAACTACAATGAAGCTAAAATGAAAGGTTCTTTCCCTTGTTTTCTTTCTGTAGTGTTCTGAACACAAGCAGTTTGCTCTGCGATTGTCATTTGAAGTGGTTACTTCAGTGGCTGGTGGATAACAACTTTCATCATTCTGTGAATGTAAGCTGTGCACATCCTGAATGGTTAGCAGGGCAAAGCATCTTGAATGTGGACCTGAAAGATTTTGTCTGTGGTTTGTATTTCAGTTTTAAATTTTAAAAATTTAACTATTGTAACAACAAAATTAAGAGGATGAAATACCATCAACAGAAGCACCCGCATGCTCCGACTAGCTCTTGTGCTGCTCTCCAGGCCCTGTCAGGGCTTGCTTAGTACAGGCCACATTTTGTGTTCTTTGACTCAGTGTTTCATAAAGGTGTTTTTCTCAGTGTCTTTTGTTCTTGTTTGTTTTTCTTAGCACAAGGACTTTCTCAGTGCTGCCTTCTCATTGTCTTTCAGTGATCAGTTTAGTGGCAATGTGAACGTTGGCTGTAATTTGAGAGGAATTATTAACTTTAGGATACATACCAGTAAGACTTCTGAATCAATTTTTTTTTTAATGTGAAGACTTAGTAGATTCTGAAAACCACTAAGAAAATCCATGCTATAATCACAAGTGTATAATAATATGTGTTTATAATCACCAGCCTCATTTTTTGGATGCAGTCTCTTGGAAAAAGGACAGACAACTTGGAATGATCAGTTCTGTCTTTCCATTATGAGGGTTCTAGAGAGCACACTATGTCATTAGACTTTAAGACAAATTCTTTTACCACTGAGCCATCCATTGGCCATGATGGAATTTCCTCCTTCCTTCCTTCCTTCCTTCCTTCCTTCCTTCCTTCCTTCCTTCCTTCCTTCCTTCCTTCCTTCCTTCCTTTGAAAGATTTATTTACTTTATGTATGTGAGTACACTGTTACTGTCTTCAATCACATCAGAAGAGGATGTCAGATCCCATTACAGATGGTTGTGAGCCACCATGTGGTTGCTGGGAATTGAACTCAGGACCTCTGGAAGAGCAGTCAGTGCTCTTAACCACTGAGCCATCTCTCCAGCCCAACATTTTTATTTTCAAAAATAAATCTATAAGTTTCTTTCTCAACTTGGAGGATTTTCTTTTATACCTAAATCTTATTTACAGTGGATTGAATTCTGTTTCCATTGTCACACATACCCCTTTGACTTTTACTTAGGTTTTTTGTTTTTTGTTTTGTTTTTAATAAAACATACTATATTTACTTATATAAAGCATACTATATTTTGTTTGTCTGGGTTTGGGACAGGGTCTTACTATGTAGCCCTGGCTGGCTTAAAATTTATTATGCAGACCAGACCAGGTTGTCCTGGAGCTTAGACATCTGCCTGCCTCTCCTTCCCAAGTGCTGAGATTAATGATATGTGCTACTATGCTGGCTCATACTATATTTTTTATACTATTCCAATTACCTTTTACGGCACAAAGTAATGTTACTAAACTAAGATCCTTGTTTAGAATTTCTATAGCAGCCTCTCTCAACCCATAGTGTTTTTATTTATGAATCCATAGTGCACTAGGCAGTCATAAACCAGTTTTCACTTGTGTGTGTGTATCCTGTTTGTATTCTTCTATATTAGTGCTGAAGCTATGTACAAAATACTTTCAAGTCATGTATTTATTAATATTCCCCATGAAAAAAATAAATTTACATTCCCATTTTCTGTATTATATAGAAAGGATAATAGTTAATTATAAATATTATAAACATTTTGTATATGTAGCATTCATTATAGGACATAAATATTTTATATATGTGTGTGTATATATATATATATATGTGGTGATGGCATTAGAACTTGTCTTGAAATTCTTATGTAAGGTTTCTCTCCATCCCTACCCCACCCACTGGCAATGCATAGTAAACATGGAAGAGTCCTGAGGGATGGTGGAAGAGTACTAGGTGCTGAGGTCCAGAACCTGAGTTCTAGCCCACCTTCTGTCACTGCTTGACGTCTTTGAGCAAGCTATTTGACTTTTGGAGCTCATTTTCCTCAGCTTTAAGCAAGAGATTAGACTCAACTCTAGAGTCTTCTTCACTCTTAACATAGCTCCTGTGACTGAAACATACAGTGTTGGGGCTGGAGAGATGGCTCAGCGATTAAGAGCACTGACTGCTCTGCCAGAGGTCCTGAGTTCAAATCCCAGCAGCCACATGGTGGCTCAAAACCATCTGTAATGAGATCTGATGCCCTTTTCTGCTGTACACTGCTACAGTGTACTTATAGACATTAAATAAATAAATCTTTTTTAAAAAAGAAACTTATAGTGTTACAGTCTTTGTTTTAAGATCCAGTTTGAGGTAAAATCTGTACCTGACTTGGTCACTGTTGCGTTTGTTCCCTTTAGATGACTTTCTGAAGCCGCAGATAAGGACACACCCTGAAAGCACAGTTGCGTTAAGAGGTGCTAACGTGACACTGACGTGCACTGCAGTGAGCAGCAGTGATTCGCCCATGTCCACCATGTGGCGCAAGGACAGTGAGGTCCTGTATGATGTGGACATTGAGAACTTTGTTCGTTATCGGCAGCAGGATGGAGAAGCTCTGGAGCATACTAGTGTCTTGCGCCTCTTCAGTGTGAACTTCACAGATGAAGGGAAATATCAGTGCATTGTTACTAATCACTTTGGTTCTAATTATTCCCAGAAAGCCAAATTGACTGTAAATGGTAAGGAATTGTGCTACTGGACATTTAAAATATCTTTTTTTTTTTTAAACTTATTTATTTCTAGAATAATCGCCATGCCTATCTGGCCATGCTATTGGGGAAAAAGTACTTTGAAGTATTTTTTGCATCTAAAATTATAAGTCTCAACTATAAATCAATTTACATCTAAATTAACAAGAAAATTGGGTCATACCCCACATTTGGAGGGAGCCCTTAGTGTTACTATCTCTTGACTGTGGCACATGGAAGGCTGCACTCGTGGGTCACCCGCCTGCCCACTAGCCTACATTCTTCTTTGCCCTAGGCGATACTTCATTTCCAATTCTCAGAAACATTGATTTCTCTAGTACTGCTTCCTGTGTCTTTTCATACTTGAGAATGTTTATGACATCTCTAGGTTTGGTGGTTTCTATAGATTTCTGGATAGAGCCAAAATCATTTTGAAAATAAAGCTCACCTAGTATTTGTAAAAACCTTTCCTAAAGCAGCTTGGTCTGTCTATTATCTGTGAGATTGAGTAACTCCTGTGCTTCAACTGAACGATGTATGTGCGCCCCGTGCCTGTGTTTCTTCCTTTCTTTCTTTCTTTCTTTCTTTCTTTCTTTCTTTCTTTCTTTCTTTCTTTCTTTCTTTCTTTCTTTCTTTCTTTCTTTCTTTCTTTCTTTCTTTCTTTCTTTTTTAACATTTCTAGCTTTTTTTTTTTAGATTTTATTTTATTGTGTTATGGGTACCTTCATGTATGTCTGTACCACATGCATTCCTGGTACCCACAAAGGCCTAAAAAGGGCATTGATCTTCCAGGACTGAAGTAACAGACAGGTAGTTGTAAGCTGCCGTGTGGGTGCTGGGAATTGAACCTGAGTCCTGCAAGAGCAATACCAGTTCTTAACCACTGAGATAACTCTTCAGCTCTACAACCCACTCTGATGTTTCTTAAATGAGGTTTTTAAAAAGCATAATTAAAAAAAAAAAAAACAAAACAAAACCTGGTTCTATTAACATCTGTTGCTGTTAGTTAGATTGGGAAGCATCACTTGACTGTCCTAAGTGAAAGAGTAATATTAAGCACCAAATTCTAAACTGGCATTCAAAAAAGTTTTTGGCTTTCTGATTCCCTGCTTCCTGTCGGCATGGTGAAATGGGCATGGCATATATTCTAGAAGTGTTGTGTCACTGTGCTGCATACACTGAAGGGCTGGTGGGAACGACGGGTGCAAACACTGTGTTATTAGTTCAGAGAATATGGTTTCTCAGACATCAGGATTCTGCCTGCTAGATTTGTGTGCATGTGTGTTTTCCTTTTGCCTACTTTCTCTGTACTGTTTTTGGAACAGAGATGCCATCTTTTTTGAAAACTCCGATGGACCTAACTATTCGCACTGGTGCCATGGCGAGATTAGAATGTGCTGCAGAGGGGCACCCTACACCTCAGATTTCCTGGCAGAAGGACGGTGGTACTGATTTTCCTGCAGCCCGAGAAAGACGCATGCATGTCATGCCTGAGGATGATGTCTTCTTCATTGCCAATGTGAAGATAGAAGATATGGGAATCTACAGCTGCATGGCACAGAATATAGCAGGAGGCCTCTCAGCAAATGCCTCACTCACAGTGTTAGGTGAGCTTTCTTTGTCGGGACCACTGCTTTCCTGGAGCCTCTGAGAGCTACATGTGGCTTGGAAAGGCAAGAAAAGCAATTTGGAGGTTATGGTTTGGTTTTTTTCTCCCAAGACACGGTTTCTCTGCATAGCCCCAGCTGTCCTGGAACTCACTCTGTAGACCAGGCTGGCCCTGAACTCAGAAACCCGCCTACATCTGCCTTTGTAGTGGTGAGATTAAAGTCATGTCCCACCACCTCAGGCTTATGTTGTTCTTATTTTCTTATTTTGTTCAGGGTTATGTCAGCTGAAGGTATTAGTGGGGAAATGACATACATAAATCTTTATCACAAGCTTCAGATCCCCTTATTCGTTTATGTTTCCTCTGTAACATTTTAATTCATATGTGGTTGTTTTTGTCTTTTTTTTTTTTTTAACTGTTCAGCAGATTTGCATTGGGAGTTCTGCTTTTCCTAGAAAGATCCTAATCATTTGGTACAGCTACATATAAAACCTAAGAAAGTTTATATTTTCTTTTTAAAAAATACTTTTAAAAAGTTTATTATCAAAAATGATTTGTCTTCTGGTTAGATTTTCTGTCTTCTTTTTAGTATGTTCCACATAATTTTAATATTCTTCAAAAGTGTCTTTTCCCATGCTGGACATTATGACATACTCCTATAATCCCAGTATATACACACACACACACACACACACAGAGAGAGAGAGAGAGAGAGAGAGAGAGAGAGAGAGAGAGAGAGAGAGAGAGAGAGAGAGTCAGAGAGAGACAGAGAGAGAAAGAGAGATGGGGGTTACATTAATTTGAGAGTGGCCAGGTTTAAATAGTTCTGGGTCAGCTGGGGCTATACAGAAAGAATCTTATCTCTAGAAATTAGAGAGAAAAGAAGTGTTTTCCTGAAAAATTCCCCTGGCTTGTGTTTTGTTTTACTCATTTTTGGTTTTTGAGACAGGGTCTGCTGTAGCAAAGGAAGGCTGGACTTGAAACTGCCTCCACTTTCCTCTATTTTCCAAGCTCTAGGATTATAGCTGTGTGCCTTGTTATTCTTAGTTAAAACAGGGTTCTTTATGCAACTCAACCCAAAGCAAATCATGCCGTCCAGGTCTCTGTTTTCTTACCTATCGGAGTTTTATGGGGTCATCTTCTCCTCCTTCTTTTCTTCCAACTTCTCCTTTTCTTATTCGTCATTTTCTTCCTCTTCCTCCTATTCTTCTTCTCTCTCTCTTCTTTTAAAGATAGACTCTCTTACTCTACCAGGTTGGCCTGGAGAATTCATGTCTTACAGGTGAGCCACTCTGACCTGGCTGTCAAAAACCTTTAAAATAAGTTTCTTAACTTGGAAGCTGAGGCAGAAGGATCAAGAGTTTCAGGTCAGCTTGGGGTATATAGTTGGGAACCTGCATCAGAAATAGACATCCCCAGCACGCACTGACCAGCAGCCTGGCTTCTGTGCACCAGGCCAGTGTTGCGCTGAGCTGCTGTCTTGCCTGCTTTACTGTCTTTCCTACTTTACTTACCTGCAAAGGTGCCTAAATGGCTGTAAACTTGTAATCTTTTGCTTTGGCCTCCTGAGCAGAGTAGATGGAATTACAGCCCTGTATCACCACAGCCAGTATATAATTAGATTTTTTTCTGTTTTGAGTCTTTTGTGTATCTGAAACATTAACTGTACATTTCTTTTTTTTTTTATTTGATATATTTTTTATTTAAATTTCAATTGATTTCCCTTTTCTGGCTCCCCACTCCCGGAAAGTCCCATAAACCCTCTTCCCTCCCCCTATTCCCCCATCCACCCCTTCCCACTTCCCTGTTCTGGTATTCCCCTATACTGCTGCACTGAGTCTTTCCAGAACCAGGGGCCACTCCTCCATTCCTCTTGGACATCATTTAATATGTGGATTATGTCTTGGGTATTCCAAGTTTCTAGGCTAATATCCACTTATCAGTGAGTGCATACCATGATTGATCTTTTGAGACTAGGTTGCCTCACTTAGTATGATGTTCTCCAACTCCATCCATTTGTCTAAGAATTTCATGAATTCATTGTTTCTAATGGCTGAATTGTACTCCATTGTGTAAATAGACCACATTTTTTTGTATCCATTCCTCCGTTGAAGGACATCTGGGTTCTTTCCAGCTTCTGGCTATTACAAATAGGGCTGCTATGAACATAGTGGATGGAGCATGTGTCCTTATTGCATGCCGGGGAATCCTCTGGGTATATGTCCAAGAGTGGTATAGTGGGGTCCTCCAGAAGTGTCATGCCCAGATTTCTGAGGAACCGCCAGACTGAGTGGTTGTACCATCTTGCAATCCCACCAGCAGTGGAGGAGTGTTCCTCTTTCTCCACATCCTCGCCAACACCTGTTGTCTCCTGAGTTTTTAACCTTAGCCATTCTGACTGGTGTGAGGTGAAATCTCAGGGTTTTGATTTGCATTTCCCTAATGACTATTGATGATGAACATTTCTTAAGGTAATTCTCGGTCATCCAAAGTTCTTCATGTGAAAATTCTTTGTTTAGTTTTGTACCCCACTTTTTAATAGGGTTATTTGGTTCTCTGGGGTCTACCTTCTTGAGTTCTTTGTATTAACTGTACATTTCATCATGCTTTTTGTAGTCTCATTCTATAGGCTTAGACTTAGGCTATACATTTCCTAACTTAGTATTTTTAACCTTCTCCCATTAGAGACACCCTCATTTATTAGACCTCTGGAGGACAAGACTGTAACCCGAGGTGAGACGGCGGTATTGCAGTGCATCGCTGGAGGAAGCCCTGCTCCTCGCCTCAATTGGACCAAGGATGATGGGCCACTCTTAGTAACAGAACGACACTTCTTTGCTGCAGCCAACCAGCTTCTCATCATTGTAGATGCTGGGCTAGAAGATGCTGGAAAATACACCTGCCTTATGTCTAACACTCTTGGGACAGAACGGGGACATATTTACTTAAATGTCATTTCATCCCCCAATTGTGACTCTTCACAGAGTAGCATTGGGCATGAGGATGATGGTTGGACCACAGTTGGCATTGTCATCATTGTTGTGGTCTGCTGTGTCGTGGGCACTTCTTTGATCTGGGTCATTGTCATTTACCACATGAGAAGGAAAAATGAAGACTACAGTATCACAAACACAGGTAAGTGGTACCCAGATGATGCATGGCATGTTCTTAAGAATGTAGGATTTAGTAGAACATAAAAAAAGCTGCACTACTGTGATTGGTTACTTGATAAGAGATGTTAGGAAATTTTTCTGACAAAATATCCAGCTTCCTTGAGATAGTAGAAATTATTTGGTGAAATAGTTTTAAGAATTTGTATATACTGTATATACTTCCCCCTAAATTTACCTCTTAGAATTGTATTACAGGTATATTTTCTTGGTTTTGTCCTTTTGTTGTTGTTGTTTGTTTTGTTATAGAGTTTCTTTATGTACCCCTGGCTGTGAGCACTTGTTCTGTAGATGAAACTGGTCTTAAAGTCAGAGATCTCCGTGCTTCTGCCGCCAAAGTGCTGGGACTGAAGGTGTCTGCCATCACGCCCAGCTTGTTCTTAAGAGGATCTCAGTGCATAGCCCTGATAGCCTGGAGCTCATAAACTCGCCTCTTCTCCCTCTACCTCTTTGTGCTGGGATTACAGGTTCAATCAGTCAGGGGTTGTGTTGTGTTTTTTGTTGTTTTGTACCTTCTTTCTTTAGAGCCTAAAGTTCATTTCCACCATAGATTTGCTGTAAAGTGAGTTGGTCTTTTGCCCCACTCATCCCGGGATCCACAAGAGAAGGAGCCCATGTAGAGAGATTTGGAAATGTGTCTGTAGATAGGATTTTCATCTTTAGGCTTTTTTTAAAATCTCTCTTTTGGTAATCCCCTCACCTTCAGCCCTTTGTCAGTGGTTCTGGGGACTGAACCCACAGCCTGTATGTGTTAGGCAAGTACTTTACCACTGTGCTGTATCTGCAGACTAAGTAATACTTCTAAAATGAAACTCTGAGAAGAACTTTAATAAAAATAATATGCTAAGTGAAGTATGAAGAACTGTTAGGGTCCCAAGTCCATACCATTTTCCAGACCAGTGTCAAAGTGGAATACATTACAAAATTGCCTTCTGTGTATTGACTTCAACTGCCTGAGTTTGAAAGTTGCAGATGTCTCTTTACAGAGGAACTTAATTTGCCTGCAGACATTCCCAGCTATTTGTCTTCACAAGGAACATTGTCTGAACCACAGGAAGGCTACAGCAACTCTGAGGCAGGCAGTCATCAGCAACTTAT
Organism: Apodemus sylvaticus; assembly: GCF_947179515.1. Lineage (NCBI taxonomy): Eukaryota > Metazoa > Chordata > Mammalia > Rodentia > Muridae > Apodemus > Apodemus sylvaticus. The sequence goes on from NC_067475.1 coordinate 59,391,413, forward strand.
GCCTCCTGCCAACGGATACATACACAAGGGCACTGAAGGTAGGCACTTTGCTGTTTATAGTTACAATTTCAGTATGTTTTATTGGGTATATTGTTCAGTGTATACTTTCCCCCTTAGTCTGAAGCAATATTTTAGGATAAAACATTCAGTACATTTAACTTTGTGCAAAATGGAATGAAAAATTGTCTATAAAGTCTTAACCAGAGAAGGCCATCTTACAGAAAGAAACACATTACCCTTAAACAGGGATGAAGGACAAAACTGAGGTTCCTGGTCTCTCTTATGACCAGAAGAGATGGTATAGAAACTCATTTCAAGTCTTTCTCATTCCTTTAGAGATGAGCCCTTCAGATAACATCCAGAGGCATTTGGTTCTCCTGCTGACAGGTAGATACTTAGTAAAGTTTAAAGGGCAAAATGACTTTTAGCCTGCAATGGAGAACTTGAAAGGGCTACAAAATGTCCCCTGATAAAGTGACTAGGACATTCTTCTCTCTTAACACCCTCACTTCTGTAGAAAGTGACAGGCATGGGAGAGAGGATTTGACTAGGTTGAACAGCTACTATTGCTTAACCTTTTGTCTTATTCAAAGTAACATGGGCTCTCATATTATAGCAATGCCTGTTTTGCTTTAGTTCACTCAAGCCACACATGTATCTCAGAGGTCTAGGCCTGTCTTGGATCCCTTGGTTGAAATTTAATCTCTACAGCTTAGACAGAGACTTAACATTAGAATTCAAGAGTGTAGGCTCTGAAGCCAGAGTATTTAGATTTAAGTTTCAGCTCTTCCTCGTATCATAAATTTATCTGTAAAGTGTACAGATAAATTGTAGATGAAAATTATATCTACTTCATAAGGATGCTTTGAGGAGTAAATGAGTTAATTCACATAAAGACTTTGGAATTTCACCTGGTTTGCAAAGTAACTGTCTAGTAAATATTAGAACTGTTGAAGAAAATTGATTATTCCCAAACTCTTCTTTATCAGAAAAACATCTGGGTTCCTTCTATGTTGTTACTAGGTGGCACTGGTACCCGGGTAATCTGTTCTGATTGTTACGACAATGCCAACATCTACTCGAGGACCAGAGAGTACTGTCCATACACCTATATTGCGGAGGAGGATGTTTTAGATCAGGCGCTCTCCAGTCTGATGGTCCAGATGCCCAAGGAGACATTTTTATCACATCCTCCCCAAGATGCTGCTAATCTGGAGAGTCTGATACCATCAGTAGAGAGAGAGCCGACCGCCTTTCCCACCAACCATGAAAGGATGGCAGAGAACCCCCCCTTCTCACCGAGGAGCAGTGGTAATGGTCTGGTTTTGATCTCACTTTCCGCTGGTCTGCCCTGCTGTTGTATCAGTAGTGTGGCCTGTAACAGGAAACAAACACATTAGTGCACTAGAATAATTACCATTAACTAGTGCCAACTAGAAGCCTTTACGTGTATTTTCTCCCATCTTCACTTAAATAATACAGGTTTGAAGTACTGAAAATAGAGCATTAGAAACCTAAACTGGTTTTGGTTGCTCTTCTTTCAAGCAAACACTCAGCATCATATCACCTGTGTCAGTTAAAAAAAAAGCTCTTTCTGGACCATGATAGGAACTCTTCTCCAGCTATTCATCAGCTGTCCCTTCCACTCAGAGGAAGAACCCTGGGGAATGAACAGGGCAGGAATTACAGAGTCACAGAGGAAGGTAAGCGCAGGGCTGTGCCCAGGGCGTCAGGCAGCAGTAAGTGATCTGACATGAAACTGAGGATGAGCTCTGTAAGAGACCAATTCTAAAGATTTCTCAAGAGAAATAGGTTAGAAAAGAGCGTTGTCACTGAAGGCGGTCCCTCAGTTCTACACTCAGGGTCGTGAGAACTAAGGTGTAGGACATCTTGTAACCTGTGGGATGTCTTCCTTTTGAGTCTGGTTTTAAGTAAAGAGTCATCGTCACTCAAATGAGAGAGCCTTGGTGTATTGTCCATTCTGTGCCTAGGGTACTCTAATTAATTCTACTCAGTGTGTGCTAGGGTTTATTAGCATGACCTTAGAACTTGTTAGACATGCAGTTGTACTCCCACCCTAGACCTAGTGAATCTACATCTAAATATTAAGATCCAAGGCCTATTTGTATGCTTTGGGTTGTTGTTTGTGTGTGTGTGTGTGTGTGTGTGTGTGTGTGTGTGTGTGTGTGTGTGTGAGTGTGTGAGAGAGAGAGAGAGAGAGAGAGAGAGAGAGAGAGAGAGAGTGTCACAGTGTCATGCTCAGATTCAACAGTAACCCCTACCTTAGCCTTCCATGGGGAGACTAAAGGAGAAAGTCTAGAGCCATTCTCTATTGCTTTTCACCCTATTTGCTGAGACAGAGTCATTTCATAAACCTGAAGGCTGCTGTTTCAGCTAGGCTGACTGGCTAGCAAGCTTCTGAGAGTCTCTTGTCACTGCTCCTCCGTGCTGGGATTATAGTCACTCATGACCATGCCTGGCTTTATGAGTGCTGGGGATTAGAACTCAGGTCTTTTATCTACTGAGCCATATCCTCAGCCCCACATGCATATTCAATCTTGAGAAATTATGCCCTAGTTTATATTCTAGGTGAATTTTGCTTTCATTTATGGGATTTTGTTTCCAGAATGTTAGACCAGCTTTTCCTAAAATATAACTTCCCTGCATGTGTACACACATGCACATACATGTATCCTCTTCTGCCTCTCTTCTCAGTGCTTTGACTAAACCTGGACCCAGGGTTAGTTCCCAGTACCTATACGATGGCTCACGACCATCTGTAACTAAAGTTCCAGGAGATCTAATGCCCTCTTCTGACCTCTACAAGTACCAGGCATGTGTGGTGCACAGACACACTGGCAAAACATCCATACATATAAAATAAAAAATTTAAAAATGTATTTAAAGAAGTACAAGTTCCATTGAAACAGTGAATATTACCTATGTATTATAAAACTGTCATTACAATATGTCTTAAAAATTCCTTTTCTATGAGTCTAGAATTTTGTACTCTAATTTTTATCTTAGTTACGGTTTCTATTGCTGTGATAAGACACCATGACCAAAGCAACTTGGGGATTTACTCTGCTTATAGTTTCATATAACAGTTTACCTTCAAAAGCAGTAAGGGCAAGAACTCAAACAGGGCAGGGACCTGGAGCCAGGAGCCACTGCAAGGCCATGGAGGAGGCTGCTTTCTGGCTTGCTCCTCATGGCTTGCTCAGCTTGCTTTTTATAGAACCCAGGACCATCTGCCCAGGGTCACCCACAGTGCTCTGGGCCCTCTGCTATCAATCACTAAAGAAAATGCCATACAGACTTGCTTATAGCCCAATCTTTTTTTTTTTTTAACTTTTTATTGGTTCTTTGAAAGTTTCACGTACTGTATCCCAGTCCCACTCATTCCCCCATCCACTCAGATCTGTCCTTCATCCCTGCAATAAAACACACCCCCACAGAAAAAAACAAAGCATAGAACACATCTCATCATGGAAGCTCTAAGTATGTCACAGTGTGTCCCACAGTGTATCTCTCTGTCCACACATCTTCACTTGCGAATGTTCGTTGCAGTGAGTCAGTGATCTGGTTTGAGATCTCTGTCTTCTGTGACATCATTAATATTTGATCCTCACTGGATCTCTTTCTGGTTATTGCCCTGTATCATGAAAATCTTGCCGTTTTGGATCTGTAGGACTGGCCCTTTCACATGCTTCAATAATTTACAGATGGGGTAGATTTTGGGGTGGACCAGCTCAAAATCCTGGATCTGGGCCTGGGTGGTCGCTGAGTTGGCGAGCCTGCCAGCTCTCCTGCACTGGCACCACCAGGGCAGGCTGTGCAGCACTGCTCTAGCTAGGCCACCCAGTGCTGCCATTGGCAGGAGGCAGGGGCTGCTATCCGGTTTTCATGCCCTCAGGACCAGCTCACCCATACCTCCAGAGCCAGCTGCACTGTGCTGCCAGTCAGAGCATGGGGCCCACGCTTCCAAAGTGCCGCAGCCTGTCAGGGACTGACTGGGTCAGCTCTCCCACTCTCACATCCTCAGGGCTGGCTCCACTGTGTCACCCAGGCAAGGTACAGGACCCACTCTTCTGAGTGCTCTGGCCAATGAGGAGATAGGGCCAGCTTTTCAACTCTCATGCCCTTGGGGCCAGCTCTTCCAACTGCCACAGTTGACAAGGGTGAGGGGACCACCAGGGCCAGCTCTGCTGTTCAGGCAAGTGGAGTACCAGTTCTCATGGCCCCAGGGCCATCATCTGTCCTAACTGCTGCAGGTGGTGAGGGGCATGGTGCGGGAGGGCATCACGGCCATACCACCCCCTCTCAGCCTGCTCTCCTGGGTGCTGCAGCTGGTTGAGAGGCAGTTACAGCCTAATCTCATCAAGGCATTTTCTTAATTGAGATCCCTTCCAATAACTTCAGCCTGTGTCAAGTTGACATAAAACTAGCCAGTACAATTCTTTGCAGAGAAAAGTGCTAAAATGACAGGTGAAAAGGAACAGCATGACTTCAGAAATCAGCTTGTTAGGTTTGTTGACCATAAAGACCTGGTAGTTTGTGGTTCCAGTTTCTATTTTGTTGTTTTTAATGTTAGCATTGTGCTCTTCATGTCTTTATCAAGACGCTGGGCATCTGAATTTCTTTTGAGGATTGGGTAGGATTTGAAGGATACTGGGGGCTGAAGAGATGGCCAAGGGGTAAAGGGCATGTGTGGCTTTTACAGAGAACCTGGGTTTCATTCCCACCAGCCACATGGCAACTCACAACCATCTGTAACTCCGTTCCAGGAGCTCCAGTACCCTTTTCTGGCTTCTTCAGCCACCAGACAGACACACATGCAGACAGAACACCCATACACATTTGGGGGAATGCATATCAGGGACACATATGCAGACAGAACACCCATACACATTTGGGGGAATGCATATCAGGGACACACATGCAGACAGAACACCCATACACATTTGGGGGCAATGCATATCAGTCAGGCCTTAGGAAATTAATTTTGAAATTCCAGCTATCACTGATGATGTTTCTTGTCTTATTCTCATTCTCAGAAATATTTCAGCGGCCTCTGTGGAACACGAACAGAGAACTGGGCCTTCTTCCCTTCCCCCCACAGCCTGTCGTTGAGTCGCCACAGCCGGCAGAGAGGGATCCAGACTGCTCTTCACCTGTGCCTTGCCACAGGTTACATGACCATGCTTTTGGTTTTAGTCGGACTCGGAACATTCAAGATAGTACTGAGGGCACATGAGGCCCGTCCAGAGGAAGTTTGAGCAGAGACTCAAGTTAGTTAACTTACTACCTCAGAATTGAGAAGAAAAGTCAGCATTTGCATTTCCCTTTGCTCCAGCTAATATCTGACCATATCAGCATAGCCCTGATGTGTGTTTGGGCTTACATCTGGCGAAGAGAAGGTAGTGGCTGACAGAGTGTACCACAGAAATGTGTACCACGTTGAAAGTGCACAGCCCTGGCAGAAGACGATATGGGCAGGTGCCCTTCCCGATTCCCACAGGGCTGTGCCCAGGCGTCCACTGCCTGTTAGGAGGAGTCATTGCTGCTTAGCCCACTGGATTGTTCCAGTCCTCAGAATGGTCCTGAGAAAGTGTCTCTGCTTTGATATTCTACTTTGCTTTCCAAGCACGGAGCAGAGACATCTGAGCTTTCATAACTATAACAAGGATTCTCCAGTGGTGGGAACAGAGAAGAGGCGCTGAGGCTTTGATACTCAAGGTCTTCAGCTAGAATCCAAGTTTCACCAACTGGTAGTACCAGATCAAAGGCTTTTGTATTCGTGTGTGTGTGTGTGTGTGTGTGTGTGTGTGTGTGTGTATTGTGGGTTTCTTTTGTCTCTATAACTGGAGATGTCATTGTAAATATATGTGCATTTATAAATAATTTTTCTACTCATTGACCTTGTGTGTTGGATACAGTGTAAATATTTTTGATATGCCCAAATTATATATAATGTCTGTCTGGTTACTGTATGGGCAACAGCTTCCCAAGATCACAGATTTTACATAACTTAGTGTAGTTAGGTCTGCAAACTCTGTTTAAAGTTCTAAAATTGTGTGTCACAGGTGTATGTATAGAGGCAGGGTACTTAGTGATTGTGCGCTCATAGACTCACTCTTGGTATAATTAACTGCCTGCTTCAAGTTCTGTGCATCTCATACTTGCCGTCTCTTTGCAAGTGCCAGGTGATCATCTCGTCTTGCTCCTCCAGAGCCCAGCAGTGTTGCCACAGCCCTGTGAGCACAGAAGATGACTTATTTCAGCAAAATGCTTTGATGACAAGGAAACCAAAGATTGTTCCTTTTTATGTTTACTCTGTTTTTATCTCCTTCGAGAATGTAGCATATTAAGAAGGGAAGTGTGCTCTTGGGAGTAGATCACACAGACATTCCTGTACTCTGTCGATTTAGTGTGGTTCTTTCTTTATACAAGTATTATTTAAGCCAAACAGTTTTCTGAATTTTTGATAGCAAAAAGCTTTATGTAAACAAAGAATGTTAACACTAATGAAATGTCATTTGCTTTTAGTCTGTCCTGAGTATAGTGCCAGCTTCCTGCTAGATGACTCTCAACTTTTAAAGGTGTCTGTTTATAAGTAACTGCATATATCTAGAGTTCCAAACTCACAGTTTCTTAGCTTTTGTCAGAAAGTTCAGGTGAATTTCTGACATTTTTTCTCCCATGCTTTTTTTCAAACCTAAATTTTCTTCCTCAGACAGCTCCACTGTTTACTTTTTAAACTTTCTCTTTTGGTTAAACTATGATGTTTCTTCATTTCCACCTTGAACATTTAAAGTTTATAGTGTTCTCATCTGTTTAGACTGTATGCTTGCTTCCTTTTAGGCTGTATTCCAGTTGTTTTACTGGCATGACTAGGAGTCAAGAGCCTGCTCTCTTGGCACTGCTCTTGCTGGCCGCGTCTGATTTGTGCTGATGGAGGGACTGTTTATTAGCTGCTCTAAGCTGCTCTCCAGCTCCCTCCAGGAACCAAAGAGGATTGTGCCACTTCAATAAAGAGCTGCCTCTGTGAACTGTTAGCTAGATCAAGGGTGACACTGCTTGCTCTAACTTGAGCTGTATTTATCTTGCCAATACAAGACTTAACAGCTAAGACTTGCTCAGGAGAGGAAAAAAAATGTTCACTTCTAAACTGTCAGTAAACAGAAGCTCACATCTGAATTGAAAAGTCATCTTTTGTCCTGAAGCTGCTCACAGAAGGCTCAGGATGGAAGTGTTCAGCAGCTCGGGCATCCCACTTGGTCTGTGGTCAGAGCTCTGCGCTCCCACAGACAGCACAGGTAGTCGGTAGAGAGCAGGCCCTGACCTGATCCTCTAGAAACACCTTACCCAAGACATCACCTCCAAGCTCCTGCAATGGCTCGTCTGCTGGGGTGTCACTTTGATCTCCTGAGGGTTGGTAAAATGTTGACCTGCCCTTCCAGATCCCTGGCTTGCTTAAGTAACTGATTAGGAACCCTTTACGGATGAGAAGAGCCTGCCTCTGCTCCTAAAATAACAACAGTAGATTCTTACTGTAGAGAACTTGGTTACACGTTTGACCATGGTCTCTGTCCTCCTAGCCATAGGACTAGTGTCTGTTTAGTTAACAAAGGAATCTTCTCTCTGTTCACAGCTATAAAAACATGAAATTATGGCATCATTTTTTTCTGAAAAACAAAACATAAACCAAAACAATCACTGTACTTCAGACATAAATGCCATTGACAAACACTTTAAGTATATGTTGTATTATATGTCTTTACTCTTGATTATTTTTTTAGCAACCACTGGCCTTGAACTCTCAATCTCTTGTCTCTCTTTCCCAAATGTGGAGACTAGATATGTCTGACTTGATTAATTTTTATTCTTGCCTATGGAGCCAGCTAGAGTGTTATCGGTATTACAGCATTCAGTTTTATGTTTTATCAAGTATGTGAAGATGGCCTTTTCTCATGATTTGATATTCACTAACACACTACAAGTAAGCGTGGCTGTTTCCCCTAGTGCTGGATTCAACCTACAGGTCCCTGAATGCCGGGTGCATGTTCTCCCTCTCAACTCAGGCCCCGTATTTGTTCTTCATGGGTGAGATATAGTCCACTTGGGTCTTTCCCCCTTCTTTTGGCAGTCCTGGGGATTACACCTATAGCTTCCTGCACACCAGGCAAGAGTTCTACCTCAGAGTTGCAGCCTCAGCTGAACTGTTTTTCAGCTTAATGGGTGGTTATAAAAACAGTGGGGCCATGAATAGTTTAGCTGTTTGTTTCTGTTAGATCTCTTTCCCTGTCCATTTTGGAGGTATGCTCCCCACCTACTTTGGGTGTTTTGTTTGGAATATGATTAAATATACAGCAGTTAGTCTAGAGTTTCTTTTCTTTTTCTTTTTCTTTTTCTTTTTCTTTTTCTTATTCTTTTTGGACATCTGTCTGGTTTGTTGACAGAAGTACCAAGTGTCTGAGGTAAGGATGTAGTAGGAACATCTGAATATTCAAGAATCACTTGTAGGTTTGTGAGAAGGTGGGAGGTGAGAGAGAGGTTGGTGTCTGGTGTTCTAGGAATCAGGCCCGGGCGGGCAAGTGCTCTGGAGGTAGGAGCGCTGTAGGTTAGGGTTTGGGTCCTCTCCCTCTAGGCTGCACACTGTCCTCCAAGTCTGATAATCGGGGTGAAGAGCAGCGTGACTTGCTGTGCCTGCTGCTGGATGTGAAGTGATCTTGTAGCAGCTATAACTGTTTTCAAAGAGGAGCTGATCTTCAGGTGGCCGAGTGCCCTTGAAGTATCACCTGGCGCTGGAGATGGCCTCTTCACCTGAGTGACTTCTACTCCCTCCACTCTGTTCTCTTGCCCATTAGAGGGTGTCGGGCTGAGCAGCCCTGGTGTAAGGCGCCTCTAAAGAGAAATACAAGCCAAGTTGTTCCATGTGGCTGTTCTCCTGGTATCCTTTATATTTTCTCACATAAGAATGTATATTTTATAGAGCATGTGTTCGTCCTGTCTTCTGTAATGTCAATAAAGCTAAGATATTATGATTCTCTGGTCTTATCTTGCCTGAAGTATAGGAATGAGTAGTGTATCTGGTTCGGGCCCCTTTGAGGGGACTTTTCAAGTAGTTAAGATGAGGTGCTTGCTTTTCTCTAGCTTTCACCAAGTCCTAATTGAGCCTGAAGCTGGCAATGCCCTGGAATGGAGCTGTGCTGGCGGGTGGTGGGGGAGGGTGGTGAGGCACTGTGTGCTCTCCTGCTTGCCCTTCCTGGGGTCCACGTGCTGGGAGACAAATGGGCTCACCAAAAAGAGAGTCACCAAAGTGTTCTTTGCAAGGGGGAACTTAAGAACTATTTTCTAGTCGGTTTGGTTAACTTGCTGTTTGAGGGATGTCAGTATTCTATCTTGGTAGCTCTATACCTCGGAGGTTTGGTCTCTCTGGGGTGTTGGCTCTTTGAGGACTGGGCTTGTCACAGCAATCTATCTCATTGTGTACCTTTGCCATACTCTGGGAAGCACTCACCTGACTCCCAGCAGTCTGGGAGTATAGCTCAGGCGGACAGCTTTAATCTGCATTCTGTGGTTAAGGAAACTGCTGCACTGAAACCATATGCCTAGTAGCAAGAAACAGGTGGGATTTGAGTCCAGGTTCTGACTCATACTGGGGTCATCTGCTTGGAGGCCTAATAGTTCTGAGTTCACAAATTCCATGACTTGACTGCAATCTAGGGAAGCACTCTGGTGAAGCCACTAGTCATGCTCAGGGTGAAAGTGAATTAGAAGATTCACAAATTTTTACTAAAGTCTGATGAAAAACAACTATCACTTTGTTCTCTTGTAAAATAGAATGCAAAACCACCTCCAATGCCATGGTGCCTCCAATGCCTTCTAGCAGCATCCTGTAAAAACACTGTTACACTAGAAGGTATTTCAGAGTTTACGGCCTCGTACTGAACTGTCTGTACTGCATGCTTACATGCTGTGGACTAGGAATGAATGTTGAAGAAAAAGAAAAAGTACGGGCTGGGTATATTGGTCCATGAGAATAATCCCAGTGCCTGAGAATCACAGGCAGGAGGACCAGGCTGAGTTGGAGGCTAGTCTGCTAGACACCCTACCTCAAAAAAGAAAGAGAGGGAGGGAGGGAGGGAGGGAGGGAGAGAGAGAGAGAGAAAGAGAAAGGAGTGGGTGGGTGGCGCCGAGTTTGCGGCTCAGTGTCTGTGTAGAAGCCCCCCTTGGCGGTGTGCTTCCCAGCCCTACTCTGTTGAGGTGGGGTGGACATAGGTGGAACCCACCAGGCTAGCCCATCTGGGAGGCCCAGGTGAGTGAGAGACCCTGTTTTAAAAACAGAGTTGAAAAGGACCACTTTCAGGGAATGGTATCCAAGGTCATCGTCTGGCCTCCACACACATGAAAGTGCACACACAAAGATAGCACAAGTGTAAGCTTTTTATGATCTATTCAAGAGGTAGGTGCTCTTGTCAGTTGATGAACATGTCTGACTTCTCAGTTTCTCTCTCTCTCTCTCTGTGTGTGTGTGTGTATGTGTGTGTGTGTGTATGTATGTATGTATGTGAATGTGTAATGCTTTCTTATGGACAGGAAACAAGTACAGTGTGTGACCTGGAATAGTCTGGCTGTCTGGATTGCTACCTCTGACTGTCAGTGCCACTGGGGTCACTGGGGCCTTGGTTGTACTCAGCTCAGGGTTCCTTTTAATCCAGGGATATGAAATATTTGAAACTTGAAAACCACCCCTGGCCAGCAGCAACTGAAAGGACTTTGCTGCCCAGCACCTCCCCCTGTGCTGGCTCCTTACCCGATGAGTGCAGATTGGCTTCCCAGGCCTGCTGTGTTTCTAGCCGATGCTCTCTGGGATGGGAAGCCTATAATTTGTTACCAGGGAAATTGTATCACAAGGTGGCTTAAAGGAAAAGAAAATACATAGGTCAGTCTTCAAGGGACAGGGATTGCCAATGTGGGAGTCATGTGGCTTGTGGAAGCAGCTGAACTGAGGCTGTTGGAGCTGTTGAATTTGCCACCTCTGCTGCATTGTTCACCCAGCGTTTCTTGACAGCTCAGACTTGGAGCTGGTGAGATGACAAAGAGATTAAGAGCACTTAGTGTTCTTGTAGAGGACCTGGGTTGGATTCCCAGTACCCACATTAGACAGCTCAAGATAGCTTATAACTCTAGTTCCAGAGGATCTGGTGTCTGTAGGTACCCTACCATGTAGTGCGTGCGTGCGCGAGCGCGCGCAAGCGTGTGTGTGTGTGTGTGTGGGTGTGGGTGTGGGTGTGGGTGTGGGTGTGTGTACATGTGGAGTGCTGGGTTATGAAATAGCATTCTCTGGAAGAGCAAGTATTCTTAACTGCTGAGCCATCTCTCCAGCCTAAATGAACAAATGTTTAAAACAGGAAATTTTTCCAGCATCCATTTAGTTCCCAGATTGCAGTCTATTTGTCAAGGCAGACATGAAGAACTACTCAAGTTACTGATGGGAGGAAGTTTTGAAATCAATAGTAAATCCATTGTGCTCACTCCTTCCAGATACTGTTAGGTACTCCCCACCCTAAGCGGTTTACCATACACCTACCTATTAGAGGTATTTTCTGTAATTTATAAATGATGGAGCCTTGTATCTCATACCGGCAAACCCAGCACTTGGGAGGCACATGCCACAGTTCTGTTGAGTTTGAAGCCAGCCTGGGCTCCATAGACCCTGACTCAAAGAAACAGGCAAAACAAAGTCACATAATGAGCAAGCAGTAGACCCAGGAGTTGCAGCAAGGGTCTCGAAGTGCAAGTTATGTTAAAGGGAAAATGATGTGAGCCTGGAGAGCCTTTGTTTTTTCTTTTAGTCGTTATTGACAGAATTAACAAGTAGAAATGTTGACGTCATATTCCCCAGGACCTCGGATTATAGGTATTATCCTATTTCAAGATGCCCTTGAGAGATTAAGGTAAAATGATGTCCTTAAAGAGTAGGACCTAACTTGACCGGGGTGCTAAGAAAGACTAAGCCTAGACAGAAAGCTGTGAGTCAGCTCACTGAGAAGGCTGTGTGCAGGCCAGAGCCCTTAGAAGAATCCAGGTCTCCCCACTTCTCAACTCTATAAGATGAGTTCTTTTTAAATGATTGTTTTTTGTTTATGAGTATGCATACCAGTGCCCACATAGGGCAGAAGCTGGGGCTGCCTGATGTGGGTGCTGGCAGCTGAACTCGGGGCCTCTGGAAGAGAACGACTTGCTCTGAGCTATCTCTTCAGCCCACTCAAAACCATTCCTTACCCAGTCTGTGGCCCTCAGAGACATAGTCTTCCAACAGCCCAGCCAAGCTGGGCAGATTCCTTTTTGTAAGTTAAAAGTTCATTCCAGATTATGTGATTTGCCTAAGGTCATGTGTTCCAAAGCCCCTGTCTACTGAAAGATAGTAGGCTCTGACCAGTTTTTCTTTGTTTTTTTGTTTTGTTTCTTCCTTCATTCCTTCCCTAGTCCCCGCCCCCTTCTCTCTCTCTCTCTCTCTCTCTCTCTCTCTCTTTCTTTCTTTCGTTTTCTTTCTCTCTCTCCCCCCTCTCTCTCCCTCTCTCTCTCTTTCTTTTTTTCTCTCGCTCATGGGGTCTCATGCGGTTCAGGCCAGCTTCAAACTTACTATGTACACAGTGCTGTCATCCTGCTCTGACTCCTGAGTGGGCGGGCATATGCCTCTATGTTTAGTTTAGTTTTGCTTTGTTTTCAAACAGGGTCTCTCTATTATGTAGCACTGGATGTCCTGGAATTCACTGTGTAAACCACAGGCGGGTATTGAATTCATAGGAAGCTACCTGCTTCTGCCTCTGGAGTTAAAGTCATGTGCCACTATGGCTACCTGTTAGCTTTTGGTTTGTTGTTTTTAATCTCTCTCTCTCTCTCTCTCTCTCTCTCTCTCTCTCTCTCTCTCTCTCTCTCTCTCTCTCTCTCTCTCTCTTTCTCTACACACACACACACACACACACACCGTGTAGCAAGGAGAGAGCATGGATATATGGTATTTGTGGTATGTGCTATGGTGCGTATGTAACAGTCAGGACAGCCTCGGGCGTCAGTCTAGACCTTCCATCCTGTTGAGAAAGGTGCCTTGCTTTTCCGTTGTACAGGCTGAGCTCCTGGGAAGGCTCCTGTCTTTGCTTCCGTCGCCCTGTAGGAATGCTGGGATGACAGGCACTGCATTGGTTTTAGTGGGTTCTAGGGAGTCAAACTTGGTTCCTCACACTTTGCTGAGCCGTCTCCCCGGCCCTCTCCAGTTCATTAGCGTCATGGGGGCTCAACATTTTTAGTTTTTCTGAGGAGAAACGAAACCAACAGATGAACACACTGGCTAGCATGCCCCTCTTCTGACCCACCCCAGGGATCACAAAAGTATAGAAACTGAAGCCAGCAAGCAGCAAACCAACTGCCACAAACATGGGTGAGTCTAGGAACAAAAGGAGTACTCAGAGCACACAAGAGTAAGTATTCATTTAGACAAGGTCGCACCATATAGCTCTCGTTGGCCTGGAGTTTGCTATGTAGATCAGGCTGCCCTAGAACTCAGATCTGCTTGACTCTGCCTCCCTGAGTTCTGAGATTATAGGTATGCTTCACCATGCCTAGCTTAGTGCGTACTTTTAAGCTCCTTTTTGTCCTTTTCCAAGGAGAAACCAGATACAATAGAATCCCATACACAAACTAACAGCAGGCCAACTCTTGAGACATATGTGCAAGGTTGGGTTGTTTAAAAGTCTATCTTTATTTGTAGTTATGTGTATATGTATGTCAGCACATGTGTATGTGAGATCAGAGGTCAGAGGTCTCCCCCTGGAGCTGGAGTGACAGGCAATTATGAGCCACCTGAAACAGGTGATATGGGTGCTGGGAACTGACTCTCAGGTCCTATGTAAGAGCAGAGTACATCTTACCTGCCGAATCACTCCTGCTCCAAGATCTGAGTAGCTTCAGTTTATTTCTTTTCTAAATGCTCCATCGAAGCCAGTGTGAAATCCCTCAGTCTTGAAAACAATGGACCTGTGGCTGGCATTGGAGGTGGAGACAGTAGCTTGAATTATTTATCCTTTGGAGCAGGCTCCATAGGCATCTGGGTCCTATGCCAGAAACAGCAAGGGCAGAGAAGAAATGCATTCTCAACAGTGAATAGCTGTGCCTGGGTGTCTTTGGCCTTTACATGAGTCAGGGCATGGGTGGGGGCTGGCTCAGGGACTACACAAGCTGCTCTTACTAAAATGGGACTCTTAAGGTGAAATTTCAAGCATGTGATGTTGAGAAAATTTGACTTTCGGAGAAACACAAAATCATAATAAGTTGCAGATCTGGAGGGAAGGCCATGAATCATGTTGGCAGGTGTGCTGCCTCGTGGGCACCAGCACCAGCCTTCTCTCACACCTCTGAGCCCTGAGTCACCTGTCTATCTGCCAAGTGTATACTGTTCCCTGACGTTTCCCCAAGCACAGCAGAGGTACCCAGAGGTCAGGAGAAGTTTGCAGAGGACCCCGCACCTCCCGCTATGAATGTTTCTACATTTCTATCTTTGGCTGGCCTTAATTTAGGGAGACCTCTCAGCTGACTCTGCTCATTGCTTTCCTTGGTCCAGGAAATAAAAACGACCAGTTGGTCATTTTTAAAGTCCTCTCGTGTCTGAGTTGTACATGATGCAAGACTTGCTAGTGAAATGACTAATATGAGTGGTAGAAAAATTTAGGATCAGCCTAGATATTTTTTGGAGCTCCTGAAGGCAACATATGGTTTCTCTACCCTTTCCTTGGTCCTTAGGAAGAGCATTTGGGCAAAAGCACAAAAAGCTAGATTCCAAAGGCTCCAATTTGCCATCTTTGGTGGGACCCACTTGCTATGAGACAGCTGGTGAGTGTGCAGAGGTCCCGCCTGGTCAGCTGGGCCCTTCATTTACCACATGACCTTTAAAAGTAACTGCAGGCTCCAGTCCTACTTAGCAGTTGCAGAAGCTTAAGCCAGTCCCTTTAGCTTCCTGTACCTGCGTTCCTGATTTGCAGAACACAAATAAGCACGCCTTACTTTCGCTAGAGTGGGCTCCATCAGCTAATGCAGATAACAAATGAAGCCCGGCGTTCAGCACAGCCATCCATGCATTACAGGCTTTCAAAATGGAGCGTCTTCTTCCCATCCTTTTCTGAACCAGGTTGGTTCTCTAGGACCAGCCCAGGCTTGGATTTGGCTTGGAAACAAGACACTGAAGGAATGAAGAATGCATTGACCCAGAAGTCAGTGGGACTGGGATGTTGACATGCACCCACGTGCTGCAGTCTTGGTAAGCTACTGACTGGAGAGTCTGGGTAGCCCTTGATGCTGAAGAAGCTTGCACACATCCTGACTTGGGAGCCCTTTCAACTCTAGAGTACACATCTTCTCAAGCACACTGAACCATTCCCAACATGGTCTCCAATAGGGTTTTGGCCCATCCTCTGTCTTCCCTCCTCCCCCCAGTTGTTTTCCAGTGGTTCACAACTCCCTGGAAAGGCTCTTTTAAAGAACGATTATTATGAATGCACATATAGAATTTTAAAGAGAACAGAGATCTCAGTTGCTTTAAATGAGGATATGGGAAGCAAAGGGTTGAGACTTTTTGAGTCCTCTATAAAATGTAATGTGTGTTGAGACTATCAGTGGGCATTATTTCCAATTGAAGATCCTCTTTAGCACAGACATTCCCCAGTGTAGTCCAGTCCCCAGGACTGCATACGAACTCCCGCAGTGCTCCATGGCAAACTGAATTGCTTCTCAGAATATTATCTTCAGAACTTAGCATACTGGCTTTATGCCAAGAGGGGAGGTGGTCTCTTGGAAGATCACAAATGTTTTGGAGCCAGAATGCTTGAGTTTATATCATGGCTACTTATATTTTGGGCAATTACTAAATTTCTTTTAACCTTTGTTTTCTTTTCTGCAGGACAGTAATGATAGTCCTCATCCTACAAGATCACTGCGAGCCCCAGTGAACTCATTTCTACGAGGGAAGCAAATCCATTGACATTTTATTGGTTGGTTTGTGTGCTCGTTTAGTAGGATCTCACTAGGCAGTCCAGGCTGCCTTTGACTCACAATTTTCCTGCCTCAGGCTTACAATCATGTGCTACTAATCTTGGAGGGGTGGGGAGCACATGGATAAATGACATCATTTTCTTTGTGTTCTTCACCCAACCAGGAGGCTACATGTTGTTCCCCAGGGGGACAGTTGTATCTTTTAATAAGTTCAAACACGACTCTTGTTTCGCTGAAACCTTCAAGGGCAATCCTGTTGGAATTGTTGGTCTGAAGAGTGGCAACAGCGGCTGCATGTGAAGATGTGGCCCCTTGGTGGGCGCCCGGGCACTGCACAGTGCTGCTCTGACAGCTAGAGCTTGCCTGTTTCATGTCTTGTTCTCTAATTGTACCTGAGAATCCAGTAAGCTGAACAGCAGCAAGCCGAATATAATGTTTTATAATTGAAGAATGCAGGTCAAGCACAAAAGTTTCACCATGGAGTCTTGAACATAGGCACCACAGTGGAGGTGCATTCCTTTAATCCCAGCACTCTGGGAAGCAGAGGCAGGTGGATTTCTGAGTTCGAGGCCAGCCTGGTCTACAGAGTGAGTTCTAGGACAGCCAGGGCTATACAGAGAAACCCTGTCTTGAAAATACAAAAAACCAAAAATAACAAAACAAAACAAAAAATCATTTGTCTTCAGTTGCCCTCCCAGCTCCCTCCCTCCCTTTCTACCCCAGTCAGTCCGTCTCCTGATTTCCAGATGTATGTATCCCCTGATCCTCTCTGATTCCCAGTGTTCTTGAGATCATTTCCTCCCTTCTCATGATCCTCTTTCTATTTTGTAACCTACAAACATGTATAGACATGCATTTACATATGCATGTGTAATTTAACGTAAGATTGCACTGGTTTACTCTGCTTAACATTCTAGTTGTAGTTCCCTCCATTTTCTTGTGAATGTCATTTATGATTTTATTTTCCTTCGTCCCTGCATAAGATTCCATTTTGCATATGTATTTTAAAAACTGCAATTAAGTTTTGATAATTTGTACATACATAATGAATTTGTACATATATTTGTCACTTCCGCATTACCTCCTCTTGTCCTTCTCCTGCTGGACCCTTGCCAGCTAAACCACCTTTTACTTCCATGATTTTTTTTTGGGGGGGGGGAGAGGGTGACTCACTGAGTTTAACTGAGGTTGCTTATATAAGCATGGGGAGGGTTCCTGGGGCATGGGCAACTTACTAGTGTCAATGCCACTGAAGCAACCGTCTGTCTTTCCTCTGTTAACTCCCGGTAGCTCCTCCCCCACCTGGGACAGAATGCTGACAGGGTCCTGTGTTGTTCGGGTGTTGGGCTGCCATGACTTCATGAGTGAGTGGGTCACATCTGGAAGAAAGCTCTCCATAGCAGTCCTCCCCACCCCCCAGCCCTAGGGTCTCCCATGAGGTTCCCTGAGTCATGGAGTGGGTAAATACCTCCCATGTAGAGCTGCACCCTCCAAGGTCTGGTCCATTGGCTGTCCTCAGCACTCTCACTAGTCATGGGCTCTGCAATAACCATTGTCCACAGCAAAATAAGGCTTTGCTGACCAATGCTGACCGCCACACTAGGGGCCAGTGGGATGGCTCAGCAGGTAAGGAGCTTGCTGCCAAGCTTGATGACTTGAGTTCAATCCCCAGGGCCCCCATGGTAGAAGGAGAGAACTTAGTCCCACAAGTTTGTTTTCTGACTTTAATACGCATGCCCTAGCATGTGCGCACTTCCCTACACATACAAATAATAAAATGTAAGAAGCAATAAATTCTTAGAAATCAACAGACTAACACATACACTTAGCAAAACAACAGTGGCTCTTCTAGTGCCTTGTGGTCTCTTCAGCTGTGGGCTCTTGTCTAGGTCTGAATCCCTTTCTGTGGAACAGGCCCAGAGCTGTAAGTTGTCACTTACTGGACATTGGCCATGTCACTGTTACACAAGGGGGTACTTTGTTTTTTCTCTGTAGTTGTTTAACTCAAAAGGGCGACATCTGGGTAAGACTGTTGGCGATTATATTCTATTGATGAAGCGATTGATGCATATCTAGTCCAGTTCTATTTCTTGGCTTTTATAAATCAGTAAATGTGATGGGAAGGTATCTTTGTGTGTTGTTGACTTAGAATCCTTCCGGTATGTATTCAGGATTAGTATAACTGGGTCAGGTGTAGTTCTAGTTTCAGTTTTCTTCTGATATTGAAAAATATTTTTGTATGGATGGATGTTACCACCTAAATGCGCATACCATGTGCACATGCCTGGTGTCTGTGGAGGTCAGAAGAGGCTGTGAGATCCCCTAAAATTGGAGTTAGAGATGCTTATGAGCCACCATGTGGCTGCTGGGAACTGAGCCCAGGTCTTCTGCAAGAGCAGCGAGTGTCTTCACTGGTGTAGCATCTGTCTATACTGCCTTCCACCGTGGCAGGTTTCCTAGGGGTACACCGGAATGCGCACATGGACATGTGTGCCGTGTTCATTTCTCCACATTCTTGCCGGGGTTGTCATTTGTTTTCATGATTTGCCTTTCCCCATGGGAAGGATGCCGAGAACCTACTCAGGTGAAGCCACCTGCTGTGTGCCTTCCTTGAGAACTCTGTGCCGTCCGTTAGCTTGTTCTCTGCTGTTTTCCTGGTGTTTAATTTGTTCAGTTCTGTATAAATAAAAATGTGTAGCAGGCAGAGATGTTCTTACCATTCTCCAGGCGCTGGTGCTTGATTTCTTTGCTGAACAGGAACTTCTTCATTTTCTATACTTCTAGCTGTCAGTTGTTGGCACGATTTGCCGTATAGTGGAGCACTGTTGAGAAAGTTTCTTCTATGCCTGTGTCCTGAAGTGTTTTGCTTCAGGCCTGGCTCTGTGATCCAGTTTGAGTTGATTTTGCACAGGGTTGGAGCTCGAGGTCTTAGTCTCTCCTCTCCTTGTGGACACCATTTTCTCAGCACAGGTATTTAGAGGGTCTCTTTCCTCCAGTTTATGTTTTTGACACCTTTTAACAGCTAGATAACTGTAGCTTTGTAGGGTGACTTCTGGGACCTCTGTTTGATCCCCTTGATGGCCAGGCCCATTTTCTGAGCTAGTACCATGCTGTTCTTGATATCATGATGTTGTAATATGATTTGAGATGGCTATTTCTGATACCTCGAGTATTTTCCTCTTTCCAGTAAGGATTTGCTTGAGATATCAGGATCTTTTGTCCTTGTAGGAAGCTAAACTGTTGACCTATCAAAAGAATAAGTATAAAAATCTGAAAAAGAAAGCTCGTCCCCCTCCCCTCTCTCTCTCGTTTTGTTTCCTTGGTTACTTGCTTCCGAACCAAAAAAAAAAAAAAAAAAAAAAAAGGCAAAACCAAACCAAACCTTTCTCGGTTTGGAAGCCTGGTCTCCTTTTCTTTATATTGGATACTTCCTATTCCCATTTCCGGGAACCATCTGGCTTAGAATTTCTTCAGGCTAAAATGACTTGGAACTGGAGTGCATTTTAAACAATCATCTTTGTCGGCCCTCCCAGCTGCGTGTTAAATAGTCCAGGGTGTGTGCTCACGCCCAGGGCCAGGCAGCTAATTCAAAAAGCTCCCCAGCACCCCCAGGCTCTCCCAAGAAGGGACCGGCTCACTGCCAAACTCTCTGCACCAGTTAGTCGACCCTGAATTTTGCAGTAGGGGGACAAAGAGATTAGAGTCTGAGATGCGGGGCAAACTGCGATTTTCAACTCCCACGTGCTTTTCAGATCCAGATATCAGAATTTATAGAGGCAGTGACGCGATCACTGTGGTTCTAAGTCATGGAGAAATCCTGTCCCTTTAAGAAGCCTGTCATTTAACCCTTGAACATCCCATCAGCAATAGCAAAAGGGCAGGTGAAGAAACTGTTGAGGTTCTTTCAGAAGGTGCCTTTTTGTTCCAAGGTATCTCTTGTTTCCCTGCTTGGAGGCTGATTGTAAAAAGGTCTTCTATACAACGGGTTGAGCGCGAACTGGCCTCCAGGTGGCGCTTCAGCACAGAAAATGGCAGCAGAGGGCGCTACCCAGGCCACCATTGCTCCAGGATGCCCTTACGTAAGGGGATTCACGGGCAATCCGGCTTCTCCGCTTGCACAATGGAGGAGAGGCCTGGCCTTTGTCATGGCTGAGACTGTAACTCAAAATCTGTCAGGTGCGGTTCAGGCTCAAAAGTTCTAGGTCCCCGCCAGGACGAAGCCCAGGGCAGCTTGGCCTGTTGGGAGGGAGAAGCCAGAGCTCCAGGCTTTGTCCTCGGAGGTTGGAGGAGGTTGGAGTCCGTGCTCTGGGCTCCCAGCCCGGGATAAGCTTGCAGCTTGGCCCTCCGATGTCTTCAGACCATGCATTCTGACCCAAGGCTGTAGTCTCGCCCGCCCCTGTCTCTCGCTTCCTCGCTTCTTCTCCCTCCTCCCCTCCCCCTCTCTCCACACCCCATTCTCACCTTGTGCTTTTTAACAAATCAATTTCCCTGTGTGATCTCATTTGTGGCTCTCACTCCCAGGGTAGAGGGACAGGTTGGGGCCATCTCTCAGTCCACAGAGAAGGTCCTTCCCCATGCTTGTCACCACTAGCAAATACTGAGCGGCTTGGGCAAACATGGAATTCAACTTGGTGGTTTGAGAGCTTGGCACCGAGGAGTGCTCGAAAATATTTCCAGCATGAAGAAATATTTACAGATGAGAAGCTGGTTGGAGGAGCAGTGGGTCCGTGAACTGTATTGTAGAAGTCAGGGCCTCAGGTACTAGAACCAGCAGCAAGGCCGCATGGGGCACTAGTTAGAGCAGTTACAGTTAACTTCTGCAGGCAGAAACCCTGGGGCCCTGGTCTCAGTGCCTAGCAGACACCATGAAACTTCTCCAGGTTAGACCCTGGAGTACCTGTCTATAGGAGTGGTCATGTGACAATAAGGACTGTGGTGGCTATTCCTGGTTGTCAACTTGACTATATCTGGAATGAACTACAGTCTAGAATTGGAAGGCTCACCTATGATCCTAATTTGGAGGCTCAGAGATATAAGTTTCTGACCTGGATCTTGGCATGGAGACCTTGAAGCATAGTGGCTAAGACAAGGAGATCTCGGAGTTCAAGATCATTTGGGATTAAAGGCATGGATGCACACACCTTTAATCTGGGCCACACCCTCAGCTGGAGAGATATAAGGACATTGGAAGAAGGAAGATTCTCTCTCACTCTTCCTTGCCTGCTTGCCTCGTGGGACTGAGAAACTGCTAGATCCTTGGACTTCCATCCACAGCTGCTGCTGACCATTGTTGGGGACCATTGAGATGGACTATAGACTGTACGTCATCGACAAATTCCCTAACTATATAAAGACTATCCATACGTTCTGTGACTCTAGAGAACCCAAACTAATACATGGACGAAACAGAATATGTGGTGTGTATGAGGGCTCGTTTAAAGCATGGGGTAGGTAGGCACTCTGCCTCTACTTATCAAAAGTCTCCTGACCTCACTCAGAATGCCCTGGAGGTGGAAGTGTCCTTGTAGCTATTACCTATCCTGCCCACATTGGCTCATGGACCAGTTCTTTCCTTGTTTTTTTTTTTTTTTGTTTAAATGCATGTTTCAGGTGCTTGGGACTTGAGGCAGACTAACTGGGTTCCAGTCCCAGCTCTGTCTTTTACTTGCTGGCTGGCATTGTATGGTTCATTTAGCCTCTTTATGCCCGATTCTTATCTGTTTGAGTGGTAATATGAAAATAATAATATTAACCAAAATTTCAGGAGCTAATACACAGAAGAATGTGTGTGTGTATATGTGTGTGTGTGTCTCGCACGCGCTCACGCATGCTTTACCACAGATGCCCCTCCACGTGTCTCAGCTATCTCTCTGTAGTTATTCTGTACCTGAGAACTGGTTTGGTTCACCCTGGGGTGGGGTGGGGGGGTCTCATCAAGTTGTGTAAGATTTCCTCAGATCAGCTGCCAGATTCTCTCCTTTCTCCTATTCAGTTATAACGTTCTCATGGTCTAAGTGGGAGAGGAAATCACGAGAAACAAACTAGTTTTGTGTTGTTTTTCTGACAGAAGCACTGACATCTTCGTCTTCAGCCTCTCCAGGGGCCCAGCGGAGTTCAAAGACTCTCTTCTGGACACTCAAACTCACCGTATAGTGTACGGCAGTTGTTCAGTACAAATTCACAGCAGACAGGAAGGAAGGGACCTTTCAGATGATCACACTAATTAGTACAGAATAGTTTATCTGGACAAGATCCTGTGGAATGCAAAGTTATCCCTTAAGTCTTCTGTCTAAGCATGGAAATTACCGAGGAAATGTGATCAGCCTGAAACAGGAAGGGGATGGGCAGGGGAGAAGAAACCGTAGCTGCTTGCTATCAACCAGAAGCATCGTTTTCCATCGCTCAGGGTTCCATCGCTCAGGCCAGGTTGAAAACCTTGCCACTGCTCTGGTCTCCTGTTGCTGCCTGCCCAGGAGTCATGTTCTGTGGGGAAGCTGTCACTTGTTTCATGGCCTCTCAGGTACCTTTCTTTATGGCTGGAGACCAGCCGGCTCACTGGGCCTATGTGTAGGATTGAGGAGGAGAAAAGCAGCACTAGGGAGAGCAATCTTCAGATGCTGCCCCATACCATCCCCATCCTGGCTTATACAGCTCAGGTGGGTGGGGAACTTGCTCTATAGCTGAAGATGACCTTGACCTGATCTTCCCACCTTCATCTCCCAGTACTGAAACTCCAGCTGTGCACAAAGCACACTTGTTTTATGTGGTACTGAGGATCGGACCCAGGATCTTGTGCTTGCTAGGCAAGCACTCTCACCAACAGAGCCACACTTTCAGCCCTTTAGGGTAGGGTGGTTTTTTTTTTTTTTTCTTTTTGAGACAGAATTTCTCTATGTAACAAAGCCCTGGCTGTCCTGAAACTTGCTCTGTAGATCAGGATGGCCTCAAACTCATAGAAACCCACCTTCCTCTGTCTCCTCTGTTTCCCACGTGCTGGGATTAAAGACATGTGCTACCACAAGTAATTTTTAATAGAAACTTTTCTGACTGTAGCTGTCTTATTCCAATTCTCATGCCAAATAAGACTTCTAAAAGAAGCAGGGCAGTGGTTGTGCATCCCTTTCTTTAATCCCAGCACTCGCTCAGGAGGCAGAGGCATGTGAACAGTCTTGTCTACAGAGAGAGTTCCAGGCTAGCCAGGGTTATACAGAGAAACCCTGTCTTAACGAAAGAAATAAAAAAAAAAAAAAAAATCTAAAATAGCCCACCCACAGCCTGGGTTGTCCAGCCAGAAAGGATCAGAGTAGACAGAATGTAACTGGATGCTACTCTAGTTTAGGGTTCCACAAGGGAGAGGAGATTAAAACTCTTGGTGCTTGCCTAGTAAACACATTAGCTATTAACCAGCAGGGTCACTGATGGCAAGCAGCAGGGAATGCCCCAGGCGCCTGCCTGTGCACTCTGACTGATGGTGTGACTTTGTGTGGAGAAGGGTTCTGAGCGTGCCTGTCACCTGACCACTTGATGCTCAGGGGCAAGTGCTCTGACAGCCATGTCTGTCACAGGTGCGGAATGGGGAACCGCCCTGAGAACCGTGGGTATGTATCTGCTCTGGCTGCTAATGAGAAGAGGAAGCTGTTTATAAAGATGGTTGACTGGTCAAGGATGCTCATTTAATTAGCTCGCAATGGGCATTAAGCAGCAGCACAAGAAGGTAGGCTCCTAAGGACGTCGGAGAGGTAGGGGACCGTTGATATGCCAGGTCCCTGTAGACCTGTTCCTATTAAAAGCATTCAGATAGAGATGACAAGGAGATGCTGGCTCTGGAGTTTAAGACCTGGGCAGACCCTAAGAGAGGGAGAGAGAGAGAGAGAGAGAGAGAGAGAGAGAGAGAGAGAGAGAGAGAGAGAGAGAGAAGCTACTGTTAAGCACTTGGAAGGGCAGGGAGAGTTCCCCTCCCTGAGCTCCGCATGGCTCAGCACCCCTGACATTTCTGTAAATGTTTTGCCGTGAAAACCAGGCAGCGATGGGGTTCCATCAACCTAGGGAATCCTATGAAAAGAATCCAAAAAAAGCTTACTGAGCCCAAAGTGGATCATTTATTATTTATTTGAAGCTATTAACGGTGCCAAAAAAATCACAATTACATTTTCATACTATACATTACCCTTTATTCATCTCCTGGAAGTGATGATTGGCCTGAAGGAGCTCTAGAAGAGGATTATCCTGAGGTCCCAGTCTGAGAGGCCTTGAACGGGGAGGAGCCTGGTTTTGACTGTGAGGTAGACAACTCATGGGCAGAGGAGATGGGGCGAAGGCTGGCTTAGGAAAATCACTGTGGGTACTGTAAAGCAGGCTGAAGGCAGGAGAAACCGTAGGTCAGAAGAGGATGAAGGAACTGTTGTGTGGTCTGAGTAAGAGGTATTAACAAGACTGGGGATGCAGCTCAGGGGACGGAATGCTTCTTAGCATGTGTGAAGCCCTAGGGTCATCCGATAGCGATGCTTAAACTGCTGCATGGTGGCGCATGCCTGCCATTTCCAGCACTGGAAAGGTAGAGACATGAGGAGCAGAAGTTCAAGGTCATCCTTGGCTACATAGGGAGCTCAAAGCCAGCCTAAGCTACTTGAAACACTTAAACGAATGTTAAAATAAACATAAGAGATGCTAACCAGCATCATGGAGGACAGTGACTACAGAAATAGAAAAGCCAAGAGTCAGGAGACACTTGCCATTGTCTTCAGGAGCTTTCCGGCCCTGAAACTGGGCCTCCAGGGAAAGGCGCCAGCTTTTCTCCCGGCCTTTAGAACAAAAGCGGCACAGGGGGAGGCAAATATCTGAGCAGAGGTATTTGATGAGATATAAGAATGTTTTCTTCCCATGCTGGGCCGGGCCACAAGCTCTTTACAGGCCAGTGTCTATTACCCCTGGACCACAGGCAGGCCACTCAGAGCTGCTCTCTGCCAGATGAGAGCGGCATTAATTTTCCTGGGAATCTGAATATCAGTGGAGGTCTTGGAGCATTTCTAGGCAGCGACTTTCAAACCTGACTGAACAGAACTCAGAGGTTAAATAGCAGTTTAGCATCTATGAGGTGTGGGGTTCAGTCCCCAGTATCAAGCACGTATGTATACACAGCACCTGAACATCACAAACTCTGATGAGCTCAGCAAGATGCTGATGTTTCCAGAGAGCTGCAGTTGAGTGGGGGACCCACATTTTGTGGTGTTTTGAGGCCATTAGAAGGCAGGGTCAAATCCTCATGACTCAGAGAGGAACAGGGTCTTACTTAAGTCACTCTGGCAAAGGGCCCAGCATCAGAGCTTGGGTCAGAATCTCTTGCTTCAGGCTTCCCCACCACAAACTAATGGCTGGTCCCATGCTTGGGTCTGGGTAGAGGGGTACATTATGGCAGAAAGTCTTGGAAACCTTGTCTATCACCCCACTAGGAAGACCTAACATGCACAGGAGAGTGGCAAGGGAAAGGGAATGATACAGTCACTACGTACGAAGCACCTCTACCAGTCCATAGCTACTGTGCAGCTTTGCTTCAAGGTCATTTCTGTCCCACACACTCAGAAGGGGCCTTTCCCTCCCGTTTTCCCAGCAGCCATCATATGTGGGGGGCAGGGAGTCTGGTACCAGGGGTTCCCCAGGGCCACCTCCCATTAGGTTTCTTTCTGGGAATTGAACCTGGGACTTCTGCAAGAGCAACAAGTGTTCTGAACCGCTGAGCCATCTCTCCAGCCCCAGGAGCAGGCTTTCTGATGCCTCTTCATTCACACTGGGATAGGGGCAGTGGCTAGTGTTTATGGAGAGGCTGCCATTGGCTACACATAGGAGCTCACCGATCCCAGGGGCTAGTTGCATTTCTATTCCTGTTTACACGTGTGCCGCGGTCAGTTTTTGTCAAACCAATCACAAACTAGAATCATCTTGGAAGCAGGGATCTCAGTTGAGGAATCGCCCCCCCCTCCCATCAGATTAGCATGTAGGAAAGTCTGTAGTATGTTTTCTCACTTAATGGGTGATGTGGGAGGGCCCAGCCCATTGTGGGTGGTGCCTCCCCTAGGTTATATTAGAAGGCACACTGAATAAACCACGGGGAGAAAGCCAACAGGCTGTGTTCCTCCACGGTTCCTGCCCTGGCTTTCCTCAAAGGTGGACGGTGAGCAGGTAAGTGAAACGAGCCCTCCCCCAGCCTCAACTCGCCTTTGGTGAGCGTTTTATGACAGCGATAGAGAAGCACACTTTTCTGATTATCATGAGAAAATGCTCCCTTGAACACTGGGCTCCCTGATTTTACACAGGCCTACGTTGTCGTTGTTCTTGGGACTGTACCTCAGAGAAGAGCTGCTAAGTCACATGGCATGGCTGGAACTCTGGAGTGTAAACAGTAGGAGCTGCCTCTCAATAAAGAGGACATTTACTGGCAGTATCATGGAGGCTTCCAGAATCCATAAAGAGAGGCTAAGGGATGGGCCTGGAAAGGGCCGAAAGCTCCAGAATGCCCAGTGGCCAGGCAGTGCAGTGGATGGAGAGGAGCCCTCCCTGGCCACCATCAGCACCTTAACGACAGGCAGGTTAACCAGAACAGCAGCAGTCCTCAGACCGAGCACCCCAAGACCCAGGGCACCAGCTAATGGTGATCAGTCATTCCCGAGTTCCCCCTCATGGGTCCTTCTGGCTAGTTTCCTTCTGGCCTCTCTGTGCAGCCTTCTGCTTCCCCACATTTTCAGAGATGCTTTGGGACCTTAGGACTTACAACTAAAAAAGGTAGGTCAGAGAGTTTCTGACTCATCTATTCAATTTTTAATCAACATTGCATGTACTCATGAGCTACAGCGTGGCTGCAATTTTTCAGTGTCTTTGCACAATGTGTTATGATTGGATCATGATGACTGGCGTATCCATCACCTCAGACAGTTCTCATTTCTCGGTGTGTGGGAACATGTGAAATCCTCCCACTAGCTACTTGCCAGCCACAGTTAAGCCCTGGATGCTATAGGTCATTAGCAGTGATTCCGCCCTGCCCGCCACGACCCTTTGTTCATTAACAATCTCTCTACCTCTGAGTAGAGCTCAGGACCGTTCTATCTCTACTGCATTCAGCCAGTATATGATACAACACACAGTGTCTTTCTTTGCTTGATTTATGTCTCTTAAACTTCCAATTCCACCCATGTTGGGTGAATGGCACAATTGTATTCCTGTTTATGGACAAATAATATTCTATTGTGTGTTTGCCTTTTTATTTTTAGAACAGGGTTTCTCTGTGTAGCCCTGGCTGTCCTGGACTCAATTTGTAGACCAGGCTGGCCTCAGATTCACAGAGATCCAATGCCTCTGCTGAAGAGGCTTGAAAAGAGAGGATGGGGGTTAAGGGAGTGTGGCATGGCATTGTGGGGGAAGGGGTGCCCAGGCAGGCCCTTGTCCGGGCACCTCTTCCCCCTGAGGGACCACACACACACAGGCATGGTATAGAATAGAGTTTATTCAGAGTAGAGGATGGGAGTTAGTAGTAGAGAAAGGCAGAGAGAGAGAGAGAGAGAGAGAGAGAAGAGAGAGAAGTGGAGTGGAGGCCGTGGAGAGGGGGGGAGGAGAGCTCAAGGGGCAGAGAGGTGAGAGTATGTGGGAGAGTGGAGAGCAAAGAGGGAGAGGAGGGGCAAGTAGCCCCTTTTATAGTGGGCCAGATCTATGGGCGGGGCATACCTGGCTATTGCCTGGTAGGTGTGGGGTGGAGCTTAGACAGAATACCAACATCTTCCTTCCAAATGCTGGGATTAAAGGTGTATACCACCATGTTTGACTACCATTTGTCTGTGACTGGGCACCAAGGTTGATCCTACCTCTGCCGCTGGGAATTGCTGTCCTGTAACTCTGAACCACAGACTCTTTGTTGGGCTGATTTCAGCTTATCCTGATTTACACTCAGTAAGAACTTTCTGGGTCACACTGCAGTTGTGCTTCTTGTTTTCTGAGACATCTGCACACTGTTTCTATGTTTACTAACTCCCATCCCCTATTCTGAATAAACTCTATTCTATACCATGTCTGTGTGTCTGTGTGTGGTCCCTCGGGGGCAGAGGTGCCCAGGCAAGGGCCCGCCTGGACACCTTCCCCCACGCCGCCTAGCCACACTCACCTAACCCCCTATATTACCCCCTTTAAGCCCCCTCATCATCCTGCTGAGTCCTTCAGCCATGCTCTCATGTGCTGTGCACAAGGCTCCCCCTGTTCTACACTTTCACTAGCATGTGTTACCTTCGTTTTTTTTAATAATTGACATCCTATCAGGGCTGATTTGATGTCCCATTGTGTGTGTGGTTTTAAAAAATGTATATTTTAAATTGTGTGTGTGTGTGTGTGTGTGTGTGTGTGAACATGAGCGCAGGAGCCTGCAGAGGTCAGAGGGTGTCAGGTCCCCTAGGGCAAGCATTATAGGCAGCTGTGACTCACTATAGGTGCTGGGAACTGAACCTCAGGCGGCAAGAGCAGCAAAAGCTCTTATCTGCTGAGTCATCTCCCGCCCCACCCCCAGCTCTGTGGTTCTGTTTTGTGCTCCCTGGTGATTAATGACAGTTTCCCCCCCCATGTGATTGTTGACTATCTGTTTATCTTCTTTGGAGAAATCTAGTTTGGGCTTGGCCTCTTTTTAAGTGTAAGAAAATGCCTGCCCCGCCCCCCTGTTAAATTCGTGGGAGACAGGGGTTTTCTCTTTCCTCTTCTCAGTTTTTGCCTGAGGTGGAGCAGGGTCACAGCCAAAAACCTCTTTGCTCATATCCCAAAGTATTCCCCTGTGTCCTGCTCTACTGATTTCACAGTGTTTGATTTATTTATTTTACTTTTAAGTCTTTAATCCATTTTGAGTTGATTTTTTTTCACATAGTGAGAAATGGAAACCTAGTTTCTTCTGCATATGGATGTCCAATTTACCTAGCACCGTTATTAAAAAGAACTTTCATTTTCCATATGTGACATGGGCAAACACATGGGTTCTAGTTCTCTGTCTCGCTGGACGGTATCTACTTGGGAGTTCCTACCTTGCTGTTTGGTCACTATAGCTTTGCAGCATGTTTTGGAGTCAGGAGTTACAACACCTTCAGCTTCGTTCTTTCTAGATAAGATTGTTTTGGAATTTTGGGGTTGGGGCTTCCATATAAATCCCCTTTCTCTGTCTCACCCTCCTCCCACCCCAGTATTAGAGATTGAATCTAGGGCCTCATTATGCTAGGCAGGTGTAGGTGCTGTACCACTCACTGAGCGACACCCAGGTCCCCTTTCTCTCTCTTTACGTTTCTGTTTAGAACACCACAGGTATTCTGATGCAGATCACGTTCAGAAGTGTGGACAGATTCACAGAGTGAAAACTCGCAGCTACAAACATAAACCTTTTGTTTTTCTGTTTGCGGTCTCTTTGTTTTCTCTCATAGAGTCTCTTGACTTTGTTTTTTTTTTTTCTTCCTCTTTAGTCTATAAAATTCCTTCCCCCTTTCTGCTAAGTGGGTCTGTGATAAATGTTCAGTGGCCAGTGCGCTCAACTCCTGATACACTGACAGGGTTAAAAGCAAGCCAAGCTCACACATTTGTGCCTCAGTAACAGAGGGTGGGCTCTTTGGGAATATAGAAATGCTTTTTGCTATTTTAGTACGCAGATTTTGAATTCATGTATCTAACACACACACACACACACACACACACACATCATATACACACATACAACCCCTCTCAGAGAGAGAGAGAGAGAGAAAAAAAACGCTTAAACTAGGAAAAAAATGAGTTTACATCTCTCATGACTCATGTGCCCTTTACCTACATTCTGACCTTAGCCTCACCTAATATTACCCCATTTTCTAAGTTTTAGGCTATACCTAAACTTAATACCTGTTCTCATATATTCATGTATATATTCTAGGCTATAGCTCATATATAAGGAAGAATTTTTTTTTGATCTTCTGGAGTTTAAGATTATACTCCCTTAATGTTACACTTTGAGATCCATTCATTTACTGCAAGTTTTGTGTCATTCATTTCCTGCAAGTTTTGTGTTCTTTACAGTGGAGTAATACCCTATTTTGTACATGAACCACATTTCATTGCCCGTTCTTCTGCTGATGTTCTCAGGTTGGTTGCATTTCCTTGCTAGAGCTAACACAGCACCAGTAAATGTATGGACGTGCAGACATCTCTGAGGTAGAGCAGGGAGTCTTTGGGCAAAGGCCCAGGTAGGTTCTGTGGCAATTCGGTTTTTACATTTTTGGGGACTCAGATCTGATCCCCACAGTGGCTGCTCCAGTTCGCCCTCCCACGAGGCCTCCTCTTTCCCCACATCCTCACCAACATTTGTTGTCGGATTTCTCTGTTTTTTAAGATTTAGTTTTAGCTTATGTGCATGAGTATTTTGTCTATGTGTGTGTATGTGTACCACCTTTGCACCTGGCTTCCATAGAGGCCAAAGGAGAGCGGCAGACGCCCTGGGGCTGTAGTTACAGAAGGCTGTGAGCCACAATGTCATGTGGGCTGGGAAACAAGGCCGGGTCTCCTGCAAGAGCAGTCGGTGAGCGGGTGAAAGAACAGGAATGGGGTAGAGAAATATTTTTAGATTGGCTTTGGGGAGAGTGGGTCCTGGTTTCTAGAGTTTCCCCAGGAGGAACTGAAGAGGAAGAGTCAAGAGGGCAGGAAAAAGTCAGGACAGAGCTGAGTCCTGGTGGTGACCCAGGCGGTGGGTGATACGGGAGAAAAGCCAACTGCTCACGGCCACAGCTGGCCTTCTGGAGTAATCTAGCATCTGGCAGGGGGTGTCCACTTGGGCCAGCCTTATGCCCCTCACCTTCCCAGCGTTGTGTCCTGCAAATCGAGGGGGGGGCAGGAAGAGAAACAATCTGACCCTTCCGGCCACCACAGAAGGGAAGCTTTACACTCTGGGCGGTTTCCTCAGAAGGGAAATGACCTGAGGCTGGAGCGATGCTGGACAGCCTGAAAAACATCTGCTCCGGCCAAGGCGTGCTGCGGAGGGGAGGATCCACAGGTCGGTGTGGGGGCGGGCTGCGCCGCTGCAGGCACTGTCCCTGCCTCTCCAGCTGCCGGAGCCTAGAGTTCTCTGTCCCTTGCAGCCACAGGCCTCTTTCTGGGACCGCATGTAAAGGTCAGCTAGCCACACTGAGGGAGGCAGGGACCGGGAAGAGGACTGTCTGACAGGGGGCCTTTCAGCCAAAGCGTGCGATTCTCAACCCCTTTTCTCCAGAGTTGTTTTGAAGTGGAATGGAGGCTGGAAGAGCTCAGCAGACTCCAGCCCAGTGCAAAGGATTATTATTTTTCCCAACAGGCTCTTGTAATCAAACAAGATAGGAGCAAAAACATGATAATAAACGAACAGACAAACAGCTGTTTTCTCAAAGGCTTCACCATCCCGGGTTCCCGGCTGGCCTAAGTTTTCTCAGTGTTCTCTGTCCTCGGCAGGCAGCCTGGCTGGTGTCTGTGGGAGGTAGGAAGGAGAGGGTAGTGCTTTGAAACAGAACTAGGTCAAAGCTGGTGCTTAACCAGGGTGTAGATGGTGGAGATCTGCAGTTCCTTTCCCCTGTCTTCTGGAAGAAGTGCTGGAGCAACTGGGGGAGGGGGAAAGAGGGGCAGACGCCAGATGTTTCCCCTGCTCTCACCTGCTTTCTGCTCGCAGCAGTCCCTCGGAGGTAAGGGAGATTGCCCTGTTCTTTTTTTAGCCAAGAGTGAAGTCCTCTGCCTCTGTTGGCGAGGATCTCAATTTCTCCCATCAGACTCCAGGTACCAGGCTTGTACAGGGCATCTTGCCAGCATTCAGGAAGAACGCAGAAACCTTACCATTGGGTGTCTGAGCACCTGGAGTTCAAACAGCTTAGAGAAGGCAGAGGAAAGGGCATTGCTTCTGTAGGTTAACACCAGACATTTTTTTTTCTCCTAGGGAAGGGAGCTATGATGTAAAAAGCCACATGTTTGTCCTATTGGACATACTTGAGATTAATTTTTTTCTTTACATGTATTTATGGGACCGAGAAGGAAGAACCACAGGTTCTCATCCCATGACACAATGTAGAGACTGGAGGACAACCCATGGAAATCTGTTCGCTCCTTCCACCATTTGGGTGCCAGGAGGTTGAACTCAGGTCTTCAGGCTTGGCATCTTTACTGGTTGAGCCATCTCACCGGTCCCACCTTTGGTATGTATGAAGACCAAGGAT
The DNA here is from genome assembly GCF_947179515.1 of Apodemus sylvaticus. NCBI lineage: Eukaryota > Metazoa > Chordata > Mammalia > Rodentia > Muridae > Apodemus > Apodemus sylvaticus. The sequence continues at coordinate 59,423,674 of NC_067475.1, forward strand.
AGTTTTGAAGGACTCTCAAGAAATGTGTTATGCCAGGAGCGTTGTAGGTGTCAAGGGCCGACTCAGTTGGCAAGTAGGGTAGAGAGGAAGACTTTGGAGCCTTTTTGTTTTTCAAGTAACAAACATGATTTTTAAAACAATAATTATGAATAGTGGTGAATAATAGTGGTGTGTGTGTGTGTGTGTGTGTGTGTGTAGAAGGCAGAGGACAATTTTGTTATTTCTTCTTCTACTGCCATGTGGGTTCCAGGGACCAAAGCTTCTGCACCATCGCTCCAGTCCCCATCAACACAATGTTTTAGAGCAGTTTGGAGATGAGCTGTGAGTTCGTGGCAGAGTAGTTACACCCAACCCAGTCTCCATGTGTGGATAACTTTCCATATGTGTCCCAGGTTAGAGCATCCTGCTCATTACCATTGACAGGTCTACACTGCTACGTCACTGTTACCGGAGCCAGAGTGCGAGCTTATTCATGGTGCTGTACGTTCGAGGATTCCTTCATGGTTTAGTCTTCTCCATAAGATCAGACAGCTGAGCTTCTTAAAATGAGTCAGAGTCCTTCTGAAGGGGGTGAGTAACTGGGTGTAGGGGTACTGAAAAATTTGACCAAAGAAAAGATTTCTGAATGTATAAGAAACAAAAATTCATTCAGAAATCCAACTCAGGGCAGATCTGAGGTGTTACTGGGAGGCCCATGGCACTGCATCATGTGACTTTCCTGTAGCACTGGGACAACAGGTGCCCCGTGCATGCTCTCTGGCCAGGAAATACCAAAGGCTTCCCAGACAACTCTGCTCAGCCCCAAGGCTGTTATGTTATGGATTGCAGTGTGAAGTTTTCTGCTCTTGGAGAAACATAATGGTTTAATTACAGAGAAGAGACTCAAGATATTCCTACCTCCATAGCACAGCATATATATTGCAGAGGCAACAATACTGGGTTATGTTGTATTGGGATGTTTCTTTGGAAAACTTTCTGTCTTGAGTTTGTGATTAGGAAATAATTTCAAGCAATTTCTGAAACTTTTATTGTATGACATTTAGTATGCATTTAGTATGCATAATATTTATGCAAAGTAACATTCTTAGCTTTAATATAAAATCAAAATATCAGTAAACTCTGAAAATCCCTTATGTTCTCTCTTATGCAGTATCAAATATTTGGGTCAAGATTTAATCCTTTATGTAAAAATAATATGCACACTCTCTCATTGGTATGCAAATTTGATTTAGTCTTTAAATCATAAAATAAATAATTTTTTAAGATACGTTTATGATTTACTATCAGTAATTGATTAATTTGCCTGTTTTATATATAAATATACTCAGAATCACATGAAAATTTCTTCTGGAAAAGCAGTCATGATTGGAGAAGGTTTGAGATGCTGGGATAGAGAGTTCTTCCCTCCCCGGTGGCCAGCATGGTTCTCAAGAAAGGCTGCCAGGGGCCTGGGACAATGGCTTGGTGGTAAAGATCTTGCTGCACAAGCACGAGACCCAGAGTTCAGAACCCTAAAACCCATGTAAATGCTGCATCGGCATGGATGTAATTTGTTTCAGCCTCAAAGGAGAGAACGGAGATCCCCAAAGCAAGCTGCTAGGAAGACTAGTTATATCAGTGAGCTCTGGGTTTGATTGAGAGGTCCTGCCTCAATAAGGTGGAAGGGACATCAACCTCTTATCTCCACGTACACACACAGACAGACATATATACATGTGCACACACATGTGAAGAATGGATGAAAGAAAAGAGTAGTTCTACCACCCTCAAAGGATATGTTCTAAGAGGTCCAGTGGATACCTGAAACCTATATATGTTATTTCCAGTTCCACATATTTATGATAAAATTTAATTCACAAATTAGATGAGATAAGATATAAGAAGACCTAATAATAAGATAGAACAGTTATTATACTATACTACAATAGACATTCTCTCTGCCCACCCCTTAACACGTCTTATTGTGGGCCAATGGATGGCTCAGAAGGCAAAAGCTCTTGCTCCCAAACCTAAAGTCTTGAGTTCAACCCCAGAACCCACCCAGGAGAACTAACTCCTGCAGGTTGTCTTCTGACGTCCACACGTATGCTGTGGCTTGCCCCACACAAGCTGCCCAGCTGGTCTGTTTTATATCTCTATGTGCTTGGGTGTTTTTCCAGCATGTAGGTCTGGTGCATGTGCATGCAGTGTTCATCGAGGCCAAAAGAAGCCTCACAGAAGGTGGGAGCCATTGTGCAGGTGCTGAAAATCAAACCCAGGTCCTCTGCAAGAAAGGCTAGCATTCCTGATGTCTGAGCCATCTCTCCAGCTCCTTCTTGAGAAATTTTATGTCTATGTCCTTAGGAACTATTGCGCAGTCATTAGACACTGGATTTGGTAGTGTGGCCATGTTGGCTTCATGGAGTGAATAAACACTCCTACTCAGAGACTACAGACAATTGGTGTGGGGCTTTCCCTAAATATTTGGTGATACTCGCACTGGTTAATCTATTCAATCAGTTTATCATTAATTCAACTCCATTCATACACAAAATATTCTTATTTGTTAGGTTCTTCTGGCATGAATTTCAGCAGATTCTCTCTTCAGAGGACTCAACCCACTTCACTGAGATTGTCAAATATGAGCACTGAGCAGTTTGTGCTATTTCTCTGTTACTCTTAATGCTTGTAAGAACTGTGGTGATAACTTCCCTTCATCTCTGATGTCATTCATCTATGGTTTCTCTTCCTCATAGTCTGGCTAAAGGCTTATGCATGTTACTGATCTTTTCAAAGAATCAACTTCTAGTTTTACTGGCTTTCTTTGCTGATTTTCTGTTCATAGTTTCTTTGATTTTTTCTTTTTTTGAAGATACAGGGTCTTGCCGTGATACCCCAGGCTGGCCTCAAGTTCCTGGGTTCAAGAGATCCTCTAGCCTCAGCCTTCTAAGTGTTAGGTCCAGAAGAAATCAAGGACAAATGGTTACCTGAGGTGCCTATTAACATTATCAAAGCAGACACTGGCTGCCTGGCTCTCCGGCAAGTCCAACTCCCTGTTTCAGAGTTCTGGCCCCTTTCAACCTTCTTCCCGACTGCCTCACCCCCCCACCCCCCCCATCTCCCCCTCCCCACCCCCTCCTTTCCTCACTCTACTCTAAACTTCTCCAGCTCCAGCTTCATTCCCCACGCCCCGCCCCCAGCTTCTCTTTCCTATACAACTCTGCTGTTTTGGCCATGTGCCCCCTTGGTTTTTCTTGCCCTCTTGGTTTTCTTTAATCTCCCTCTTTCTCCTCTTGATCTCCTGCCTCATTCTCCGCTGATGGCTCAGTCTATTCTGATGGCCATGTTCAGTCTGGACTCTCCCAGGTGCCTCTGGTTATTCTCTCCCTCTTGTCTACAACAAAATCTTTGTCCTCAACCATGTGCGACCAGGCCCTCATTTTTATCCATTAAGTAACTAGGGCCACGGGGCACACACCGCTGAGCCTGCATTATTTCTTTGCTTCTATTGGTTTGTTTGTTTGTTTGTTTATTTATAGATGGGATCTCACTATGTAGCCCTAACTGGCCCAGAACTCACTGTTGTAGACGAGGTTTCTGTCTCTCAGTGCTGGGATTAATGGCATGTTCTCATGGTCAGCTTCTCCTGGTGAACTTAAACTCAGCTCAGATGACTGATTTTTAGTATTCCTTTATTGCCAAAACACACTTTCGGTGCCCTATTCCACCCCTTCACCCACCCCACCCCACCCCTGCCCCACCCCTACCCCACCCCTGCCCCGCCCCCACCCCACCCTGCCCCGCCCTGTGCCAGCTTCACAGCGCTTTTGCTGCATCCTGCACATTTTTGTTTTATTTCAGATGCCTGGACATTTCTCACGTGACTTTATCTCTGACCCATGCGTTATTGTAAGTATGCTGTCATTGTACAGCTGCGGTGGTATTTTCTAGCTTTCTGCTACCAATGTCTAGTTTCTGTTTCCTTGCATCCCAGGAGCATAGGCTGGGTGGTTTCTATTCTTTTAAATGTATTCAGGTTTGCCTTAGAGCCCCAAAGGTGCTAGGTTTCAGCCCTGTCTCTTAAGGACTGTGAGAGGAACGTGGCTTCCCCTGCTGTTGGATGAAGTACTTGGTTGAAGTCTTTGGGATCCGGTTGGCTGATGGTGTTGTTGAGTCTGCCTTTGTCTGTCTGTCTGTCTCTCTCCTACCTATCTCTGTCTGTCTCTCTCCTCAGCTTCCCTTTCAGCTTTCAACTCTAGAAGTATTAAGTAGATTGAGCTCAGCCGTTTTGCTTCCGTCTTTACTTCCTTCTTTCTTCCTCTTTCCCTCTCTCCCTTCCTTCTTTCTATGCTGGGATGAAACCCAGTGCCCCAAGCAGACTCAGTTACTAAGCTACCATTGAGTGACACCCTTCTCCTAACACTCATCGCTTAGAAGAAGAACGAACTAAAACAAAACATGAAAATCTATATTTTGGCCTGGGCAAGTATCAGTTCACACCAGTGTCTTGTCCCCTCTGTCTGTGGTGACAGCTCATGAGACTTGAAAGACCCCTGAGGCAGAGTGACATCCCCTATCAAGTGTAATCTCTTCTACCCACCGACTTCTGCTTGGGCAAAGACATGAACCGTGTGTGATGCTTCCAGAGTCCCTGGGAAGAGCTGAGATGTGAGAGGGTGTGTCCTTAGCTTTATTCCACATCTTAAACTGAAGTTGGGATTTCTTTGTCTTCAACATCCCAGAAAGGGAAGGGCTCAGGATGACTGACAGTCTTCAGACAGTCTGCAGAGAAGGAAGCACAGGAGTGGTGTAGGCCTGTTAATGTCTAAGGTTGTCACTGTAAACACTGCAAAATTGGCGTCTTAAAACAGCAGATGTTTATTCTCCCTGGTTCTGGAGACATGAGTCTAAAGTGTCCAGGTGTCAGCAGGGTGGGAATTTTTTGGGCTCTGGGGAAGATCTGTCTTTGCTGCTTTCCAGCTGCGGGCGGCTGTTGGCGCTCTTTGGAGAAGCTTGGCTTGTAGCTACGTCATTCCAGTCTCTGCCTCTCTCCTCATTGGCAATACGCACGCCTCTGGGCCTCTTTTATCTAAGCTTCTGAAAACCCTAGTCCTTGGACCAAGGCCTGCCTTTTTTACTAATTACATTTGTAAAGATCCTCTTTCTAAAGGTGGTCACTGATTCTGGTTGGCAGATTCTCTGAGTGATAAAATTAAAACCATAGTACACTGTTTCTTTTTGTTGTTTTGGTTTTTGGTTTTTGAGACAGGGTTTCTCTGTGTAGCCCTGACTGTCTTGGAACTTGCTCTGTAGACCAGGCTGGCCTCGAACCCGAGATCTGTGTGCTTTTGATTCCCAAGTACTGGGATTAAAGGTATGTGCCACCACCACCTGGGGCCCCATTGAGTGTTTCTGTGTCTCCCAAATGTGCCAAAAGGCACCCCCTAGAATTATCTGGGTGCCAGGACAGGACTAAGAGAGACTGAAGAGACGAAGGAGGCAGCTTCCACAAATCTCCGAAGGGGATAGTGAAGGCTCCGAGGAGCCAGCTCTGCCCTCATCTTCCCCTTCCCTCAGAGATGGTTTCAGAACTGGCAGCTGATGTGTGAGGTAACCTAGCCCAGCACTTGTGACCTAACCCAGCACTTCCAAATAAGTGCTGTCAAATTGGTCCATTCGTCATTTATAAGGTGCACGTTCACGCTGTGCTTAACATCCCTTTCCAAGGCAGACCCGTGGTATAATTCACCCCAGCTTTTAAGAGAGAGTGCTCAGAATCCTGCCCAGATTTATCATCAAACAGCTCTGAAAAACCGCGTCTGATGCTGACCAAGGCCTGGCAGGAAGAGTTGCCACGGGCGCTGAGCTCTGGCATCGATCTGTGACTTCCCAGCGGGAGAACTTGAGGGGTGGAAGCCCATAGGCCTGATTGCTTTCTTAGATTAATATTTAATAGGATGACCGCCCCCATCCAGCCTGCCAGCCCAGATCAGGGCCACAAGCCAAGGCTTGGCCTTGCTGTGAGCAAGGGCTGTGAGGAAGATTTGGCAAAATTTTAATTAACTGAAGATAAACATGCATGGGGAGCCTGAGTCCATTAGCTGTCCGAGCCGCCCGTCGAGAAAGGCCTGGCTAATCACACACCGCAGCAGGTGAGGAGGCCCGCAGACCTGCAGCAGGCCGTGTGCTTCCAAATTAAAAAACATATTTTAAAAATAAATACGCGTGGGGGGTCCTGGTGTGTCATGTCGTTTCCTCTGAAAAGCGTTTGGGGTGTTAATGAGTGACTGTTTCCCATCTTTCACCCCAGGAAAGTCAGAGACCCATGCTCAGCATAATGACATTGGAATGGTACTTCCCTGGAGGAGGGCGGACATTGGAAATCAAGCTTAGGGAACCCAAAGTGAAGACCTGTCCTAGAGTCAGGCCTGGGACAGTTGGGGCAGGAGGAGAGCAGGTGAGGCAGAGCTGTGTTGTTTGCTCGCCCCGTGGGCAGCAAAGTTAGGTTAGAAACTGGGTTTGCAATTTACGCACTCTTGGAAGGCAAGCTAGCTAAGTAGTGTGGCTGGGACTTGAGGTCCCAGTATTCTGGAGGGAAGCACAGGTACAATTTGCTTGGACGGAAGGAGTTACATTCACTCCTGACTAACCTAGCACCTACTGCTCGAGGACAGGGTGAAGCCATGCAGAGGACTTAGAGTTTGTGTTCTTCTGCAGCTCATGTCACGGTGACAGGAGGCAGAGGACAAACACTCAGGAAAGTATCATGCCACAAATGCTCTGTGACCTGAAATGACAGGAAGTACCTGGTTATGCAAAACTGGGGAAGGCATTCCAGGGAACAGACAGTGCAAAGGCCCCCAGGAAGGCAGGGCGTGATCTGCAAGAGTATTAGAGACAAGACTAGTGCGTTTGGAGCTCAGCGAGAAAGGTGTCGAGGAGTAGAGAACAGGTGGACACAGAGCTCAGGAGACTGGGTTTTATTCAAAGCAGTGATTTCTGTGAAAGCATCTCACGCTGGCCCAGAAGCTTCAGGGGGACAGAGGCTACGTCCTCATCCACGTATGCGACAACTACTTTTTCTTTTCTTGGACTCTGATTCTCCCTATAGTCTGCGGAGCGAGGCTTCAAGCTGTCCTCTGCGGACCGTGGGGCCTTTTGTGCTCCTCTTTTGCACTGAAGGGGCAGGGCCTTTGTGATAGATACATGACATAGAAGTGGCAGCTGTGAAGGTCATGCCAAATGGCCACACAGAGAGGCCTACATGGTGGAGAGCCAGGTCCTTAAAGGTGAGCTACCAACTTGTGAGCCAAGTGAATGAGCCAACTTAAAAGTGGGGTCTCTTACTCTTGTGGCGGTGATAGACTTAGATGACACATTCTTACCCTTGTGATGGTGATAGGCCTGGATGACACATGACTGAAACTGAATGACAGCTCCTTGCATCCCTGACAGAAAGGACAAGAGGTAAATGAGTGACTGGAACTCACAGCTTTTAAGCGATTTCATATGCAGCACAGATGAGACACATACCATGACGTCACTCATGAGTGTGGTGAGACACAGCTGTATAAATCCTTAATAAAGGGACTTTTCCCATGGAGGACAGAGGATCAGGAAACACCTGAGACCAGAGCAGGGCTGAAGTTGCTCCTTCAGGACCTGAGAGAGTCAAAACAACGTTCTCAAGGATCTAAGTCTTGTGTGATTCCCCAAGTTTGGGTGGTTTTGTTTTTTTGTTTTTTGTTTTTTGTTTTTTCTATTCTGGGCTGGTTTTACAGGGTTAAAAGCTCTTAAATGTGTGTTTAGGTGAGGAAGAAAGGGTGTGAAGGATTAGGAGAGAGTCCCCAAAGCTACTTTAGGGAAGCCTCAGAGGAGAAGAAAAGAGCAGGCCTCTGTGGAAGGAGCCAAGCTGGGCACAGAGCCCCACTGGGCCTGAGGTGGGTGGGTGATAATAGGTCAAAGGTGAGATGGAGGGGGTGAGAATGCTCAGCAGTTTTCCAGCTCCAGGCACAATGCCTCTCCCAGCTCTTCCAGGATCTCAGTTCTGGTCAGAGCTCCATCCACCTCAATAAAAATGTAATATCATCTCAGTTGATCTTGTGAGGTATAGCTTGGCATCATCCTCCTGTAACCTCTTTTTGACATGTTTGTCTAGAACTTATTACTGCATCTATTCACTAACTCTGTGTGTGTGTGTGTGTGTGTGTGTGTGCGCGTGTGTGATTGCCATGGCATTTGTGTAAAGGTTCGAGGACAACTTCTGGGAGTTGGTTCTCTCTCTTTCTACCAGATCGGTTCTGGTACCAACTGAGTGGAGTACCAACTAAGGTTGTCAGGCTTGGTGGTGAGGACCTTCACCAGCTGAGCCATCTCTCTTACCCAGACTACTTATTTCTGTCATTTATTGATGCTATTCAGTTGAGGTCTGTTGAGTTCTTCTTTTAGAATGAGTGTCATTTGGAACTCCCATATGTGCTGTGTGCTTGCTGTGTTATTTGAGGTGGGTGTAGGCTGAGCCTGGCCTCCTCTTGTCCTGAGGCACTTTATAGGAGCACCAGAGTGCTGAAGACAGAAGCCCAGAGGGTCAGTGAGCCTGCTGCAGGCCTTGATAAGGTGTCAGGCACTTGGGTGATTTCTTGCTGGTGTTTTTCCTTTACCCATGCTATAAATAACCAGATTAATCCTTTTTAGATATCGATCTCCTCACATATCACTATGCTTCAGTCCCCTGGGATGGATCCTTTTCAGATGTTAAGGCCAAAACTTCTATCTCACTTTGGTTCCTGTGTGGCCTCTCAAGCCCAGTCTGTTTGTATTTTTCTATGCTGCTATTTCCTCCAAAATGGAACCATTCCCCTTTGAAGGAAGAAAGGAGGCTTCTAAGATTCAGGAAATAGAACATACAAGGCCAGGAAGTAAATGAAATTTAAAAGGCTCAGGAAAACCCTGGAATTTAACAAGATCCCTAGGGACCCTCTAAGTTTGTATAATCAGCAAACAATTGCTGGGAAGAAGAGATGCCATGATCAGCTAAACTCTTTGCAAGCTGTATCAGGAGTTCTAGGGTTATCAGCAACCTTTGTAGGTCACCCCCCATGCACGGTGAGATTCCCAGGGGTGCAATCTTTGAGTCACCTGTGTTCCCATAAGTGACCCCCATAAACTCACTGCTTCACCAAGCTAGACTTGGGTGAAACGATTTCTTTGGTCTATTATCAATGTCCTATCTGGGGGCAGATCAACATTTGTTCCCATGCACCCATGTTACACCACATAGTCTGCTTGTCTCGCCTTTGGGCCCCAAGGCTGCCCTTTCGCTACTTAAAATGATGTTTGTTCCCCTCTAAGGATGTTCTTTGAAGCTCTTCTTAGACCCAGCTTCAGAGAAGTCAACTTTCCACCCAGCACAAGACATTTTAGCCTCATCTGCATCCATTAGCATAAATTGTGTGCATTCATGGGTCAAAGTCACAGAAATGTGAAGGCTGGGGACAGTTGTGGGCTAAGTTCTCATTGTATAGAAGAGGAGACTTGAAGTAGCTTGTTCAAGGTCACACAAACCATGCTGAAGTCAAGTTGAGAGTCTAGCTTGTTCTTTCCCCTTTCCCTTTCACTCTCCTCCTCCTCCTCCCCCCTCCTCCTCTTCCTCCTCCTCCCCCTCCTCCTCTTCCTCCTCCTCCTCCTCCTCGCACTCTTCCGACAGTAGCCCAGGCCACTCATTGTGTAGTCCAAGCTGTGCTGTATCCTCATGCCCCACCCTCCTGAATTCTGTAATTATAGGAGTGTACCATCATGCCTGGGCTGAGAGTCTAGTTCTCCAGGCTAGGTTAACTATTCTAGTAGCCTCTTAAACGTAGACACTATCTTAAATTTCTTCAAAGTCCCTAAACATAGTGTTTAGTTAATATTCATAGGGCTGTTGATGGATTGTGGCTGGGGATCAGAACTGCATCCCTTATCCCTTGGAGGCCAATTTAAACTCAATCTAAACTACTAGGAAGGAAGGTTGAGAGGAGCCAGCCTTTTCAGATCCTGCCTTGGAGGAGCATGTCCAGAAAAAGGGTGAAAACACACACTCCTCTCCCTGAGTGCAGAAAGCCTGTGAGGTTCGAAATGTCAGCATGTGTTGTGGGAAAAAAAAAAAAAAGTTCCATCCTGCGCTATCACTGGCTACTCTCTGGCCCCGGGCGACCTCCCTGCCTCCATGGCTAACCCCATGCTGCGACCGTCCATCTTATAGTTCTCTTGCTGCAAATCCTGCTCATATTCCCAGCCATCCACCCCCTGTGGTCAGCGGTCCCAAATCCCAGTAACCTGGTAAAATCAAAACTCTAGAGGCTGGTAATTTATAAGACAGATTTATATCAGTAATTTCTCACCCCACAAGGCACCCACACAGTGAACTCAGAGCCAATTGATATTGATATAATGTGCCCACCTAGATAAGACAAATTGTCCTGTAATTATCCATCCCTTATAAGATATTCATAGCTACCTGTGGCTATTTAAAACCACGCTGAATCTGGATCGTCTTTCTCTTCCTACATCTTCCTTTCTTCTCTCTGTCTTCAATCTCCCTTCTCTAAAAATCTCTGCCTTTTCCACTGCACAATCACAGGCTTCTTCTTGTATTAATATTTAAATTAATTGGAGGAGGGGATTCTGCTACAAGCCTGTAGGAGGATCCGGGGGTCTAGCTCAGTGCTTCTAGCCTGTGTCTCTCAGCTAACCACGTAGCCTCTGAATTCAACTTTCTGACCTGTAACATTAGGATAATGGGATTAGGAAACCTTTCTTAAACTCCCTGTACCTAGGTAACCAGCTAATCATTGCTATTTAAAAGTTACCTCTTTTTTTATTTTATTGTGAAATATTTGAAAGAAAAAGTAACTTGCATAGTGATGAGGTATACTCTGAGCCACCCAGACCCTGCCACTAACATTTTATTAAAGAGGTTTTTATTATCTTGTCCATCAGTCGTCCCTCTATCTACCCATGAATCCATCTCATTTTCCTGATAAATTTCAAAGCAAACTGCAGACATTAGTGCACTTTTCTCTTCAGCATATGAATCATTATACTTCGTTATTCTTCTGTCTGCAAACTTAGAGTCAACAACATGTGTCCTGATGGTTTGATAAGAATGGCACTATAGGCTCATAAAATTGCGTGCTTCGTCCCCAGAGTGTAAACTGTTTGGGAAGGATTAAGAGGCATAGCCTTGTTGGAGGAGGTGTGCCCCTGGGGGTGGGCTCTGAGGTTTCTAAAGCCAGGCCCACTCTGTCTCTCTCTCTGCTGGCTGTCTGAGGATGTAACCTCTCAGATTCTTCTCCAGCACTCTGCCTGACTGTAGCACCGTCCTGCTCTTACCCTGATGATAACGGATTAAGTCTCTGAAGTCATAAGCAAGCCCCCCAATTAAATGCTTTCCTTTATAGATGTTGCTTGGTCATGGTGTCTCTTCATAGCAATAGAACATTAAGACATGTGAATCATTTGCTGAGTCTTAATATCTGTAATCACCCGGGTAAATCAAAGTCCCATGAAGTTCTGTGGAACATTTCCAGCAGAAAGGTCACGCCTGCTCTTTCTCAGGCTCTGCCTCACTCCATCTCTACAGCTGTTTCCCAACCACCATTCATATTTTCTTTTCCTGGATAGATTACCCCAATGGTTCATTATTCTTAGCGTGACTGGATTTAGAATTACCTAGGAGAGACACTTTTTAGTGTCTTTTGGGGCATGTCCAGAGAAGTTTAACTGAAGACCTACTCTGAAGGTAGTCAGCAACATCCCCTTGACTAGGGTAGAATGAGGAAGAAGAAAGAAGCCACTTACAACAGCATTTATCTCTCTTTCCTTCCCGGCTGCCTATGCAATGTGACCAGCTGTCTCACTCCTGAAACCACACCTATTGTCTGCGATGGGCTGTATTCCCTCAAACCATTAACCAAAATAAACCCTTCCTGTCCTAAGTCATTGCTGTTAGATGTTTTGTCATAGCAAAGTAGCTATGGTAGAAAATTGGTACCAGAAGTAGGGTTGTTGCTATGACGAACCTGACTGTACTTTATAGATCTTTGGGTATGGTTATGACAGGAATGAGAAGAATTTGAGGTATGGGCTAGAGAGGCCCTATAATGTTGTAAACAGAGCTTAGTGGACCATTTTGGTGGGAATTAGGATCAGAATGGAAAAAAATATAAACAGTAAGACTTTGCTCATGAGGTTTCAGAGGGGAGCGTGAACTCTATTGAGAATTAGAGGCCATTGATTGTCACGTCCACCTTCGCCAGCAAAGATTACGCGACACAAGGAGTTTCTTCCTATAATGGTTTATTCGGGAAACCTTGACTTAAGTTTACTCTTGTATTGGCGACCCTGGGCTCTCTCCAGCCTCACCTTAAGTACCCTTGCTAGCCTCATTTGCCCAGGGAGATAACCAGCCGTATTCTCATAGGTGAACTCAGTGAGTTCTTCATTAGCATGTAAGTGAGATAAGGAATGCAGCACACTGCGCATGTGTTCCAGTGATTTACTACCAGGGAGCAGCATGTGGCCAGCGCCATCTTGTAACAGAGAAGAACAAAGGGTGGCTCACTACAATTGATGCTTTATTTTGACAAAGAATCTGCACCCTTCCCATGTTATGAGAAATTAGAGTGAAACTGAATCCAAAAGATGAAGTTTTTTTTTTTTTTTGAAACAGGACATTTCAAGAGCATGTAATCCCCAGACGGTGCTGTGACTCCTGCTCATTGCTCTCATTCTGGTTTGCAATGAGGAAGAGCAGTGGAGGAGTAGAGCATGCAGGATGTGAGCTGTCTGCAGGGTCAGAGCATGCAGGATGTGAGCTGTCTGCAGGGTCAGAGCATGCAGGATGTGAGCTGTCTGCAGGGTCAGAGCATGCAGGTGGTCAAAGTTGTGGTTGAGGGTGTACAGAAAGCAACTGGACTTGTTAGAGAGATTAGCACAACAAGAGAGAAATCTTTCACTTTGAACTAGGAATAGAATATATGTCTTGAGGCAAGACCCCCCACATCTACAGCTCCAGCCTATGAAATTACAAATTTATTTGAAAAGAGAACTGAATGGAGAATGTAGCTAAAGGAGTTTTCTACTTAAAAACAACTGTCTATGGAAGATTTTCCCCCTCAGGTTTGGCAACCAAGGCACCCAGAAGCCATTACAACTGTGGCTGAAGTGGACCAGACCATATTGAATTGGCTGAAGAACTTGTCAGCATTATCTATGTGGTGTTGATTGTGTAAGCTTTGGGGTGTGTATTAGTTTGGGTTCTCTAGAGTCACAGAATGTATGGGCAGTCTCTATATAGTTAGGGAATTTGTCGATGACTTGCAGTCTATAGTCCAACTCTCCCAAAATGGGCAGCAGCAGCAGCAGCAGCAGCTGTGGATGGAAGTCCAAGGATCTAGCAGTTGCTCATTCCCATGAGGCAAGCAGGCAAGGAAGAGTGAGTAAATCTTCCTTCTTCCAATGTCCTTATATAGATCTCTAGCAGAGGGTGTGGCCCAGATTAAAGGCGTGTGCCTCCATGCCTTTAATACCAGATGATCTTGAACTCTGGAGATCTCCTTGTCTTAATCTTCTGGAATTCATAGCCACTTGTCTTAATCTTCTGGAATTCATAGCCACTATGCTTCAAGATGTCCATGCCAAGATCCAGGTCAGAAATTTATATCTCTGAGCCTCCAGATTAGGATCATAGGTGAGCCTTCCAATTATAGATTGTAGTTCATTCCAGATATAGTCAAGTTGACAACCAGGAATAGCCACTACAGAGTGGTAATGGAGGCTTTAATCAGGTCCTGCAAGCCACTGAGGTAAACCAGGCAATGTGTAGCAAGGTTGGACACCCTACAGACATGCTCTGAGAGGCCAGCGGGTGCAGTGTGACGGCGGATGATCAGTTACATTGATGGTCCTAGGATGTTTGAGATGCCAGGACAGTGTCTCATCTTCTGAGGAAAAATAAAGGCACAAAGTAGCCATAGCCCAAGAGAGAGGCTGCGTGTGCTAAAGCAGACAGGCCTGGAGGAGCAGGGTTGCCCAAGGCTGTGGAGCCCAGGATATTCTACCAGCACCAGATGCCGGATTGGAGCTTACAGACTTGGTGTTTACTCTGATGGGTTTCCGGTCTTGCTTCAGTTCAATCTCTCCTCGTTCTGATACGGCTCTTCCCTTCTGGAATAAAATGTTTATTCAATTGTTATATATTGAAGATATGTAACTTAAAAAAAGATTTATTTTACTTTTAATATGTGTGTGGGGTGGGGCACCCACAGAGTCAAGAAGAGGGCACTGGATCCCCTATAGCTGGAATTGGGTGCAGTGTGACCCACCTGACATGGTTGCTGGGTTCTCTGTAAATGATCTTCACTGCTGAGCCATCTCTCCAGCCCTGGAAACTTACTATTATTTTCAGCTTTACAGGAGCTCACAGTTAGGAGATGACTGAGTAGCAGAAGACTCTGGAGGCTTGAACAATTTAGAACCATTACGGCTTAGGGGTCTCTTGGAGAAGAACTGACTACATCTTGTATTCTGAGATGGCTGTGGGCCTTTCATGAGGACGAAAGTGGAATGTTAGGGATTAGAGTGCTGTGTTTGGATACCATGTTAATAAGGAGTAGGTTTATGATGGTTAATCTTCATCGACAAGTTGGCTGGATTTAAGATCACCTAGGAGTCACTTCTAGGCTTATCCGTGAAGGTGTTTCTAGAGGTGTTTAACTGAGTAGGGAAAACATGGTCTGAATGTGGGTCATCCCATGGGATAAGAACCCAGACTGAATAAAAAGAACTAGAGGAGAAAGTGTGTATACCAGTATAGCAGGCACACCAACAGTCCCCTCTTAGCTTCCTAAGTGCAGATATAATGTGACCAGCTACCTTGTGGTCTTGCTCCATACTTTCTCCATCTTTGTAGATATCCTCAAACCAGGAGCCAAAATAAACCTTCCTTCATTAAGTTGCTTTCCCCAGACATTTTGTCACAGGAAGTAGAGAAATAGAATATTCTGTCAAGGGAGTCTCGTGCAGGACAGTTTGCAGGGTGACCTTGGCGTGACCAGCTCTCTCCATTTCTCACATATAACCACTGCACATATGCAGCCTCCTGAGATAGGAAGGACCTCACTAGGACAGCCTGGGCTCTGATGCAGCCTGGCTTCTAAACGGGGTGTCCTTCAGCATGTTTTAGCCCAGTAAGCCAAATTCCCTAGGGTACGAAGCCCAGGTTGGGTCCTGTCCAGGGTTTTTTGGCTGAGCTGGAAGCAGCATAGACTCAGGTGAAATCTCATCTGTGCCCGAACCTCGGGAATGCCTCGCAACGACTCCTAGGTTTTTTGTCCAGACGCATGCGCACTGGGAACATAGAGCAGCTTTTAATATATTACTGCTATGTATTGGCTGGGTTTGTGTGTCAGTTTGACACAAGCTGGGTTATCAAAGAAAAGAGCTTCCCTTGAGGAAATGCCTCCATGAGATCCAGCTGTAAGGCATTTTCTCAATTAGTGATCAAGTATGGGGGGGCCCTTTGTGGGCAGTGCCATCCCTGGGCTGGTGGTGCTCTTGGGTTCTATAAGAAAGCAATCTGAGCAAGCCAGGGGAGCAAGCCAGTAAGTAACATCCCTCCATGGCCTCTGCATCAGCTCCTGCTTCCTGACCTGCTTGAGTTCCAGTCCTGACTTCCTTTAGTGATGAACAGCAATGTGGAAGTGTAAGCTCAACAAACCCTTTCCTCCCCAACTTGTTTCTTGATCATGATGTTTGTGCAGGGATAGAAACCCTGACTAAGACATACTACAAGATAGTCTCATTATATAGCTCAGGCTAGTGAGAGACTTTGCTGTGTAGTTCAGGCTAGCCTTATGTTCAAGATGTATCTGCCTTAGCCTCCTGAGTGCCGTGATTACAGACCCACTATCCCTAGGGTTGTAGGCTGTCTCTGAAATTCATCCATGGTCTGTGATTAGTAGTCCACATTTTTTATTGCTACACAGTACATTATTGTATGAAGATACTTGCTTATTATTCTAACATTTTTTCTTTTTTAATAAATGTTAGTCATGGTTCTCAATTTCCAATGGTATAGAAGAAAGGACATCAACAGCCATAAGATTTAACCAGAAGGGAACTGGCTGGAGACAAAGGAAGAATATGATCTTTTCATGAGCCAGTTTTCACTTTCATGGTTTAAATTAACACAGAGATGCAACATCAAAGATCAGACTTCAGTGTCCTTCTGGGCCGCCCCTTCCCCTCCTTGTCCCATCCTGTGAGCCTCGCCCAGCACCCTGCACCATGAAATGACTTGGAGCCAATTAGGAGCCGCCTGCTTCCTCATCAGGGATATTTATGACTGCGAATATTTATGATGCATGGCGAGGGCACGAGTCAGGGAGGAGGCAGAGTCTCTGCTGTCCTTGTAAATGGGACTTGCCTCTCGCCAGCTCTTGCCCGGTTGTAAAGAGGAAGAGTGCAGGGCATAGAGTTTAAAGTTGCCTGGTTTCTTTCCATCCCACCTTTGTGTTAATTGGTAGTAAGCCTTTTCAAAAAACATTATTCTTAGTGGCCTGTCTGCGTTTGAAGGAGGCGTCTTGCCTCTCTGGACCTTTGGTGGTTCTTCTCTGGGCCTGCCCCAGCGTGCTGTCCAGGATAGCACTGTAACATATTAAAGGAAGACATCTTTGAAGCAACCGTGGAAATTTCTTGCTCTGTAAGAGGCTCGAGAGCCACCAGAAGCTAACGTAGTGCTTCTTCACAGAGCAAGAGGGGCCAGGACCGTTTTAAGAACTTGGCAAAGGTGCCAGGGAAACCATCGCCTCAAATATCCACTTTCTTTGCCGTTCTTTCTTTCCCTCATTTTCACCTCACAGGAAACGCCTTTCTCCTTCCCGAGGGTGTGGCCTCCATCTGAACTGACCTGGCTTAGCATCATCTTTATGCTAAAGCCCCTTTAGCATGCTCCCTTCTCCTTTGAATGCACCTTAGCTCCCTTCAGGGCTAGGGTGCTGTAGCTCAGTGCTACAGCGTTTACCCAGAACATACAAGGGGTAGGGTTCAAGCCCAGGACTGCAAGCAGGACACACACACACACACACACACACACTCCAAAGGCTCCTTCTACCCTGTCCTGTGAACATGGTTTATAATACCGTGACAGTTTATTAAAATATCCAACCGTTTCACATTTCTATGAGAAACTGTGCTCAGGAATGCCTCCTGTGTGCAGACTTCCTTCACCCCTGGACTTTCTCCAATGCTGCCTCTGCCTTGTCCCCCACTCCATCACTCTTGTAGCTTTGTCCTTTGGTGACATCGTACTACGAGGACCTTAAAAGCCACCACCAACTTCCCAGCTGGTGGATACAACAGCCTCCTCTGTCCTGGTGACCAGTCCACCTGATAGTCTTGGGTGATGACTTTTGGGACTCAGCAACACGGTTGTCATCTGAACATTCTGCCTTTGCCTTTTGAAGCCATAGATTTCTCTCATACCCTAAAGGTAGCCTTTTCTCCAAACAGGTCTCGTACCCATGGCATAGTTCAGTTACTCATAGCACAGTTACATCACAGCTAACCTCTGATGCACACACACATATGCGCTCTCTCTCTCTCTCCTTACACACACACATAAACCCTTTATACCCTCTTCACACACACACAACCCTCACATGTACACACTCACACCCACCTCATACACACCTCTCTCTTACACGTACTTCACACACACATATACCCTCCTCACACAATACACCCTCACACCCTCTTTCACACATACACACACACCTCTCACACTTCACGCGCGCACACCCCTCACCCCCTCACTGCCCCATTCCTCAAACTTGCTCTCTAGAGGCCTCTGACCAAGTCACTGAGTCTCCTAAAATCAATTTCTACCCAAGTCAACAGGAATCTAAACAGTTTCTGCACTTTGGGAGTCATATTTAGTCAGAGAGACATGAGTATGGATTTTGGAATGTTATGTAACAAACCCCGAGAGGTCACTATATTAAAGGTGATGACACAGCAAGCCATGGCATGTGATAGGCTGTGCCGCATCACTCAGATTAGAGAGAAGCCTCAGGCTACTGGGGACTCTGCTGAGGGAACCTGTGGAGAGTGGGTCAGTGCATCCCTGGGAAAGGACAGCATAGGATAAGGTCAGACATTTCAGAGAATACTCTTCCAACAACCTTCATTTGGCTCCTGAATTCCTTCATCTAGGGTAGAAAAGCACTCCTAGAGAGATTTGGGAGGTTCAGCCAAGTGGGAGGTGGGGGTGCAGGGAGGGTTGCTGTTCTTGGCATCTAGAGCCTGGAAGAAAACATTAAATTTTCAGCAGTCAGGTTACTCCCACACCTGGTCAGTAGTGGTCGAGGTCGAACACATCAGTGGCAGGGTCATGTCTCTAAGAGCCCCACCTCGTTTTGTAGAAAAATAACTAATGAAGTTCATACATGATGCATGGAATTACCCTCACAGGGAGGTACTGGGTCTCAGCAGACAAACCAATCACTTGCCCAAGGAACAGGAAGGGGGTCAGATTCTGCGGGGAGTCCATTCACAGTTTTGCAGGCAGGAAATCTGGGAAGCAATTTTTCTCTTCTTTTGAGACAGTGTCTCGCTCTGCGGTCCTGTGTGCTCATGCCAAGCCTCTCTCCCCACAGCCTCCCAACTGCTGGGATTGCAGGTGTGATCCATGACTTTAGAAAGTTGCTGAGATGGTGGAGTTATGAACCTGAAGGCTCCTGGCTCCGTGGGGTCCTGTCTTGTTTTGGAGAAAGAGGAAGATGGTCAACGGATGACCTGAGGCTAGTAATTGGTCTGTTGTTGGTCAACAGGTACTTAATTACTACCATGTCTGGGCACTGGGCATGGCCATCGGAGACAGTTGTGAGCAAGTTCCTGCCCTGGATGCCTATATTCCAAGGTAGAGGAGTAGGGACTTAAAATGCTGTAATAACCTGTTCACACCTAACCAGGTGATATGCTGAAAGCCAGCCTCAGGTCAGCAGACAGACTTGAGAATGGTGATTTGAGAACAACAATGTGGCAGGTGTTTTTGGCTCCTTCTGGGGAAGCAGAGATTTCAGTCATTGGTTACTTGGTGACAGGTTCCCCAGGGCTTTCCAACTCCATCTCTATCCCTGTGGGAGCATCCTGGCTGACATAAATAGCAAGAACATTGCCCAGGTCCAACTCCAGTCCAGGGCCAGAAGCAGGAAAGAGGTTCAGCATGGTGCTGGCTGGTCAGTGGGTGCAGGTGCAAGGCTGGGCTGTGGAAAGTTTCTTTGCGTGGTGGCTGTGGGTTGTGTGTGGGGGGTATGCCTGACTCAAGGGAGGAGAGATTATCTCATGACAGCTCAGCTTGCTGTGGCAAGGTTATGTGTGGGACTCAGTGAGGATCCCAACAGGGCTCTACTGGCTGGTTTTGTGTCAACTTGACACAGGCTGGAGTTATCACAGAGAAAGAGCTTCAGTTGGGGAAGTGCCTCCACGAGATCCAGCTGTGGGGCATTTTCTCAATTAGTGATGGGGGGGGCAGGGCCCATTGTGGGTGGTGCCATCTCTGGGCTGGTAGTCTTGGGTTCTATAAGAGAGCAGGCTGAGCAAGCCAGGGGAAGCAAGGCAGTAAGAAACATCCCTCTATGGCCTCTGCATCAGCTCCTGCTTCTTGACCTGCTTGAGTTCCAGTCCTGACTTCCTTTAGTGATAAACAACAGTGTTGAAGTGTAAGCTCAATAAACCTTTTCCTCCCCAACTTGCTTCTTGGTCATGATGTTTGTGCAGGAATAGAAATACTGACTAAGACAAGGGCCCTCAGTCATTACAGTAACTTAACCAGAAGGAGGCTGGGTGATTCCATAGCTGGTGAGGGGAGTCATAGCCACGCAGACCCTAGTGGAAGGATAAGGGAAGTAGATATTGAACTGGGATGGAAGGGCATGTGGAGATGGCTTGTCTTGAAGAATCTGAGATATGGTCAGACTGGGGCCTTCTAATGGGGAGGGGGCATGAGGACTGAATGCAGTGATCCTAATCCCTTGCTATCCATTTTTTAGTGTGGTTCCCAATGGCAAATTCCAATGGGAAGTCAATGGACAGAAATTCAGGAGGGGATGAGCAAACAGGAAATACCACATAGGCTCACCATACTGGGACACAGCAATCTCCGTACAGAAAAAAATACCCTCCACTGAACACCATGAGTCTTCTGTGAGAGTGGCTGGCTTTGGGAAGGAACAGCCAGGCCCTAGTCCTGATTACTTACCTCTGCAGCAGGCACACAGAGTTCCTCAGGGTGTTCCCTTCTTCTGGTGCCACACCCTCTCTGATGGGCATTTGTCACCAGGGAGGGGAGCTGAATTGAGCTGTTGATGTCCTTTCTTCTCCCTTCTTTTGTCAGGCACAGAAGCCCAGTCTTTCTAATTTGCCGACCGGAGCATGCCATTTCATTCCCTGAGAGCACCTCACCATAGCATCCAACACAGAGCCCCATATTTTGTCATGACTTATGAGGCTTTTGGGGTGTGGTCATCTCCAGCCCCATTTTTGCCAGACTTATCATATTTCACCACCTTTTCAATTGGCAACTCTCCTTCAAAAACGTCTCCTTTACAAATCTCACGACTGTGGTCCAGCTACCCAGAGCTGCACTCTGATCTTTCCCTGACTCCAGGGCCTTTGCATGTGCTGATCACTACTTCAGCATCAGGAATTGGATCAAGTCAACCCCGAGTCTCATTCTTCTCTCTCTTCCTAGCTGTTGTGGGAAGGGATTGATGTGCACCCCTCATCTCTGCCATAGCATCTCAACCCTGACCCAAGTCACAACGTTTATTTACATGTTTTAATTCACTAGGTATTTAATGAGTATATTCTACTGAGCCTGTCCCAACCCAGGACCCAACACTATTGGCGTATGTTTTCTCTAACTCTTTATCCAGGG
Organism: Apodemus sylvaticus; assembly: GCF_947179515.1. Classification (NCBI taxonomy): domain Eukaryota; kingdom Metazoa; phylum Chordata; class Mammalia; order Rodentia; family Muridae; genus Apodemus; species Apodemus sylvaticus. Next base: position 59,444,633 of record NC_067475.1, read on the forward strand.
ACAGCTTACATATTTTAGCATTCTCAGAGGAAACATTTCCTCCAGGAAGTTCTTCTCTCAGCATCTTCTCTGTCTCCCAGTCTCTGCATAGGAAGGAAGATCTGCTCCACTCTGTGTTCTCATTACTGGTGCAGAGCCTGGCATGTATTGGACATATATCATGTATGTAGGGGGAGAAGAGGCAAAGGCTTCTCCCATTAGAAATGATAAGGAATAAATAAAGACTGATCCAGGAGTGAACTTAAAGCTTATACCATGTAGAGGGATGCCTTTAAGAACAATACAAAATTACTAATATAAGATTAGAATTGAAAACAAGCCTTTCTTTAGTGGGGAAAATGTCACAAATAAATATCACAAAATAAAGAGAAATAATAGGATTTTGTATTAATTAACTGCCTGGTACACCACTATCATATTTTCTCTAGATTTTCTTTTGGCTGAACACTCTTTCATCACTTCTTCATATTCAATGATTATGTGATGTTTTCTGTAGAGAGAAAGGGAAGATAATTAATCTTCCCTCCAGCATAATAAAAATGATATTTATATTGATGGATGGGGTGCATAACACACATGATTTCACAGCCGGGTACACTGGCTGCTTCTAGGACTGCAGCAGTTTGTACCCTACAAACAGGAATTCTCATAAATCCCATTGGACACCATTCCCATTAAGAAAAGAAAAAAATGACTAGCATATAACTGACTTGCAGTATTACTCATTTCAGTCCTAGAACCCGTGGCTACTGATGGTAGCAACTTAGTTCTGTGCTAATATTTCACACCGTGGGTGACAGGACGAGTCCCCCCTTAGGCTGTTTTGTTCACATCTTCTCTCTGCTGTGCTACCCACACACCTAGTGCTGGGCTCCAGGGCAGTCTTCCTTCTGGGCAGAGCCTTGGCCCTGGGCTTCAGTATGGCGATGCTAGCATATGTTGGCACCATGGTTGGGGTGATTCTTGAAGCCATTTCCGCACTGGACAGCTACTGAAGAGTGACTGCTTTCAAAAGTGTCTGCAGACCACCTACCCATGGCCCACAGAACCCCAAAGCCTTACTTATACCTGTCTTGATTTCTCCAAAATGGTTGTACCAGCCAGTATGCAGTGTGTAGGTTTGTATGGAAAGAGACAGCAGCTTTGACTGAGTGTAGTAAGGTCAACTGGCAAATTTCCGTAACCTTAACAAATCACATGACCATGTGAATGGTAGACCTCAAATTGTTCTCAGTGCTGTGCATCAAACACAAGGCCTTGTTTGTGTTAGGTAAATGCTTCACTACTGAGCTACACCTCAAGTCTCCGGTCCATAAGCTTAGACATCTTTGGCTTCATTCTGAGTTTGCCTCTGCTTGGTTTTTTTTTTTTTTATTGTTATGTCACATCTGGTTTATCAGTCACTTTCTTCAGTGCTGTGACAGATACCTGACAAAAGCAACCTAAGGACAGAAAGGCTTATTCCATTCCACAGTCCAGTGGGTGTGGTCTATCATGGCGAGAAGGAAAGGCGTAGGGATGTCGGACCGCTGGCCACATTGACGCCAGTCAGAAGGCAGAGTGCTGAATCCTGGAGTTCACTCATTTTCTCCCTTTCCTTGGCTTATTCAGTTTAGTCTCTCAGCCCACAGGATGGCGCTCATGGGAGTGCTCACGTTCACGGTGGGTCTTCCCTTCTCAGCTCAACCTCTGGAAGCACACCTAGAGGTGTGTCTCCTAGGTGGTCCCAAATCCAACAGTAAAGATTTAGCCACAATCAGTATTTGCTGTTAAGGGCAAAGCTACTTGGTGTCACTACCCAGAGGGTGGAGGAAGACCCTTTGCCTAGTGAGTCACGTTGCCTTGGTCAAAGCCTGTCCTCATGGAATAGGAGTTGTTGGAGGTGCTTGGTGCGGGAAGGAGACCATTCCGTGGGATAAGTTTTTCCTTTTCTTCATGATCAGGCAAGTAGGCCAGTGCCAAGATGTCAGCTGCCCTCATCAGCAGCCAAGTTACCCTTGTTGACTTCTCAAGGTAATTCTAATTAGCTGCAGTTGGGGATAGCCACGACTGCCTTTTATTATCAGTGACAACAGCTCCACTGTTGGAAGAACAGGGAGAAAGGTCACACTGGAAACACCATTTTCAAGTACAGTCATTATAGGCAGAGCTAACTCGTGGCTTCTACTGCAATGCTGAAGAGTATTTAGTCCAGTGGGGGGCCCTCTCAGTTTCCCATTTCCTTTTATTCCTTGTCAGGTTGGCCTTGGGGATTCTCCCGCCCTCATTTTTCTTCGTAGTATTGCATCTACTTCACAGAAAGTTCTAGACTGTCAAGGGCATGGCTCTAGGGGTCTCCAGTGATGAGAGATCAGGATCTAAAACACTAGGCCAAGAAAAATATGCTGCATTTCTGGACCAGATTGAGGCTTGGAAAGCAATGGACTAAATGTATTGCCATCTCTCCCAGCACCCAGGGGCTGTGGTAGCAAGGTGCTGAGAACCAGGCATGTCACACTTTCTCCCAACAGCATGGCAGTCCCAGCTCCCTGACATCTCTTTAAGTGTCCTGACTAGTATCTAGTAAGTCACCCCCTCTAATGCCCTCATGGTAGTGGGCTAACGTCCCTGTCACGAGACTCAACACACTGCCTTTTATTTATGTACTTAGCATCTATCTTTCAAGATGAACTGATGGCTCTTCTAGAGCATTAATTAAGTCATATTCATATTCTAACTTTGGTTTATGTCCATTGACAACTTGGAATGATCTAGAGTCACCTTGACGACAAATCTCTGCATATCCATGAGAGATTTTCTGCATTAGGTGAATTGACATGGATAAGCTCATTCTAACTCTTGGACTGAACAAAAAGGGGGGAGCCAGCTGAGCACCAGCGTTCATCCATCACTCTTTCTTGTGACCAGCTTCCTTCTGCTCCTGCCGCCATGTCTTCCCTGCTGTGATGGACTGTAGCTTCAAACTGTAAGAACAAAACAAACCCTTCCTTCCTTAAGTTGATTCTCATCAGGGATTTTGTCACAGCAGCACGTGATGTAACTGATACAGTCCCACCACAGAGCTTGGCCCTGGTGAATATCAATAGACTGACCAGAAAGAAAAAGGATGCTTTGGTCAAAGCCAAGTCACTAAGCAGGACAAAGTGTTGTAGTAGAAATAACATTGGTACAGGGGAAATCAGGGTCCCCCTTTGTGGTTTCGAGTCTCATTAATACAATAATTTAAGAATGGACTCAAAAGCACCCAAAGAAATGTTCAACATCCTTAGTCATCAGGGAAATGCAAATCAAAACAACCCTGAGATTTCACCTCATACCAGTCAGAATGGCTAAGATCAAAAACTCAGGAGAAAACAAGTGCTGGCGAGGATGTGGAGAAAGAGGAACACTCCTCCACTGCTGGAGGGGTTGCTAGCTGGTACAGCCACTCTGGAAGTCAGTCTGGCGGTTTCTCAGAAAACTGGGCATGATACTTCCAGAGGACCCCACTATACCACTCCTGGGCATATACCCAGATGATTCCCCAACATGTAATAAGGATACATGCTCCCCTATGTTCATAGCAGCCCTCTTTATAATAGCCAGAGGCTGGAAAGAACCCAGATGTCCCTCAATGGAGGAATGGATACAGAAAATATGGTATATATACACAATGGAGTACTATTCAGCCATTAGAAACAATGAATTCATGAAATTCTTAGACAAATGGATGGAACAGGAGAACATCATCCTAAGTGAAGTAACCCAGTCTCAAAAGAACACTCATGGTATGCACTCACTGATAAGTGGATATTAGCCCAGAAGCTTGGAATATTCAAGACACAATTCACATATCAAATGGTGTCCAAGAAGAAGGAAGGAGTGGCCCCTGGTCCTGGAAAGGCTCAGTGCAGCAGTGTAGGGGAATACCAGGACAGGGAAGTGGGAAGCGATGACTTGGGGAACACGGGGAGGGAAGAGGGCTTATGGGACTTTTCGAGGATGGTGGATCCAGGAAAGGGAAAAATCACTTGAAATGTAAATAAAGAATATATGGGGCGGGGGGGGGGGGGGAGGGGGTGGAGAATGAACTCAAGCAGAAGCTCAAGGACAATTTTACTAGGAAATTCCCCAAGGTGGGCAAACCATAAAGCTCAGGCGCTACTCGCAGAAAGAGAAGGGAGAAGAGACAAAACCAGGCTATGTAAGCTGGCACGGAGATCACAGAGGCACGACCATCGCCAGCCGTCATCAGGGAGGGAGGCTTGAGGGGCAGAGTAAGGAAGCCCAGAGTGTGGGGGGAAGGCCAAAGCACTGAGGAAAGAATCGTTACAAAAGAGATAGAAAGGAGAAGAATTATTCTTTTCTGAATAATTCAGCGTCTCATTGAGGAGCCAATTATTTTGCCTGTCTTTCAGCATGTCTTAAGATGGGCCTGCCTTCCTCAGGGTGAGCCCTTGGCCACGCAAACCACCCAGGCCCAACTGTGATCTGACGTCTCCACTCAGGACAGGGCTTCCATTTTCTTTACCGTGAGATTTTTACTCCTATAAGTTGCCGTGGTTGTTCAAGTTTGCCCTTTGGCTTGTCCGTCCATCTTGCTAACAAGAACAGGGATGGGCTGAAAGTCACACACCTTAACACAATGATGGCTTTAGCGAGGTAATATTTGTTTCTTTTTAATGGAAAAATCTACAGCTAGTCACCTCATCTCGAATTGCTGAATCCCCCGAAGAGCCAGGTTCTTGCTGTGCTGTGGCTCTCCTGTTCCCATGAGCCCAGCTGCTCATGGATCTGGCTGTCCTGGGCGAGACCTGCTACTGTCATGGCCCTGTCCCATCATTTGGGAGGAGAAAAGGCTGTGGCAGAAAGCTGTCTTTAGTGACATCCATTGCATCCACGACATCAGTCACATGAATGTATCCGACCCCCTAGAGTTTGGGGGTGCAGCCTTCATTCTGGAAGGCTACATGTGCAGGTAAAAGTGGGGTCCATTATTCTGTAAGGAGGAGGAACCAGACTGGAGAGGAAATGACAGCCGGCTCAGTAGCCATAGGTCTTACATAACCTCTTTAACTCCCAATTTCCTCATTCAGGAGCTAGAACGAGCCTCTTAGTAAAGTGTCTGGCATTCCCTAAGGGCTCGGTCATTGTTACAAGTTTACCCTGGTTGTGGTAACACTGGCAGAAGGTGCTCACCTGACAGGGAGCTTCTGCATCCAAGTGAGCCCGCCTGCATCTGAGTCTGAATGTGAGCACACACATTCCGGTGCGATGGTATTCTTGTGGAGACGAGCAATTTGGGGAGTTGGTTCTATCCTTCTCCATGTGGGGCTCGGGGACTGAACTCATATCATCGGCTTAGTGCCAAGCACTTTTACCAGTTGGGCCATCTTGTCAGCCCTTCTTTTTAGTTTTGAGATAGCCTCTCACTAGGTTACCCAGGTTGCCCTTAAACTCACTCTATGGTCTAGGCAGGTCTTGAACTTACGATCCTTCTGCCTCAGCCTCTGGGGGAATCAATTATAGGTCAGTGCCACCAGACCCAACCTGAACCTGCTGTATCTTAGCTGGCGGTCTGCTTGCCGGGATGGCTTGGGTCAGCTACTCCACTTTCCCGCCTTGTTCTTTTCAATCCACTGAACAGAGCTAGCTAGCAACAGCTGTGAGGATTATTCAGGCTCTTGTGTAGAACACAGGTACTGTTTCGCATAATATTGAACAATAACTACTGTTGGCTGCTTCTGTGACTAATAAAAGCAAGCCTAGAGTGACCTTGACATTGACCATGGATGATGACAGACTTTGCACCGGGTTCTACCTCACCACCAGACCTCAGAATTCAACTCATTCTAAGGGGCAGGGCAGCTGTGAGCAGGAGGCAGTAAATTAACTTGGCCACAGCGGCTGCATTAGTATGCTTGCATTCTGAATTCTCTCCAAATAGATCTGACCTTAAAAGCAATGGTGACATCCTCTTCCTTCTGCTTATTGTCACCTCCCAAAGCTGTCTGCAGTTCTCATCACCAGAGTGCTTTTCCCAAATGAGTCAGAAGAGAGGCTCCTGGCCCAGAAGTCTCAGTTGGCACTGTCAACATGAGAGGTGGTGCTATGCTACCGAGCCGGGGCTAGAACTGCCTGTCTGTGAGGCAGAGGTCACAGGTGAAGGGGAAGAGCCAGCACTGGGTCAGCCAGAGCTGTAACAGGAAGACGCACACCACTTCTGCCTGGCCCCTGCAAGGAGCATGAGGTCCTGAGTTTTCATGCTTTGGAGGTTTAAGGCTCAAGAAAGTGGCAAGATTTAGAGGAGGTAGAGTTCCTACCCCTGGACACGTTATTCTTGCAGGAGCTATACTGAGACCCTGTGCCATTCACTTTAAGCGCCCCCTTACCTTGGTACCGGCTGAGTGGCTGGCAGGGGGTCTGGAGTGACTTGGGAAATGGATGATATGGCTGGCACCACTGGGTGTTCCCAGGGCAGCCGTCTTGCATAGTCTTTCTCCCAGGCCAACCCACTCATTTGCTTTCACTATTGACGGTGAGTCCTGGGCAAACCACCTGTACACGGCACCACTGTTCAGTGCCCAAGTCTCCCAGTTACACCAGGAATCTGCTGCTTTTCTGCAGTCTTGGGGTGGGGGTGGGGGTAGGGTAGGGGAGCTGGCTTTCATTTGAAGTAAAAAATTGGACAGACCCTAAATGGGTTAGGGAAGGGAAATGCTTTTGTGCTTCCATTGCTCTGGGCTGCACTATGCTGCTGTTAAAAAAAAAAATACAATCAGGAAGATTATGCCGTGACTTGGAAAAATGCTCTAGTATAATGTTAAACGGAAATATCAGATTTCATTTTTTGACATGGATATAGCTGTAAAATTATATGAGCATCTAGATAAGACTAGAAAGGAATATTTTTTAAGGAGATAGGAGAGTAAGATCATAAGTATAATTTCACCTTTCTTGGTATATTCTGGTATCTAAACAGAAAAAATCTTTTAAGGGGCTACAGAGATGGCTCAGAGGTTGCTGCTCTGCCAGAGGACCTGTTTGTTTCCCAGCACTCATTTTGGATGGTTCACTACAGACTGTAACTCCAGCTTCAGAGGTTCCTACACCCCTTTCTGGATTCTATAGACACCCACACTCACACAAACATACCCACCCATACAATACACTTATAATTTTAAAAAAAAGATAGGAATAAATAAGAAAACATTTTAAAATCTTGCTCACTGTCTTCCAGCCTACCCGGTCTCAGCCCTCATCCCCCTTCAACCCATCCCCCCCAAACACGCACACGCAGAAGGGGAAAGAGAGGCCAAGCCACTGGAATTCACCAATCTGACTCCTTAGTATGCTATCAACTCTTCAATCAATGTTCGGAGGAAAGAATATGACTATTTTGAAAACAAACCTCAGGTTAACCCATTTCTCTGGTGGCGTTCCTCCCAGTGTGTTGTGACTCAGGGTGACGGGTGTCCCTGGTGCTCCTGCAGTGAGGGCCAAGGCAGACAAGCAGCCAGCATTCTAGGGAGAGCAGAGGGGGCTTGTACTCCTGGAGTAGACAGCAGAGGTGGGCCTGGCAGTCACAAAGCTGCCATAGTTGTACTGGCTGGTTTTGTGTGTCAACTTGGCACAGGCTGGAGTTATCACAGAGAAAGGAGCTTCAGTTGGGGAAGTGCCTCCATGAGATCCAGCTGTGGGGCATTTTCTCAATTAGTGATCAAGTGGTGAGGGCCCCTTGTGGGTGGTACCACCCTTGGGCTGGTGCTCTTGGGTTCTATAAGAGAGCAGGCTGAGCAAGCCAGGGGAAGCAAGCCAGTAAGAAACATCCCTCCATGGCCTCTGCATCAGCTCCTGCTTCCTGACCTGCTTGAGTTCCAGTCCTGACTTCCTTTAGTGATGAACTGCAACGTGGAAGTGTAAGCTCAATAAACCCTTTCCTCCCCAACTTGCTTCTTGGTCATGATGTTTGTGCAGGAATAGAAACCCTGACTAAGACACTAGTTCTTCACAGGAATTGGAGGTACGAACGGGAAAACCAAGAAATCAGCCTTTCGCAGAGACTGGAGCCACTTGAATACTGTTGCGCCTTGGATTTTAAGTGTTTTCCAAGAGATGATGGGTTGAAGGCTTGGTTCCCAATCTGTGGTGCTGCTGAAGGCGTGGGCCTACTAGAAGGAAGTTGGATCACTAGGATACTTCCTTAAATGGGACATTGGGCCCTCAGCCCCTTCTTCTCCTCATCTTCCTGGCCACCAGGCTCCTGCCACAATAGTCTACCTCGCCTCAGAAACCCAACCTTCATGTCCTGTAATAGAACCAAGCTGAAACAGTGAATCAAAATGTCCCACCTCCATGTGTGTCCGTGTGTGTCCGTGTGTGTGTGTGTCCGTGTGTGTGTGTGTGTGTGTGTGTGTGTGTGTGAGCGTGTGGAGGCCAGAGGTCAATGTCAGGTGTCTTCCTCGGTTGCTCTCCACATGTGTATGTATGTATGTATGTATTTATGTATGCATACATGTATGTATGCATGTATGTATGTAATCCTGACTGGCTTAGAACTTCACTGTGTGAATCAGGCTGGGCCTCAACTCACAGAGCTCTTCCCGCCTCTTCTTCTAGTGCTGGTCACCTTGTTTAAAAAACAAGGTGTCTCAATGATCCAAGAGTTCACTAATTCATCTAGACTGGGTGGGCAGCAAAATTCAGGGGTCTGCATGGGTTTGCCTCCCCAGGGCTGGGTAACAGATGCATGCCTGGATTTATGGTGCTGAGGATTTGAACTTAGGTCCTCATGCTTGAAGGACAAGCATTTTACTGACTGAGCTATCTCCCTAACCCTAACCTTTCCTTAGTTTTAGGTTGGTTTCCTCAGGCATTTTGTTACAGTGATAAAGCACAGGAATGTGAATAGCATTCCTCTATCAACCCATTGCAGAAGCTTGAGCTCAGCAGCGTCTGTCTCCCAGGCCAGGATCCAGGATTTCAATGCCCTCTCCTTACTGGGGGCGGGGGCTGGGGGAGCAGGAACCCTCAATAAAGCAATGGTGGTGAGCACTTGGCTTGTAAGTAGGAAGTAGAGGCCCTCAGAAGAATTCAGGATCAGCAACTGAGGGGCCAGGGCTCTGATGAACAGAGTGACTTCATAAAAATTAAGTGAGGTTATAAGAAAAAGCTTTGCAAATTTGGAGCCTATTAGTTTCCGGGGGTGACAAAATTCTGTAGCTTGGGAGTTTAAACAGGTGGTGGTTAGTGCCTCCATTTTGGAGGTGGGAATCTGAGGTCACAGTGGCAGCAGCTTTTCTTCCAAAGCCTCTTCTTTGGCTTGCGGATGACCGCCTTCCCGCTGTACATGGCCTTCCTCCTGTGAACACCTGTCTCCTAATCGTCTTTTACGAGGAAACTAGGTACATTGGATGACAGCCTACCATAATGACCTCATTTTACTTCATTTGTAGCTTAATTACCTCTTTAAGGACCCGATTTGCAAATACACTCGAATTCTGGAGTTCTGGAATTTAGAACCTCAACATATTAATTTCGTTTGAGTGGTGGGAATTTAGGGTTTATCACTATACAACTTAACTGACAATAGAACAGTACAATTTTTTTTTCTGGATTTACCCAGGGCTGCAATGACGGGTATTTAGGACCCAGTGGGGTACAGCCTTGCTGACCGCTTTCCTTGGCAATAGCCGGTGAGAAGCAGGAGGAGATGCCAGGCAAAACTCTGAGCTCCTCCCTGCCACTGCTGTGAGGCTGAGCCCTTCCAAGTGCTGCCTCCAGCCTTGTTGGGCAGATAAATGAGCTGTCTGCCCATTGGCCTGGAACACCTTTTTGGTTTTGTGGAAAGCAATTGTCAATTACTCAGCAGTTACTAACTGGATGGAAACAGTTGTGCACACGGCCATGGGTGTGGGTCTTTGATTACATGTGTGTTTTCTAAAATGCTCATAAAGGTGATTGTGTGTGTGTGTGTGTGTATGTATGTATGTATCTCACTCTCCTGAACTGCAGGATGGATGGATGGATGGATGGATGGATGGATGGATGGTAGGAAGGCCAGGCTGTGTTTCCTTCAAATTCTTCCTTGGTATTTACTTTTGCCTGTTGTGGAAGGACCTCCATGAACATTTATCAAGGCCCTCTCTGGTATCTGAGTCCATGCTGGAACTGAAGGACTGTTTTGCTTCACTGGGCCTGTTGAATAAACACAGACATTGGAACTACAAGCTAGAGGTGGAGCTGGAGGCGGGGTCCCGTGCTAGGAGAGCACCTCTTGACAGTGCGTGGGGTCCAGAGCTGAGCAGAACCCTCTGAATGGGTGCCTGGGTTACTTGCTGGTTTGGCTCTCAGGTGATGTGAGGAAGAGAAATTCCCATAATGCCAGCGCTCTACTCAGTGCTTTCAAGGTGGGTCAGGGGAGGGCTCAACGTGTTTCCTGGAACTGGATTCGAGCTAGGCCAATATAATTCATTCTCTTTTTAATTATCTAGAGCATCAGTTTACCCACTTCCAAAGTGGAGTTGTCTTACTCCCAAAGGGAGAACATTTGCTTTTTGCTTTTCAGGCTTGTTCTCCTACTTCCAGAAACCTCTACTTTTCGTTGGAGGGCCAGGTGATTCAGGTAGGGTGACCCCCTCCCCCCCCAACCTCCTCTGATGTAGGGTAGGTATCTGAACTTTGTCTGCCCAATCTGAATGACTTATTAGCTTTTACTCCAGTGATTGGCAGAGTTGGGCATGTGACAGGGAAACATATGAAAGTGTGTTTCAGGTGCTGGCATGACCAGCTTTGGGGCTAGAGAGATGGCTCAGTGGTTAAGAGCACTGACTGTTCTTCTGAAGGTCCTGAGTTCAAATCCCAGCAACCACATGGTGGCTCACAGCCACCCATTTCAAGATCTGACTCCCTCTTCTGGAGTGTCTGAAGACAGATACAGTGTACAATAAATAAATCTTTAAAAGAGAGAGCAGCTTGCCTTCCTCCTGGAGAGCAGTTGCACTGGGGATGGCTAAGCCTCTTACAGTCATCTTCAGAGGTATGGTCCTAGTTTCATTTCTGCTGCTGCAACAAAATGCCCTGGCAAAAGGAATTTAGGAGATAAAGAATTTATTCTGGTCACAGTGTCAGGTCACAGTTAATCATTGAGAGGAAGTCAAGATGGGAACTTGAGACAAGTCTTGTCCCACCCACAGTCAAAAGCAGAGGGAGACAAACGCATGCATGCTTGTCGCTTGCTTTGCTTGCTTCAGTTTCTGTTATGTAGGTCAGGGACCCCTGCCTAGGGAATGGTGCCGCTCACAGTGGGACCACTGAGCCATTCTACAACAATTAACTACACAGAAAATCTTCTACAGACATGTTCACAGGCCAACTCGGTATAGGAAACCCTTCACTGATACTCTCTTCCCAGGTGATTTTAGGTTTTGTTAAGTTAACCATCATGAGTCCAGAGTTTCAGAGCACGAAAATGTTGTTCGCAGAAAATGAAGATACCGTGAAGGCAAACAACTGAGAAATGGAAGCTAAATGCAGCTGGTAATAATTTTTGTTATTTTGTTAATTTCTGTGATAAAACACCATGACCAGAAAGTTTACTTTGGCTGTCATTCCAGAGGGATAAAAGTCCATCCTGGTAGGGGACATGGCAGCAAGTGGCAGGCATGGCGGCGGCAGCAGGAAACAGAGCTTATATATTCAAACCTGAGCACAGAGGAGAAAAGGAGAGATAACTGGAACCAGGATTAGGCTATATACTCTCAAAGCCCAAATCCAGTGCTGTGCTTCCTCCCGTGAGTACCACTGAAACCGCTCAAACAGCGCCACCAGATGGGCACCAAGTGTTCAGACACCTGAGCCTGTGGGGGACATTCTCATTCAAACTACCATGCGGATTTAAAGACAGAGCTTGAGGGTGGGGTGTGTCGGGTCATGCTCGTAATTTCACACTGGGATAGGGTAGAAGGACTGGGAGTTTTAGGCAAGCCTGGATCAGGTAATATAACCAGGAAGACTCTGTTTGGAGGAGGAGGGGAGTCAGGAGGGAGAGACAGAGGGGTTGGAGGGAGAGGGAGAGAGAGGAAGAGTGCTTGGGTCTCTGAGTCTCTGGAGCCCTCTTCTCCAGTGAACTGATGAAGGTCTTGCTTTTGTGGCTGCTGCTCTGACCCAGGTTTCCATCATCTGGCCTGGAAGATCCTGAAAGCCGTTTCCAAGTTTCCCAAAGAGACTCATACCCAGCCTATTGTGCTTACCCTTGACCGGAACCCTGGACCTTAGAATACTGATTAGGAGAGTGTACGGTGCAAAGTCCTTCAGTCTTAGGAACAACTTACTGCCAGGAACATTCCCCTTCAAAGCAAACCATAGACAATGGAGTTGTTTAGCATCTGAACACTTCCATCCTTTGGATGTTAAACACCGTTTTTCATTATTTTCTGAGTATTTAATTTTGTATCATATTTTTTACATGTATTGATATTTTGCCTGCATGTTTATATGTATGCCATATGTATGGCTGGTGCTCAGGAGCCCAGAGGAGAGCATGTGTGTGTGTGTGTATGTGTGTATGTGCGTGTGTGTGCGTGTGTGTGTGTGTCTATGCAGGGGATAGGGTTGAGGACACATATATGCACATGTGCATGTTTATATGTGCATCTGCATATGTGAGTGTGTGTGCATTCACAAGAGTGCGCATGTGGAGGCCTAAGGCGGAAAACTGGATCATTCTCAGTAGAGTTTCGCTATCAAATTCAGAACTCCAGATGGGGCTAGTCTCAAGAGCCAGCTTGCTTGCTCTAGAGAGTCCTTTCTCCACCTTCTGAGGCTGAGTTACTGGCAGGCTGCCACACGGCCTGGCATTTGGGTGGGTTCTGTGTGTCTGAACCACAGGCCTCACATTTGCTGTGGCAAGTTTGACTCCTGAGCCATCTCCCCAGCTCAGGCCTTTGGTTGTTTTTTAAAAAAAACAAGTTAATCAACCTGGGACTCTATGGATAACTCAGAGGGTAAGGGCACTCGCTGCTGTTTCAGGGGCCCCAGCTTTAGTTCCCAGAGCTTACATGACACTTTACAACTGTGCTAACTCCAGTTCCAGGCCTCTAGTGCCTTCTGCCCTCCTAGGCCCCGGGCACTCATGGCACACAGATATACACCCAGGGTCAACAAATAAAAATAGAAAACCCTTAAAGAATAGAGTTGATTATCTCAGGTGCTTGTTGCTATGAGAGAGAGCAGACCGACAGAAGGGTTGGTGGTAGGACACGAGGGACACTCCTTGGCTTCAGGGCTGTGTAACTTGTGTCTCTAACGGTCAGTCTGAGTTTCTCGACTCTCTGGTTCCATTTCCACATTGCGCTAGGGCGGTGCACAGTCCATTTCATCTGCGTGCCATTCCAGCCTCAGGAATGCGCCTTTTCCTCTCCCCTAATACTGCGCAGATCTGAGAGGACCTGCTGGAGCCCCCTCCCCCTCCGGGACCACAGCTCACGCCAGGCTTGGTTTGAGGCAGGGATTTGAGTGCTGCTGAGCAGTCAGGCTTCCCTTCAGATGCTTTTGTTTAGGTTTGCAAAACGAGAGCCTGCTCTGACTCCAAGGTCTTAATGAAGCTTTTCTAACTTAATTTTCAGAGGCAATGACAGAGCCACCCCTGAATATTTGATCTGCAGCATCCCTGGCTTCCACTTGCATGAGGTATTTGGCGTGGTTCTCCTGTGCTCTGCAAGCCTGGCAGCTTCTGCTTCTCTCCTGCTGTGGCGCAGTGTGGGGCTTTGGACAGGCGCCTGGCTATTATGCTTCCCTTAATGTTTTTGTTTGTGTTTCTGTCAAATATCTTCTTAAAGGTTGATTCTTGTCCTCTCTTAAGAGCAGATTGAAAATAAAATAATAAAATAAAATAAAATAGGCTTGTGCCCTGCTTGTGGGAAATGCCTTCATTACTGATGAAGATATCCTGTTCCAATGTCTACCAGTCACCTGCTTATCCAGGCCGGAGCTGGGAGCCCCTCTCCAGGCTGTGTTAGCCTCCAGCGCTTCAGTGATGTGAATTCGGAGTAGTAGTCATTGCGAGTGTTCAGCACACCGGTTGTGCTGTCACACACAGGCAGGGTGTATCACTCAGTGAGGAAGGGCCCTCCTCTGCCCCAGTTCCGACATGTTGGCTATGCTGAAAAGGAGCTTCCGGGAAAGGACCTCAGCTGGTGACCCCTGTGCCGACCCATTTGCTCCTGCTGAGATTAAGAATGCTTATTTGTTGGGAGGCAGAGGCAGGCGGATTTCTGAGTTCGAGGCCAGCCTGGTCTACAGAGTGAGTTCCAGGACAGCCGGGGCTACACAGTGAAACCCTGACTCAAAAAACCAAAAAAAAAAAAAAAAAAAAAAAAAAAAAAAAAAAAAAAAAAGAATGCTTATTTGTTGAACATTTTAATGTGGGCCGGTACTTGGAGTGAGTGACATGCATTGTCTAACAGGAGAATTTTACAGGATAGAGAATACTACGTTCACAGTCGGAAGCAGGGAGAGAGGCTGTCTGTGCTCAACTCACTTTGTTCTTTTTATTAGTCTGGGACCCCAGACCATGAGCTAGCTCATTTACCCTAGTCCAGTAAGTCTCCAGGGACACACCTGGAGCTTTATCTCCACGTTGATTCTAAACCCCATCAGGTCGATAATGAAGATTCACTATCCTAATCTCTGTCAATTGGACTCTAAGCATATCACTTAAAAAAAAAGTTTTATTTATTTATTTATTTATTTATTTATTTATTATGTGTGAGTACACTGAAGCTGTCTTCAGACACACCAGAAGAGGGCATTTGATCTCATTTGTACTGGCTGGTTTTGTGTCAACTTGACACAAACTGGAGTTATCACAAAGAAGCCTTCCTTGAGGAAATGCCTCCACGAGATTCAGTTGTAAGGCTTTTTCTCAATTGGTGACCAAGGGTGGAGGGCCCCTTGTGGGTGGTCCCATCCCTGGGCTGGTGGTCTTGGGTTCTATAAGAGAGCAAGCTGAGCAAGCCAGGGGAAGCAAGCCAGTAAGAAACATCCCTCCATGGCCTCTGCATCAGCTCCTGCTTCCTGACCTGCTTGAGTTCTAGTTCTGATTTCCTTTGGTGATAATAGTAATGTGGAAATGTAAGCTGAATAAACCCTTTCCTCCCCACCTTGCTTCCTGGTCATGATGTTTTGTGCAGGAACAGAAACCCTGACTAAGGCACCGTTACAGATGTTTGTGGGCCACCATGTGGTTGCTGGGAATTGAACTCAGGACCTCTGGAAGAGCAGACAGTGCTCTTAACTGCTGAGCCATCTCTCCAGCCCCACCATATCACTTTTTAGCCATAATCTTCCACCTGTCTCCTCAGAGACTCAAGGCCATCTAATAACATAAGATACATCCAGTTGAACTTCAAAAGTCCCTGTAATCTTAACAAATCAAGCCCTGTTTATATGTCCAAAATCCAAACCTCAACTTGAACTTGGGCAATATCTTAACTGTGAGCACTTATGAAATAAAAAACACATTATATTCTTCCTGTTTACAATGCTGCAGGATAAATGTCTCTGCTACTAAAGGGATGGATAGGTGACTAGCAAGAACTGATCAGACTGTAGATGGAAACCTAGCAGGGCAAATAGCAATCATGTAGCTAGATGTCTGACATCTGGGAACACTGATAGAATTGTTCGGACTCCAGAGGGCTTGTGTGGTCCTCTCCTCTGGCTGTGATACCTGCAGCAAACATAGCTGCTCTCTTGCACCAAGTCTTCGTGTCTGCAGCTTTCCTCAGCAGATGCCCCACGGTCTTGGCATCTCCAACGTCGCTTATCATTTGCTAAAATGATTGTTATTCTATTAACCTGCTTAGCTAATATAATAACCATCCTGGAGACTCCATTACAACCTAGCCTTACTTTCACAGCTTCGTGGGGTAGTCTCTTGGGACCTCCCTGCCTAGATAGTGTCAACTTCCAGAATCATGGTAGACAACTCCATGATCTCTTCAGTCTTTCCCCTTTCCTGCTTATAATACCAGTACCATTTGGACAATGCTGCCAAGTTCTGAAGCTAGTTTGGGATGGAGCCAGGCTGGTTTTGGAGCACAGCTGCATGGGTCTTTGTGCGTTAACCCCAGGACAAGGCATTCATATGCAGGTATTTTTGAGCAAGGAACCCCATTCCCACTTTAGGCTCTCCCCTTTTAAATGAATTTACATTTTCACTTTGATAGATGAGATCTTGTTCCTCAGGTTAGTTTATTGTCTCCACAACAGAGACCAGGTTTCTCTTTTTAGTGACAACAATCACTAACACGTAGAGCACTGTGCCATCTTCACACTCATGGCTGAAGCTCTGAGGCTCCTCACACACCTTCCTCTTCCTCTTTTGCTCCCTCTCACAGTAGACCTGGGTAAGAGCTGTTGTACAGCACAGCCTGTGTGCTCTCCTGGTTTGAAATTTCCTCCTCCAAATGAATCAATTCCCTACCTTTAAATCCAACCCCATTCAGACTCTTGGGACATGGACAGATACAGCCAGTTTCTGAGGAAAAAAAAAAAAAAAACAACAACACGTGAATGACCTCTGGCCCAGATTTTGGCAGAGTTCTTGTTCTCAGAAACCCCATAAACCAGTCCTCCATTGTCTGTGTTCTCTCAGGGTTTTTGTCTTCCAAGCTCCTACTAGAACCTGACCATCAAGATTAACAGGAGTGATGGCTCAGCTGTTAAGAGCACTAACTGTTCTTTCAGAAGTCCTCAGTTCAATTCCCAGCAGCAACATGGTGGCTCACAACCATCTGTAATGAGGATCCAATACCATCTTCTGGTGTGTTTGAAGACAGCTATGGTATACTCGTATACATAAAATAAATAAATCATAAAAAAATGACAGTCAGGTTCTGGTCTGAGTGAATCACAGAACTTGTTGGGAATAGGTACTGTCTAGGGGAAGGTGGCTTTAGGTATGCAGAGTGCTTCATACAGAGAGCGGGGTGGAGCATGTGGACAGAGGGGATTTGGGTTTTGGCAAAGGTCAGGATGGGTTCTCAGGGGTCTGGATGTAACGCTTTGGGAGCAGGAACAGTAATATGATTGTGCATTTAGATCACAGCTGAAGTAGCAAAAGCTGTCATTAACTGTCTACAGATAGTATTTTAGTGAAGGGAGGGGGAAAGAGAGGGAAGAGAAGAAGGGGCTGAAGGGAGGAGAGAGGGAGATGAGGGGCTAGTGGCAGCATGTCCTCAGGTATGGAGGGTTCCAGCTTGTTCTGCGCTCACTTTATCACAATGCATTCCTTCCTCTATTCAGCAAACAACTGTAGAGTTTCTGGATGCCAGGTACTCTGACGGAGAAGGTAAGCACACAGACTGGGTGTGGTGTGGACATGGGAGCCAGCTCCCCCTCCTTTCTGTGCTCTGAGAGATGGTGCTGGATGCGCGCGCGCGCGCGTGCGCACACACACACACACACACACACACACACACACACACACACGGTCAGCTTTAGAGGTGACAGTAGGGAGAAGTGCAGCATGGTGCCACGTTTCTGTTTCAGCGAAGCACTGGTCGAATGCCCTTTGCTAAGATGGAACAAAGCTGCCACATACTGAGACGGAGAGCAGACAGGAGAAAGCTCGGGAGACGGAAGAACAGTTTCACTGCAGATGCATCTGGGCTGCAGTGAGGTCGTGACTGGAATGGGGACCGTTCTCCATAGGCTTGGGTGTTTGAACACTTGGGTCCTAGCTGGTGGTACTGTATGGGGAAGAGTAGGTAGGGCAGCCTTGCTGGAGGAAGTATGTCACTAGGGGCTGGCTTTATATAACTCAGCCTCCTTCTAGTTCACTCTCTCTACTCCCTGCTTGTGTCTGAGGATGGAATCTCTCAGCTTCCTGCTTCTTTCACCATGCCTATCATGCATTGCTCTGTCCCTCTCCCTCCCCACGATGGGCTCTTATCTCTCTGGAGCTGTAAACCAAACTCAACTTTCTCTTATATAAGTTGCCGTTGGTTACTTTTATCATAGCAACAGAAAGGTAATGAATACAGACAACCACCAACCAATCTGCTCCTGAATGGCTGACTGCCCAGCTCTCTATCCTGGGACCTTCGAGTGTACCTAGCAGACATGAGGCAGGTTCTCAAAGAATGTCTGTGAAATGGGTCTGAAATCCAGATGTTAGAGTATCTTCTGGAAGGCCCTGCACACGTTTCCCACATCCTTCTTTTGCAGCGCTGAGGACTCAACCTCATGGGAGGTCTCACCGTTCATCTGCTAATTTTTTCTGAAGACATCCTCGCAGATATACTTGGCCAGAGGCATCTCTTCTAGGAAAGTCTAAGTCTAGTTGAACTGACAATAAAGATTAATTACACAAATATATTCCTTGACGAATTGCACCCATGACTTTAAGACAGAGCACATCCGTCCACTCAGCAGGCCTACTTCCAAAGCCATTCCCATGTCTTAGGTATTTTGCTCTTTGCAGCACCCACTTGTAGACAGCAAAACATGTGGACATATGGTGAGGTCACCCTGTTCCCCTATCAGACAAAGCTCCTTGGGGACAGGGACATAGTTTCAGTCATCTTAGTCAGAGTTATCTAGAGGAACAGAACTTATAGAATGAATATCTATCTATCTATCTATCTATCTATCTATCTATCTATCCATCCATCCATCCATCCATCCATCCATCCACCCACCCACCCACCCAGCATCCGTCTGTCTATCTATCTATCTATCTATCTATCTATCTATCTATCTATCTACCTACCTACCTGATATAGACATTGGCATAGACAGAGACAGGGATAATATCGGATCTTTTAGAATGGATACAGGTTATGGTCCAGCTAGTCCTTTGATCTTTTACCAATGAAAGGTCCAAGCATCCAGTAGTTGTTTAATCCATGAGACTGGATGTCTCATCTGGTCTTCAGCATATGTCAGAATCTTGAAGGAGTAGAGTCTAATGCCAGTGAAGGAATAGACTTGCTAGAAAGGGATCAAGATCCCTCCATGGGAAAGAGAAAGCTTTGTAGCAGGGCCACACTGAGCTCCAGCCTGGTCCTAACGCTCACTAGCTAGGGTGAGTGTCTCACCATCTCTGACTCTTAGCTTCCCCGTCTTTGAAGTGTAGATTTTCCCACCTTACCCTGAGGGTTACAGGTAGGTAAACCAACTGTGTGGCACACTCTGGGACATAGTAGAAGCTCAGATGGTTTGTGTTGACCTCTCCTGCAAACCCTCTGCCTGAGCCTGTCACCTTGGGGTAATTTTCCTATAATGTTCTCTACACAGAATTATTCACTACTGAGGCCCCTCGAGGAGTGGTAAAATATGTAATGAGGGATTTCCAGAGACATAAAAATTACATCATTTTATGTATAGCCATCAATCAATTTTAGAGAAGGCTGGCCTGCATGGCCGAGAGACCCCGCCAGCTTTGCGCCTCTGCAGGCTGCCTTTCATTTTATTAAGAGCAGAACAATGAGTTCCGTTTCCCTCACTAGATGCTAAAAAAGACAAATTAGCCAAAAGCAAATTCTGCTGAGGCTGTGTTTCAGACTTAAGAGCCTGCGCTCCAAGATGGAGCCTTCCCTTGACCTTGAGAAGCCACAGACACGCTGGCAGCCAGATCCCAGCCTGGTGTGGTGACAGCTGGGTCAGCTGCCCAGGAGCCCCCAAGCCAATCCAGGACCCAGACCAGCAGAGCAGCATGTATAACTTTAGAATAGCCCTGGGCCCTCCCATGGGACAGCACACCCTCCCGAACAGCAGTGCATGTTACTCGAGGATTCATTGCCACACTGGCTGTGAGGACTGTCACCCGTGAAGACCCAGTTCATATCAATAAACCGTGGGGAAGGGTTAGAGGCGAAGACACATAGATATCATCTCAGAACACTGTTTACATATGTACAAGATAAAACAATACGAAGACTGCCCTTAAGTGGAAGTGTCTGTGAGTGCTCTCTTCATCCATACACAGAGAGAGGAGGAGGGTGTGTTGGTAACAGAGATTTGGGCAGGTCATAAATGGTGATGAAATATCTGGAAACTGTGGAAGTCAATGACTCCTACTCCCCCACCCCACCTCCCATAGACAGGGAAAGACAATTTTTCCCCTTTTCTTTCTCTTAGATTTATTTAATTTTCCGTATATGAATATTTTGCATTCACGTATGCATGTATACCATGTCTTCCTCAGCTGCCCTCAGAGTTCAGAGGAGGGCAATGGTTCCCTTGGCACTAGAGTTACCCAGATGGTTGTGAGCCACCATATGGGAACAGAGTCCAGGTTCTCTGCAAGCGCAACAGGTGCTCTTAACCACTGAACCATCTCTCCAGTCCGAAAGCCTTTCCTGAAGAGGGAGCAGTTGGAGTAGTTCAGTTAAAGGAATGACTGACAGAGGGAGGGAGGCTGGGGTTTGGTGGGAAGCACTGAGTAACACGGCCTGTAGCTGGGGTCCCGCATTCACTCTCTTACAGTCCTAGGTAGTGGACAGAGATGACAGTGAACTGCTGCCGTCTGAGTCAGGTGTGGCTATAAGATGGCAACAGGGATCCAAGCAGCAAAGACTTTAAGGAAGGTCAAGGGAGTGGGTCGGAAGAGAGGAGGCAAGAGAGACCCCAGGAAGAGGGCGTCTCCCAGCAACCATGTTGGCCCAGATCAGAGTGTTGGGATTTCAGTGCAGAGGGAAAGGTAGCTCTCCAGCAGCCTGCACCTCCCTTGGAAGATGCCCTTTTATTTGCCATCTATCCATTATTCTGTTGGAACAAGTCTCTGGCAGGACTGTCAGCAGGGAAAATTAATGCTAAGAGGAATCCTAAGGGATCACCCATGTTCCAGACACGGTCTTCCTTAATACCACCGAGCCTCATAGACCAGTTTCCCCTCCGAAGTCCACAGATCAGTAGCTAGCAGGGAAATTTTTAATTCGATCTCCATTCCATTAGCCCGGCATCTGGGGTTGTATTTACCCTAGGGAAGACTTGGATCTATCCCCAGACCAAGCTTGTGCCTAACTTGGAGCTATCCTAGAATCTAGATAAGCCCAGAATGACTACAGGTCTCATAGTGATGTGCGAAAATGTGTCCCAAAGGTAAGAAAGAGTTCAGCGCACCAGTTTGGTGGAGACATAACGAGCAGGAAGGGCGAATCCTACGTCTGCTATTGAGTGGAGCTGTGATAAGGCTGGCAGCCATAGCGGTGAGAGCAACGGCGCCCATTCATGGAGCCCTTGCCACCCCGGGCACTGTGCTAAGCACTCAAAAATGTGATCACTAAATCCATGATGCTGCCAGATGTGGACTTCAGCTTTCAGAGAAGGAGGTGGGCATTGAAATGTCAAATTACCAGGGCTGGGTCACTTCCACAGACTCCTCCACATCCCAGGCATGAGTGTATGGGCCTGAACCACTGGTGCTACTGACACCAGCAGCATGCAACAGAGGTATGGGGAGGGAAAGGCAGTCAAGACTCTAGCCTTGGCCTAGGCCAATGACCACCCAGGACACTCAGCCTTGGGAGCAGTAACGGTGTGGTCCCCATGGTGCATATGGACCTGGAATGTGGTTATGTCCCAGTAGTGGGTGGGACTCAACTGTTGTCTGAAGACCACTTGAGATGCTGGCAAGGCACTTCCAGGACCGTGCTTGATGCTGTGCAAATTCTCTAAGAGGAGATAGCTGTGTTTGGATTGCAGGGGTGTGGGAGGTCAAGGGTGTATGCTGCAGTCAGCTGGGTGTGACTCTCTGCTGGTCACCTCATCACCTGGGGGCTGTTCTGTCTCCTAGACAGTGGATGCGAGACTGCCTATGTCACCTGCTGGCTACAAGGATTAAATGAGATAACATAAAGTCATCTGTCTATTGCTTGACAACCACAGGCACCCAATAAATACACATTTTCCTCCTTTCTCCTTCAGAAGAATTTTTGGAGGCTGTGCAGTTTCTTTTTGAACCTTTATGTAAATTCATGTGAAGTGACATTCAATGAAATCACTCATCTGAATGATCCCTTTAATTCTACCTGCAGCTTCAGTAAAATTGAAATTTAAATCATACATTTTATTTAATGGAACAACTTAGATGTCAGGAGAATGGAGAGAGGTGTTGAGGCGACACATGTATTAAGTCAAAAAGACCTTGGAATTAGAAATGAGTGTCTTAGGGGTGAAAGAGCTTCTGCTAAATGGACAGTTATCCTTGGAGAATTTTTTTTTAAAGACAAATTTAATCCAAATATAGATTGGAATCAGGGTTTGAAGAACAAATTCTTCATTACGTATTTGTGTCTTGTGATTTCTCCACCCATACATCTTGCCTGTCTGGATAACGACACAGATTATGGAAGGCCATTAATGATTTAGTAGAAGCTGGAATCATGAGATGATTCTGCAAATGCATTTTAGTCCTCAGATCTAACTACTAAAAATGCCCACCTATGTTTAATCTCTTCAATTAAAGGAAGGTTTAACATTAAAAATTCTTAATGTGCATTGCAGAGCCCTGGGCCTTGGGCATTGGTTTGTCCCCTCTCCAAACAAACCTAACTGTAAGAAAATCAAATTATGAACAGAGAGAAGAGGAGGATTCCATTCCCCATGATAGCTAATATTTCTGATTTATTAAAGCTTTATGTATATTGAAGATACTAAGTTTACTGTACAGAGGTATGTATGTGTTTAGGTAAATTAAGAATTTATTCTTCGTCATTCAAAATGTTAAATAGTATATTTCTTTCCATTTTATGTAGCAAAAGATACTATAACTTTCTGTTTGAATTTTTTATGTTTTTACTTTAAAGGTCTCTCTCTGTCCCAAAATTATTAAAAACTTAACTTATTTTTTATTATTTTTATGATTACATTTTGTATGTGACCTTTGGCGATATTACTGGGTTTTATTCTGCTATAAAAATAAGGTTTGGATCCAGGCTTGGTTTTTCAAGTAGCTGTCTGGTATTTTCACCATTGCCATCTCTTTATTGATTTGAAGTGTTACTATTATAATGTGTCTAATTCCATATAATCCCTTATGTGCTTGGGACCACATATGATTTTATAGTATTGTCTATGCTCTGTCTGACTAATCTCACAGATTTGGTGACTGGAACATTGAAAGATATTTTAATATTTGGTAAATCAGTTTTGTATACTAATTTGGGGGCGGAGTAGAATTAATATTTTTTATGAATAGAGGTTTTTTTTTTTTACAAGACCACATTTAAAAATCAAATGCTAGGGGCTGGAAAGATGGATTGGTGGCTAAGAGTGCCTTTGCTGTTTTGTAGGACCTGAGTTTAGTTCCGGGCAACTGGACAGCAGCTCCCCACCACCTGTAACCTGAGTTCTGGGGGAGCCTATGCCCTCTCTTGCCTTTGTGGGCAATAGACACGCATACTTTACACATACACACACGGGATCGAAACACTCATGCACATAAAGTAAAAGTGTAAAGTCTAAAAAGCAGTCCTGGGTGTAGTGGTGCAGGCCTGGAGTTCCAGCACTCAGGAGGCTGAGGCAGGGGACTGCTGAGCCGTATGAACAACTGTACCACACAGAACAGGAACAGGATAAAGTACCTGAGAAGGAAGAGAGAAGAAGTAGAAGAGAGAGAGCAAGAAGAAAAGGAGGCTCTGCAAGGTATGAGAGGGGGTGGGGCGGGGGAAACAGGGAGAGAAAGACTATTTCCTTTTTATGATTAACGCAATGAGCATTCAAAGAGCCCAGTTACACTATTCTGTATCAGAATCACCTTCTGAAACTAGTTTAGAGGAAAATCAAAGCTGAGGGGAGTATGATGACTGTCCTTCAGGTTGAGATGTATTGTTGAAGAATTGGCACAATTTCTCTCTGAAGAAAATTGTCCCCTCTGAAATGAACGAGCCAAGGGTATATAAGACTGGATAATGAATAAATAAAAAACAGATCACACCATAACAGAGCCATCTGGGAGGCCGGTCTTCCCCAGGGGTTGTGCGCTTGAGAATCGCTGGATGGATGAGAATTGTGTGGATCCTTGCCCAGCCTTGATCATGTGGACAGACATGGTCTGTATATAGCCACATCCACGAGGAGCTTTGCCACACCACCAGGCTCTCATCCGGAGCTTCACTTCCAGGTGATAGCACAGAGCCCCCGGTCTGCTACGGCTCTTAGAGCTGAATAAACAATATAGCTCTGAGCCCAGAGCTGTGGGAGCCAGCCAAGAGTGGAGAGCCCACACTTCTGTCTCCATGGCAGCCAAGTAGAACCGCCCTTCATGACCGAGTCATTTACTCAACAAGATGCCTCACAAGTCAGTCCCTGAACACTGCTGTGCTCCAAAGTAATGAATGATAATCTTTACCCTGTAAGAAGTCCTTTACTCAAGTGTCAAATGGACTGTGACTTCTCCCCCTAATGTGGAACGGGGAGGCGCTTCCATGGGTTGCTTTGGATACTGGCAAGACCTCTGGTTGGGAACATGGTCATGGCTTCCCAACAATTACCAAGAGGAAGATGTTCTTGGACGACAGAGTTTCCATTTGATCTCCAAAGACTGGTGGAGTTTCTTGTAGGCACAGGGCAGTCTGGAAGGAAAAACAGATACTAAATAGCAACCAGCGGAGAGAGGGGAGGGTCATTTTGGAAAGTACATTGTGCTACCAGGTATACAGATGTACATAGATCACAGCTATGCAGATTGTGAAAAGTCTGTAAGCACATGCAATAAACTTGTAACAACTACCTCTGAGGCAGCATAACAAAGGCCTTTAGCTTTCTGAGGTATATAGGTATTCCTTAAATGTTTTATAACCAGCTTACAGTACTCTTGTACGTATGAAAATGCACACCCGAAAAATTAAATTGATTTCAAAAAAGTATTGAGTATCTTTTTAACAAAAAACTTTCTTTTATGTGTATGGGTGCTTCGCTTGCATGTATACCTGGGCATCAGATGCTTACCTAGTGTTCATGGAGGCCAGAAAAGGGCATCAGATGCCCTGAAACTGGAGCTACCAACAGATTTTAGCTGCCACATGGGTGCTGAAAATTGAGCGTGGATTCTCTGGAAAAGTAGCTTGTGTTCTTAACTGCTGAGCCAAAAGTATTGAGTATTCTTAAGACTACGATACCACATGACTTTAATTTTTGCCATGCTGGCCTGAGAAATTTAGAGATAAGAGTTGTTTTCAGGCCCCCGAGTCTGTCCCTAGTGGAGGACCTGTTTATCTGCAGCAGTGAAATCGAGTGCTCCCTCTGCTCATCTATTGAAGTGACTATTAGTGCTCCCTCTTCTTGTCTACAGCAGTGACTGTCAGCCCTCTCTCTGCACCTCTATGGAAATGAATATGCATGCTCCTTCCATCCATCTACTTAGCGAATTATAAGTGCTCCCTCTGATTGTATACAGCAGCAAACGTGAGTGCTCCCTCTAGTCCATAGAGCACTGGACTACATATGAGTGCTTCCTTGGTGGCAAGGCTACCAAGAATGAGAATGAGAGAATGAGGCAGCCCCTAGAAAACCTAAAAGCCTTTCTGACATGGTCCTGGCCTGAGACCGGCAAGGTCTAACATGACAGGAATGACAAGTGGTTGATGAGGACCAGGAGACGTGTGATCTGGAGGAAATAGGCAGCTGGCCACAAATCATGTATGTTTTGTGGAACACTGGCTTGATTCCCTCTTCAGACAGAGTCTTTTCTTGGTTGGCTGCTAAGTCAGTGTGCTCAGTGAGACCTCCCAGATCCGAGGTCTCCAGTGCCACATGCGGGCAGTGGGCAGCTTCCTCTGAGGAGTTGGAATTGACAGACTACGGCTTTTTGCGTTAAGACGAGAAGCCAGGGTTTTCTCTTCCTTCATTTTCTTTTTCTGGCTCGGAATAGGTCTGTGAGTACACAGCAGATGGCTTTCTGACGAAGCCCAAATTCATCCAGTCTTTGGGGAAAAAAAAAAAACTATAGCAAAAAGGACTGTTATTCCAATCTGATAAGGCTTTCTATTTTCAGCTAGAAAAATGAGTGTCTGTAAGTAGAAAAGAGAGGGAAAAAAAATCACTCCGACACCAGGAAAGTGAAAGTAATGAGAGTTGATACTCGCCTTGGGTAGATCTGGGAGTGCTGTGTAGACCCAGGCAGCTCTGGCTCTGCAGTCACAGGAAGAAAGTTCCAGATAGCAAGCCAGATATGCAAAGGCGGGAAGGGCTCACACCAGCTCCAGGCATTATCTGTGACAGAAGCCGCTGAGAGCAGAAATGAGAAAGGCTAAAGGGGGCCTCACATGTTTGTTTTTGTTTGTTTGTTTGTTTGTTTTGTTTTACAGATTTTTGTTTCTTTATAAAATTATATTTTGCTTAGAAAATAAGCGAACATCAGAGACGAGGCACTCTTCCTAACCACCAGCAAGGACTGTGGAGGAAGAGAGCTGGGGCAGGGCTGCTTGCTCCTTCATCTACAGATGGGACTGCTGTTACAAGCACTCAACTGTCTGTGCCTCTATTTTCTCATCTTTAAAATGGGGGTGATGATAGAAGACATGGTAGTGGTTAAATGGCTCCACTGAGTGATTGTGACTGCCTATTGAGGACTAACTCTGCAGCTCCCAGGCACTGCTCTGAGATGCAGGGATACAATGATCAGAGCACAGGGAGAGAGAGAAACCTGAAACCAAGTAATGGAAAATACGGTCCATTAGAGAAGAGTAAGAGAGAACATCTGATGGTTCATTTTCAAAATAGAAGTGTCTTGGGTCTCCATAGGTCCAGCTACAGATGAACAGGAAACATTGGGGACCTGCTAAACTACCCTACTCTCCAACAGCCTAGATAACCTAGTGACCTTTAGCCTTGACAAGGTAGGGCTAAGCTTTAAAATAAAAAGATTGTAAAATGTAGAGATGAACACATGATCTTTGTTGAAACAATGAAATAAAAGATGGACCTAAGAGGCAGAAGGAAACACCTAGATGGTGTGTAAAGGAGGGACTTGTTGTGTTAGAGTTATAAAAACTATTCTATGCTGTCAGCCCACCTGCCATGGGCTGATACCCCATTGTGTAATGTTGTAAACAGCCTGCTTGGCTACTCCTAGTCTTCAGTTCCTGTTTTTATTAAACTAAGATCTTTGTTTTTCTCAATAAGGATAAGGACTAAGGAAAGACAGAGTGTGGTGGTGGTGAGGAGGTGGGGGATAAGGGTGTAGGGGATGGGGCATCAGAGAGGGAATGTGGAAGGGTAGGGAGGATGGGAGGTGGGGGGATGTGGTCTGGTGTAGTGTAGTGCATACCTATAAATCCCAGCACTCTGAGGAAGGGGAGTACCTGCAGTTTGCGGTTAGCTTAGGTTACCTAGTTAGACCATTCCTCATAGCAAACAAAAAAACAGAATCAAGGGTTAAGAAGGTTGCTGCACAGTCAGGTGTCTGATTGTCAGTTCTGAGAGGAGTCCTTGCTGGTATTTTCATCATCTATATTTGAAATCTGTCTTATTCTCAGTACTAATAATAACACTTATTCTTTTTCGAGACAGGGTTTCTCTGTGTAGCCCTGGCTGTCCTGGAACTCACTCTGTAGACCAGGCTGGCCTCAATTCAGAAATCTGCCTGCCTCTGCCTCCCAAGTGCTGGGACTAAAGGTGTGTGCCACCACGCCTGCCTTTTTTTGTTTTTGACCAAGAAGAACGGTATGTGGATGCATTGGAATGGGTATAAAATGAAGGCTGGAGAGATGGCTTAGTAAGGTTCCTCTACCAGAGGGCCCAGATTCAATTCCTAGACCTACATGGTGCCTCACAACTGCCTATAACTCCAGTTCCAAGGGATCTAACACATTCTTCTGATCTCCGTGGGCACCAGACATACACATGGCACATTGACTTACATACAGGGAAACATAAAAAAATTACACATAAAAGTGAGAGAGCAATGGGTAGAAGACAACATCAGTCTTGACCGTCTTCTGGAAGAGTTGGCAGTGAGTGCTTCTGCACATGAAGAAACCCTGCTATCAGATGTTCCTGGCCACGGAGGACAAAAGTTGAGTCATGAAGCAAATAATTCAAAAGTAATTTCTATTTTAAAGAGAAAAATCACATTAAAAAAAAAAACAAAACAAAACCAAGCTTAGTAACCTCTAGAATTGGAAACAGAAAACAGTTGAATGCATCAAACCAAGCAGCAGTGGATGAGTATTCAGTGGTTGAAATTTTATGTAATCAGTCCAGTTGAAGAGGTAAAGAAAAACCAAGGAGAAACATTAAAATAAAAAAGGAGAAAAGGGGGAGTGAACAATAGAAACAGACATGTTGGTATGGGGGGCCAAAGATAAAATATAAAACAATGAAACAGAAATGATACAGCAGGGACAAGGAATGGAGCAAAGGTCAGGGGCCCATCACCCCATCTTCTGCCCTTTGTAGTGTACTTTAGGAGACCAACACTCCTGCAGAGTCTGGGAGTCCCCCTCACTGGGCGGGCAGGGCTGGGGATGGTTCTTTATTGGCAGAGATGTTATGTTCATTACTTTACTTGTTGCTATGACAAATATTTTGACTCTTGGTTTAAGAGGTGATATGGTCCATCACGGTGGGAAGACATGGTAGGCAGGAGGTAGCTGGTCACACTGCTTCCAAAATCAGGAAGCAGAGAGAGACAAATGCTAATGTTCAGCTCATTCTTCCATTTTTATTTGGTCCAGCTATAGACAAGTCACCTGTAGCTGGATGGGCCTTTCATCTTTAGTTTATTTCTCTAGAATTGGCTTCCCAGACAGTCCCAGAAGTGTGTTTCCTCAGTGACTATAACCCAGTCAAGTTAGCAATGAAAAGAAATAAGTGAAATTAGGAGCCAAGGGGCTCTGAATCCCATGGGAAACTCTCAGGCCTTTGTTTTCGGTTAGTGATTAGGAATATGCTAGGATTCTTCCTTGGACCTAACAGAAGGCAGTCAAAGGGGACTGTGCTCTGGCTCAGGACCTCTCTCCTGATCCCAAACACATTCAAGCCAGCACATTTAGACAGTGAAAAGTCAGTCTGTTATGCATAGGAGCATGTCCCTGCAAAACTGTCCAATACTTGACTCATTCTTTAATTTGTCAAGTTCGCTCCCTACTCAGAGTAAACCAACAAAATCACAGTTGGATTTAATCACACAATTGCTTCAGAGGTTCTAAGATACAGACCAATAAGGCTAAGGCACAAGACTTCATTCAATCGAAAAAGTTGATGAATACAGGAAATACCATGGCTTAGGAACATTAAAGTTAACTAGACTAAACTGCAAAGCCTGGAATCCTGGGCTGGATGGATCACTGGATAAGAGCACTGGCTGCTCCTCCAGAAGACCCAGGTTCAATTCCTACCCCACTCCCATCTGTAATTCTAGTCCAGAGAATCCAACACCATCTTCTGGCCTCTGGGTGATATATGTACTTGGTATACAAACATATATGCAGGCAAAGCACTAGACACAAAAAATAGAATTAAAATCTTAACAAAAACAACAACAAACAAACAAACAAAAACAAAAGCCCAGCATTCTGATGAAGGTTCCTACCCAGAAGATCCAAAATGGAAATTTAGGCAAAATTCAAACTAAGATTGGAAAAGATCCCTGAATGATGATGTTTCTAGTACATTCTAATGCTTTAGGTGAATGTGGGACTAGCTGAGTGCAGAGCAAGCACATGATTCCCCAAGGACTAGAGGAACTGTGTAGACAGCAAAAGCCAAAGAGGAGAGTCAAACAGGATGTAAGCCCATTTCTCAAGGAAGAACAGTCGTAGACAGTGGAGCACAGAAAGACAGGGCAGACTTACAGGGAGCAGGGAGGGACACTCCTTTGACCCCAGGACACAGAAACAGACATTCTTCCAATATGTAGATGTACCTGCCAAGAGTCTATTAGTTACCCACATTTTAAGGAACAAATCTATTTTTAGTATTTTATCTTAGCAATATAAATAATATACACAGAAACATACCTGTTAGATGAGATCAAATAAATCATGGCCCAGTTACATGCAACAATGACTATGTAGTCATTAAAAGACTTAACTATTTCAAGCCATTTGTGGGCAACTTCTAATTAAAGATGCCAAGTTGAACACACAAACCTTTATCCACTTGGGAAATCCTGTAAGAGTCTGTGAATAGGATCAAAACAAGCAAAATATGCTCAGGCTAACAGAACAGGAGATAAGATAACAGCCAAACTTTAGAAACTGGGGGCTCAGGTTTTCCAGTGCTTGTCTAGCTTTTGAGAGGCCCAGGCAGTCATGAGAAAGGCAGGAGGATCAGAAGTTCAAACCAGCCTGGATTTTAAGAGACTCAATATCAAAAAATAAGATACAAAATTAGAAAATAAAAGGAAACAGGCCAGCATTAACACTAAAACTCAGGTAAAAAGATGGCTGTCCAGTACCTGGGGTGGGGTGTGGGGTGAGGACTGCTTGAGAAGACGTCAAAGCATCTGAAGAGATCAGCTCAGAAACTGGAAAATTCCACCAGATCTCCTCCTCTCCGGAAGGGAGGGGGTAAATTACATTCCTTAGACCACAGGGAGGAGGGACCACCTTTCCAGAGCTGACTGTTGGCCACTTACCTCATTCCCTAGAGACCAATCCACTTAAAAGTCACACTGTTCTGCCAATCACAGTGTGCCTAATGGCGCCTGCCAATCACAGTGTGCCTAATGGCGGCTGTCCTGAGAACTGTATAAAGGCTGGCTGGACAGGCTGCACGCGGTTGTCCTCTTTCTCTCCATGTGCAGGGCGACCCCAACATGTTGGAACAATAAAACTCCTCTTGCTTTTTGCATCGATTCCTGACTCTGTGTTGTTCACTCAGGAGGTCCCCAGTAGCTCGCTAGAGTCTTACACGTATAGACCCACGACACCATTTCCCTAACTCAGGGGCATTCCCTTGCCTGTCGCCATCTAGGAGCTTCCAGCGTTCCTAATTAGAGGCACTTCATACCAGTAACATACTTGAAGCATGGAAAGAACATTTAGCTTTTCACTGCTTTCTTCTCTATATTTTAACAAATTGCATTTGCTGACAGTGCAAAGAAATACTCATTGTAGTTAGAAAAATTATTTTTAAATTATATAAAGAACTTTAGCATGATCTTAATAGTACTGAAGGGGGTAAAGTTAAAAGTCCCCTCCTGCCCATCCCTGCCTTCACCGAAGTAATCCCAATTCAGAGTTGCTTTATATCCTTACAGAGAAAAGGGCTTTAAAAAAAAAGAAAAGAAAAGAAAAGCATGGGGAAAGGGGAACTAAGTACCAGGAAATCACTGTTTGTGAACTTCAGAGAAGGAGCCAAGAGGAACCCTCCTTAGCCCAAGAGCCTCCGAGGAATGGAGGAGAAGGCTGGGGAGGAAAGGGCAAGGGAATAAATTTTGTGTTATGTTGAAAAATATGGCCAAGGTCTCTTAGTTTAGAAACATTGTTCCATCCTCAAAGAGAGAACTTTTGGAACCAAAGTAGATTTGAAAAAGCATGAATAGTTTCCCTGTCCCTGCAAGTCACTGTACCATTGCCCAGGAGGCTCTGACTTCTTGGACTTTTTAATAAAATTAACAATTTAGCTATACAGAGCAGGAGGGGGAAAGCAGGGAGGGGAGGAAGGAGAGGAAGAGGATTTCTAGGCCTCTGTTTGAGGTAACTGCACCTGGGGAGTGTTCTGCACTCCATCGAAGCAAACCCAGGCTCTTGTTTTACAAAAACACATAGATGTGCTTTTTAAAAAAAGTTCACATTTACAGTCACAAGCACATGTGACTGTATTGCCCTTGGAGGCCAGAGAGAGTTTCCAGTTTCTGGAGCTGGGGTTAAAGGCAGTTGTGAGCTGCTGGTTTGGTGCTGGGAATTGAACTCAGGTTCTTAGAGTAACATACTATCCCCGTGGCTGAGTCTTCACTCCAGACCCATGGTGAAAAAAAAACTGAGTAAGCGTTTCTGAGATCTGTTATCCACTTAAAGAAACATACCCCATCTTGGAGGAAGGCTTTTCTGTGAGTTACTCAGACTACTTTAAATCAGATGAGCAAATTCAAAGCACTTTAGTTTGCCGCAAGATTCTCTGAGATTTCTGCACTTAAACTGTGACATTTTGTTAAGAGGGACTACAGAATGGAGGAAGGGAGGAGGGCCCATTATATGGTGAGCTGTACCATAGGAAATCATTTTTCTTATAATGTTCTTGGGAAGTGTTTTAATATACTCAAGAACCTTGAAAGATTATAGGAGACAGAAAATGATTTACCGGAAATGTCATCAATAACTTTGTCTTGAACATAAAGCCAAGGAACTGGGGGTGTGGGGGGAGCTGTTCAACACATTTTTGTTTTTACCAAGAGCAATTAACTCCCTCCACCCCACCTCCCTGCCACCCCACCAAAAAAAACCACAACAACCAAACCAAACAAAAAATATTTGCATTAGAAAACCCACCAATCACTCCATGGTTAAAAGGTTGGTGGATTTTACCTCAGAATTTCTGAGGCAAAGGGAATCATTTCCACCTGATAAGGTTTTTTTTTTTTTTTTTTTTTTTTTTTAGTTATTAGTGTTTGTTACAAAGACTCAAGCTTCCGAGAGTCCACACAGCTCCTATGAGTCTGTGAGGCACATCTGGCTGCCACTGCGCAGTTGTGGCAATGGTGGAAGGGGTGGGGAAGTGTGTATGTGATGGGGGGAGAGGGGGGAGGGGTATCACTTCTCTGGGGCCAAAGGGGACACATAGGGAGTCATGCTTCCTTCTGAGAGAAATTGAAGTGTGCTGGGACCTGTCCCTTCTGAAGACTCAACTCACCCGTTGCTTCTAATCTCAAACACGTCTTTTACCTCGATTTGTGGAGTTTTCTTCCGTCGCCCTTTCTAGTGCCCTGGAGAAGGTCACTGTAAAGTAGTTCCTGTCTGTGAAGGAGATAAGGGACTCCTTGATCTAAAAAGATGTGAGAGAATCCGGTCGAGGTTAAATTTAGTGATGAGACAGAGTGGCTTGTCTGTTAAGTCGCCGTTCTGGGACCAGACCACTGCCGGTTCTGCTGCCTTTCAGCTTTGGGCTCAGAAGGTCCCTACAACACTTTCTTCACTGAGAATCTGGAGGGGAGCCCTGCCCGGGGCAAAAGAGGTGATAAAGATTAAGTTGCATGGGCTGAGGACCAAGCTCAGTGACTGCTTACAGAGCACAGGCAGAGCTCTGGGTTAGATCCCTAAGCAAAACAGACATCCACAGTGGTCCCTTCTCAAGCACACTTAGGGTGAAAGGGCTCACTGCTGGGTCTCTGGGTAGCAGCCCAGAGGCAGTGCCAGCTGGAGATCAGAGACCCAGCCACACATGTTCAAACTCCTAAAGGAAGACTTTTTTATTTTTGTGCTTAGATGCTCTCTTTCCTCTTTGCATGTCAAGGCCTGTAGAAGTGACAAAGCATGAGTTTACTTCAGCAGATTCAGAAAGTACAGGCAAGCAAAAAAGATATATTACATACTCTAAAAATCTCAGCACCCTGTAAACAGCACCCTCCCAAAGCCCCCATAAGATTTTGTTATGTACAGTTTGTTACCAGAGTCTTTCAGACATGGATGCTTCCAGAAGGAACCCAGATAGCTGCAAGTCAGATTGGTACTGGACAGAGGGCAGTTCCAGGAAAGACGCCA
The DNA here is from genome assembly GCF_947179515.1 of Apodemus sylvaticus. Classification (NCBI taxonomy): domain Eukaryota; kingdom Metazoa; phylum Chordata; class Mammalia; order Rodentia; family Muridae; genus Apodemus; species Apodemus sylvaticus. The sequence goes on from NC_067475.1 coordinate 59,478,265, forward strand.
CTGATTAAAATGCAGACCACACACGGGTTCTAATGTGATTACCTGCATCGAAGGGGGCTTAGAGTTCTGACATCGTATGGCAGGAGTTAGTACTAGGTAAATTGAAAAGCAAATTAAATGATGCATTTTTAAAATCTAAGGGGAGCAATGTTACCCAAAGATGGAAAAGATATCCTACCATACTGTTTGATTAGGCTGTGTACCATATTTTGATTTCATAAGTAAAGACAATTTTCGAAATGAGTGTAGATTTATACTTTTTTATTTTGAAGTTTATTTTGAAATGAGTTTAGATTCACAGGAAGTTGCAAAGAGAATGCAAGAAATGCAATGGTTATATGTCTCCTGACCCCTCCCCCGATGGCTATGCTGCACAGGGACTATGCAGAATGGATTAGGAAGCTGACGTCACACAAAATGTACACATGTTCTCTCCCTTATGGAGTGCAGGGTCACTTCCCACCATGGCAAGGAAGTTTCCAAGTTATTTCAAAGACAGCTTGTCCTCTCTGCTACCATCTAAAGCCATACGTTTCCCTCTCATCATCCCTAATGTTACCCTGGCAACCACTAATCTGGGCTCCATCTCTAATTTTGTCATTTTAAGAACGTTATATAAATGAATTTAAATATGCTGTGGACCTTTGCTCCAACGTGACATCTTAGCTAAAGAGTTGAAGAGTGATGGATGTGGTCCTTGGAGGTTGACTTTCTTCACTGAAATGCATTGCCTTTTAGTTCTGTCTAGCTATTGCCTGCTTCTTTTTATTGTCAGGTAATATTCCAGAGAAATACTATGCCAAACAAAAATCCTGATACCTATGACCAGAACCAAATTAGTAGCTATAATAACAGCAACAGCTAACAATGAATGAGTCCTTAAAATGTATTATATATGGTGTTGGGTGTTTTTTCTAGCTAATCTCATTTGATCCTCATTAGCAACAGCTGTTTGTTTGCTTGTTTACTTGCATTAATATTCTTATTATATTGATAATTAATTCGTGTGCGTGGGAGTGCACATGTCACGGGATGCTTGTGTGGAGGTCAGGGGGCAACTCGCAGGAGTTGATTCTCTTCTACCACGTGGACCCTGGATCGAACTCAGGTCAACAAACAGGCTTAGCTGTGGGTATCTTTGCCACTGAGCCATCTCAATGGCCCTTTGGTTTGCTTGTTTTTCTGAGACAGGGTCTCACTATGCAATGCAAGTTGGCCTCAAAGTCACAGTCCTCCTGTCTGAGGCTCCTGAGTGCTGGGATTTCAGGCATGGGCCTGAAAAAGTCAAAAGTCTCCTTTTGACTTTCACTTTACAGGAGAGGAAATGAAGGCTGGAAGATGCAAAGTGACCTTCTCATGACTGTGCAGTCACTAGGTTCCCTTGTGACACAATTTGAGCATTTTATCTGAGTGCACAGAGGAGGCGGTACCGCAGTTCGTTCCTAGGTCTCACAAGGAAAAAAGCCCCTGGCTGTGTCCCTTATGAGAGCTCTCTGCTCCCTACAGGCCACACCATCATCCGCAGTCCCTCTTTTGACTGAGTGCTCACCGTCAGAGATGCCTGACAACCTTGGAAGCTCAGCTCCTAGTGTGGAGCCACTAAAATGAGATTTACCTTTGTGCAGATTCACACTGACTTACAAATGGCCTCTTGCTTTTACCAACCAAAGCTTTAAGGATCCTCTGTGAAGCAGAGGCCGTTACAAGGATGTAAAAGACAATATAAAGATTTAATATGCACAGAAATCCAGAAGTCAAACTCAGAGCCAATTTTGAGAAAGATGCCTTTAGGCCCTAAATCTGCAAGTAGTTTTTAAAAAGCCTTCTACTATTCTCATGCTTATAAATGAATAACGGAGTGTTCTGACAATAGGTTAAATTAATTTACAGGCTCACCCAAACCAGACAATGAGTAAAGTGAGCAGATTCTTAATAAGGATTTAATAAGAGTTTCCAGATAAAGGATACTTTGTGGTGTGTGCGTCTGTGCACACATGCATGTATGCATGTATATTCTTAAAGCTGGGAATCAAACCCAGCGTTGTGTGCATTCTAGGCAAGTGCTCTGCAGCTGTGCTATATATCCCGCTCCCGCTCCCGCTCCCGCTTAGGTAGAGTCATTCAGGCTGCCTTGGACTCACTGTGCACCCCAGGCTAATCCTCCTGCCTCAGCCTTCTGTTGGGATTACAGGTATGTGCACCATATATGCCTGAGAAAGGACATTTGGGACTACAAGTACACTTGAAGGGGATGTCTTAGCTCCTTCTTCCTCGTGGTGGTGTCTGGGACTGTCTTGGCTACAGATGATCGTGGCGTTGCCTTGCTTGGATCCCGTGCATCTTCTGTGCTGAGCAGACTGTAGGTAACTGTAGCAAGCAGGGAGAAAGAGTACTGCGTGCTGCCAGGGCTCTCCTTGGAAACAGCTCTACCAATAGCTGCCTTGAGCCTCTTGTCAAACAAGAGATGACAGTCAAGCCCCGCCCACGGCCTTCACAGCAAGCTCACCCGTGTCTTTTAGAAAATAAGTGAAAATAAAGACCGGCATTCAGTACACGGAGTGCTTGTATGCCCGGAACTCGCTGTGCAGGATCTCCTTTAACCTTGGCACCGCTGCTGTGGGAGGTGGGATGAGTTACCACTGGGGACATGGAGGAGGAGCTCAGACGACCTGTCCTGGGCCTCAGCCAGCGGGAGTGGTGCTGGACAAGCTGGGCAAGTTGATTTTCTTTGTGAACTGGACTTCAGTGTCGTAAAATAGCTAATGAAGGAAAGTCCCCTTTGGAGAAGCTTTACGGCTCATCCACGGGTGAAGAATGAGACAAATGACGTCATGCTTTGCAGCCCCTTTTGAAGAATCACCAGGCATCCTGCATCAGTGGCTTCTGACGTTATGGAAGACTCAACCACACCTTACGTACTTCCAACCCCACCAACAAAAGTAGACTGTGTTTATTTGAGCCTGATTGGAGGCGCTAGACCTTACTACCACAAACAGGGACATGGCGAGTCAAGGATTCATAGACATGATGAACACAGTCCAGAGTGGGGGATTTCATTGGGCAATCTAATTTATATGCAGAAAAAAACATTCAAGTAAAAGAAGAAAGGTTTGAAAGAGGGGTGTTTAAATTAAATTAAAAGAAAATGGAAAGAGATGCTAACCAAGAGTAACACGTGAATTTGATTTGGCTGTGGATGGGAACAAGCAAACCACTTTTTATTGATTCTTTGTGAATTTCACACGTGCACCCTCCATATCCATCCCTCTATATCCACCCTCTGTCCTTGCAACTCCTCCCCAAAAGAAAACAAACAAACAAATCTTGTCTGGGAAGCTGTAGTGTGTCATACAGTATACCATTTCCCAGCTTTTCTTGCAAATGCCTCGAACCAAACCAATGACTCACTGTGTGAACATTTGCAAACCACATTTTAAGGGCTCCTGTAATGTGCCATCTTCTCAGGCAAACGGTCATCATCCTCGTTGTATCAGCTATGCCTACCTTTGAGAGTCCATCACCACCAACCTGTGACCTGTTGACACCTCCTCTTAGGAGATGGGGGTGGGAAGGGTCATTGCCCCTTCCCTGAGATTCCAGAACTCAACCCGTTCACATGCAATTCCGTCCTAACTGCAGCCGAGCTGAAGAGTCTCTAGGAAGACTATAAAGGGAGGTGGTAACTCCACTCAGTGCAGCGAGGAAGCCATCATCCATGCTAGGTGAAGGCTTTCAGATGTCACTGCTTTGGAGTCACCTATACTCTGTAAATAAACCCAATAAATGCATTGGCTCCCCAGGAAGTCCAAGGGTGGATCATACTTTGGTTTGTCCTTATGCCCTTGGGCGGAGGGGATAAATGTTATTCCTATCTCCTTCGGGGAAGGAATTTTGAGAGCACTCTTTACCAGGCATCTGGGGAATGTGAGAGGTGATGAGAGGTCTGAGGTGCCTGAGTGGCTTTCTGGGCAGTGACCGACATGATCAAGGTTATAATTTTGCGAAGAGAGTCCTTAAAGATCCATGCTGAAATTCAAATAGTGGGTGTGCCAACTAGGGGTTACTTCAGAGTAGTCCACGGGATCAGGAAAATGTGCAGGGGTTCAAGGTAAACCGGATGGAGCATGATGTGGCCATCATTGAAGTCTGACAGATACAAGGAACTGTGTGTGTGTGTGTGTGTGTGTGTGTGTGAGAGAGAGAGAGAGAGAGAGAGAGAGAGAGAGAGAGAGAGAGAGAGAGATCCACGCACTTGAGTGTGTGGGCACATGTGCTCAAGCACAAGTGAGAGGTCAACTTTTACTCTGGCCTTTTTGCCTGGAGACAGGCTCTCTCCCTGAATCAGAAGCTTGCCCTCGACGGATCAAGGATCTTCCAGGATCCACCTCTCTCTGCCTTACTGTGCTGGGATTACAGAAATGCACAGCAAGCATGCCCTTTTTATGTGTATGTTGTGGATTTAAATTCAGATTTTCATGCTTGCACGTGAAGTGCTCTTACTAAATCATCTCTCTAGCCCTTAGACATGTTGGAAATATTCCACTGGAAGAAGAAAAGAGCTGATTGGATGGCATGTGCCTGTAGTCCTGGCACTTGGGTGGCTGAGGCAGGAGAATAGTTTACACTTGGGAGTTATGAGACCTCTCTGGGCATTGCAATATGATACCCCCATCTCAACTAACCAATCTCAGAATGAGCAGTCAAGACTTTTCAAGAAATAAGAGAAGTCCCCAGGAAAATGCATTGTTCAGGCTTCAAAAGAGGCAGCTCAGCCAGCAGGGATGGGTGGTGCTGATGGGTCAGATAGCCCAGTACTGAGGATACTACTATGTGTGTCTTCAGAAGGGTCCACTTCTACCTCTACTGCTCTTCAGCATGTATTGCCAGCTACCACCAAGGACTGTCCCAAGAAGTTCCTGAGTCCCTTCACTTCTTGGCTCATATCTGTCCTACCCTAGAACCTTTAGTAGCTCCTCTGAAAGAGACCTTTCAAAGTCCCTGTGATGGATAGGAATGTGGATTACATTGTATACTGTGGTTTTGTGTGTCAACTTGATACAAGCTGGGGTTATCACAGAAAAAGGAGCCTCAGTTGAAGAACTGTCTCCGTGAGATCCAGCTGTAAGGTCTTTTCTCAATTAGTGATCAAGGGTGGGGGAGGGCCCGGCTCATTGTTAGTGGTGCCATTACTGGGCTGGTGGTCCTAGGTTCTATAAGAAGGCATGCTGAGCAAGCCAGGAGAAACAATCCAGTAATCAGCACCCCTCCATGGCCTCTGCACTAGCTCCTGTCTCCAGGTTCCTACCCTGTGTGAGTTCCAGTCCTGACTTCTTTGGTGATGAACAGCAATATGGAACTGTAAGCTAAATAAACCATTTCCTCTTCAACTTGCTTCTTGGTTATGGTGTTTCATTGCAGCAATAAAAACCCTGACTAAGACAAATTGGTACCAGGAGTGGGGTATTCCTGTAACAGCCTGATCATGTCTTTGGAAGGATTGTGGAAGGAGTTTGGAACTTTGAGCTAGAAGAGCTATTGGGTATAGGGAGCCCTGTGGGATGTTCTGTAGGAACTTGGAGGATAATGATGAGAACACTGCAGAAGATGGGCCTTTCAGAGGGAAGGAAGATTAAAGATTAGGGCCATTGCTATGTTGAATGTGAAGATTCTGTGTTTTGGTTAGCTGGGGCTAAAGAAGCATCTGTGATTAACAAGATACCAGAACTACTAAAGTGAAACCTTTGTGTTACTAGGACAACTGAAGCTGGTTAGCTAGAGCTAAAAAATTAGTGATGAAGAAGAGACTAGCATCACTGAAGTGAAATCTTTTGGGAAGTGTTTCCTGAGCGCACAGAGAAGCTGTGTTCCAGAGGCAGCCAGACTTGGTAATGTGTAAGAGTCACCCAGGTGGTATTGGTTTTGAAAGCATGAAGGGGTAGCAGCTTAGGCTTGGCACTGTGAGAGTCCAGCTTGGTGAAGCTAAAGCCTCAGTGGCAGTTGAAGGCCGAGAACTGAAAGGGTCATGCAGAGAACTTGAGACTTGGCACCATAAAGAGAGCCTATGAGAGGCTATTGGTGAAAGTGCAGCCCAGTTGCAACAGAAGACCCCAGCATTCTGGAAATATCGGTACCATGGAATGACCACCAAAAACAGCAGCAGCATCTGTAGAGTAGAGGCAGTTGGAGCCTAGAAGACAAGCTATGTGCTATAGAAGGCAGAGTAGAAGTAACCCAGGCCCTTCGGAGGAGTCCAGAAGATTGTGAATGGATCCCAGACATTGGACAGTAAGTTTGCTTTTGCTTTTATTTGATTGTGACTGTGCCCTGATATTTTTCCATCTTGAAATAAGAAAGTATTTTAGTGGAGCTCACAATTAAGAGACTTTGAATTGTAAAAGTCTTTGAATTTCAAAAGGGATTGGATATTTTAAAGAGATTGAAATGTTATTATGTTTGAATTTGTAAAGACTATGGGACTTTTAAAGTTATTAGATCTTGGGAATGAATAAGAAAGTAAGGGTTGAGGCTTAATAGTGATGTGTTTGTGTGTCAAATTGTCAAGGGGTCAATTGTACTGGCTGGTTTTATGTGTCAAGTTGACACAAGCTGGTGTTATCACAGAGAGAGGAGCCTCATTTGAGGAAATGCCTCCATGAGATCCAACTGTAGGCATTTCTAAATTAGTGATCAAGGAGGAGGAGGGCCCAGGGGATGAGAGGGCCCGGGCCATTGTAAGAGGTGCCATTCCTGGGCTGGTGGTCCTGGGTTCTATAAGAAGGCATAGTGAGAAAGCAAGAGAAAGCAATTCAGTAAGTCCAGTAAGAAGCACCCCTCCATGGCCTCTGCATAAGTTCCTGCCTCCAGGTTCCTGCCTTGTGTGAGTTCCAGTCCTGACTTCCTTTGATGATGAGCAGCAAATAGAAAGTGTAAGCTGAATAAACCCTTTCCTTCTCAACTTGATTCTTGGTCATGGTGTTTCATTGCAACAATAGAAACCCTGACTGAGACACATTGCTTCCTTCCTGTCATATGTCTCTACCCATACCATGCTCAGTTTTATAAATTCTGATTTCCAAGGGCATGAATTGGCAAACCTACAGTGGGCTACACAAATTAGGTTCTAGCATCTAGATGACAAGTTGCTGACTTGTTAATTATCATCTCGTGAAACCTCTTGTTTGCTTCATGTGGGTTACTTCAATCTTCTTTTCTTTTTTTTATTAAAGGTTTTGTTAGTGAGAGGGAAGGGGTAAGTCAAGTATGTTGGTGCAAACATACAACCTCAGACCTTGAGAGACTGAGGCAGGAGGACCCTTGTGTTTTAGGCCTGCCAGGGTTGCATGGTAAGATTCTGTCTTTAGTGAGAAATGACAGTAATTACTCAGACTGTATCACAATCTCAAACTGCACTCTGAGATGATTTCTCTCCATCCCCTCTGCTCTTGGCTTATCTTTGTTCTCTTTCCCTTTAAAATCTGGCTGATCGATTGATTGATTGGTTGTATGTTTGTACATGTATGACGGTGGGAGCTGGTGTTCTCCTACCATGTGGATCCTGGGGATCAAACTGAGATCATCAGGCTTGGCAATGAGTGCCTTTACCTGATGAACCCTCTCTCTCCCTCTTTCACTTTTTTCTTTTAACTATTTTTTCCTCCTGAAATAGGGCTCCTCTGTGTAGAACTGGCTATCCTGGAATTAACTCTGTAGAAGAGGCTGGCCTTGAACTCACAAAGATATCTGCCTGCTTTTGCCTCCCCAGTGCTAGGATTAAAGGCATGTGCTACCACTGCCTGGCTTCATTTAGATATTTATTAAAGGCAGAATATATAGCTATTTATTACATTGTCTGGACATTACTAGCTTTCAGCTCACCCCGGGCCTGGGATCCTGGAGGTGAGCAGTCAGGACAGCCTTCGGCATAGCCCCATTCTTTGTCTTGCTCTCACCCCTCTCCTAGACATCAGTCATGCCCAGCCATTCTTTCTTTTTGCCAGTGAGGAACCTGACTGCCTTCCAGTCTTGCATCAGCCTCTGTCTCAGAAGTATTCACTCAGAACACAGGCATCACCTGTTTGAAGGGCTGCTCCATCTGTCTGTGGTGTGGGAGGCTGCTTCAAAGTCCCAGGAGGCCAGAGGCTTCCAGCCATGTTTGGCACACCAGTTCCTGGCTTAGGGCAGGCTTCCTGATAGTGTGAGACCATGTTCTGAAGACTCCATTGGGTGTCTTGAGAAGGTCACAAAGCTACCACTGAGACACATCCTCCACACAGCAAATGTTAAGGAATGAGTCTTAGCCTCTTGGTTGGCTCATTGATGTAATTCTTTCCCTCTGATCTGTTTCCTTCCCTATTTGACTCCCGTGGGAACACCTGTCTAGGTGAGGCTCTTTGCACAGGCTGCTGTTGTAGGACCTCATGGGAATAGTCACACTTCCTTATAAGATCACATGGGCCTGGGGGAGTGGGAGGGAAGAGGGAGCCAGGTGCTGTATACAAGTTGTAATTGCTTAATTAGAAAAGAACCTTCACAGGACTCAGGAGCTTTCTTTTGATTGTTTTTACATTTTCATCATGTAGACTCTTAATCTTTGCTTCTGGTTCTGGTTGCTTTGATGGATTGATTATTCCAGCTGTAACGGGCTGCTGGCCTGTGACAGGCATAGTTATGAGCTGTAGTCTTTTTCTTTATAAGCACATCTTTTGTGTTAATGCTGGTTTTAGGTATCTCCCAGTTTGAATTTTCTTGTTGTAGCTTGTCTTGTTGTTTATACATGATTCTAGGAAATATAAGAAGTTAATTTTTATAGTTGTTTTGGATGGGGAATACAGACTCAGCCTCCAGAACAATGGAGTTGGTTGTAAAGGCGCACATTCACACTGTCACACACTCGCCCTGCCTCAGCCTCGCTGATCTTCCTCCCCTGGCTTCTGCCATTGTCCACCTGGCTGCTTAGAGTTTTTGCTGTTTCATAACATCATATGGCTTATGACATACTGTGACCTCAAGGGGATTCACATCTACCCCTAATGTGCTATTTCAAATGTCAAACTAAGCACTCTGCCTTGTTTCTGGATTCACATTCCCTAGTCTAGGCTTGGCTAAATACAGATTATCGTTTTAGCAGGTCGATTGGCCAGTCTGTGTTCTGGTTGGCCTAGGGTCAGGGGCTCCCTATCAGCCAATCACAGGTAACATGTATGATGGATTTGTAAATTGTGGTTTACTCCAACAAAACACACCCACCTAAGAAGCAAAGGGTATGCTAGCCAGACAATGTTACTTGAAAGTAACAGACAATGTTGCTTGAAAGAACTTGGAACAGGCAGGTACCAATGGATATTTCCAGAATGTTAATTAGCTAATGGTCCCATTAATTATTGGCCCAGAGAATCAGAAAGCTAAAAGAAATTTTATAAATTCAGTTCACTAAAATTCATGTTCCCTACTTCTCAGAAACTCCCATCAACCATAGAATGGATATTTATTGGCTTATTGTTCTGACAAAATGTACCTATGAATTAGGGCTCGTACTTTGTAAGTGGCTAGTCTAAGATGAGAAAGAAATACTAATGCAGGCAGACTCTAATAGCATCGAGAGTCAGTAACCAAGAGGCTGACAGCATGGCAGAAAAATCTATGAAAAGCAGACACATGAACTCAAATAGCACAGTAGCCTGGGACCACTTACAATGTAGGTTAAAAACAGCCCTATGTACTGCAACAGCCCTCGAGGGCTTTGCTGTCTTACAGGCTCGTTAACTGTAGCTAATGTTCACATTGGTGAGCCTTGAGTATATAAGGTAAGGCTAACGGCTAAAACACATTTAGAATATCCAGCTTAGGGAGACAAGAAGTTATATAATACACCCAAGAAAAAATGCCATGCACATTTAAAAAAGAATGTGTCAATGAGCAACTCTCAGGTTTCCAAATCAAGTTGCATGCTGAGAACCCAGGAATTGGGTGCCCTCAAATACCTGTATTCTGTATGTACTTCAGGAACCAGGTACCAGGAACCAGGTGGCAAAATACGGCTGCCCAGAAAACGCATCTTAATTCCCTTGAGGTCAAGATGGATAACAGCAGCCAAGAACCACGGCCATCAAGCGTATTGGCTTTTTATATGGGTCTTAGGGATCTAACTCATGTATTAGTGCTTGTTTGACAAGCATTTTGCCAACTGAGTTATCTTCCTAGCCCCCAGAATTTAAAATTTTATATCTTCTAAATGAATAAAACACCTAAATCTATTTGCTTTTGAAATGGAAGATTTAAAAAGGCATTCATTATACATGTATGAGTGTCTTGCCTGCATTTATGTATGTGTACTATGTATGTGCCTTGGGTTCCCTAGAACTAAAGCTACAGACCATTTATTTTAAGCTGCCTTGTGGGATGCTGGGAACTGAACTTGGGTCCTCTGAGAGCCACTCTCCAGTCCGGCAAATATGTTTTCTTGTGATTTATTTGGTTCGCAGGTATAATCTTCTCTCCTTTGGGGGGCATTAACTGCTAGTAGGAAAAGATCTTGAACTAGTTTATCAGATAATGAAGGAGTCACAGTTTTCTCGAAGAACGGAATGGACAAGGAGGAGTCTGGAAGGCATTGCAGAGGAAAATCATAACCCAGTCTGTGAACAGAAGACAAGGTTTGTTGGTGTGTCAGGGAAAGGACTGGTGGATCAACAAGGGGATTTGACAGGGAGAAGGGGACACAGGAAGAGAACACAGGCAGAGATGTACAGAAGGCAACTTCTAGCTATGATATTCTCAGGGTTATTGCCTTGATAAAATAATGTTTTAAAGAGAAGTGCTCTAAAGGCCAGTTTGAGAAACTCAGCACCACGGCTCTCCTCTCTGCCTCGGCTCCCTTCTACGGATGACTTGATTCAAAGTTTGAAAAAAAAAAAGCTACCATGAAAAGAGCAAGGTGATAGAGTTGTCACCAGAATCTTTGAAATCTTTAGTTAAATAGTGCCTCAGTCAAGTTGTGCGGCCTGCCTGCCTGCCTAGGAATTCAGTCACCTCAGCCATTTTCTTCAAATAACCGTTATTACACTCCTTTTCAAAATAAACAACTTCAGGCCTACCAGCATCCCTGGTAGCTGAGAGAGAGAGAGAGAGAGAGAGAGAGAGAGAGAGAGAGAGACTTTAGTTGTCAGTTTGAGGTTGAAGACATCAAATTCACAAACAGAAAATTGAAAAAGAGAGGGCACATTCACTCTGTCAGACTTGTAATAATGTGCACTGCACAAACATCAAAACTCACAAAAGTGTATGCATCGCCCCTCCCTGCAACATGTGCCTCATCAAGATAAAATCGAAGACTGTACTTCTGCAACAAGGCTGCCATGGATGGACCTCCAGACACTGGGAGGAGCCTGAGGTTCCATCTCATTGTGTGATTCTGCTCAGTTGCTTGGAGACTTCCAAAAATTTAAATGGGTCAAATATTTTTCTGATATACCAGGGATTTGAGATTGTTTTTCTTTTTCTTTTTTTAAATTCGATATATTCTTTATTTACATTTCAAATGATTTCCCCTTTCCTGGATCCCCCCTCCCCGAAAGTCCCATAAGCCCTTTTCCTTCCCCTGTTCCCCAATCGACCCCCTTCCCTTTTCCCTGTCCTGGTATTGCACTATACTGCTGCACTGAGCCTTTCCAGAACCAGGGGCCTCTCCTTCCTTCTTCTTGGGCTTTATTTGATATGTGAATTGTGTATTAGGTATTCCAAGCTTCTAGGCTAATATTCACTTCTCAGTGAGTACATACCATGAGTGCTCTTTTGTGATTGGGTTACCTCACTTAGGATGATATTCTCCAGTTCCATCTATTTGTCTAAGAATTTCATGAATTCCTTGTTTTTAATGGCTGAATAGTACTCCATTGTGTATATATACCACATTTTCTGTATTCATTCCTCTGTTGAGGGACATCTGGGTTCTTTTCAGCTTCTGGCTATTATAAATAAAGCAGCTATGAACATAGTGGAACATGTGTCCTTATAACATGCTGGGGAATCCTCTGGGTATATGCCCAGGAGTGGTATAGCGGGGTCCTCCAGTAGTATCATGCCCAGTTTTCTGAGGAACCACCAGAAAGTGGTTATACTAGCTTGCAACCCCACCAGCAGTGGAGGAGTGTTCCTCTTCCTCCACATCCTTGCCAGCACCTGTTTTCTCCTGAGTTTTTTTATCTTAGACATCTGACTGATGTGAGGTGAAATCTCAGGGTTGTTTTGATTTGCATTTCCCTGATGACTAAGGATGTTGAACATTTCTTTAGGGGCTTCTCCGTCATTCGATATTCCTCAGGTGAAAATTCCTTGTTTAGCTCTGTACACCATTTTTTAATGGGGTTATTTGGCTCTCTGGAGTCTACCTTCTTGAGTTCTTTGTATAACTTGGATATAAGCCCTCTGTTGGATATAGGGTTGGTAAAGATTTTTTCCCAATTTGTTGGTTGCCATTTTGTTCCTTTGACAATGTCCTTTGCCTTACAGAAACTCAGTAATTTTATGAGGTCCCATTTGTCAATTCTTGATCTTAGAGCATAAACTATTGGTGTTTTGTTCAGGAAATTTTCTGCTGTGCCCATGTCCTCAAAGGTTTTCCCCAGTTTCTTTTCTATTAGTTTCAGTGTGTCTGGTTTTGTGTGGAGGTCCTTGATCCACTTGGAGTTGAGCTTAGTACAAGGAGAAAAGAATTGATCAATTTGCATTCTTCTGCATGCTGACCTCCAGTTGAAGCAGCACCATTTGTTGAAAAGGCTATCTTTTTTCCACTGGATGGTTGTAGCTCCTTTGTCGAAGATCAAGTGACCATAGGTGTGTGGGTTCATATCTGGGTCTTCAATTCTATTCCATTGATCTACTTGCCTGTCACTGTACCAATACCATGCAGTTTTTTTTTTTTTTTAACACAATTGCTCTGTAGTACTGCTTGAGGTCGGGGATACTGATTCCCCCAGAGGTTCTTTTACTGATGAGGATAGTTTTAGCTATCCTGGGATTTTGTTATTCCAGATGAATTTGAGAATTGCTCTTTCTAACTCTATGAAGAACTGAGTTGGAATTTTGATGGGGATTGCATTGAATCTGTATATTGCTTTTGGCAGGATGGCCATTTTTACTATATTAATCCTGCCAATGCAAGAGTGTGGAAGATTTTTCCATCTTCTGAGGTTTTCTTGGATTTCTTTCTTCAAAGACTTGGAGATCCTATCATACAGATCTTTCACTTGTTTGGTTAGAGTCACACAAAGATACTTTATATTGTTTATGGCTGTTGTGAAGGGTGTCATTTCCCTAATTTCTTTCTCAGCCTGTTTATCCTTTGAGTATAGGAAGGCTACTGATTTGCTTGAGTTAATTTTATATCCAGTCACTTTGCTGAAGTTGTTTATCAGCTGTAGGAGTTCACTGGTGGAGCTTTTTGGGTCGCTTAAGTATACTATCATAACATCTGCAAATAGTGAAAATTTGACTTCTTCCTTTCTAATTTGTATCCCTTTGACCTCCGTATGTTATCTAATTGCTCTAGCTAGAACTTCAAGTACTGTATTGAATAAATATGGAGAGAAAGGACAGCTTTGTCTAGTCCCTAATTTTAGTGGGATTGCTTCAAGTTTCCCTCCATTTAGTTTGATATTGGCTACTGCTTTGCTGTATATGGCTTTTACTATGTTTAGGTATTGGGCCTTGAATTCCTGTTCCTTTCAAGACCTTTGTTTTGTTTTTGTTTTTGTTTTTTCTGGAAATAAACACTTTATTGATTTTTTTAAAGGAAACTAAAAACACATTATGATAAAATTAAAGATTTACATAGAAAATATTTCAGATAAACATGTTAAAATTGACAGTTTTCATGGAAAATTAAAAGGTAAAGTGGTAGACATGTAAAACATTGCTAAATTAATTGAAATAAGGGATAGAAACATTTTATGATAGAATTGAAGATTTACGTGGAAAATATTTCTGATAAAATTGTAGAAAAATGTAGAAAACCATGTTAGAATTGAAGATTATCATGAAAAATTTTATATAGATATAATAATGGTAGGTATAAAAGTATTCCTAAGTTGATTGAAAGTGGAATTATAAACATTTTCTGATAAACTTGAAGATTTACATGGAAAATATTTCTGATAAAATTGAAGAAATAGAAAAAACATGTTATAATTAAAAATTATCATGGAAATTATATAGATAAAATGATAGGCATAAAGATAATTCTAAGTTGATTGAATGTGGAATTATAAACGTTTCAGATAACATTGAAGATTTACATGGAAAATATTTCTGATAAAATTCAAGAAATAGACAAATACCTTAAAATTGACTATTTCGTGGAAAATTTTACCATATAAAATGGTAGATATAAAAAACTCTTTCTAAATTAATTGAAGGTGGAATTAGAAACATTTGTGATAAAATCAAAGATTTACATGGAAAACATTTCTGATAAAATAGAGGAAGTATATAGAAAGACATATTAAAATTGAAGATTATCATGAAAAATAATGCAGATAAAATGGTAAACATAAAAACATTACTAAATTAATTAAAAGGGAAATTATAAACATTTTCTGATAAAATTAAAGATTTACATGAGAAATATTTCATTCGTCTATGTCTTTTTATTGGGGGAGTTGAGTCCATTGTTGTTAAGAGATATTAGGGAATAGTGATTGTTGCTTCCTATTATTTTTGATGTTATTTTTATGTTTGTGTGGATATCTTCTTTTGTGTTTGTTGGAAGAAGATTACTTTCTTGCTTTTTCTAGGGTGTAGTTTCTCTCCTTGTGTTGGCATTTTCCAACAATTATCCTTTGTAGGGCTAGATTTATGGACAGATATTGTGTAAATTTGGTTTTATCATGGAATATCTTGGTTTCTCCATCTATGATGATTGAGAGTTTTGCTGGGTATAGTAGTCTGTGCTGGCATTTGTGTTCTCTTAGGGTCTGTATGAGGTCTGCCCAGGATCTTCTAGCTTTCATCATCTCTTGTGAGAAGTCTGGTGTGATTCTGATAGGTCTGCCTTTATAAGTTACTTGCTCTTTATCCCTTACTGCTTTTAATATTCTTTCTTTGTTTAGTGAATTTGGTGTTTTGATTATTATGTGCCAGGATGACTTTCTGTTCTGGTCCAGTCTGTTTGGAGTTCTGAAGGCTTCTTGTATGTTCATGGGCATCTCTTTCTCTAGGTTAGGGAAATTTTCTTCTATAATTTTGAAGACATTGACTGGCCCTTTAAATTGGAAGTCTTTACTCTTGTCTATACCCATAATCCTTAGGTTTGGTCTTCTTATTGTGTCCTGGAGTTCCTAGATGTTTTGGGTTACCAACTTTATGCATTTTGCATTTTCTTTGACTGTTGAGTCAATGTTTTCTATGATATCTTCAGCACCTGAGATTCTTTCTTC
The DNA here is from genome assembly GCF_947179515.1 of Apodemus sylvaticus. Classification (NCBI taxonomy): domain Eukaryota; kingdom Metazoa; phylum Chordata; class Mammalia; order Rodentia; family Muridae; genus Apodemus; species Apodemus sylvaticus. Next base: position 59,493,696 of record NC_067475.1, read on the forward strand.
TATCTCTTGTATTCTGTTGTTGATGCTTGCATCTATGACTCCTGAATTCTTTCCAAGGTTTTCTATCACCAGAGATGTCTCACTTTGTGATTTCTTTATTGTTTCTACTTCCACTTTTAGATCCTGGATGGGTTTGTTCAATTCCTTTACTTGATTGTTTATGTTTTCCTGTAATTTTTAAAGGGATTTTTGTGTTTCTTCTTTAAGGGCTTCTGCCTGTTGACCCATGATCTCCTTTATTTCTTTAAGGGATTTTTGTGTTTCCTCTTTAAGGGCTTTTACCTGTTGACCGATGTTCTCCTGTATTTCTTTAAGGGAGCTATATAAATATTTCTTGAAACCTTCTATCAGCTTCATGAGATACGATTGTAAATCCACCTCTTGCTCTTCCAGTGTGTTGGGGTATACGGGACTTGCTATGGTGGGGGAACTGGGTTCTGATGTTGCCATGTGGCCTTAGTTTCTGTTGGTAGGGTTCTTGTGCTTGCCTTTCACCATCTGGTTATTTCTGTTATTTCTGGTGCTAGTTGGTATTGTTGTCTCTGGCTGGAGTTTGTTCCTCCTGTGGGCCTGTAAGCCTGTGTCCTTAACTCCTCTGAATCGAAAAGTGAAGCACTGCTGGGAGATCTCTCTCTCTCCTGGAGGGCTATGCACAGAAGTCTCTGGAGTCTCCCGGCTCCCTGGTGCAAATGGCAGCAGGAAGACTTCTGTCCCAGCTGCTCCACTGATCACAGAAAGCTGTGGAGTCTCCAGGCTCCCTGGTGCCAATGGCAGCGGAACACTTCCGTCCCAGCTGCTCCACTGATCTTAGGTCCCTGTGTGCTCCTAGCTGGTTCCCTCTAGAGAGAAGGTAGAGATCTTACCTCTCTTCCAAGTCCTTTAACATGAAAGGATGCTGAATTTTGTCAAATGCTTTTTCAGCATCTAATGAAATGACCATGTTGTTTTTTTCTTTGAGTTTCTTTATTTAGTGGATTGCATAGATGGATTTCCATATATTGAACCATGCCTGCATCCCTGGGATGAAGCCTACTTGATCATGGTAAATGATAATTTTGATGTGTTCTTGGATTCAGTTGGTAAGAGTTTTATTGAGTATTCTTGCATCAATATTCATAAGGGAAATTGGTCTAAGTTTCTCTTTTTTTGTTGGATCTTTGTGTGGTTTTGGTATCAGTGAAATTGTGGCTTCATAGAACGAGCATGGAACATTATCCTTCTGTTTCTATTTTGTGGAATAGTTTGAAGAGTATTGGTGTTAGGTCTCCTTTGAAGGTCTGATAGAATTCTGCACTAAAACCATCTGGCCCTGTGCTTTTTTTGGTTGGGAAACTGTCAATGACCACTTCTATTTCTTTAGGGGTTATGGGATCTTTTTAGATGGTCTATCTGGTCCTGATTAAATTTTGGTATTTTGTATCTGTCTAGGAAATTGTCCATTTCATCTAGATTTTCCAATTGTGTTGAGTATAGGCATCTGTAGTAGGATATGATAATTTTTTAAATTTCCTCAGTTAGTGTTGTTATTTCTCCCTTTTAATTTCTGATTTTGTGAATTTGGATACTGTCTCCGTGCCCTCTGGTTAGTCTGGCTAAAGGTTTATCTATAGTGTTGTTTTTCTCAAAGAACCAACTCCTGGTTTTGTTGATTCTTTGTATAGTTCGTTTTGTTTCAACTTGGTTGATTTCAGCCCTGAGTTGATGATTTCCTGCCTTCTACTCCTCTTGGGTGTATTAGCTTCTTTCTGTTCTAAGGCTTTCAGGTGTGTTGTTAAGTTGCTAGTGTATGCTCTCTCCAGCTTCTTTTTTTAGGCACTCAGAGCTATGAGTTTTCCTCTTAGCACTACTTTCATTGAGTCCCATAAATTTGGGTATGTTGTGCCTTCATTCTCATTAAATTCTAAAAAGGTTTTGAGTTCTTTCCTTATTTCTTCCTTGACCAAGGTATTATTGAGTAGAGCATTGTTCAGCTTCCATGTGTATGTGGGCTTTCTGTTGTTTTTGTTGCTATTGAAGACCACCCTTACTCCATAGTGATCTGATAGGAGGCATGGAATTAGTTCAATCTTATATCTGTTGAGTTCTGTTTTGTGGCCAATTATATGGTCAGTTTTGGAGAAGGTACCATGACATGCTGAAAAGAAGGTATATTCTTTTGATTTAGGATGAAATGTTCTATAGATATCTATTAAATCCATTTGGTTCAAAACTTCTGTTAGTTTCACTGTGTCTCTGTTTAGTTTGTGTTTCCCTATTTGTCCATTGAGGAGAGTGGGGTGTTGAAGTCACCCACAATTATTGTATGGGGTGCAATGTGTGCTTTAAGCTTTAGTAAAGTTTCCTTTACCAATGTGGGTGCCCTTGTATTTGGGGCATAGATGTTCAAAATTGAGATTTCTTCCTGGAAGATTTTTCCTTTGATGAGTATAGCATGTCCTTATGTGTCTTTTTTGATGACTTTTGGTTGAAAGTCTATTTTATTGGACATTAGAATGGCTACTCCAGCTTGTTTCCTGGTACCATTTGCTAGGTAAACTCTTTTCCAGCCTTTTGCTCTGAGGTAGTGTTTGTCTTTGACACTGAGATGTATGCAGCAAAATGTTAGGTCTTGTTTACAAATCTAGTCTGTTAGTCTATGTCTTTTTATTGGGGAATTGAGTCCATTGATGTTAAGAGATATTAAGGAATAATGATTGTTGTTTCCTGCTGTTTTTGATGTAATTTTTATGTTTGTGTGGTTATCGTTTTGGGGGTTTGTTGAAAGAAGATTAATTTCTTGCTTTTTCTAGTGTGTAGTTTCCCTCCTTTTGTTGGTGTTTTCCATTCATTATCCTTTGAAGGGCTGGATTTGTGGAAAAATACTGTGCAAATTTGTTTTTGTCATGAAATACCTTGGTTTCTCCATCTATGGTAATTGAGAGATTTGCTGGATATAGCAGTCTGGGTTGGCATTTGTGTTCCCTTAGGCTCTCCATGACATCAGCCCAGGCTCTTCTGGCTTTTATAATCTCTGGTGAGAAGTCCGGTGTAATTCTGATAGGTCTACCTTTATATGTTACCTCACCTTTTTCCTTACTGCTTTTAATATTCTTTCTTTGTTTAGTACATTTTGTGTTTTAATTATTATGTGATGGGAGGAATTTCTTTTCTGGTCAAATCTATTTGGAGTTCTGTAGGCTTCTAGTATGTTCATGGGCATCTCTTTCTTTAGGTTAGGGAAGTTTTCTTTTATAATTTTGTTGAAGACACTTACTGGCCCTTTAAGTTGGAAATCTTCACTCTCTTCTATACCTATAATCCTTAGGTTTGGTCTTCTCGTTTTGTCCTAGATTTCCTGGATGTTTTGGGTCAGGAGGTCTTGCTTTTTTCATTTTCTTTGACTGTTGTATCAATGCTTTCTATGGTATCTTCTGCATCTGAAATTCTTCTATCTCTTGTATTCTGTTGTTTTTGCTTGGATTCATGACTCCTGACTTCTTTCCTAGGTTTTCTATGTCTCAAGTTGTTTCCCTTTGTGATTTCATTATTGTTTCTTCCTCTTTCTTTAAATCCTGGATGGCTTTGTTTAATTCCTTCACCTGTTTTGTTGTATTTTCCCTTATTTCTTCAAGCACTTCTCCCCTTTTTCTTGTGTTCTCCTGTATTTCTTTAAGGGAGTTATTTATGTCCTTCTTGAAGCCCTCCATGAAGCCCTCCATCAGCATCATGACCTGTGATTTTAAATCCAAATCTTGCTTTCCTGGTGTGTTGGGGTATCCAGGACTTGCTGTTGTGGGAGAATTGGGTTCGGATGGTGCCGTATTGCCGTGATTACTGTTAGCAACGTTCCTACGTTTGCCTTTTGCCATCTGGTTATCTCTGGTGTTGGTTGGTCCTGCTGAACCTGGCTGGTGCTCGCCCCTCCTGTGTGCCTGCAGGCCTATCTCAGCAACCCTGAGTGATCTGCTTTCCCCTGGCACAAATTGCTGTGGTGCTGCCGAGCTCCTGGGTGCAGGTGGAGTCCTGGCGGAGTGTGTCCCAAGGGATCCTCTACTCTGGTGATCCCTGCCTACCAATCTGTCACACAGTCACAGGAGCAAAGATGGCAGCTGAGACCCATTCTCTTGTGGTTGTATTTGTGTATGTAGCTCGGTGGCCCCGATCAACTCTGGATGCAGGCTGTGCTGGCTGTCTCCTCCACGCATGAGATTGTTTTTCAATAATAGATTTTTTTACAGAAACTTTGTAATTTTATGAGGTCCCATTTGTCAATTCTTGATCTCAGAGCATACGCTATTGGTGTTCTGTTCAGAAATTTTCTCCCTGTACCAATGTCCTCAAGGGTCTTCCCCAGTTTCTTTTCTATTAGCTTCAGAGTGTCTGGCTTTATGTGGAGGTCCTTGATCCATTTGGATTTGAGCTTAGTACAAGGAGACAAGGATGGATCAATTCGCATTCTTCTGCATGCTGACCTCCAGTTGAACCAGCACCATTTGTTGAAAAGGCTATCTTTTTTCCACTGGATGTTTTCAGCTACTTTGTCAAGGATCAAGTGGCCATAGGTGGTGGGTTCATTTCTGGATCTTCAATCCTATTCCATTGATCCGCCTGCCTGTCACTGTACCAATACCATGCAGTTTTTAACACTATTGCTTGGTAGTATTGCTTGAGGTCAGGGATACTGATTCCCCCCAGAATTTCTTTTGTTGGTGAGAATAGTTTTGGCTATCCTAGGTTTTTTGTTATTCCAGATGAATTTGAGAATTGTTCTTTCTAACTCTATGAAGAACTGAGTTGGGATTTTGATGGTATTGCATTGAATCTGTATATTGCTTTTGGCAAAATGGCCATTTTAACTATATTAATCTATGAGCATGAGAGATTTTTCCATTTTCTGAGGTCTTTTTCCATTTCCTTCTTCAGAGTCTTGAAGTTATTGTCATACAGATCTTTCACTTGTTTAGTCAATACTGTTTGTGGCTATTGTGAAGGGTGTCATTTCCCTAATTTCTTTCTCAGCCTGCTTATCCTTTGAGTATAGGAAGGCTACTGATTTGCTTGAGTTGACTTTATAACCTGACACTTTGCTGAAGTTGTTTATCAGCTGTAGGAGTTCTCTAGTGGAGTTTTTTTGGTCACTTAGGTAGACTATCATATCATCTGCATATAGTGATAGTTTGACTTCTTTCTTTCCAATTTGTATCCCTTTGACCTCCTTATGTTGTCTAATTGCCCAAGCTAGTACCTCCAGTACAATATTCAAAAGATAAGGAGAAAGGGGGCAGCCCTGTCTAGTCCCTGATTTTAGTGGGATTGCTTCAAGTTTCTCTCCATTTAGTTTGATGCTGGCTACCAGTTTGTTGTATATTGCTTTTACTATGTTTAGTTATGGGCCTTGAATTCCTGTTCTTTCCAAGACTTTTAACATGAAAGGATGCTGAATTTTGTCGAATGCTTTTTCAGCACCCAATGAAATGACCATGTGGTTTTTTTCTTTGAGTTTGTTTATGTAGTGGATTGCATTGATGGATTTCCGTATATTAAACCAACCCTGCATTCCCGGGATAAAGCCTACTTGATCATGGTGGATGATCGTTTTGATGTGTTCTTGGATTCGGTTGGCAAGAATTTTATTGAGTATTTTTGCATCGATGTTCATAAAGGACACCATCAAAAGGACAAATCGGCAACCAACAAATTGGGAAAAGATCTTCACCAATCCTACATCAGATAGAGGGCTAATATCCAATATATATAAAGAACTTAAGAAGTTAGACTCCAGAAAACCAAACAACCCTATTAAAAAATGGGGTACAGAGTTAAACAGGGAATTCTCACCTGAAGAACTTCGGATGGCCGAGAAACATCTTAAAAAATGCTCAACTTCATTAGTCATTAGGGAAATGCAAATCAAAACAACCCTGAGATTTCACCTTACACCAGTCAGAATGGCTAAGATTAAAAATTCAGGAGACAGCAGGTGTTGGAGAGGATGTGGAGAAAGAGGAACACTCCTCCACTGCTGGTGGGGTTGCAAATTGGTACAACCACTCTGGAAATCAGTCTGGCGGTTCCTCCGAAAACTGGGCACCTCATTTCCAGAAGATCCTGCTATACCACTCCTGGGCATATACCCAGAGGATTCCCCACCATGTAATAAGGATACATGCTCTACTATGTTCATAGCAGCCCTAATTGCCAGATGCTGGAAAAAACCCAGGTATCCCTCAACAGAAGAGTGGATGCAAAAAATGTGGTATATCTACACAATGGAGTACTATTCAGCCATTAGAAACAATGAGTTCATGAAATTCTTAGGCAAATGGATGGAGCTAGAAAACATCATACTAAGTGAGGTAACCCAGACTCAAAAGGTGACTCATGGTATGCACTCACTAATAAGTGGATATTAACCTAGAAAACTGGAATACCCCAAACATAATCCATACATCAAATGAGGTACAAGAAGAAAGGAGGAGTGGCCCCTTGTTCTAGAAAGACTCAGTGAAGAAGTATAGGGCAAAACCAGAATGGGGAAGTGGGAAGGGGTGGGTGGGAGGACAGGGGGAGAAAAGGGGGCTTATGGGACTTTCGGGGAGTGGGGGGCTAGAAAAGGGGAAATCATTTGAAATGTAAATAAAAAATATATCGAATAAAAAAATAATGAAAAAAAATAGATTTTTTTAAAATAAAAGTAGCTCTTGGCATCAACAGATTGCTATTACTTTATGGCCAAATTCTCGAAACTCATGATAAGAGACTACCAGTTTTTTGCTAAGCTGATATAACAAATTTTGCTATCGTCACTGTAAAACACACATCTGGCGTGTGCACCTGCTTAAATAATAGTCTTCCTGCTGGGCTGTGGTGGCGCACACCTTTAATCCCAGCACTTGGGAGGCAGAGGCAGGCAGCTTTCTGAGTTCAAGGCTAGCCTGGTCTACAGAATGAGTTCCAGGACAGCCAGGGCTACACAGAGAAACCCTATCTCGAAAAACTAAAAAAAAAAAAAAAAAAAAAAAAAAAAGTCCTCCTATCTAGGAAGAATTCTACATTTCAGTGTTCACAAAGAATTCTGCAAATGACTTAAGAGATTTCAAACTGTCAGCCCCAATCTCTTGTTTGTTGTTATACTGTGAGCTTTCTTGAGAATTATTTTTAAGGCCAGATCTCTGTCCCTCCAGAAAGAGTTCTGGGATTAAACAGTAATGTCTGCCTTAGGTATAGGATAGACTCATAAATGTCTAATAGCACATTTCCTGTTTACCCTTTTGTTAGATCTGTGGCATTAAAAAATGAATTCGCAGTTTTGACTACTTAGCAGTTTTTCTGGAAGTCCCCAATACGCAGTGACTTAGAACTTTCATCATACGATACATGCCACTAGTCCACGCTTATCTTGTTACATGGCAAAATGTTATAACGTTTTAAAAACTTTATAGCTTAAAGCAATTTTATTATGCTTACAGAACCTATTTAGGCCCTTGGAAAGCCAGTGTATAGATAGCTCCCCGTACCTGTCATCCTAAGCTTGGAAAGATTTAGAGATGATGAGTAACTCTGTGGTAGAGGGAAGCGGCCACCAGTTGCTCGCTCGTGTGTCTGCTGACTGATGTTGGCTGTCATAATGCCTTTACTGGGTCTGGTGATGAGAACACCCACGTGTGTGGTTGCCTGTGCATCCTCCCTACTAGACTAAGACCCAAGAGAACCAATGGAAGCTCCATTCCTTGTATGGCCTAGCTCATGGTCTGAGGTTAGTCATAAACACTCCTAGATTCCACTGCAGGGAGGAGACTGCCTGCCTCTACAGGGAAGCAATGCCAGGCTTGTGTGGTAAGAAGAACATTAGGTAGGGTGGGAGATACTGGCAGAGCCATTTGCAGAAAACACAATCTGCTGCAAACAGTTAGCAAGTGAGCCAGGCACTTCATCCTACACACTTTATAGCATCTTCTGCTCCCTCGCTGTTACTTGCCTAGAGTAAAAAAACAAAATTCGATTCATTTGTGAATAATAAAAAAATGGTTAACAGTGAGAGATCACACTTTAAGGAAAAACAAAAAACTCTTAAATGGTGGTATGAAAACCTATATCAGAAGACAGCCTGCATCAGAAGAGTCCTTTGCCCTGGAAGATATCTTAGTCCACAGTATACAACATTTGCTAACAGTTGCTGAGTGTTTGCTTTCCCAGACAATAGGATAATAATGACAAACCAAATATCCACTTGACTTAGAGGATTTTACACTCAGTACTGTAACTGTTTGTTGTAGGGGCCCTGTGTATCGTGGGTGGGTTAGCATCAACTCTGGTTGGTACCCCTCCCTTCTAGTCATGAAAACCCAAGTTGTCCTTAACCTGAAAATTGCTCATCTACTCTAATATATGAGGCTGGAAAACAGTCTTCAGAATTTGTTTCCTAGGCTACTTACTCTTTAAAAGGTTTATATAATGGATTAAAAGGAAAAAAGAGATTGCATAGTCTGTTGCTATTGGAACCCCAGCAGTTAACATTTTGCATGTTTATTCATGGAGATGCTGTCTCTAATTAACTGACTGTCTCTTGCATTGACAACACTCACTCAAAGGCCAGAAGCCCCTCTCCTGATAAGACCAGAGGAATGTTAGACAGGATAACTTGAGGGAGGAAGAAAGCCACACTTGGCTGGCCCACATAAGGGCATGTATGCATGTATGCATGTATGTGTTGGTGTGTATGTGTGTGTTCATGCATGCATGTTTGTGTGTGTATGGGCGTGTGTGTTTGTGCACGTGTATGTGCTTGTGTGTGTTGTGGTGTGCATGTTTGTGTGTGCATGTGTACATATGTGTGCATATATGTGCATGTGTGTGGTGGAGTGTCTATGAACATGGCTACACACACTCTTGCCCAACACAGCCTTCAGAACAGGCACCTTCCACACTCTAGAAAGTGTGAGTTGAAAATAGGTGTCTCTGAAGAGTAGTGTGGTGATCGCTTCATCTTTTGTGTTCATAATTCACTTGGGGCTGAGAGTGTACATTGAGGAGTGTGAGAACAAGGAATGGTGTCTGTCTTGGGGTGACACAACATCTAAGGAGCATTCTGCAAGACAGACTGTGCTGGGGGGGGGGGGGGAGGATGGGACAGGGGAAGCAGAAACCTTTCCTGTCACTCATCTGCACACGACCAGGAATCAGGGCCAGTGGGGATGGCATGGACAGGAGGTTCTCAATTCATAAAGAAGTAGATTCTTTAAGATCAGCAACATTTCCCAAAGGGAAATAAAGTTGTAAGTGCCAATAATTCTGCTGGATCAATAGAAAAAAAGCCAATGTAACTCCTTAGGTGCAGGCAGGAGTTACTGATGGCCTTCTCACTGTGCATAACAGTGGCTAGGGGCTATGTTCATATTTTCCACTTGGCAGCTGTGTGTGTGTGTGTGTGTGTGTGTGTGTGTGTGTGTGTTGAAACAATCTCTCATGTGACATCTCAGTAAGTGCTCCCCAACTTTTCTAGTCAGCTAATAGTGCTCCCTGGTACCTACGGTGTTCCAGCAGGATGTAAGTGATGGGGAATTTCTAAGATTTGCTTTATTTTTTAACTATTCATATGCTTATGTGTGTCTGCGTGTGTATGCCCATGGAGGCCAGAAAAGAGGGTCTCAGGTCGCCTGGAGTGGGAATTGCAGGCAGTTGTGAGCCTCTAATGTGAGTGCTGGAAACTGATCTCAGCCTCTTCAAAAGAACGGGAAGTGTGCCTAACAGCTGAGCCACCTCTCCAGCCCTGAGCTCCTGTTTTTAAGGGTCCTAACTGGGCCACTCGTCTCTAGTACCCACCTTATAAACATCAGGAGAGAAAAGGCTCCCTTCCCAACTTGTGTGGACCTGAGAGATGGGCTGAGGTTGGATCCCACAGGAGGAAGGGATGGAGATGGACCTCCTGCTTGTCAGAGATTCCTCCTGGTGCTGTTAGATTTCTGGTAATCCACCAATCAGAACTGCAGAAGAGAGGTAATCCCATAGCATCTTTCCCATCTGAGCTCCCAGAAAATACTTTTATTGAAAGCTGTTAAGCATCAATAAAAGAGGAAAACCCACAGGCCCAGCATGTGACTCCTGGCTCCATTACCCAGGACCTGTTGACAGTAAGAAGGCAGCATCTAAGACAGCAGAGTGACGCTATAAATCCCAATGCCAGGTAGTTGGGCAATGGAGTCTGGCAAATTATCTTGTAAATGGCACCATCAAGTGTGTTACCAGGCAGGCTACCCCAGAGGTCACAGGAGAGGAAGACTCCCAGGTCAAGCTGAGTTGCTTCAGTAACAAGCTCGACCCCGTCCATTTAACACCTACAGCAAGAGGAAGGAAAGGAGAAGGCAGGTGTGAGCCTCTAATGCGGCTCCCTTAGGTGGGGTTCTAAGTGGGGAGGAGAGGCTAAGCCCTCATTCCTGGTTTGTGCAGTGCTCCCTCCCACCTTCCAGCCTCTCTCACCGATGAGGAATGTTACAGATGGCCAGCTCTGGGGCAGGTAATTGTATGTGTCAACTTACTTAGGTCATAATATGCAGCTGTCTGATTTTTTTGTTCTAGATATTTCCAAGAGGGTACACTAGGGGCAGGATTAGAATTAAAATCAGCGTGTCTTTGCGTAAAGCAGCTTTATTTCTGTAATGGAGTGGACATCACCCAAGTAGCAGAATTGGGCCCAGGGATAGTCTATGGCCAGAACTACGGCTTCTCAAGAAGGCCTGCCAGAACACCAAGCTCTTCCAAGATACCCCCTCATCTGGCAGGTTTTGGGTTTGCCAGTTTTTACAACCATATGAGCCCCACCTCCCACCACCTATACCCCACCTCCACCCCACCTCCTCCCCACCTGCACCCCACCACCCACCACCTTTCTTCACACTTTTTTCTTTTTGTGAGACAAGCCTGGTATTCACAGTTATAACCCAGGCTGCTCTTGAACTCACAACGATCCTACTACCTCAGTCTCCGGAGTGGTAGCATTAGGTGTGAGCCACCACACCTTTGCCCTTTGATGTCCATCACCTTTACTTCTCCCTAAGCATCAAGACAACTCGGACCCAGGCACCGTTTCAGCAGCCAAGGTGTTTCAAGAGTGGGGCATTAAATTCAGACAGAGGGGCAAACAGGCACCCAGCCTTTCATTGGCATGTGACAGCGATGGGGAGCTCCTATCCAGGGGCTCTTCCCTGGAGATCTAGGCACAGATGTCAGCCAAAATGAGACCAGAAGAGCTGTCTGTCAGGCAGGCGGCTGATCCAGAGGAACATCCCTGGCAAATATGACAATCGTATTTTTTTGTTTGTTTTTATTTTTTAACTTATTTTGCATGTGTGAGTGTTTCGCCTGCATGCCTATGTACCATGTGTGGTCCTGGTTCCTGCAAAGGTCTGAAGAGAGTGTTGGATCTCCTGGAACTGGAGTTACAGATGATTGTGAGCCACCACGTGGGAGCTGGGATCCAAACCTGGGTCTTCTGCAAGAGCAGCAAGTGCTCCGAACCACTCCCATCTCCGATGTTTTCAGACTCACCTCCTTAGGTTAGCTATTTCTCTCTGTTACAGGTCCTAGAGCTTAGAATGAAAGCAAAAAGACACTCAGAGCACAGAGTGGTTGGCCCTCCGTCCCCCGTCTCCGTGGCTGAGAGGACTTAGACTCAGAGGCCAGGAGGCGTCTGGGCTCAGAGACCTGGGCTGCTTTGGCTGCTGCCGTCCTGTCCCCACACTGACGCTCTCAGCCACATGCTGCCATCGCCTGACTCTCCATCTCTGTCCCTTGCTGCCTGTGGTTTATTTGAGGTCAAGGCTGGGCTTGACTCACACGCTGGCACAGTAGTCAGCATTCAAGAAAATATTTGAGAAATGAGTACATCGATGACCAGCACCCAGCCAACCTGGAATGAGAGGGGAAGCCGGACGGAGAGCTGAGAGCCTCGGGCAGAGTCGAGGCCAGCCGTGGGGCAGTGCGAAAAGGAGGCCGAGCAGCTAGTGGGTACTTTTCCTGAACCCTCAGGCTCCCGTTCGAACTCAGGGCCCGCCTCTATTAGAAGTAAACATTTCTAACTCCTCCACAGAGAGGCAGACAATCTTATTAAACACCCACATGTCAGATTTCAAATATTTACACATTATCTTGCCATGGAACATGTTTTCCACCAGCAAAACTAGTGAGACTCCATTCTACTATGCACACCGTTGCCAGAGCTGTGTTCTCCGAAACCTGCTCACAAGCTGTTTGCTAGCACCGAGTCTGTCGGCTCGCTGCTCCTGGCTACCTCATTTTTGAGACTCTGATGGAAGCCCATGGTCTTCGTAGTAAATTTGCATGTGATTATAGGGCAAGGGATCGTAGCCCATCCTCCCTCTGGTGGTTCCTCTGTACTTCAGATAAATCACTCCCCGAGCTCCCTCTCCTCCCTCCCTTTCTGTTTTTCCCTTCCTGGCTCTGGGTGACTGGGCGACCATCTTCCCCCCTTTTCTTGACTCTGCTCTTTTTTTTCCCCACACCCCAGACACACCTTGTGTATTCCCACCTTTGAACTTGAGAGTCAAGGTACTGAAGTTCCTTTAAGGTGCCCTGGGGACAGGAGCTGGGCTCTTGCAGCCCATGCACAGCCAGGGCAATAAAAGTTGAGGGAACAGCCACAACACGTTCTGCCGCCTTGCAGAGGCAGCCGCGCCCACCAGGCACTCTGGGCAGCAGTTGAGGCTTCCAACCTACCTAATACCGGGTCTTCACCGTGCTCCCCTGGCTCTTCAAGGCTCACACTTGCACAGAGATTTGGCCCTAGGAGAATGTTCATTCTTTCTGTCTATTTGCTTGATTAAAACAACAACAACCCCCACCCCCCACCAAGGACTGGGAGTGCCGCGTAGATAGGGCGCATGCCTAGCATTGCACAGCTCTGGGCTCTTTCCCTGCATGGGGGTGGGCAGGGAGGGTATGTGCCACTCAGGTAGGCAGTGGCAGTGCAGCCCGAGTACTGCCTGCGAATTTATCTTACTGTGCAGCAGACAGTTACTTGTAGAAGATTCTCTGTAGGAGAGACCTAGAGACAGACAGACAGACAGGCACACGCACGCACGCGCACGCGCGCCCCTGGTGTCTATAGGTAGAAAGGGACTGGAAGATAAAGGTGATACTCTAAGGGAAAATAATTCATAAATTGGTGGGGACAGAATAAAAGAGGCCTGGGATGGCACCTAGATCCCAGAGTCCCTGAGGAAGTGGGGACTTTGGAAAGCTGCAGAGGTGGGACTTGAAGCACACTGGGGTTGAGTCAAGGACACCCAACCCTGTCCTGAGGGGAGGAGAACCTGCTCTTAAAAAGCTCTTAGTTTAAGTAGCCCTTGCTGCCACTCCCTGAGCTAGCTCTCTGGGCTTTACCGACCCTTAGCGGTCATACACACCCGTGGAACACCAGATGAAACCTTTGCAGCTTGTCCAGGGCTGAGTTCAGCCCCTTCTGACCCTACCCCCACCCCCAGCCCCTCACCCACTGCCCCTTTCCCTCAGCTCTAGTCCTGAGTCATGTCTCCCCTCCTGTCTCCTGCTGCATGGTTTCAGGTACAGCTGGATTTGTTTGGTTATGCATCTTTTGTGTAAGCAGGTGTGTATTCAGATGTGGGTACACAGATTGTACAGGTGTGTGTGTGTGTGCTTGTGTGGGAAAGTCAGAGGGCAGCCTCATGGGGTTGTTTCTTAGGAGCCAAACCTGTTTTTTGAGACAGGGTCTTCCCATTGGCTTGGAGTCCTCCAACCATGGGAGGTTTAGCTGCTCAGTGAACCTCAGAGAAGCTCCTTGGCTCCACCTCCCCAGCCCTGGGATTACAGATGCGAGGCACACTCCCAGCACTGGGATCACATTCATGGCAAGCATTTTTCTACTGAAGCACCTCTCTAGCCCCTCCCCCCACTCAGACAATCAGCAATCCTCTCGCCTCTGCCTTCTCAGTGCTAGGATTGAGAGCATACGGTACCATGTCTAACTTTTCCACATTTATTTCCTTAATTGCTAACTCTTAAGCGGGGGACAGAAAAGGAGACCCTTGAGACACAATCTCTCACTGAACTTAGAGCTGACTGGGCTAGGTTAGTGGGACAAAGGCCCAGCCTCCTTCCCTTCTCCACATTCCATAGTGCTGAGGTTACAGGTACAAGTGCAGCCAAACACAGCTTCTTTTGTCCTTTGTCATAGCATATTACATGGATTGCAGTATCTACTCTGGGCTACCTGTACTTTGAATGCTGCTCGGCACAAGGATGTGGGGACCGGCCTATCAAGCTGAAGGGCTCCTGCTCTCCAGTCTAAGCAAACCAGGCAGTCCAAGGTACCTTAACCTACAGGTTATTTTGCGTTTCAATTACTTCTTGTACCTCAGTTGGCCTACAAATGTTCCCCTGTGGCCAGTGCATCAGATGACATGGACTCTGGGCGTCTTCCCACCAGTGGGTTAAAGGTGTTTCATGGTGCATGAAAAGGGAAGCAAGTCTTGCCAATATCTGCTAGTGAGAGCAACATTACAGGAATAGTAATAACTATAAACACTAATCCTGCTGGCTTAGCCTTACCTAAGCCTCTCTCCACAGTCTGAGTTCAGTAGTATCTCATTTCACATAGTATAAAAGAGAGGCATTTGCCAACCAGGCTGTTTCAGGATTTCTACTGCTGGGATGAAAATGACCAAAAGCACCTTGGAGAATGAAAGCATGTATTGGGTTTACATTTCCACATCACGTTTCATCACAGGAAGTCAGGGCAGAAACCTGGAGGCAGGAGCTGATGAAGAGGCCATGGCTTACTGCTTACTGGCTTGCTTTCTTATAGAACCCAGAACCACCAGCCCAGGGTGGCACTACCCATAGAGAGTTGAACCATCTCATATCAATCATCAGTGAAGAAAATGTATCACAGACTTGTCTACAGGCCAGTCTGGTAGGGGCATTTTCTCAGTTGAGTTTTTCTTTTTCATAAATGACTTGTGTCAGGTTGACTAAAGCTAGCTATCATACAGACCATGCTACTAGAGGAACACCATAGGCTACAACGGTCATTCTAGGCCAGGATGAACCAGGAACTACTGATGTCAGAGCCTGAGATTCAACAAACCTGAGAATTGTGGGTGTTTTCCCAGACTTGCCATTCAAGAAAAAGTATAGCAGAACTATAATCTATAAAACCTTCACATAGATCATATGTAGTCTATACTGCCTTGTGTCAGGGCTTTCTCACAGGGCTCCATAAGATTCTGGGATGTACTGCTTCTGCCTAACTTCTCAAAGAGGACCTCGATGGACTATAACCCAAGAAGTTCAGACTCAGTTTCACTTGTTCAGCGATCATGAACTCAAGCGTGTGGCTGCAGAGGGTGAGGGAGTACAGAACAATAGGAAAGACTGTGTGCATGTGGACCCTGTAGAGCAGGAAATTCACGTGGGAGCTAGTTGCATGCCAGTGGCAGGGGTGTGCAATGCAGAAGATCTCCCCAGAAAAAGAGGCGTGGAGGCCCAAAGCAGCTTCCTGGTCTATCAATGAGGGATTGTTCTGAAACTGGGCTTCTCAGACTCAATAGCACCCCCACAGAGATGCCTTCAGGCTCTTCTTGCATTGCCTCAGACTTAACAGGACCATTGATGCAAGGGAGCCAGTCTCCACCACTTAAAAACAGAAAGGAGAGGAGATCAGACAAATTCCAGCTGAGGAATGGTCTACAAAGTACCTGACCAACATTCCTCTGAACTGCAAGGTCGAAAGCAAAGAAAATCTGAATAGGAGATGTGATATCTAAACATATGGATATAAATTAGGAATGGCTCACCAACTGTGACAAATACATTGATGTAATATGTTAGTGATGGGAGAAGGTAGGCCGAGGGTTAGGGGAACCTCGCACTATCTCAAACTCCTGTGTAAATTCGGGTCACAGGAAAAAGAGGTGCTGCTGACCAGTGTATTTCTAGGCCACACTCCATTGACAACCCCAGAGCCATCTGTGCAGTTGGCTAGAGCAGGCATCTCCTTGAGAGACAGCAGTTTCAGGCCTCTTAGCTTAGTGTCCAGGAGTGTGGGCAGCTCTATGTACCAAGATGCTGCAGTATTTGTCTTTATCCTGTGATCCTGATAGCCCCTGCTATCAGATCAGAAAGAGGGTGTCTTAGTCAGGGTCTCTATTGTTGCACAAACATCATGACCAAGAAGCAAGTTGGGGAGGAAAGGGTTTATTTAGCTTACATTTCCACATTGCTGTTCATCACCAAAGGAGGTCAAAACTGGAACTCAAGCAGGTCAGGAAGCAGGAGCTGATGAAGAGGCCATGGAGGGATGTTTCTTACTGGCTTGCTTCCCCTGGCTTGTTCAGCCTGCTTTCTTATAGAACCCAAGACTACAAGCCCAGGGATGGCACCACCCACAAAGAGCCCTCCCACCTTGATCACTAATTGAGAAAATGCCCCACAGCTGGATCTCATGAGGCATTTCCTCAAGGGAGGCTCCTTTCTCTGTGATAACTCCAGCTTGTATCAAGTTGACTAGCACAGAGGGCAATCTTCAAGAGCTAAGTCTGAGTGTTAAAAATTACAATACATGTCATCATACTCATTTCGTCTCTTTCCTCTTTAACAGATCTTCGTGTATATATGTGGTGTGTGTGTGTGTGTGTATGTGTGTGTGTGTGTGTGTGTATAGAGTGCATGCTCACATACCTGCATATGGAAGTGAGAAGAGGATGTCAGGTGACCTATTTTAGCATCCGCCACCTTATTCTCTTGAGACAGAATAGAATCTTGCTTGAACACAAAACTTCAGCTTAGTCTAAGTGGCCAGTGAGTTCCCATGATCCATCTGTCTCCACCTGCATGCTGGGATTAAGCCATGAGAAGAGGCCCTGCCAGCTTTCACGTCAGTTCTGAGGATTTGAACTCAGATCCTTGTGCTCTTACCCACTGAGCCATCTCCTCAGGTCCTTTCCTCTGTCTTTTCTATGCCTTGAACATCAACCAAGTTGTTTGGAAACAACTTGTTAAAACTGAGCCAGGATCTTCAGGCCCCGACTCTAAAGCCTGCTCCTTTCCCATGTGACTTCATCAGTCACCCATGCAGAACAGGGGGAGCTGCCCGAGGTTCCTCCCCCTTTCTCACGCCCCACCTAGTCAGTCAGCTGAAGAGCCAAGGATTCCCTCTCCCTTCATGGCTCTTCTGTTCACTCAGTCTTGCCGTTGCTGTCCAGGCTCAGCACCCCCCCACACACCTCCACACCCCCACACCCCTCACACACCTCCACACCCCCACACCCCTCACACACCCTCAGTCCCCGCACTCCCCACATCCTTCGCTCCGTGTCTAACATGGCAGGGTTGTAATCAGGCGATTAACGTGAGTTGATTTACATTCTGTAAAGTTCACGCTGGCCACTGTGTGGAGAATCCATTGTGGAGAGCAAGGGTGAGCAGAGTGAGAGTAGGCAGAGGCTGTGGTAGTCCTCCCAGGGACAGAGTGGAGAGGCTGTGGCTGTGGTAGTCCTCCCAGGGACAGAGTGGAGGGGAGAAATATATATAACACACACACACACACAGAGAGAGAGAGAGAGAGAGAGAGAGAGAGAGAGAGAGAGAGAAGGAGGAGGGAGGGAGAGGGCAGGAGAGGAGAAGGAGGGAGGAAGGGAGAGAGATTAGTAAGATTAAATATAAAAATATTTGGAAATAACATGGAGAACACTCTGGTTTGAGTAGGAAACCTCCCCCCGCCCCAGGCTGGTAGTATGTAGCCATTGCACCATTTTAGGGGTTTGTGAAAACTTTACATCTCAGGGTCTTTAGGCGGAAGTAAGTCACTGGAGTGGAGGGCTTTGGGAAGTTCTTTTAGGTTCCTGGTCCCATTTCCTTTCCCTGGTCCTGTCAACCATGAGGTGAACAGATTGTCACTACATGCCCCAGTCACCATGAGGTTCTGTCCCTACATGAACATGAAGCCCAGAGACCGGGACCAAACCCTCTGAAACCAGAGCCAAAGCACATCTTTCTGCCTAAGCTCTTTCTTCTGGGTATCTGCCGGCAGTGATGAGACAGTCGGCTACCACTGAGGGAGGGAAGGAGTCAAGGCTCCTTTCAGATGAGTTAGGGGTCAGCTGCCCCAGGGCAGGTGCCAAACTTAAGTGAGAAGCTCAAGGACAACCCTGAGCAGTTAATTTGGATCTGAGCATTGGAAGCTGTGGCCATGGGTGTGAATGCTAAAGGCGAGAGGGAGATGGAGAAGACAGAAGAAAGGCGGTGGTGTGAGAGCCACAGATACACACAGGGTGGAGAAGTTCAGCAGTTTCCAGCGGGATTACTAAGGAAGCCATCCCAAGCGCTTGTCACTTTCCAGGAATTCTTTTTTTTTTTTTCTTTTTTTTTAAGGTTTAGCACTCTTCAGATACACCCAAAGAGGGCATCAGATCCCATTACAGATGGTTGTGAGCCACCATGTGGTTGCTGGGAATTGAACTCAGGACCTCTGGAAGAGCAGGCAGTGCTCTTAACCACTGAGCCGTCTCTCCAGCCCTCATTCTAATCACTTGCGTGCACAGATATTTGAGGGGGAAACCACGGACCATTTGCTGAATAAGTAAAGTGCATCCTCAGCGTTCAGGGTTCTCCGGAGGAGGGAAGGGCAGCTACGCACCTGGGACAAGCATCTCTGGGCCCAGCCTTGGGCCGCTTCTCCTTTCTCTCCATGCTTCCTTTATACCATGAGAGAAGGAACCCTTTCTGTTGCATGCCCCTGTCCCCGTGATATTCTGTCCAACGGGCATGAGAGCAAACCACCATGGTCTGAACACTTTGTGCCATGACACACCACGTTTTGTCTCAGTTTGTTATCTCCTTAGCAGGACTCCCAAAGCTATAAATACTATCTCTCCCACACATATTGGACTCATTTTATGAGTAACACACACACCCTCAAGGTCTGTAGAGTTCACAGGAGAGAGCATGCTCCTTCAACCCTGCCTGAAGGCCTATTTAAAACTAAAACTGAATTTCAATTACCTTTGCTTAGACAGTTTCTCCACACACCCTTGGAGATAACATTTACAAATGACATTGAGAGCCCTGGCCAAGAGACATGAGAAGACAAAAGTTGGCACGGATGTTAGAAGTGCAGGAGGCTCACCATGGTCTAGGGAATTCCCGCCTGGCTTTCCCTGGGCGACATTGCTAACTTGAAATTTCCTCCTTGGGATTTATGGTTGGTGGGGAAAGAGGTAAGATCTTCTCAGCTATGTGCAATCGGTTGTTCCAATTCAACGAGCCTTCCCCTTCTTAAACAACCATGATGATTCTCAACAAAGGTAATTTTCTGCTTCTCTGGTTCAATTCAATTTATCTTTTTAAAAGCAAATTAGCGCCCTTTAAACTTCCTTTGTGCTCCACTAATTGTGCTTAGTTCAGGAGTTAAAACCTCTCTGTCTCTGTCTCTGTCTCTCTGTCTCTCTGTCTCTCTGTCTCTGTTTCTCTCTGTCTCTGTCTCTCTGTCTCTCTGTCTCTCTCTCTCCAATAATATCTAGTTGAAGTACAGGCCAGACCCCAGACCCCAGTACACATTTTGGTTAACCATCTCCTTAGCTTTATAATTATTTAAATTTCCACCAATGGGACAAAGAGATGGGATCCATTTTTATTTTAAGGCTTTCCAGAATATAAGGTGCGTTTCCAATTAACTGAACATCAGAGGAGCTGGAAACTGCACACCAGGGGACTTAAATATGCATTAGGAAAAAAATTCCACTGCACACTTGAAGCTAGTTGGTAGGCCCACACATATCAGACACGCCAGGGAACTTGTATTTTTCCTCTGTAAACCAACACTACATATTTACTTAAGCTGGGTAAGGCAATCTGAACTCACCAGCATGCTGACCTGATTAGATAGATCTTCTTAGGTGACAGCCAGCTTTCGAGAAGACCTAGGTGTGATGGGAAAGCAGCTGGCCCTGGGATGTACCTTGCTTCCAGCGGAGAGAGTTGAAAGAGAATCGGAGAATTTTGAGCTCCAATCATCGCAGCACAGGGATACCCGTGGCTTTGCAAACTAACACACTCAAGACTGGAAAGAAAGGGTTGGGAATGCTAATGTGTTCTTTCCACTGCAGAGACGGATGGTTCTTGATGCATGCTTGCCTTGGAACTAGCTGAAGAACTGAAGCCACAAAATGCCCCCCACCCCACCAAGAGAGATGCTACTAAGAGAGGTGTGGGGAAGGGCCTAGATATTGTTTTTTTTAGACCACATTTATTTATCTCTGTGTATGAGCATACATGTATGTGGGTATGTGCATGTTATGTATTATTAGGACATAGTGCCTTTACTTGTTGAGTCATCTCTCTTACCCCACATTGGGATCTATCTATCTGTCTGTCTGTCTGTCTGTCTGCCTGTCTGCCTGTCTGTCTATCAGCATCATCATCTATCTATTCATCTCTATTTTAAGATTTATGTTTAGTTAGATGCAGTGGTGTGGTGGTGTGGTGGCACACACCTTTAATTCCAGCACTCAGGAGGCAGAGGCAGGTGAATCTCTGTGATTTTTGAGGCCAGGCTAGTCTACATAGTAAGTTTCAGGCCAGTTAAATCTATATAGCAAGTCCTTCTCTCAAACAACAAAACCAACAAACATTTATTTTTATCTCATTTACATGTCTGTGTGTCTATGTTCATATGTAGGTATGTGCAGTGCCTCTGGAAGCCAGAAAAAGATTATGGGCCCCATGGAGCTGGGGTTACAGGTGGTTGTGAGCTGATCCGTGGGTGCTAAGACTTGAATTCAGGTCTTTGAAAGAGTTGCAAGCACTCTGAGCCACTGAGTCACCTCTCTACTGCTGACACTAGGATCTTTAAACATTCCTTTTCCCTACTTTGAGTAGCAGGAGGGGTAGTGGAGAGGCAACTGAGACATAAGGCACACTGGACATATTAACAAGACACTTAACTGTAATCCACTTGACCTCACCCACCATCAGCACCAACTCTCCCGTTAAAAGAGACTTATTGAAACTCAACCCCCCAGACTTTCCTGTTGATTTATAACTTATAGCATTCTTTTCTTCTGTAGTGGAGAGGCCTGGAACTGATTTCAACTTGGCTCCTGGGGCGAGTGTATTCATTTGGTAAACAGAGAATGGCCTTGCTGAAATGTTGTAGAGGTGGTTGGAGCCAAAAGAATCATCTCATCTCCTAGGAACCAATTAGAATTCCTACATGGCAAAATTCCCAATTAAAAAAAAAAAAAGACAAAACAATCCGAAGAAAAACACTCTCTGAATTATTCTGGAACTTTCCACTGGGCTGAGCAGGGCAGAAAGCTCTAGGATAGGTTGTCAGAAAGCTGACAGTTTGGCACTGAGTCGTCAAGAGAGAAGTCCGAGTGACCACCCAAACCCGGTACCATAATGCAGCTTGAGGTAGGCGAGCATATGAACACGCATGATGTATTGATGTTGGCAGTGGTCCCCATTACATTTAATGTTTAACGTCAGCAGCCAGCCAACTTAAAAAGCCATCAGCAGCTAAACTCTGACGTTGCATTGCCTCCTGCTTATTTCTGTGGCCTTGCATCTGGGGGGGCGGGGTGTCTAGCACCTATTGAAAAGATGATAGATAGAGCTGTGAAATCTAACCCCCAGCTTGCTAACCTTTCTCAGCACTTCCCAGTAAACCATTCACCTAATGAAGTTGGAAGTTCCCTCTGTTCAGATGGGTGGTGAGAAAAAGAAAGAAACTTCCTCAACCTGCCCGACTGGTTCTGTGACTTGAACCAGGGCCAACACCTTTATATAATGCATAACCCAGGAGGCTGGTCCCCAGTTGCACTGGCTTTCCACAGCAGCACCCCAAATCCTACAACACACACCATCCCCTGCCTCTTCCACAGATCCTAAAGGTCTGAGGGTCCAACCAGTTTTGGGGAGCCACATGTAAGCAAATTATTTTAACAGAAGCGTTTTGTAGTTACAAAGGCTGGGAAGAAGACCTAAGTGAATGACAGTCCTGGGAACAGCCAATTAACTGGTAAATCCCTGTTGTCTGCAAGCTGAACCAGTAGTGAGGGAGGGAGGAGAGAAAGCAGCTGCCGCCCAATTAAACTCAGTGGCTCAGCCGCCCCTGGAGGATTCTCACTTCTGCTTTACCTAAACATATCTGCTTTCTCAGACATCTTAGGGGACTGCTCACAGCAGTAAGCGCTCCGCTGATTCCCTTCTTTATTGCTGCTGGCAACTGAGCTAAAATATGCACGCAGACAAATTGAAAGGATGGACAGGTCATAAGCCCCCAAATTATACCATTTTTGGAGTTTGGGTAGAAAGGAGGGAGGCCAATGGTTGTTATAATACACCAGACTAAAGAAACTAGCCACACAGCAGCCAGGGAGGGAGCCCCTTAGCAAGTCTCTGAGAATCCAGCCTTCCCTTCAGTTAGTGAGTTTGGAGAACCCAGAATGCCTTGCTCTGGAAATGATAGAAAGATTTTATTCTACAGTCCAAGGATTTTGAGCATCATGGACAGCATGTTTTCTTTCTACCCTTTTTCTGGATGCTACAAAATTTTCAACTTCAATTACTGATCAGAACAGTAATTCTTCATCTTCTGTCAATATAGACCTTTAAGACAGTATTTCTCACTCTGTGGGTTGCATTATGATTTATAACAGTAACAAAATTACAGTTATGAAATGAAATAATTTTAACTTGGGGGGGTCACCACAACATGAAGAACTGTATTAAAGGGTCACAGCATTGGAAGGTTGAGAATCACTGCCAGAAGGGCTCATTTCCAACCCACACAGCAAGATCAACTGCAGCTGTCTCTCTGCTGGTCCTGGGTCATCTGAGCCAGCATCTTCTGCTTGTCTTAAAAGAACCCCAATGTGCAGTCAAAATCTCCTCAATGCCCACAATCCTGCGACAATTGTTGAAAAAAATATTTAATTATTTTACTGTTTATTGCAGACATATTTAAACATGTGACCTTAGAATCGCCTAGCAGGGGGCTGGAGAGATGGCTCAGCGGTTAAGAGCACTGACTGCTCTTCCAAAGGTCCTGAGTTCAAATCCCAGCAAACACATTGTAGCTCACAACCATCCATAGATACCCTCTTCTGGAGTATCTGAAGACAGCTGTAGTGTACTTACATATAATAGATAAATAAATCTTTAAAAAAAAAAAAAAGAATCGCCTAGCAGACCTAACGCGCCCGTTATTAAGCTCCAGTAACAGGGAATTCTCGTCCTTCACTTCAGTTCTACCTAGCTTGAGTTTTTCTGGTGTGTGTAGGGAGGGAGGGATTATAATATTTTTAAGTGATCTAAATGCCTCCTATCCTTTTACCCATCTCTCCTTCCATAGGTCCCTTCAGCATATATAGACTTTTAGTTGCTGTGATATAAGCCCAATGCCACCATCACCCATAGCATTACCTATAGTTTCCTTATCTTCTTTATTATGTTTATCATGAAATCCAGACTGGTTCCAAACTCACCGTGTGGCAGAGGATGGCCTTGAACTCTAGATTCTCTTGCTTCTGTCTCGCAGCTGCTGAGATTAGGGGGATGTGCCATCACATCTGACTCTACGACGTTATAGGATCAAATTTCCAGTCCATGTTCAGTGTCTGCAGGGTCTCTGAAAGCCTTTTGTGTGTTTGGCACATTCAAATTGGAATGTCTGAAAGGATCCACATCTTGTGTTTGGTTGGGTCACTGGCTTCTTACTGCTGTGACAAAATGCTGGACAGAAGGCTATAGTCAGTCCTTTATGGTGGGGAAGGCGTGGACGCAGGAGATGAGACAGTTATGGTAACATCAGGCCAGTAGCTGAGAAGCGAAGAGAGATAAACTCTGATACACAGAATGGCGGTGCCTGTGTTCAGGGTGGGTCTTCCCAAGTCAGTTAAAGCTCTCCGGAAGCCCCTCTCTAGTTACACCCAAAGCTATGTCTCCTAGATGACTCTACGTCTTGTCAAGTCGACTATCAAATTTGCCCACCACATTTGGTATGTCTCTTTTAATTAACAATAGTTCTCTTTGATCTTTTAGGACCATTATTTATTGACTAAACTGTATCCCTTCTGTGCAGAATTTCCCACACTCTGGCTTTGACTTGCTGTCTCCTCGTGGTGAGGTTTAACATGCTCCCCAAACTCATCTTCTGTAAGCGGAGGTTAGAGGCTTGATTACATTCAATATTTTTTGGCAAGAATATTCCACAGGTGGGAGAACATTATGTTCAGCCGTTTGTTCCACTTTTAGTGAAATTCATCAGTGGGTCCAAGTGCTGTGAGCCTAATCTGTCACGCCAAACTCTCCCCCAACTTTTTATCTAATGGTTTGAGCAGCCAACTTGGCTGTGATTCAGGTGACTTTAAGGTTCCTTCTTTCACCGTGAGCTTGCCTTGGCTCTACAGAGAAGCTATTTCCTTATAAACTACATGGTTAGCAAAAAATATACTCTGTCCAGGAAGAGATATGATAACTTTATTGTTTCCTTTTAATTTTTATCATTCACTTTACGAATTTTTCTTTATTTTTATGTGTGTGGGTTTTAGTCTGCATAAATGTCTATATCCCACATGCACGCATGGTACACCCAGGGA
This sequence comes from Apodemus sylvaticus, assembly GCF_947179515.1. Taxonomy (NCBI): domain Eukaryota; kingdom Metazoa; phylum Chordata; class Mammalia; order Rodentia; family Muridae; genus Apodemus; species Apodemus sylvaticus. Next base: position 59,518,310 of record NC_067475.1, read on the forward strand.
GAAGAGCACTGAATACGCTGGGATTAGAGTTACAGTTGTGAACCATTGTGTAGATGCTAAGAATTTAACCTGGGCCCCTTGGAAAAGCCAGTGCTCTTAACCAATGACCCATCTCTCTCTAGTTCCCACTTTTCTTTCCCCTTTTCCTTCTTTCCATCCTCCTCCCTTTTCCCTCCTCCCTCCTCCTCCTCTTTTTCCTCTTCCTCTTCCTCCCTTCCTCCTTCCTTCTTCCCCCTATCAGAGTCTCACTATTGTAGCCCTGGCTGGCCTAGAATTCACTATGTAGCCTAGTGAACAGGCTAGCCACAAATTCAAAAGAGATCCTTTTGTTTCTGCCTCCTAATTACTGGGATTAAAGGTGTGTGCTACCCACCACACCTGGCTTAATTTTCATTTTATCTCAACAATTGATGCTTTTAAGATTCCCCAAAGGACAGAAAATGAAGTTTTCTTCCCTGTAGAGGAGGGATAGTATGGGCTCATACATTTCTCCGTATTTGGTGTGGTTGAATCTAGTCAAGTTACTTTTCTTCATGCTCAGGGCTCTGTCCTCTGTGGCCCACAGAAGTCACTGCTCACTAGTTCTTCTGTGCTGCGTTGTGTTTTGTTTGATATGATGTAATAGTCTCAGTATGTTCCTTGTGTTCAGAGGTAACAGGAGATATTCTAGCTCCTCGACCTCAGATTTACAATTAGCCACATCTCCAAGGGGGCCTGACTCTTTTTAATGGAAAACAGTAGATGTTACAATCTTGTTTCTAGGGCCTCTTGTTGCTCATCTATCCTGGGCATTTTCAATGGACAGAACTTAGAAGTGTACATTATTTAGAGAATGAAAACCGAGTTATGTATGAACTAATCTAAGAAAAGATTCTTTTAAGGAATTTTTTTTTATGTGTGTGGGTGTTTTGCCTGCCTGTATGTAGGTGTACCACATGCATGTCTGGTGCCCAGGGAGATCAGAATAGGTCACTGGATTCCCTGACCAATGATAGTTGCAAACCACCATGTGGTATAGTTGTGAATCACCATGTGGGTTCTGTAAACTGAACCCAGGTCTTCCGCAAGAGCAGCTAATGTCTTAACTACTAAGCCATCTTTCCAGTCCAAATTTACATAAAAATTTTACATTTTAAAAAATACACTATTTAATTATTTGTGGAGGGAACACTTGTTGTGAGATCAGAAGACAACACATAGATGGGTCCTAGGACTGAACTCAGGTCGTCAGGATTGGTGGCAAAGTGACCCCACTCACTGAGCCACCTCATGCACCAGCCTGATTATGGTTTTGTTTGATTTTATTTTGTGTCCAGTTTCTCTTGTGTGTTTGTCTCTCTCCCCACACCAGCAAATTGGTACAAAATATTTTGACCAGCACTAATGGTGCTGAAGAGATGTAAGGATTCTTTATGTCTATGTTTGTTTTCAGGATACAGTGATTCAAAGTCATTTTAAAACTCTGCTCTTTCATCTACAGATAGTTTGCAACTTAAAATTTTTTTGCTTCCTATTTTTATCACGTCTTAGACAGTCTTATGCCAGGCTGTGTGTCTGCCTCACTGCTGCGGTGTCCGAGCACACCAACAAGCCTCTCAGGGTCTCAGTCCCTTTTTCCGGGGTGAGAGTCTGAGATACCGTGGTTCCTGGTGTCTCCTGTGTACCCAGACGCCCTCAGGGCATCTACTCACTAGGCAGGAAGGGGGTTCCTGAGCCCTGGACAGGAGTGGAATCCGGTTCGGTTCCCTGCTGAGAGCAGGAGGGGCTGGGAGAAGGCCTTCTCAGAGAAATTTAGGCACAGCTCTTCAACAGTGAAGGCCTCCCCCCTCCCCGCCCAACCCTGTGCCACCCCACCCAACCCTGTGCCACCCCACCACCCAGGTGATCCTTGATGAAGGTGATGGTACTTATTTGTCCAAATGGTTTTATTTGGTGGTGGATGTATACACCTTACTCAGGGTGAACCAGGGATTAAATACCTTTTGCAGGAAGTATACCCAGGAAAGGAAGCTCATTGCTAAACACTCAGGGCCTATCTAGAAACTGCAGTAGCATGGAGAACTCCAGGTTTTTATGCTACATGACTGATTGTCATGGCCCTCTCAGTGACAGGTCATGGTTACGTATTCCAGATCAGGTGGTTTGGCAGGGAGCTGGTCCCACACTGGCCGTTCTCAACTCAACTCCAGGGTTTGAGCCTGTTCCACCCTACCAGTTCTCGTGTCTGACGACAGTCCACTTGCCCCATAGTCTTAGGGTTTCCATGGCTGTGAAGAGACACCATGACCACAGTGACTCTTATAAAGGCAAACATTTCATTGGAACTGGCTTACAGTTTCAGAGGTTCAGTCCATTATCCTCATGACAGGAGGAATGGCAGCATGCAGACAGACCTGGTGCTGGAGGAGCTGGGAGTTCCACATTTTGATTTGAAGACAACCAAGAGAGATTGTTTCTTCTATACTGGATGGAGCTTGAGTACCAGGAGCCTTCAAAAATCTGTCTGCACAGTGATACACTTCCTCCTTCAAGGCCACACCTCCTAATAGTGTCACTTCTCATGAGCCAAGCATATTTAGACCACTACATAGACATAAAAAAAGTGGTGAAGGTACCATTGAGGTCCCCCCTCCCACCTCAGCCCCAGTTCTTTACTTGTAAGTTATCATATGAGTGCTGGGATTGAACTCAGAACCTTGCCCTTGTATGGCAGACACTTTACCGACTGATCCTATCTCTACCTTCTAAGCCCTGGGACTACTTCACGAACTACGGGCAAGCACTCTGCCAACTGAGTTACATCCACACCCTAAACTCTTGGATGACATTCTAACGAGTCTGGAACTCTGTGTCTGGGGAGGGAAGACCAAGATTGAAGTGCCACTTTCTTCAAGTTCTAGCAAGGGCACACACTATTAATGTGACTTACTGCTATTGATTTCTTAAAAATAAAATTTTAAGTTGGCCTACAAAATAACGAACATGGCTTGTTTCTGCAAAATAGTGAGCTTTGTTATGGCATCTTCATGTGTGTGTGTGTGTGTGTGTGTGTGTGTGTGCATATGTCTGTGTGTGTATGTGTGTATATGTGTGTGTGTCTGTGTGTGTATGTGTGTGTATGTGTATGTCTGTGTGTCTGTGTGTGTCTGTGTGTCTGTGTGCATGTGTCTCTGTGTATCTGCGGTGTGTGTGTGTGTTTGTGTGTATGTGTGTGTGTGTCTATATTCCATTTGAATTCACTCCTCTACCTTCAGGGCCCCTCTCCCCAGACGGTTCCCTTCCTTTCCACACAGTCACCCCTTGCGCTTTCATATCACATGTATTCAAATTCCCTGACACCGTCTTTTCTCACCTTTGATGCTAACATCGACCCCCTCACCGAGTAGTGCTTGTCAGACTTCTCTGCTCAGCCTCCCTCCGCGCAGCATTCATGGGAAGATGAGGTCACTATGTACCGCCCACAGTGAAGGGGTTCGTCTCTTCAGGGCTGGAGACCCATAAAGATTGCTTAGAATGGAAACCCCTTCCCTTCATGCTCATTTATTTATTAAAAATTGTAAGTCTGTGTGGCTAGATGGGTCAGTGGGTACGGGTGTTTTCTGCCAAACCTGGCGACCTGAGTTTGATCGCAGGAGGTGGAGAAACCAGCTCCTGCAAGTTTTTCTCTGATCTCTACATGCTCATAGCACATACATACATATGTGCATACACACCCTCAAATAAATGTAAAAACATTTTAATTGTCTTCTCTTCAATATATGCTCTAATGTATTAGTTGAAGCTCGAAGTTACTACCCAGATTTGACCTCTGGAAGTCTTTCAGTTTGTCTCTGTGACCCTTAGACATGTCTCCATAATGTCTTTTTAAAAGAGTGCTTTCTTACTCTCTGTCACTGTCAGATGTGCTGGGACTGTCTTCTGCATTGCTTGTCCCATTAGAACCAGTCATTTCTCTGAGAAGCCCTGGTGTCTTTGATTGGAGAATGGTATTAGACGCTGTGATCTGAATGGTGTGTTGCTTGTTGCTATGGGGCCGACATAACAAGAAAAGAGAGGTTTGTGCAGCAGACCTGTGGACAGACACAGTGGTGGATATTTCTGTGCATGCCCATCCCTGTCTATATTAAGCTAAGCTTGAGTTCACAAGAGCAGCTCTAGCTCCAGGCTGTCTCCACACAGATCCTTCTGGCCTCCACTGGCTCCAACAGAGAGGCAACTCCATGCTGCTTACAGAGATGTTCCAGTCTAGTGTACATGCTTTACCGTTTCTCTTTGTTTGTTTGTTTGTTTTTAGTGTTTTCTTTTGTGTTTTGAAAGTTGCATGTGTTTATTCTGTGTGTGTCTGTGCCTGGCTATGTGCATGCTGCAGCACACATGGAGACAGCAGAGGAAAATGGGTGAGACTTGGTTCTCTTTACCTACAATGTGGGTCCCGGGGATTGAACTCAGGTAGTGAAGGCTTGGTGGCACATACCTTTACCCACTGAGCCATCTTACTGGTCCCTTCATTTTGTTTTGAACTGTATAAAATAATTGATTCCAGAGTTAGGACTATAAACTATAAAAAGGATGTATCTGGGCAGATCTCGCCACCCCTCCTCCATCTTTCCCTTCATACATACTTTTCATTATTTTACAGTTTAACCTTTCATTATTTCCTTTTGAAAATATAAGCAAATAGGTAATTACATTCACTCTGTTCTCTGCCATGTACATTTTCCTCCACTTTGCTTTGTCCAGCAGTTCCTGAAGAGCGTCCAGAACAGCCCGGAGTGATCCTCCCTCATTCCTGCCCAGGCCCCTTTGATATGGCTGCTCTGTAGTGATCTAACCAGGCCTCTATTGATTGACACTGGGTTTCTTCAGACTTGCTTTCATAAATAGCACAGCGAGAATAGCTTTGAACATACAGCACTTGGGATTCTTGCCAGTGCATCTTCAGGATGGATTCCCAAAAGTGAGATTACTGGGCCGAAAAGAATGTATGTGTAATACCGTTAGATGCTGCCAAATTCTTCTCTGTAAGGGCTGCATCGTTTACCTTCCCATCAGAAGCACGAGAAAGGCTCCTTCCCCTACAGTTTTGTCCAAATGTGGCCCTGTGGTTGGATGTTTGCTTATCTGACAGGTAACAAATAGTAACACAAAGAGAGTCTATCTGTCTGTCTGTCTATCTATCTATCTATCTATCTATCTATGTCTCTGTTTCTACCTACTTACACTTATCTTCTTATCTGTCATTTATGTTATCCATCTACTTGTATCTTCTACCTTCTATTTGTTTATCATCAATTTAATAATAGAATTAATCTGTCATTTGTAATTGATCTTTTCTCTAATACTTGTCATCTATCTCCTATTAATCTATCACTTATCTATCTATCTATCTATCTATCTATCTATCTATCTATCTATCTATCTATCTATCACCTGCCTTTCTTTTACATTAGAGATGAACCCAGGCCCTCACACACACTAGTAGATGTTCCACCACTGAGCTACAGCCACAGCCCTTCCCATATCTCTTGTGACAATGAGGTCCAATACCCTTTCAACTATTTAAGTACCACTTACATGTTTCTTATTTTGTGAGCCCCTGCTTCATGGCTTGAGAGCCATTGTCATGACAAATGCAAGAAAGTATGGAAAACCAGCCTCTCCCTGGAAGGGACACTTGGAGCTCTCACAAGACAATAGAAATGCATGGGACAGACGAACCGTTTGGGCAGTTCATAGAAAAAAGACAACTGGAAAGTAATTAGGGAAAGCTCTGTGGCGGAGGGGTTTTAGCTGGGATTTGGAGGCTGTCTGGGGTAGCATAGTCAGAGGGAGAAAGGGAAGACTGGGGTAGCAAAGCACAGTGAGGTGCAGGAAAAGGAAGTCCTTCCCTTTGGGCTTCTTGGGCTCCATCGCAGCCTCCCTGGTCAGCTGGTTTCAGCTGTGCAGCCAGGGATGTAATAATAACATCTATCTCAGAAGGTTTTGTGAGAATTGATACAGCCTCCTCGTCTGCAGGGGACTGACCCCAGGACTGCTGATGCTGAAGTCCCTGGGAGGAAATGGCAGCTGCCCTGTGCCTGCTCCATGCTACCTGTCCATCAGCTTAAAGCCACCTCTAGATCACTTGTAATACAGCATACAAGTAAACAGTGCGCAGATAGCTGCTGGACTCTCTTGTTTAGGGAATTAGGACAATGGAGAGAGGCCATGAGTATTCAGTGCAGATGAGATATTTTTTTCACGTTTCCAATTCTCAGTTGAAGCCACAGATGTGGAACTCATGAATACAGAGGGTTGACTGTATAATGTTGGCTGAACAGTTGTTATTACAAAGCACAGGGGACTGCCTGATGGAAGTCAGATATTCTGTTGGAACTGAGAAAGATTCTAATGAAAAAAAAGAGATGAGCTTGGGTAAGGGGCGCCATCAAACTCCACGCTTAGGGGTTTGGACAATCTCAAGGGCACGGCAGAGCCTAGAGGGAAGTGCTTAAAGAAGGAGCAAGCCGAGGGCAGGGCGGCCTTTTAAACCTGCTGCTCCCAGAATGCTGAACAAGGGGACTCCTGAAATGGTATCAAGAAGAGACTTTATTTTAAACTTTTACCATCCTTTAAAAATGGGGAAATTCTCCTCCTGCTCAGTGTTTTAATTCATTAATAAAATACCATACAAGACCAGCATAAGAATTAAAATTTCAGAGCCCAGTCTTGTCCTGTCTAGTGGGTTCTCAGGGGGCAGGGAGAAGGTGCTCGTGGCTTCTCTTTTACTGCTGCCTCGTCTTCCTCTTTCCTTCCCTCCACCAAACTGTGACGTTTTACCTTTTTGTGGCTAAGGGTGGCAGCTAAAGGAAGCAGGGAAGTGCTTATTTGGCCAATGCTGTTCTAATAGGATATCATCATTTGGGGGCCTATTTTAAAATTTACTTAGTCCTGGTCGCTTTTCTAGGTTTTTGAGAGACTCAACAGCATTTTGTTTTCTAATTATTTCTTTGTTTTTGAGACAGCGGCTCACTATGTAATGCTGGCTGATCTGGGACTTGCCCTGTAGACCAGGCTGGCCTTGAACTCACAGAGATCTGCCCACCTTTGCCTCCTGAGTGCTGGGATTAAATACATGCTATCCCATCTAGCCAACAACATTGTGTATATGTAGTTGAGGCAATTTCCTCTGCAAGACCCCCTCCCCAGCCCCAGTTTTCCAAAAGCCTTTTCTACAAAGACTTCCTGGTGGTCTTTTTAGGCAGACCTCAAGATGGATCCAGGCTGCCTTTGTCCCTACACAATCTAGCTCAGCTGTGTGAGACATAAGAGTCTTTTCCCTACAAATAGCGAGCACAGGCTGCCCAGTGCAACCGCCGCCCCTTTAGACTGGCTTTCAGAATATCCTGCTAGCTTATCATTACCTTTTAGATTCTCCAAGCAGTGAGATACCAGTCTGTGCCACCTCCCATGACAGTCCATTTTTGATTGCTATAACAAAGCACCATAGGCTGGGTACTTGATAAAGAAAAGAGGTTAATTTAGCTCACAGTTTTGGTGGTTGGTGTCAACCATCACAGGTTCCTCCCCACCAGAGGCCAAACCAAAGGGAATCAGTGAATGGGCTCATCTTCCCATGAAAATCTGATCCCACGGAACTAATGGGGTTCTGAGAACTGTGCTGATTCCTTCCCAAGGGCTACCAAGGGCTGAACTCCCAATGACCTACCTACCTTGCCCTAGATTCTATTTCTTATAGGTCCTACCAGCTCCCAAGTTTTCAACACATGATCCTTAGAGGAAAACGTACTCAGACTGTCTATAAGGCAAGAAAACGTACTCAGACGGTCTATAAGGCAGGAAAACATACTCAGACCATCTGTAAGGCACAGCCACCCTCTTCTGGTGCCAAGTGTCAAGCTTCCCAAGGATGTCCTGGAAGGCTCTGGTGACTTGAGGTGAGAAGGGAGGTACAGTGTTCACCTTCTTTGGGACAGGGTCTCTTGCTAGCCTGAAGGTGGCCAAGTAGGCTAGGGTCACCATGAGCCCCAAGGAGTCTTCTGTCTCTGTCTCTCCAGCACTGGGTTTACAAGTCACTGCACATGGACCTTTTACATGGGTTCTGGGTATCAAACTCAGATTCTTATGTTTTCAAGGGAAGCACTTTAACAACTATTATTATTTCCCTAGGCCCCCAATTCTTTAATATTATAGGTGTGGGATCTTCTTAGAAGTTTAAGAATATTTTGGACACTCAGAATACTTGCAGAGTAGTGTTAGTATTCCCCTGTTGTCCCTTTGCCCTAGAAAACTGAGACCAAAGAGTCTTAACTTTAGTGTCCTATTAGATAGCACACAGAGCCTCGCCCTCCGTGATCACTGAGGAGAGCGTTAGGAAGATGGATCTGGCTGTTTGTAATGATAGGCTGGTATGACTGGAAGGAAAACCAGTTTAAATCTGCCATGGTTCAGAAACAAGAAAAAAATGAGTAAATTAATCACAGGAGAGAATACCCAGAAGAACATATGTCTCCTCTGCAAGGGAGAGAGGGGGGCTTTGGAATAAGTTGGCAAATTATCAGAGAAGCAGTTTGGGACTCATTATAAGACTTTTCTAACATCAGTAGACTGGTAGGATGACAGCCCATCATTGAGGGTGTGTAGTAGAGTGCTCTCTGCCCACCAGGCTTTCCCACCCCAGGTTTCCCCATCTCAGGAGATTACATCCCTAGCTAATCACAGCTTGAGCCACAACGTAGGAGTCACTCTTGATCCATCCTCTTTCCTTTATGCCCATATCCAATCCATTCCCAAACACTATCACGTCGGCCTCATGGGTAATCAGACATATGATTGTCCACTTGTCCTCATCCGTACTGCCCTCGCGCACTCCAAGCCACCATTAGCTCTCAGCTGGACTCCCAATTGCACTTCTTGTGTCTTCCCTGGAGCCACGCGATCCATTCTCACACATTAAGCGGCGAGAGTGAGCTTATGGATGTGCAGAGCAGAGCGCATCACCGCTTGTATCACCGCTTTTGTCAACCCTTCCCATGGCTTCTGCTTGAACGCAGAGAACAAAGCTCCCCCACAGCCTTGCGTGAGAAGCCCACGTGGGTTGGCCGAGGCAAGCTTCCACACTCGCCTTCCATAGCTCTCTTCGCTCACTGCATTCACACACCAGCCTTTGTTGTGGTTATCGCTGTTGTTTACCAAGTAAAGCCAGGTTTATTCCCACAAGAGGACCTTCTCACTGGCTGGCTGTGTGGCAGTGGTGGGAGGGTGGGTGGAGGGAGCTGGAGAGTCACACAGTTGTTCTCTTCTGTTCATCCAGATCCAGACTTGCTTTCTTAGAGAGGATTTCCACAGCACTCATCTGATAAAGTGTCACTGCGTCCCCTCCACTGCCACCTCTACCTGTCACCACACGCCATGCCTGCCAGTTGTCACTATTCAGTGTGATTTCATCTATTTACATATTGACTGTGTGAGAGCCAGGGCTTCGACATCATTGTCTAATACCCTACCCCCAGTATATGCAGTAAGTCCTCAGCAAATATTTGTTGAAGCAATGAGTGGTTGGAAGATCCTGGCTGAGGTTATTAGAATTCTAGGCATAGGAGGAAGGTCACTCAAAGTCTGTGTCTGGGGCGGATGGATTACTAGGAATGAGGCACTGGATCTAACTTGTCCATGGAGGACAAGAATGATAGGTTGACGGATAGAAGAGGAGGGCAGGAGACATCAAAGCTCAGCTCTCCAGTTCGACATATGGTAGATTCAAAAGTGATGACACTGACGGGAAAGGGCTTTTTGCAAGAAAACATTTTGCTTCGTTTGGAGCATGGTGATAGGTTGCACGTACAATGAGAGTATAGAGACAGGATTCAGACGTCATAAGCCAACAGCTAGCCCTTAAGATGATAGGTCGTATCCAGTTGAGGGTGTCTGGTGGCCAGACCAGCAAGTTCACTAAGGACAGAGCAGCTGAGTTCCAGGTGGTGACTGATAGGTGTCTAAGGGTAGGGGAAAGAGCTGTGCAAAGGAGACCAGGGTACTGTGATCAGAGAGCTGAGGGAGCCCATGCCCAGCAAATTCAGAACAAGGGTTTTAAATGAGAGGCTAGAGAAAAGCAAGAAACTTTTATAAGACCCCTCCCTCACACACACACACACACACAGACATACACACACACACACACACACACAGACACACACACACACACAAACACACACACACACACACACACACCACTGTGTCTATGACAACAAGAATAGAGCAGAAATCACGGGTGACCTTTAAGGGGAATTTCACTAACGTAATAAAAATCATAGAGCAAGAGACGAGGGAGGGAGGGAGTGACAAGAATCCGGATGAGCCGATGAAGCCAGTGCCACATCATTCGGAGATGCACGGGAGAGAAGAGACATCTGCAAATGGCTGCACCACGGGCATTTGGTGGTTAGAATCTCCGAGATCCGGCCTGGGGTGGTGGTGGTGGTGGGAGGGATGGAGATTCGTAAGGAGAGCAGGAAGGAGAGTGGGTTGAGGACGGGAACCCCGCCCCAGGGAAGGGTAAAGAGTGGGTTCTGCAGTCTAGGGGAAGGTCCCCTCTCCCCTCCCAGGCCAGCAGTGTACCCTCAGGCAATTCCTCCTCGATCCCTTAGAAGTTGTTCCAAATCCACCCCCCCCCCTCAGCCACACCTCGTTCTTCTGCAACTCAGTCCACTGAGGAGAAGGAAGGAAGAGCTAGTCTCACAGCTTCTGCCTCCTCAACTCCAGACCTAGTGGAAGAGGTCTCTCCCCATCTTTCCCACTTCTTCCCTTCTCAACTGTCACTGTCTTCATCCAGGGTCTCACAAGATGGAAAATGAATCAGTTATTACAGCAATACGCTAGCGATGCAACTCTCTGTCTCTGAAACAGCCTTTCAGACATCAATCAGATGGAACCGTTTCCCTGCCTGGAGAGCCCTCCCACAGCTTCCTTGTAGCCTGGAAGCTAGCATCCTTCCAGCCACAGCCACCTGAGCTGCCCCTGGAGGCTCCGGTTTCTCTCCTGCCGCCCACCATTGGCTGGCGGCTCTCCAGCCAGCCAGCCGCCCTGTGTTTCCTGAGACCTGTCAAGCTTGTTTTAGCCTGCAGGCCTGAGCACTTGCCTCTCCTCTGCGGAGGATGCCATAATTGTTTTTCATGACGCTCGATATCTTTCAAATGTTCCTGTATCTTTCTCCACTCAGGCCGACTACCTTATCCCCTCCTCTGATGGCCCGGGACAGCTACATCGTCTGCAGTGCCAAGTGCAAGGCAGGTCTTCTGTTCTACAAGCAGGACGAAAGCCTTTCTCTTTGCTCTATCACTTCCCTTGTCATCGTGTGTTTTATTTGCCAGGTGACCACATGTTCCTTTGGGTACAGGGGTTCTCCCGGGTTTAGTGTAAGCCTCCAGAGGTGCCCTTACCTTAACCTTCCTGTGCCACTGAGTACTGCTTCAGGGATGTGGGAGGCTGACAAGATAGCTCAGAAGGTAAAGGTGCCCGCCAGCAAGCCTGCTGATCTAACTCAGGGTCTAACTCAGGTTCTAACTCAGGGATCCCCATGATGAAAGGAAAGAACCGATTCCTGTATGTTTATCCTCTAACACTGCACATGTACCATAGCATGTACATGAACACACACACACACACACACACACACACACACACACACACGACACAAAACAAATGTAATGGGGCATGGGGGAAGAGTTTGAAGGAGTGAGACTCATGTCACCTGACACTCTAGGCTTCATGCTTCCTCCACGGTCACATGCTGGGCACATGGCTCGGCTGGTAGAGTGCTTTCCTACTGTGCAGGAGGCCCTGGGTTTGATGCTCGGTGCTTTGTAGACTGGGCATGGTGGTGTGCAGCTGCAATCCCAGATCTCAAGACACACGAAGACAGTGACAGCAGATCAGGCTGCCGTCTGGAAGTGGCGATGCATGGATTTGGCTCCACACAGGGGACTTCTTGGCCACTGTGTTCTATTAGCTTCTCTTCATTCCTGCCTTTCTCCACTTCCTGTGTCCACCTTACTCTCCATGTAGCCCTTGTCACTACCTAAAGCTGTACTGGGTTCTCTTCTCTGCCTCCCACTGGACTGAAAACTTCCAGGGGACAATCACACTTGCTTGCTGCCGGGTGCCAAGCATGTACTACCAATGCCCAGTGAACAGCTGTTGACTGATTGCGTGAGAAGCATCCAGTCACCTATTTGGCCTGGTTTCAGTTACACTTCATAAAGCCATCGTGCTTTTTTTTTTTTTTTTTTTTTTTTTTTTTTGGTAATGCTCATTGTGGCATATTTTGCTATATTTGAGCTAAAATGATTTTTTTAAGAAGAAAATTAGATTTCTTTTGCATCTTTGCCAAGTCCTCATTTTCATTTTTCAAAAGAGAGATTAAAAACTGAAGTACTTATGCAAGAGACAGAATAATGGCAAAGATGCCAAACTATGTTGTGTTCATTGGACATTGCTGGCCCTGGGCCAGGCAAGCCAAGGAGACCCATTTCTCTGTGTTTGTGGCGTAGCATTGCTTGCTTTTGCTGTGTACTGCAGGCAGGGTTAGCGCAGAAGGGCAAACTCCTGCAGCCTCCTGGCCGTCCTACAGCTCACTGCTTCCCTGCTAGAGCATGCTGGCCTCCTGTCAGGGCTCAGAACTCCTCACACTCGGTGCCAGCTCCCAGCCCTCTTAGGAGCTTTGGGACAGTAGATGATGGCTCCCCTCCCTGTGTACTCTTCCCCACTTAAGCTGCCTCCTACTGATGCTCTCTCAGCCGAGAGAAGTCTTCCTCACGTGAGCAGACCAAGTTCTCATCATACTTGCTCACAGCACCTGTTGGGCCCCACCAGGTTCCAGAATTTTGGTGAATTCCTTCACTGTGTGGTTATTTGTTGACTGACCATCTCCCGTACTAGGCTGTAAGACTCAAGTGAGTCTTAACTGTGAGCACCTAGTTCACTTCCCACAGGCACCCAGGAAGTATCTGATGGGTGCTCACACATCACTAAAGCTTAGTAATAGTGTTCCACAGAAGTTTGTCGGGCGTTTGTTGAATTATATTGGGAAAATATTTTTTTTAATCCCAACTATTATGACTTGGGTAGAATGAGTTGTTTTTCCTTGTTATCAAAATAAGAGACAGCTTGAATAATTAAGCCATTTCCTAAACACTGGTCTTTCTTAACTGGAAGACATCCGAATGTAATAAATGAGCAACTCCTGGGACACATATGGGGCTCGAGGGGCCTTCGCCTCCTCTCATCCGTCCCGCCACAGACCCTCCTTCCTCTGTTTCTAAGCTCAGCTAGTGGAATACACTCTTCAAGCCCATCACCCATGGCAAAGCTTCATATCCCTTCAAATCATTATGTTCTGGCTTTTGGAGCCATTTGATACTAAAAGTAATTATAGGCAGGCTTCCGAGACAAAAAACTAATTCCTTTATAGCTTCTTCTATCAGACTAAAGACTCTGGAGGTAAGGACTCAAATGAGGTCCAAGCTGCAAATTGCATTGAGAGACAGGATAAATCAGTCTTGGTCAAGGCAAACAGCTCTTCCTTTTCTCTCAGGCAGAATCAATATGGATAAATGGCGAGGCCGGAAACGGATGCGCTGCTCCACTGGCCAGGCACCGTCTTAGCAGCAGATCTACCTTCCTCTGGTGATTGTTATTTCTGCAGGTCTTCTGTGTTTTAATCTATCGATTCTCTATTTAGCAATAACGGAACACAGGGTGATAAATAATGCATGTCAACAGCAATATCCCGAACGGAGGCTAATGCGCCCTCGAGACTGGGTGGCCCCTTGGTTCTGTTTTCTTAAAACAAGTAAATCAAGCAGTGTTCAGTAGTCACAAAGGTTGCATGTTCTCTAAGGCCAACTGCTGTGAATGCCACTGTCACCGGTGTCCCTGTGTCCTCTACCACTTTCTTTACCAATCTCACCTCTGCCATGCCTCCCTGGTGTGACATTAATCAAGCAGGTCTTGCCAAATGGCTTTGTGGAGAAACCACATCCTGCGAGATGTAATTTACGGCCTTAATACTGTTAACCACATGGCATCCTTTACATTATTACAGCTGATTAGGCAGTAGCCATAAAACAAATTTATATATACATCTATAAGACTATGTGCACCCATATGCCTATGTATGCAGAAAACCGCTTGTTCACCTTAGAGTGGTGATCTCATCAAATGAGAAGACAGAGCATCGTTCCTTCCTTCTAAAGGGCTCATTTAACAATTTCCCTCTGACTCAGTATGTGAATAATGGAGGCGAAGCTACAAGGCTGCAGGACCTTGGAAGGGGTGGCAGTTGGTGATGGGCAGATTGAATCTGAGCTCATATCATCCTGTCTCGTGAACTGGAAGACTTCAGTATAGATCATTAGCCCCGTGTCCCTGAAGGTGACAGCAGAGCCAGCTCACAAGACCGTAATACAATTTGAACTAGAACAGGATCCGAAATGAAAAGCACTGATGTGAAAAGAGGTGACATTCTGCTCTGTTTGGGACTCTAGTTCAGTTTAAGGGCCTCTCCCCTGCAGGCTGGAGCTGTGGAATGCCCTTTGACAACTCCCCGGGGCACTGTGCTATGGATGCAGAGCACTGACAGCTCCTCCATGGCCGTTCAGTCCTTCTAGAACGTTCCAACTTCATCCACACTTACTCATTCAGTTTCTCTGTTCCTGCCAGTCTTTGATCTCTGGGTAGCAGAAAGATTCTATACATCCCATCCTTAAAGCCCAGCGTAGTGCCTGGCACATGGGGAATTAAGATACAAGCCGCATGCTTTATTGATGAGCAGATAAATATTTTGGCAGGGTTTCCATGGAGACTCAGCCTTCTTTTTAAAATTTTCTCTCATTAAAATAAACCTAAATTTTTATTATGGAAAAATTTGAAAATATACAAAAATAGAGGTGATATACACCTCACCCATCTACTCACGACTAAACCTAACCAGTTCACAGCTCACCCTTTACCTGCTCACTTGGTTTTGAAGCACATGCAGTCATCAGATGATTTTATCTCCAAATATTTTGATAGGAAGTTTGAATCTCTAAAGTTTAAGGCCTCATTTCTTTTTTCAGTCACAATAGCATTATGGATGAAAATTAATTATAATTTATTTCTTATTTGCCAGTGTGTGTGTGTGTGTGTGTGTGTAGGTCAAAGGACAACTTGTATGAGTCAGTCCTCTCCTTCCTCCATGTGGGTCTCAGGGATCGAACTCAGATCATCAAGCTAGAGGGAGAATGTTTTACCCACTGAGCCTCCTTGCCATCCCTGTATAACCCCTTAACAGCATCAACTATTGAGCCAATGTTCAACTTTATAGCATTGCAAATATCACATGCTTCTTTAAACATTTTTATATTTATTTGATAATTTCATACATGCATACAATGTATCTTGACCATATCCACTTCCAACTATCTCTTCCCAGCTCCCAACATGTCCCCTCCCTACCTTCATGCCTTCTTTTTAATTTCATTTTAATAATATTTTAAAATACCACGTGCATAATTCATGTGTGGGTATGTGCACAGGCATGCAGGTTCTGTGCGGTCTCGGAGAGGGTCTTGGAACCCCTGGAGCCGGAGCTACAGATCAGTGTGAGGTACCCAATGCGGGTGCTGGGAACTGAACGTAGCTCTTCTACAAGAGCAGTAAATGCTTTTAACCACTGAGCTCCCTTCCTTTTCCGTATAAACTACTGAGTAGTCCAGCAGTGCTGCCTATACGCACATGGGCATGGGGCCATCCCCTGGAATGTGGGCAACCTACCAGTGGGCACACTTCTGAAGAGAAACAGTTTTCTCTCCACTAGCAGCCATCAACTGCCAATAGCT
Organism: Apodemus sylvaticus; assembly: GCF_947179515.1. Taxonomy (NCBI): domain Eukaryota; kingdom Metazoa; phylum Chordata; class Mammalia; order Rodentia; family Muridae; genus Apodemus; species Apodemus sylvaticus. The sequence continues at coordinate 59,534,188 of NC_067475.1, forward strand.
CCTCAACCAGGGTGGAACCTTGGGAGCCTCCCTCGCCCACGCTGGACTGTTACAGACAGGCTTCATCTTGGGCAGATGACCATAGCTACTATGTGTTACTATAGTACAGTGCATGCCAGACCCAGGAAGCTGCATGCCACAGGGCTCCTTCTATTCTCTGCCTCTTATGGCCTGTTCATTTCTCTACCAGATGTTCTGTGAGCCTTGGGGATGTGGACGCAGATGCACCATACAGGGCTGTGACTCAACAGTCGCTTATTCTCAATACTTTGACCAATTCTGAGTCATTCCACTGATTGCAGTCCACTGTAAAAAGAAACCTCTGTGACCAAAGTTGAGAACATCACGAATCTATAGGTAGAAACATAAATATTTAGAAGGTAGTTTGACAACATATCACTTAGCAAAGCAACAGTAGTTGTTCCATGCTAGGACCTGTGATCACCCCATATGCTTTTACAGTTTGAGTTAGGATCCAATAAGATAGCCATTGGCTGATGATATGTGTGTGTGTATACACATAGATATACACACACACACACAAATATATATATATATATATATACTCAAATGATAGATTTCTGCCAATTTAACCTTTATAAATTAGTGCTAGAGATTAAATCCAAGGCCTTGGCCCCTCAGCCTGTGGTTTACTGAGACAGGGTCTTGCTATGTAGCCTCACTAGGTGCACACTTGTTCTATACCCACTGTGTAACCCACTCTGGCTTCAAGCTCAATGATCTTCTTGCTTCAACTTTCTGAGCACTGGAGTTTGCTAACTCTTCTGTGGAGATAAGTGTAAATCCATATGTAGTTGCAAAAAAAAAAATGTTGCCCAGCAGCCACTATGTCTTTTGCCTAGTCTCTCTGAATGTCAATGTTATGCACAATTACAGTACAGTAACAGAACAAGGAAAGTGACCTTAACACAACTTGTCAACCTTACTCAGATCTCAACAGTCCTGCACACTGCTCTGTATATGTGTGCATTTATACCCACACATTCTACTTAAGTGTGCAGAGTTATGTGACACACCACTGTCAGGGTGCAGATCCGTTTCAACACAAATCCCTTGTGCTATCATTAATAAGCATATCTCCCTAACATATTTTTTTTTTCTGGTCTCCATCTCTCTCTCTCTCTCTCTCTCTCTCTCTCTCTCTCTCTCTCTCTCTCTCTTCTCTCTCTTTCTCTCTCGTGTGTGTGTGTGTGTGTGTGTGTGTGTGTGTATGTGTGTGTGGTGTGTGTTTATTCTTTGACCATTTCATATATGCACACATATATAGTATATATACAATGTATCTTGATCACACCCACCTGTGATTTCCACTTCCATCCTCCCCCTCCATATTTTGTTGCTGTTGTAAAGCTAAGGGTCAGACCTGGAGTCTCCTATCTGCTAGGCTACAAGCTGCAGCTACAGCCCCATCTCTGTAATTCTGTCACCTCAGAGGTATCATGTATCTGCAGTCTTACAGTGGCCATTGCTTTGAGGTTGGCCTACTTCCTTTTGCTTTTCCAACATGATCTTTTTCTTGATTATTCACACCCACTTCCCAGTCCTCCCAGGTCTGCTCCACACCCCTCATGGCCTATTTCCTTTTCCACGAATTTCTCTCCGAGTCCATGAAAGCAGTGTGTGTACCTGGCCTCTTTCAGTCACTGAGTGCTGTCTGTGGAACAGACACTCCAGTTTGTCTGTGCCTCCGTTGACTGAACGATACCTGGGTCATTTCTAGCTCAGGCTACACAAATAAAACCCTGCGAGCACTCATGAATAGATTTTGTGTACGCATAAGTGGTTATGTTTCTGGGAAATACATCCCAGAAACATAATCACATCCCTGCAGCTGCAAGGTCATTTAATAGGCCTAGGGTTAGTGAGAAACTGCCATCTCTTTTCTGAGCGGGTGTACCATTCATACTCCTGTCAGGAGTGTAGGCCTGTGTTTTTCCTTTTTTTTGGGGGGGGGGGGAGCCTCACTGTTATGGTTTGTATATGCTCAGCCGGGGAGTGGCACTATTAGAAGGTGTGGCCCTGTTGGAGTAGGTGTGTCACTGTGGATGTGAGCTTTAAGACCCTCATCCTAGCTGCCTGGAAGTCAGTATTCTGCTAGCAGCCTTCAGATGAAGATGTAGAACTCTCAGCTCCTCCTGCACCATGCCTGTCTGGATGCTGCCATGTTCCCACCTTGATGATAATGGACAGAACCTCTGAACCTGTAAGTCAGCCCCAATTAAATGTTGTCCTTATAAGACTTGCCTTGGTCATGGTGTCTGTTCACAGCAGTAAAACTCTAACTAAGACACTCACCAACATTGGTGCATTTTTTTTTTTAACTTTAGCAACTTTGGTAGGTGTGGAATAATATCTCATTATAATCCTTTAACATTTTTAACTGTAAATATAGCTCATTTTTATTCTGGTATGAAAACTGAATGTGGAAAATGAGACACAGCCAATGTGTTTATTATTTTAATATATCCTCTAGTATTTTTCCTTCAGGAATATGTCTATATTTTATAAAACTAGAGATATGATATAATTTGGTATCGTGTACTGTTTAATAATATAATGAATGATAATATATTAAGAAATACTATGAAACATTTGTTTTTATTTGTTTTTAAAAAATTCTTGTATGTGGAGCCAGGCAGTGGTGGTGCACATCTTTAATCCCAGCACTCAGGAGGCAGAGGCAGGTGGATCTCTGTGATTTCAAGGCCATGGCTACCCAGAGAAATCCTGTCTCAAAAAAAAAAAAAAAAAAAAACCAAAACCAAAACCAAACAAACAATGTGTATGTGTGAAGTGTGTGTGAGAGCACAGGCACAGCAGAAATCAGAGGGCAGATCGTGGAAGTCAGCTTTTACCTCCCACTCTTGTTGAGGTAGGGTCTCTTGTTTCTGCTGTTTTACTCCAGGCTAGCTGGCCTTCAAAGTTCATTCTCTCGTCTCCACCTTGGTGGTGCTGTGGGGATGCAGGGATTACAGGTGCTTGCTACCACATTTGTGGGTTCAGGGTCAAGTGCAGGTCATCAGGCTTGTGTGGCACTTAGCCAACCCCTCACTCGCCAGAACATATTCTCAATGAGGAGCTATTGGTAGTGGGTAGTTGCCGGGGTACGGACAGTCATTCTTTGTGGAGGCTGTGGTTACAGGCCGACTTCCCATGCTCCAGGGGATGGCCCCACACTTGAGACACTCAAGCTCATATGGGGGGGTGGGGCTTGACCTGACGTCCTTACTCATCAAAAACACATGAAGTTGGGAGGGGGAACCGCCTGGAGAGGACATTGGGGGAGCTATAGGGAAAATTAGGGGATCTATATAATCATATTTCTTTGGATATCTGTATAAAAGTCTCAAGAATAAAGAAAAATTAAAAATAAAATAGAACATATCACCCCCACAAAAATTAACTCTATGGTGTCCCATCATTTAGATCTAAGCTTTAGACTATTCTTTTTTAGAGGGACATTTATGTTATTTTTAATTTTTGATATGACAAACACTATTTGAATTGAGATATACATTTTTTCTTTTTTTACATTTCTAGTTATTTCTTGGTAATCTATTGTAGAACAGGAATTGCTAGGTCAAGACACAGGTGCACTTTTGGACTTTTGGTACTTACATACCACAGATCCTAAGTATTTCAGAACAATTTTATCTGTACTTACAGGGCAATGAATGGTATGCTTTTATATTGGCCAAGTTGATAAGAGGAAAGCCCTCTTAAAATCTGCATCTCTTTGAGAAGTAAAATGGAAACATATTCCTAAATTTTATTAGCTATTTGTGGTTCTTCATTAATTGTTTGTGTTTTTTACTTGTTCATTCATGTTGTTACTTGAACGATATATGGGGTGGGAAGCATTGCTTTGTTGGCCAGTGATGGTGGACACCACCTTCATATAAAGGATTGGGCGCAAACTAGCACCTGAGAGATGGAGAAGAGGCAGACTCTAACCATTGGTTTCTAATGGTCCTGCTCTGTCAGGGCACATGCCTGCTGCTAACGGAGGCCGGGAACCCTGGGTTGCTGGTGGTCACAGAAGCAATGGTTGTCGGGCAGGTACTTTCTCTAGTAGCAGCTGAGAACTCAAGAGAGCTAAGCTGTCTCAATCCTTCAAAGATCAAGAGAAAGGCGGGTGTGTGTGTGGGGGGCATCTGAGGAGGGCGGGGCATCTGAAGAGGGCGGGGCATCTGAAGAGGGCGGGGCATCTGAAGAGAGCGGGCATCTGAGGAGGGAGGCACTGAAGAAAGATCACTGTTTTCTCACCTTCTCCTTCCTGCTTCCAGGTGGAGCCAAAGACAACGGTGTCCATCGTTCTTTTAGAACTAATTCCATTATCGATCAAGCTGCAGCCAGTTCATAGTGAGAACCACAAGAAAAAGATAAAACCCAAGGACAAACAAACACCCTGTCCCCAAAACATCAACAAAACCAACCCACACTTTTGTGGCCAATACACCCAGGGTGTGGCAGAGTGTGTAAGATATGTACAGCTCAGTCTCGGCTCTTTACAGGTATTTGTTCTCTCCACTCAAAGATACTAGTGATGGCAGTATTGGGGTGTTAAGTGAAGAACCAGCAGAAGCGATCCACACAACCAGGGCTAGAAGCCACAATCCTTCCCTGACACATTTGCCCCAGCCATCCTTTAAAAACCTCCGGGATGCACGCCAGCTACTGCCCCAGATCTGAAATTTTAAGATCTGAAATTTTATTCACTTAAAGATTATTTTTTTTATTCTTTTCAGACATCCAGGTAGCTATAACTTCAAATCCGTGGTGTGTGTGTGTGTGGGCGCGCGCGCGCGCGCACATGCACATGCATTCACAGCCACGGTCACACAGTGCTAGATTAGCCCATGACTAGGTCTCAAACTGAGTGATATTTACCACCTGCCAGGCGGTGCTGACCTATTCTGTACAAACATCTGTAGGGAGTCTGTACTCAATGTTTCTGTCAGCGAAATAGAGGACATGGGACAACCTTCTACCCTCTCATTTCCTCATCAATGTTAACCATCCCAGAGGTCTGTGACTTCCAATGAATACTTTCTGTTAGAATTTTAAGAAGAAACTACTACTACAAAAAAAAAAAATCCCTAGGAATGCCTGATAACACAGGTTCCTTCATATCACAGGAAAGACACATGAAGGGCAAACATTTATAAAATAAACACACTTAAAATAAAAACAATTACAACTTTAAAAAATAATCTAAGTCCTCCCTCCCCGCCCTTTTTAAAACTGAGTTCCCCCACGAGGCAATGTTGGCTAAAAAATAAATAAATAAATAAAATTTCCTCCCCTGGAGCACTACCTCACGGTGGAAATCAGTACTTTTGATTTTCAGAGAAAATACAGACAGGAAATAAGATGATCCCAATGGTTCTGAATTGTAAGCAGTAACTCAGCGTGTTGGTATGTTAGAAGCTTAAGAGGAACAAAATCTGGGTTGCAGGAAGGGGAGAAAGGAATGGATTTTATAGTAAGAGGTAAAGGCAGGCGTAGTCCAGTCACTTCACACCAATTATTTCACAGCAGTCTCCTCACAGGCCTAGGAGATGGGGTGATTCTCATTTCAGAGGTTCTGAGAGATGACAGAACCTGTATAGCGTTTGGATTGGTGGACCAGCTCTGACCAGCTCTGACCTGCTCTGGCCAGCTCTAACCTGCTCTGACCAGCTCTAACCAGCTCTGACCAGCTATTTAGTCTCTTTTCCTTATTCTCCTATGGTACCAGCACACACAACTGTAAGCCTGGGAGAGGGTTTTGCATATTCTCATTTTCTCTGTATTCTTTCCTGTCTTCCTCCCTTCAAGATGATCCTGGGTTGGGGAAGGGGTACTCTAAACACTCGAATGTGATATTTCCTTCTTTTCTCCTTAACAACAATTTAAAAATCTCAAAAAGAGCTAAAACTACATCACCCACAGTATCCGGAGCAGTGTCAGGGAATGTTTCCTGTCAAAGTTAAATCACCTTCATTTGCCCTATGCTATTTTGGGGACAATATGATCTGCTAAATCTTAACTTTAACCTATATTTCTTAAGAGGACTTTTAACTCGGGATATTTATAATCTTCTTTGCATCTTCAAAGCACTTTGCCGTATTAACTAATTAAACCTCAGCAACACCTTTGATTAACTCCTTTTTATAGATGTGGGAAAGAGCAGGGGAGAAATGCCCTTGGCCATGATAGAATCAGCATCCCAAGGTACGACTGGAGCCTGAAATTTCCTGTTGCCACCTCTCATAAACCCAGTCTCCTGCCTTGATGTCTTGGTTGTAGGACATGTTTGGGCCATCTTGTTCCTTATGTCAGTGGGGTAGTCTTGGAAGTACCTGTCATCCCTCCCATGGTCTCCACTATTCCATTCTGTACATCCCTATGATATAACTTTATTCACTTTAGAAATCCAGAGTTGCTGGGAGGGGTGAACAAAGTACCCAGATCTTATGGTTCCACTCTCAGCTCCCCTCGGAGTCTATTCTTAGACAAAATGTCCGTTTAGGAATACAAGGTAAGTCAAATTTATCTGGCAACATCCCCAAAGATTTCTCCTTTCCATATGTCCAGACAGAAAGTTAAGCAGTAATTCTAAGATAGAAAGGGGCCAGCAATAACAAGTTTCACAGCTCCCAGGCAAAAATGCACCACCAAGATTGTCTCCAACACAATTTCCCAATCATTCTTAATGTGGGAAGAATCGCTTGAAATGTATGATTTATGGGCAGCTGTCCCAGCAAGGTGAGATTCCTGCCGACAAATATCAGACTGTTATTAGCATCCTCTGTTCTAAATTAGAGGAGAAACCTTATCTTGCAGTGTATCCTGGAGCCTTAAAGGATGCTGGGGACTGGGTGGAGCACCAGAGTGCTCTTCTATAACTATAACTATGAACACCAGGGGAGAAACATCATCATCTTTAAAGACCTCATTTTCTAAGAACATATTATTTTTTGATGAGCTTGATAGCTTTGGTGTATTTGAAGGGAGGGTTGTCATTGAGACAAGTAAGGGCCTGATATCAAAGCCTATCCTTAGGATTTGGTAGTCTTAATAGTTTGCATAAGTGATTCTACCTTGACCCCAAATCCAAACCAGACTCAGTAGATTCAGTGGCATGGGAGATTTGGCCTAGAAAAATCTCAATTTGAGTTACTTCTGTTTATCTGACCAATTAACCTTGCTTTGCTATACTTCCTCCATGGGAAATGAAGTGGTAATATTTGCCTTATATAATTGTTGGGAAAATAAAATAAAAATATTTTCTGCTCTCTAGAAAAATATTTATCTTAACCAATTTTGATTCTTAATGGTAATAGCCATTATTTATAGTCATTACCGTATGCCCTGTATGAGGATTCCTCTATGCACAAGCTCTCATTGGACATCCCGACAACCCAGTAAATACAATTATGTGCCTTTTTCAAGTGAGGAAACCGAAGTCTAAAATCACCAATTAAATAGCTGATTCAGCCACACTATATTGTTCCCCCTTCAAATCTTTATTGTTTTAAAATTGTACAGGTCTTTTACAATACAGCATTTTGTTATTTAACTGACCTCTAAATGTTAATGTACAATGAGTATTCTCTTTTTTTCTGAAACTCAATCAGGAATTACAAGTTCATCAATATGGTTATTCTAGATAGGCCTAAGATGCTGGGGAAGTTTGAGTGCTGCACCACAGCGCTATTTTTAACCTTCAGTTCTCCTCTGGACATTTCCATTCTGCTGTTGTAGTTCTCCCAACTGTTACAACTCTCAAGTAAAATTCATTCTCTCCTCTAACAGTACCGTCCTTCCATTAACTTTCCTATTTGTTCAAATTGCCATTTTCTCCCTGGCTTGAGACTCCTAAGTTATCTATTTCACTTCCGTTCTGGCTGAAGAGTCCTCCTGGCTGCCCAACACCATCCTCAAACTCTTCGCTCCTTCCCTTCTAATTCCTTTGTCAATACTGTGGGTGAGACTCTGTCTCCTCAAGCACGGATTGTTCAATAGCGTCCTGATTTGTTTTTCTACCTTTGATCCATTTCAATACCATCTAATTGATCCCGAAATACCATTTCTACAGTTCTTTCTGTGTCAAAAATGTTCAGTTGTTTATGGGGCCAAGCCCATGTTCTGACTCTTGGTCCCACGCCTGGTCTCAGCTTCGTATGTATTCTAGGTTTTCTGCCGTTGGACTTTAGCTATGTAGTAAGCCTCTCTTTTTCCTTCATGTCCTTCTCCATTCTCCTATTTAGTGGATGACGACTCTCTAAGATCCAGGCCAGTTCCTCCAGCCTCGATTCTCTAAACCAGAGCATCTGTCCTTTGAAGTCAGCAAGACTGGAACATCAGCAGCCTCTGCGTGCTATTCCACTTTTCTTGTTAATTATTCACAAATAATATGTTATCTTAGCTCACATTTCTGGCAGGAGTGGTGAATAGAAAATAGGCCTTATATTTCTTTCTCTCCAACACAACACCTCATATCTACTGTAAAACCAAGCACTGTTCTGCATTCTGGGAACACTGAGATGACCAAGGTATGTGAATGAGCTCACAGACTAATAGTATAGGTCACTATGCAAACAAACCATCATAGTTGAGTATTAAATAAGCTGTGCTTGGAGGATTCTGGGAGTGCGGATTTAACAACAATCCAGAACAAGGAAGGCCTCATAAAATGTACCGTGAACTGATTCTTAGAAGACACATTGAAAATAGCTCTCTGGACAGAGAAGGCAGTAAGTACAGGGAACACCATGTCCAAAGATCCAAAGGCATATAGGCTATGTGTGAGGTGGGGGTGTGTGTGGAGCAACACATCTGGCCAAGAATCAGAAGAATAGGGTGGACAGATAGGCAGAGTTAGGGTTCTAAAGACCTGGTCATGCAGAAGAGATGGGGATTGATCTACAAGACATGTAGGAATCCACAAGTGTGGGGGTAGGAAGGGGAGTTGTAAGAGGTGGTGACACGACCTGGGTTTAGATTTTAGAAATTTAACTTGGGGGCTGGAGAGATGACTCAGCAATTAGGAGAGAGTGCTGTTCTTGCGGAGGACTGACATTCATGTCCCGGCACACAGTCAGGTGGTCCACGGCTGCCTAGAGTTCTAACTCTAGAGGCTCAGATGTCCTCTTCTGGCCTCTGTGGACACTGGCATGTGTGCGAACACACAGAGACAAATGGAGGAGGAAGGGGAGGGGGAGGAGGAGAGGGAGTAGGAGAGGGAGGAGGAGGAGTGGGAGGAGGGGGAAGAGGAGAAGGGGGAGGAGGAGGGAGGAGTGGGAGGAGGAGGAGAGCTCTGATCATAGCATGTAAATTGTGTTTGGAAACAGAAGGAAACTTGCTGAGAGATTTTGAGGGTGTGGACAAAAGTTAGGATAATGAGACAGAGAGGGTTGTTGTTTTCGTCATGTTAAGAAGGGGAATAAACACTTGGATGTGGTACATAGCTGGACATGGTGAATGAGGACAAGGACAAAGGAATAGTTTCTTTAGAGTTACTATTAGTTGCAGTTTGGGGATGGAACTCAGGCCCTGCTGCACAGTTGCTCCACCAGTGAGCCACACCCAGATCTTAGGACTAGTCTATGCTGAGAGACCTCCTCTTCACTAAGGTCGAGAACAGGGGCGAAAGCCACTGCCACTGCTGGAGTCAGTCTCGTTGAGTGGAGTGAGGAATGAGATTAGCCGGAAGCACTAATAGGGAGCTCTTGCAAAGCAAGCAAATACTTCTCTTGGGCATGTCTTGGTGCCCGGCACACGGAGGGTACTTAACAAATATTTGTGGAGGAAGAAAAGAATCATTCTGGCTAAGCATGTAAATAAAACATTCAATACTTACACTCTTATGTAAAAATCCATTTCCCAGTTTTTGTAATGAATACAATATACACTGGAGCTTCTAGTGATATGAGACTGTACAAAAGGCGCGCTGCGATGTGCAGGTGTGGGGTGCTGTGACTGGCTGGCAGATGTCCTATCTTCCCTGGAAGTCTACCTGCCCCCAAGGAGCAGGATGAATAGGGAGCTTAAGACTGAGCCCTGTGGTGTGGCCTTGATGTACGGTTGCATAAACCATGCACAAGGCTGCCGGGTTTCTCTCAAAGATGCTGAAGACAATGGATTTCAAGGCCCTGTAAGTGTTGACTCCACATGACTATTTTTAATGAGATGTATGGCTTTTTTATTCATTTGGGTTTCTTTTTACCTATATGATAAATCATAACCTAGGTTGTATAATCCTTTCCTAACCTCTTATAAACAACTTTTCCATTAATCCCAGGGGAAAGGGGTTCAGGCAGGGGAAGAAAGAAAAGGAAGAAAAAGAAACTTAACAGGAGACTTAAGAAAATGATGATTCACCCAGCAGATTCCTGGTCTTTCAGCTTCCCTCAGCAGAAATGAGTGATGTTCTGGGACGTGGAATTTTAAACATTAGTGGACATGTTTCAGTAGTCCAGTACAAAGCCATTAATTTCTTTGGCACTTTCAGTACTGCCTTGCTGTTAAGTGTTCCCAGTATGTTCAAGCTAATAGAAAATTTGCAAGCCAAGGATATTTTATGCCTGCATAACTCTAGTTAAAAGCAGTACTGGGCAATATTTAGAAAAGGTATGGACTATGTTTACACAAGTCCAATGCTTCAAAGAAGATAATGTTCTTTTCCCACTATAATTGCCTTTTCTGTTCCTAGATTCCAATCTCTATGGTGATTTCACACTCAAGGGTCCATTTCTACATGTAAATGGCATGTGATGAAATTGTATACATTTGCCTTTCATGATTATTCAGAAAGGAAAGAAAATAATGTGCTTAAAGTACTGTGAGCACTCAATGCATTTCACTGCATTGACAATGACCAGGACAGACCATTTGTCTGGTGGACTATTATAACTTCCCACTGCCCCTCTTAAAATTAGAACTACAGGCTGCAGATAGACTCTCTTCTAGTAATATCTTCCCATTTTTACAGATGAGAAATCCATTAAGAGATGACCCCCACTGCTCTACTGATAGCAAGTGACAGAAAGCAATTGACTCAAGCAACAATGGAATTTGTTGGTCTATGGAAATGAAAGATCTGAGAGGTAAGCATGGCTTCAGATGAGGCTGGATTCATAGCTCAAATTCCACCTTACATGGCCGTCTTCCATCACTGTCTTGGCTTCCATCCCAGAATCTAAGTGCACAGAGCGCAAAATGATGGCGCCAGCCCCAGCCTCCTTCAGACCCACGTTTAACAGCATTCCATTGGCTCTAGTAGGGTCCTGTGACCCTCCTGAGTGGGTGCCAGTGGCTTATGGTGGCTTAATGGTGGTCACATGCCAACCACAGGACCCAGTTTCCATCCAAGCGACAGGGTGTGAAGGGGGGGGTTGTTGCCACAAGAAGAAAGAATAAATCTTAAAAACCAATAATGGCCTTGCTATGTTAGGTGATATTTTAAGATTTTTAAATAGCCTTGTTCATGATGCGGAGTCTTCCTGTATCTCAGGAATCCCCTGTGGGGGGACGTTTGTGATTGTTTAAGGAAGCAGAAGGAAGCAGTATTTGAGCTACCAATCCAGCCTGTTTCCCTATTTGTCTCTCTCTTTTCCTTTGATTATCCTCTTTGTTATCTCCAGCATCAGTTCAAATCCCTGAGGCATCTCTACTCCAGAACAAAATATTTAACAACTAGTTCTTCTAGATCTCAGTGAGGAATGCTTAATGGAATGTGGGTTTCCTAGTTGAATCCTGAACATTTCAGTTTATCTCTCTATGTCCCTCGTCCTTTACACTGGTAATTTTGGTAACCTTACTCTGAGAACCTGACCCCCCCCCAAGGAATTTGCATTGTTTGTTTAGCGATGTCGACTATTCACAGTTATTTGTTACCTGACTGTTGGGCCAGAACCACAGAGAAGTTGGCGTCTCTCTGCTTTAAGCATGTCTGTTCCTCTTGTTTCTCATTATTTTTTAAGGTTCTTCAGAGTCTCTCAAAGTTCATTCCCCACCCACTTCCTTGTTATAAGTTAGCAGCCATTTTCCTCAACTGTGTCTCTAGAATCTATTCGACCACTCAACTATATCCATTCACTGGGTGAAAAATCATCCTTCTTCAGCCACTACTGAGTGTGCGCGTGTGACTGTGCATGCTAAGTGTCAAGACAAGGGACTGGTGCTGTGATGTGCAGAATGGTGTGAGGAAGTTATTCCCAGGAGTGGAGCACATCCCCCTCTGCCAGCTAATCTCTCTCTACTATTCAGAGACCCTCACTTTGTTTAGTTGACAATTCTGCTACACTTCTCAAAAATTTCACAAGCAGAGCTTCTATTCTGCATTATCCAAAATCAACTAAAAGGAAAAGGAGGAGGGGCACAGGCGTGGGTCTCTCTGGACTTTCCACAAAAGGATCTCCATGTTTTATCATGCAACAAAAGCTCCTTCTAGAAGCATAAACAAGAGGACAAAAATAACTGCTACTGTATCTATAAAATTTAAGTTTATCTGTTATCTGCGTTGACAAAGGCCTCCAGCACTTGGTAGCTAAGAACAACAGCCGTTTTTATCAGTTCATCATTCTGCAGGTCAGCAGTGAGGGCTAGACGCAGCTGGGCATTCTGGAGGCTGGTTTCATCAGAGCCATTCATATGGCTGCAAGCATCTGGCAAACTCAGATGGGGCTGGAAGCCTACAATGGCTTTGCTCATATGGATGGGGGTTGGGGGGAGGGGCTTCTGGCTGGTGTCTAGGTTGTCGTTTCCAGCAGGTTGGCTTGTGTTTCTTCACCTAATGCCAGAGAGTTCTAAGCAGCAAGAACGAGTCAAGCTCAATTGGCAAGTCTGTGTCCAAGCTCTGCTTCTGTCAAATTTGATAGTGATCCCATCAGTTGACTCAAGTGGCCAAGGCCAGAGTCAATGTGGGAGGGAACAGCTCAATCATGTGAGGGTGGGAGAGAGGATCTGTTGGGGACCGTTACTGTAAAAAAACAAAACAAAACCAAGCATCATATATATTAAACACCAATATCCTTTTTTTCTGAAAATGAGATTTACTAGGGAAGATTTAAGGGCAAACCCATTACCAAGAAGACCTGTCAGAGAATTGTAGACACAAAGCAAAGATGTAACCTTTTTATAGATTTATTAGTGCTAAGAGAATACTGTCTATGTGCTGAGGTATTACTCCAATTATAAAATCAGCCCCACTATAAAAATGGGAATGTATAGTTAGACAGGAGCAAGCTGCTCTGGTATGCACAGTACCATGACTGCAGATAACAGCAATGCACTGTGTATCTCAATGTGCTGGCAGAGAGGGTTTTGAATGCATTTACCATAAATATTAGGTGAGTAGAAAGAAATATTTGCCCTCATTTGAACATTATACAACTTATATGACTCAAAATGATGCCTGGAACTCCATAAATATATGCAGCTTATGTTTTTATGTGTCAGTTAAAACACTTGTGCATTAAAAAATGGAAGCCAACATGTACATAGAGCCTACCTAGATATTTAATGTATAACTTCCATTAGGGTTCTTCTGAAGGACCTAGGAATGAAGGGAGCAAGACTTTTATTGGCTTAAGTCATCCTAGCCCTGGAGTAGAGAGAGAGAATACTAAGGAGATGGATGGTTCACATAAGCAGCATTTCTGAACCACAATTCTCAGCTCCTGGCTTAATTAAGTCTTGGACCACTCTGTGAGGTGGGTAGTAATTGTATCTCCATTTTACAAATGTGGAAATTGAGGTTTAAAACACCTAGCTGGCTGGAGTTTATACTGCTAAGAATGAACTCTGTCTACAGAGCCCTATTGATTGTCTCCATGTTAACCTTGCTTTTTTTTGTTGTTGTTTTTTGTTTTTTCCAACTCCTGGGATAAAACAGTGACGCCTGTGCTGTGATGTCTCTGTCTAGCCAAGCACTCTCCACATGCAGTACTATGGAGCACTAACTCTCTCAGAAGGTTTCCTTCTGGAAGCCTCCTGGACTTGAAAGCTACCATGGAGTCCTGAAAAGGCAGCTTCCATTGTTGTGACAGCTTAAGAGCTGATAATGAGGTTCGTCACTTCCTCAGGGAGCTCTGGGACCCTTTCCCAGGAACGGCTCTGGCAAATCCTTTGCGTGCATGTTGCTGCCACTGTTGTGTGAGAAAAGTCACACGTCTTTCTGTCTTTGCCCAGCACTAAGGTGTCCCTTACGCTTCCCAGTGAAGCAGCTGCTGAACTCAGCTTGTCTGAGTTTAAAGATGTAAGTATTCCTTCATGCCAGGGCCTACCCATCAAACAGTGTATCTGATGATCAGAGCTGGAGAAGGACTGGCTGCCTTCCTACAGGACTTATCACTGAGTTAGCCCCTAGACACTAGTAGGTACTAGTGCTAACTTGATACCTATGAATGAGAAATGCTACCTAAGAATGAGAAATGCTACCCTGGAATGGGTCTGTTTTTCCAAAAAGCTAAAAGCAAATTGAGTGCTTGTACTTTGTCGTGGTCCTCGAAGCATCCTGGACACTTGACCTTTGACACACATAAACCCCTTTAAGACAGGGTCTCATTTTGTAGCTCAGACTGGTCTCCAGTTCAGGCTAGTCTCCTGCCTCAGCCCTGAGGGCACTGACAGCTGGTGGACCACAGCCTTCATTCTTTAATCTTCACTCCTCACACGTTGGGCACCATCCAGATTTTAAATTTATTTTTTTGTGAAATGAAGTCCTATGGATTGGAGGGTTTTTTTTGGATTTTTTTGGTTTTCTTTTCTGTTACTTGCTCTTTTCCCCTCCTCTCAGGTGGCTTTCAACTCAATATGTAGCCAAGAATGACCTTGACCTTCAGACCTTCCTGCCTCCCAAGTGCTAGTATCTCATTGTGTTTCTCCAAGCCTGTCTGCTGTTGAGCACTGAACCCAGAGCTTTTGCTGTGCTAGGCAAGCACTCTACTAAATGCGTTACACCCTCCCCCATACCCATATATATTTAAAGCCATTGTCCAGCTGTACGCATTTTGGCAAGAGGAGATAATAAACCATGGCACATATCAGACAATTGTCCTTACACCTGTCTTTGTAGGGAGATCAATTTAGCAGAAAAAAAAAGTTGGTGCTTAGCTAATTTTGAAGAAGAATAAATGCATTAGATGGTATTCAGCAAAGCTCAATTTGCATAGCATATAAACTGCATAGAATTGTAATGCAGAAAACCCAGAGCTTTCCAATGGTGAATGGGTCTAATTTATAGTTATTTCTGGAGACTGAAACATTCTGAAGCAATAACTGGAAGATTTAGTTTCTATCTGACAATTTGTACAAAGAGAAATTAGATTATGGAGTGTGTTTTTTAGTAACCCCTTGACTAATAAATTGTAAT
The DNA here is from genome assembly GCF_947179515.1 of Apodemus sylvaticus. Classification (NCBI taxonomy): domain Eukaryota; kingdom Metazoa; phylum Chordata; class Mammalia; order Rodentia; family Muridae; genus Apodemus; species Apodemus sylvaticus. The sequence continues at coordinate 59,549,570 of NC_067475.1, forward strand.
TTAAAGAACATAATGCACTGCTTTCCTCTAGTTGTGCACTGAAATTGTACACACATCATCTGCCTTAATTTCTAAGCTCTGAGCTCATATTTATGTACTTGCGAAATTTGCTGTTCTCAAAGTGGAAGGAATCCTAGAAAAATTAATTATTTAATGAGTTTCAATATTCAAATTTGTGGCTCTTTGCCTAGAATGTAAATTTGGAGGCACATTTAAAATTTAACCAGAGTTCAGTGCAAATTAATATCCACACTAGCAGTGTGCAGTCAGATGAAAAAGAGAAGGAAAGGAAGTCTTCAAAGAAAATAGGACAGAGGTCTATTCCACTGTGAAGCTTGTTCTTCTGAGGCCTTGATGAGGTGCCCAGCAGGAAGGAGCTTAGAGGCTGACCCAGGTCGAGCCTTTCAAGTGAGTCTCAGAAAGGAAACTGGGGAAGGAGGTATGTGGAATTCCATCCACTTCAGATTCCCTGAGCATCTTAGGGATGTTTATAAGAGTGTGAAGATGAAGTGGGCACCCATGTTGGCCTCAAGAAACTGTCCAGTACATAAGTATCTTCCAAAATGGGAAAGCATGTGCTTTGAGTTTGTCAATTGATAGAGATGATGGCTTTGCTGCAGGGCGAATGTTTTGAATGCCAATGAATTGTACCTTTTGAAATGGCTTTGGATATGTTATGTGAGTTTTCCTTCAATATTGAAAAATAAATGTGCAAAGGCATAAAAGGAGAAAGAAAGGATCCTGTCTGGTGTGGGATGCTTTCCTGTCTGAAGGAAAGATGCTGACAGAGAAGGACCCTTGGAGATGGAAGTGCTCAAGACTTAGTTCTTTTTGTCTTGTCATTCTGAAGACTATGTTGTTGTCTGAGTTAGGACAAGAGTCCTGTGGAAGCTGGGTATGACAACACCTGCCTAAAACCATATTTCAACACTGTCTTGAAAATAAAAATAGAAGTAAAGCAAAATAAGAAAGTGCCCTAAAGACTATGTTCATCAGAACATATATGCCTGGTACACCTTGGGACCATAGCAGAACCCCAGTGTACTGGCTAGGGGGAAGGATGTTAGTTTTAAAACTCAGCTCTGTCCCAGCTTGCTGTGTGGCTGTGGGCAATGTGAGTTAATTAACCTTCTGAAATTCCTCTCCCTTGCTAGCAAATTGGGGGTCATAAAAATGACCTTATGTGATTTTGGGAAAGATTAATACCATATGCATAGTGTCCTGTGCAGAGAAGACACTAAGAAATGTTAATAGCACCTTTCTTTCTCATCTCCCAGCCTCCCTCACTCTACTCCTGACTAGAAGGTTGTCATTCTCATCATAGATGATGCCATTTCCGACGACACAACAACTCTCGTTATTGATGTCATTTCCTATGATACAGCAACGACTCTTAAAGAGCTTACCTAAAAGTTATTCTCAATAGGATAATAGTGGAAGGACTACTTTCTCCTAATCTCATACTTCCTTGCAGGAGGGCTTTTTACTAAATTATTGCTCTCCAAATCCAGTGCAACCATTGTCCACTTTCGTACTAGTCACAGGCTAAGAACAGTTTTATTTGCTATTGTTTGTTGAGCTAGGGTCTCATATGACTCAGAATGTTCTCAAACTCACTGGGTAGCTGAGATTAGCTTTGAACTCTACCTCTACCTCTATAGAACTGAGATTATTATGACCCACCATGCTCAGCTTTTGTTTTTAATTTTTAAATAACACAAAAATGAGTCAACAGAAGAATTTTCTGTGACACCTGAAAAATGAAGATTCTATTGTTCAGAAATGACATTGTATTAGAACCTGGTCAGGTGACTGCCAGGGGCTGCTTTTGTACCACAGTGAGAAAATTGAGTAGTCACCAGAAATATCCAGTGGTCCACGAATCAAACATTCCCTGGGCTGGTCAGGAAATGTGCTGGAGCATCACTCCTGGATTTCCCCTGCCTGGTTTTCTCTCCCTTAATAGAGACTTCCCTAAATGGATGGACTACTTCATTGCTTTTCTTTTTTCTTTTCTTTTCTTTTCTTTTCTCTTCTTTTCTTTTCTTCCCTTTCCTGTTTTCTTTTCTTCTTGCCATAGGCCAATGGAAAACAGATCCTGAGGGTCAGGACCTACTCTGCAGGGCTATGCCAAAACCTGGTTGGCAGATGGGTAATTAAAGTGTCCAGAGTGGATGAAAAAGCTCTTCTGGCTGTTGTAAAGTCACATTATCTGAATAAGCCATCTCTTTTCAACCCAGATGTTCGGATCTTGATTGGTTATGACCCCAGAAGGGAAGAAGCATGATTTATTGAGTCCTTAGAAATACAGCAACCCTTTTCTACCCAGTTGCAGACCCTGCTTGAACCCTCACTATCTCTTATCTAGATCATTAAAACATCCTGTGACCTGGCCTTCCAGGGTGAACATCATCTCCCTCCAATGCACAGGGCCAATATGACCTTCCTAAATAGCACCAATCTGACCTTCTTTCTTCTCTCCTGTGAAGAAAGACTACACTAATGGCCCACTCTTTCACACGTGCCTGTCCGTACCCACACCCCTGGGTAGCGCCTCTCCATACTTACTCTCATCTCTGCTTTGTCCAGGGGGATAAAAACAAACATTGACACAGCCTCCGCTCCACTCCAAACACACTAGAGCTTTAACAACAAACAAACAACAAACACCCGGCCCATTTGCATGTTTCTTCTCTTGAACTCTGAGTGCTCACACTAGCCTGCTGGAGGGTTGGAGATGTGTTGAGGAGAGCTGAGTTATAGCCTAGGCCATCATAAATATCCCAGGCCCAGGCAACCTGCTGGCTGACTTCAACTACAGAATGAGTCCAACCCAGGGAGCAGATCAGCTTCACCAACTAACAGACTTGAGAAAAACAAGCAAAGGTTGTCCAGAGTCTCTCTTTTGGAGCAATTTGTTTTTCAGTGCCTGTAACTACCTCTGCAAACTAAACAGAGGCAAAGCATTCTAACAACCGATGAGATAAGGCTTGTTATCTTACTGAGCTCTGTACCTTTGAGCTGGCCAGCTTACCCCACTGTAAAACAGGTTTCCCACAGCCTGGGCTGGTGGATCAATTGTATCCTGAGCTTTGTGCCTGGGCCTGTCTGTCTGTCTGTCTGTCTCTCTTTTCTTTTGTTTCCTGATCAGTTACTGGTTTCCTCTGCTCTGATTACCCCTCACATGAAAGTCACTCTCTTAAACTTACCTTCACTGTTTAGACCAGATCAAAACTTTGAATCATGATTCATTGGGCCACATCTAAGATAAGCTTAGATACACATAACTAGCACCCTCCCCAACCCACCCCCCAGCTGGCTTTGAAACCTAGGGCTTGTGCAGGATGGCTAGCATTTTTAAAAGATGGAATAGTGCCTGGAGTAGAGGCACCTGCCTGCGATCCCAGCACACGGGGAGGCTAAAGCAGGAGGATAGTGAGTTTAAGGACAGCCTGGACCTTATGATGAAACCATCTCAGAAGAAACAAACCAAAAACAATGAACAAAAGAGATGGATGAGCATAAAGTACAAATATCACTGCGGGTTGTACATAGCAAGAGTAAGCTTGCAATGTGTGTGTATTTGTTGTCTGGGGGCTGCGGTTAAAACCCTTTGGAAACATACTGGTTTTATACCATGTCTTCCAAGTGAACACCACCAAAAATCCACGTGGGCCCCACATCTACTCCCTTCTCTGCGGCTCCATCCAGGCGGCTCTTACTCAATGCCTGCCCAGTCTCACGTGCCTCACAGCCCATAGCTAAACAGGGCAAGGATCCCTGAAGCAGCAGCTTCCCTAAACAGTCCATATCACTCATGCCTCTCTGTCTCTCCACACACACACACACACACACACACACACACACGTATATGTATGTATGTATGTATGTATGTGTGTGTATATATATATGTATGAAGTTTGATTTTTCTTCTACTAATACAATATTTCTTTACTTATTTGGCTAGGAAAATGTTATTAGGTCTAGTCTATATGCATCCTCCTTATTTGATCTTTAAGTCAGTTCCAATATTGCTCATCTCCTGTCTTCTCCCTTTTCACCCTATTTTCTTCTCACATCCACCTCAAAATCTATGTTCCATCAAATCCTGTTTCTTAGATTCCTTTTTCCAGGTTTCTATTGAAGACTCACTAGTGTTGCTGTGTGCTCCCAGAGTTTCATGCATGCAGTGGTCATAACTCTTACCAATGACAGAACGACAGAGGCCAAATCCGGGCAAGGGAGGGAGAGATGCCTCGGCAGTTAACAGCATGAGCTGCATAGCCAGGCATGGTGGCATGCTTTTAATTCCAGCACTTCAGAGGCAGGTGGATCTCCGAATTGAAACCCATCCTGGTCTACAAAACAAGTTCAAGACAGAGGACTATACAGAGAAACCTTGTCTTGAAAATCAGCAAAGGAGCAAACAACCTTGGGTTTGATTCACAGCATCTATGGAGGCTCCCAAGCATCTGTAACACCAGTGTCAGGGTGTCAACGTCCTCGTCCGGTCTCTATGAGTACTGCATGGATGTGGTGTACATGTAGGCAGAGAACAGCCTTATACATGGAACAATAAAGGTTAGGGGGGAAAACTTTTTAGTATATCTGTGTATGTTTTATACCCAAAGACTTGAGGCTGTTAGGGATGAAAGACTGAGTCTTGTTTGTCTTTATGCCACCAGCACCTATTGAGCCTGACATCAATAGAGCCGACATTCAACTGGAGTTGGAATTGTTCTTTTGTATATTTTCAGAAGCACAGGTGGCTTGTAGAGATGGGACACAGGGTCCCCGGTGGTGAAAGGATGATGACCCAAGGAAACAGTTGGAAGAGAGGCAATGCCAGTGCATGGGGCCCTTCAGAGGCACAGTGACCACGGTGAAGTCCTCTTCAGCAATCCCACAAGCTCCTTTCTGAGTACTTGAAGAACAATGGCCCAAGCTCGCACAACAGGGAGCTACTCCACAGCCTCTTCTAGTGGGTTTTGTGTGCTGCAACTCCGGAGATGACTGAAGGGGCACAGGAAGTAGTTGAGATAAGAGAACCACGAAAGGCACAAACCCCTCAGAGCTGGGGAGAAGGGTGCGGGTTACCGAGTGGGATAAGAGAGTCGGCAAGAGCCAGGCTTCCGGTGCAGAGATGGGAACGCTAAGAGCCCAAACTGGTTGGAGGAACATTGCTCTCGGATTATGCCAAAGAACAGAAACGAGCAGGAGCAGCTTTGGAGAGAGAGACCAAGAGAAGCGTTTAGTTACATGGAAGTACACTCCCATGATGCTTACGTGGGTCTCTGCCTTAAGATGCATCGACAGGTGCTACTGTGGGATTTTTTTTCCCCACGGAAGGCTTGTCCCAGTTACTAGGTTTCCAATAAAGCCTCTACTGTGGCCGCTGTTAATTAATTACAGGCACAGTGAATGGCTGCTCAGTACCACAGGGGAAAAGTCAGTACTGAAATTCCACATCTTAAGTCCTACAGGCATGGGGGAGAGGGCACACTCTTGGATGTGTGTAAACAATTGAGTATCTAGCACAGGAGCTGGCACACATGTAGGAAGGAACAGCTCAAGGGATGTCAACGAATCTTTCCCTTTCTTTAGTTCTTTTGCCCTTTCTAAGGCAATCAAACCATTCTGGTTTGTAAGAATAGCAGATCCCAAAATAGCTTGTGTGTCTATAGAGAACTGTACCAGCCAGTAATGAGGGGCAGAGAATGGGGAAGGGGAAGAAAGGAGGGAGAGAGAGGAGGAGAAATGCCCATTTCTTTTGTGCTTGAGGAGCCAGTTTCAAGGAATAAATTTCCCGTGTGAATGTATAAGAAACCAACTCAACCAGAGCAAAGAGAAGTAAAGGAAGCAGGTGAGACCCAAAGCCTGGAAGAATGTGAGTGGATTTTAGCAGCCACGATAAGTCTAAAACCACAAAGTTCCTGTTAATTTTTTGAGGCAAAGGCATGCTTCTTTTTCAATCACTTTTGTCACTGACTCGGAGAAACATGGGGATTCGAACCAGGTGATAAACCAGTGGCCTCAGTCGGATAACATGCCTAAGCTCTGTGACTGCACTGGGAGACAGCAGCAACCAGCGGGCAGTCCGGTGTCTTCCACAGAGCAGGGTGAGTGATTCTCCAGGCACAGGCCAGGGGTTACGGCTGGGGAAGGTACCCCACTGTCCCTCAGAAAAAACTAGGGAATGAGATGGTGGGGAGGGCAGAGGAATGGAAAGGGATCAACTAAATAATAGGGCTCAGAAGGAAGAAATGGAGCTAATTAAAAACTACACGTGAAGCCAACTGGGCTGCCCTCTAGACAGACTGCAGGAGGAGAAGCCATCTAGATCTTGATGCAATCACTCGCTGAGTACTGCCTTCCACGCTGGTCTGTGTATCCCCAGCCTGGGAAGATTCTTAGGAGATTCAAGTCGCTGGAAAAAGGACGCCAGTGCTGAGGGACAGTTTTAGAATGGGAAGGACTTGTGGAAAAAGAAGATCTCATTAGATGCTGAGTGAGAATTTTTATACCTTTAAAATAATTTGATACATAAAAATAACCCATTTCTATATAAATTACTTGCTATATTTTATATGTTGTGCATGTGCACAAACACACACATACACACATACACACACTGACCTATACAAGTCACTCAGTAAGTAGTCTGTGTCTATGTCTACTGTCAGTTTTTATCCAAATAGCTAGGCCATTTGGATCTGTACCTATAAGCTAAGCTCTCCTGATGTAATTTTTATGACCTGTCTGGACCACCGAGGGTAAGAACTTCTGAAACTTCAACCAAGGCCTCTGGAGCAGTGTATTAGGTCACCTCACTGTGGGTCCAGCCCTGTTCTGTGCTCCCATTTGGATACCTAGCTTTCTGTATCAGCAAGTACCCATCATCTTAGTCTACTAAAGGATTGCCACTGGGTTTCTACCTTGGAAACCTCTGCTGAAGACATAGGTTAGTTTGTCTACTACAAGTTCTATAGGACTGAATCTAACAAGTCTCTAATCAAACATTCTGTCCCAATCTCAAGCAGGCACCTGGTGCTAGGTCTTATGGTCCTTAGTGGCAGTGACAGAACCCAAGGAGAGGAATAGTTAGGCCATAGCCGCTGGACACTCCACCACCATGAAAGGGGCAGGGTAGGGTAAGGAGGGCCGGTGAATGATGACCCAGTCAGTGTCCCTGGTCTCACATAAGAAGTCACAGGGAGCTGGGGAGACAAGCTGTGCACGTGCACAGCAAGGTGGTTATTCCTAGGAGTTGTGTACATATGTGCCAGCGCCCCCAGGCAACAGGCAGGAATCTCAAGGATGGGACCTAAGCAGAAGGGGTCTTGTCTCAGGCAGCCTAGCTGAGCACTGAGGAGATCAGCGGCCTAGGAACTGCCTCCAGGGAGAGACTCCTGACAGGCCTGGGCAGATGGGAGATGCGGAGATGCGGAGATGCGGGAGATGCTGTTTATCTCCAAGGCTTTTCCCAGCCTCCTCTCTGGCCCTTATTCTGTCTGCCCTGAATGCCATTTGCATTCAGTTCTTGTTTCCTGAGAGACAGCTTCTCTTCCTTTACTCCCTGCTTGGGATCCTCACCAAATGCTTGCATTGAGTGTGTGGCTTCAGCTGGCCAGGCCGGCTGCGGTCACAAATCTCCCAGGACAAGACAGCTCGGTACAGCCAAAGCCAATGATGCAGCATGCAGCAGACAGATTTAGAAGACAAAGATTTCTGAACAAGCTGGGAATAGTGGCACAGGCTTTTATTCCCAGCATTTGGGAAGCAGAGGCAGGTGGATCTCTGTGAGTTCAAGGCCAGCCCGGTCTACATAGTGAGTTCCAGGACAGCCAGAGCTACATAGTAAGACCCTGTCTCAAAACAAAACAAAACAAAAACAAAAACAAAAAATCAAACAACAACAAAACAGCAAAAAAGAAAAAAAAAGATAGCTAAAGCCAGGTGTGGCAGTACATGCTTATAATCCCACACTGGGGAGGCTATGGTAGGAAGTACAAGGCCAGCCTGAGCTAGTAGAATCCTATTTAAGAAAGGAAAGAGAGAAAAAAGGGAGGGAGGAAGGAGAGGGAGAGGGACACACACACACACACACACACACACTGGGAGAGAGAAAGCTGGATTCTCTGTATTTGGGGCATTGTTTTGAGAATGGATGAGTGTCTCTGGTGTAGAGATGGACAGAAGACTGTAGGTTTGTTTGTTAGGATGCTGAGGGTTGAACCCAGGGATTTATGCTTACTAGGCAAGCGCTCTACCAGCAGCTGAGTTAGGTTTTTGATTTGCGTTCTCAAGTGAAAGATCAATGATGCTTGGTGTCGCATGGAGTGAAGTCATGTGACCAGGACATTCTCCCCATGATCTCATTTGTCCAGGGTTTTACTTGTTGATTCCACACATACATGTTGAGAGCTTTCTCTGTGCCAGGCCCTCTGCGAGGCGGAGGGATACAGATGTGGGCAGGACATGTTGGGACTCTGTCTCCTGCCTCTGAGCAATTTTGCAGCAGTATGGCCTGTCTGTCAGTGGGGCACCTATAAAGGGCACCAATCCCTGCTCAGGGATCTGCTAGCTGCCAGTCGCCCTTGTTTGGTTGCTTGTTTCCTTGTGTGTGCCAGATGTGCTCCTGACTTGACTCTGAAAACAGACTTGTCCCAGCCTACTTAGAGCACACACACACACACACACACACACACACACACACGCACACGCACACGCACACGCACACGCACACGCACACACACCCCAGTTCTTTAAGGCCTATCCTGGGTCTCTCAGATTCCTCCTGAAGAGATTTCTAGTGAAGGTGCTGTGTGAATTTACACTTTATGTCCACATACTTTTCCTGGGCTCAAAGCATAACAATAGCAGATTAAAACATTTTAAAGGACACCAAGATTCAAATGGCAGTACTCAAAAACTAAATACTGTAAGAAAGCCTGAAGCCACAAACTGCCAAGTCTGACTGTGAGCACAGACTGTGAATCGCTGGCATCTGGCATAACAACAGGGACCAATATCCTTTGTGCATACAGGGCAGGGCACTGAGGGATGCTTGAACTCTCACTGGACTCCCCCAGCCCTGAGAGGGGGATGAGAAAGGTTTCATCCCTCTCCCTGGAGTCCAGAGAGTATGCAACTAAGTATCTACAATGGCAGGAAATACCAAACTTTACTTTGAAGTAAGGACTGGGTCCGTGAAGAGATCTTTTTCGGTTTCAGTGGGACGGATCTTTCGAACTGTGGGTAAGAAAAGCTACTGCCTATGCACTGGGACCCTAGAGACCAGGATAATGCAGCCATACAATGTAAATAGTAAAATGAAAATAATAGATTAATTTCTTTTAAAAACTCCTTAAAATAAGTATGTCTAAGACAGCCCCCCAAAATAAAAGAAGGACTAGCACTCTTTTAAAAAGAGAGAAGTTGAAACCTGAGCATCCGACAAAACAAGAACAGGTGGATATGAAACATGAGGACTGAAGCATGCTGGGAAGAAGATGGAGCAATCACTGAAGTTAAAAATCACCACTGATAAGACCGTCTCCAGACAGGACAGATTGAAACAGGTGGTTGAAGACTTGGAAAACACACCGAGAAACTCCAGGAATGCTGCAGAGGATAACAGGGAGATTAACCCTAAGATATGTCAGCATGGCGACTAGGTTGAGCAACTCCAGCTGGAGCAGGAATTCCTAAAGAGAGCAGAGAGCAACAGATAAGAGACATTTGTGCAGAGATGGTGCCCAAGAAGGTTCTGGATTTTCAGGACAGACGTGCGTACTGAAGGCAGATGCCCTTTACACTTTTATGACTCAGCTGTGAGTGCCTCTGCTCCCTTTCATTTCCTCACCCTGGGCTTTGCTTTAGCCCTCCTGGCCCCTCCACTAATCCCAGGACAATGCACACCGCCTCCTACTCAGAAGCACTCAACTAGCACTTCCTCTGTGGGAATGCCTCTTGTCATGCAAAAACAACAGCTCTCATCTTAAGGGAACGGGAGGTAGTTTATTCTGAAGCATGTAGGAGTGACTCTGGCCCAGAAACATAGATTTATGTTACTCCACATTCCATGTTCTGCTGTGGAAGCAGTTTCATGAAGTTTTTATAGTTGTACAGAATGAAAGACAGCCATAGATCATTGGCAAGTGTAAAATACATTGGTGGGCACATCTGAGAGGTGGGTACATCATCTGAGAGGTGGGCACAGCTGAGAGGTGGGCACATCTGAGAGGGGGGTACAGCTGGGAGGTGGGTACAGCTGGGAGGTGGGTACAGCTGAGAGGTGGGCACATCTGGGAGGTAGGCACATCTGGGAGGTGGGCACATCTGAGAGGTGGGTACAGCTGAGAGGTGGGTACAGCTGAGAGGTGGGCACAGCTGAGAGGTGGGCGCAGTGAATTGGGGAAGCTTCTCTATAGGCCCCAGAGCCTATCTGATGTCATTTTAGCTTCCGGATTGGTGGAAGCTAGTGGTCTGCTCTGTTATGGATTCTATAAAGCTTCTCTCTGTTAGTCACAAGTTCCCATGCAGAGGTAGATGAGGAATGGGTGTACAGGAGAGCCCGGAATCAGCCCAGGATAAGGCAATTCGCCTCTGGACCTGCAACATTCCGGACCTTTTCTACAGTACTGAAATTCGAATGAGCCCATCACTCTCTGCAGGCACAGCTGCTTTTCAATTTTCAGCCACATTCCCCACAAGTGACCCATCTGGCTTGCCCTCCCCACTCACAGCTTTCAGGAGTTCAGTCTCTTCATCTACCGCGTGGATCTTGGGGATTGACGTCAGGTGCCTGGGTAAGCGCCTTTACCAGCCCTGATTTCTCCTCCGTATTAAAAGCAAGGCACATTTGCTTGGTAAATGAGTGACTGAATGGTGGGCAAGGACACCTTATCCTTTCTCCCGCTCACAACCTCACCCACCACCCATTCCGAGCCGGAACCCTCAGTATTGTGTTGGGCTCATGGTACATGCCTAGTTTTTATTTAAAATTATAAGGTAATTTGTTGTGTATGTGAGTGTGTGCTCTAGCATGTGCATGGAGGGCAGACCACAGCTTTAGGGGTTGGTTCTCTCCACCTACCAGGTGGGGTAGTTCAGCCTTGGGGACTGAACTCAGGGACCAGGGTAAGCACCTTTCCAGCTGAGCCCTTCTCCTTTAGTGTTGTTAAATTCCATGAAAAGTCCTGTCTGTGTCCTTAAAAAGGAAAAAAAACCCTGCCATTATTATGTGTGATTATGAATTAATAACATGCACTCAGTCACTTTTCCCAAAAGGTTTGTCGTTCTTTATAATAGAATAACGAAACCAAGGAGTTACTTGTGAAGTAATGGAGCCCAAGAAAGGTGAAGTGGACACGTGGCCAAGTAGTTGAACAATGTCCTGATTAGAAATCAGCTTTTGATCCTGAGTCCCAAATTCATTTTACAATGCTGCACATCTGAATCCTGACGGCATTCCCAGGGAAACTAGATCATAAATAATTCTGTTCTGCGAGGAGCACCCTCCTAACCTCTATGCGCACACACAGAGTTTTCAGGTAACAATAGGTCACCCGCTTGCTTGGAAAAGTCCAGGCTTCCAGGTGCCACTTCATTAAAAATGTCATTTTCACGAGTTTTTATTTCTATGGCTTCTTGTCATTAAGAGCCTATCATTAAAGTAATTAGAAGAATCTTGCCTGTTAATCAGTCTACATTTCAATAAAACATTTTAAAATTCACAGTCCAAAGCTGTTACCTTATTATTTAAGCATGAGTTCTATTATATAAATTGTCACCACAGCCCTGCCAAGCAGTTATTTATAGAAAAAAATCTGTTAGCTTTTCCTTGGTAAACCAGTATCACACTATGCTGAAATTATGAAGAAATTACAGGAGATGGGAGATGGGTGGGTTTGGTCCCCATCTTGGCCTCCAAGCCCAGCAGTGCCACCAGTCTCTGGAAGATTCCCAAAGCCTCTTTTGGATGCCTCAGATATCAAGATGGTTGAGAAGGAACACAGTTTCACTGCGGCAGTGAGAACTCATGGTGCTAAATTCTGGGTGTCATGCATACATATATATACACAGAGACATATGTATGTGCTGATAGCAAAGAAAGGCTTTTCTTTCTTTAAGCTGCTATAATTCAGGCAGACTGCATTCCACTAGTAGAGTGGGGCTTAAGGCACTAAAAAGCAATTAAAATGATCATCTCAGAACCAGTTTCTTCCAGGGAATGTGCTGTTCTGTTTCCTGCAAGCCTATGTCTCCAGAAGCCTTAGAGTTTCTGTGGGGCTTCTCAGTTTGCATTCCCCCAGGGGAGCCTCTGCTTGACCCAGGAGAGTCTTGGCTGGAAGTCCTCCAGAGAGCATGTGCAGCCTTTGGAACCAATCCAGTAGGCTCTCACGAACTTACTGGCTCATTAACCGCTCACTTTCCTGGTGCTCTACATGCACTGAGCTTATTTTCAGACATAGGGCGCCGATGCGACTAATAAGAAAGCCTAAGAAATCAAAGACAATAAATATTTTTTAAATTCCAGTTGGCAGTTTTTTGTTGGTTAGTTGGGTTTTAAGATAAGCATTTCTATATCCTACACTTGTCTTGGGTTATCTAGCTAGCGATGACCTTGAGTGTCTGATACTCTGTGGCTGCCTCCTAAAGGCTGTCATTGCAGGCATCCTCCACCATGCCTAGTTTGTGGGACTCCAACCCAGAGCTTCATGCCTGCTGGACCAACTGACCTACATCTTCATCCCCTTCAGGGAACCTTGAAAGTTATTATAAATGCTTTGTTGTCATTGTTGTTCTGCACAAGGGACTTCATGACAAGTGTATGAGTTGGTAGAAATAGAAAGGTGAATGACATTTAGCATAATTCCCACCTTCCATGTTAAATTCCTTTAAGTCTGGGCAGACCTGTGACTTGAGCAGGAACAAAAGAACACAGAATAGGTGTGTGTGTTTGTGTGTGTGTGTGACTACTGTCATGGTTATTTTATATAAGACTGTAAACTTCATCTTGACAGCAAACTCTTCCTTTGCATTCACTCTCTTGATGTCCTTGATGAAATGTGTTCCATTTGGACACAGCAGTGAGCACAGGGAAGCCTGTGGCTCCCAGAGAGAAGAAGAGTTTTAGCCCAACAACTTGCAAAGAAACTGGAGGTAGACCTTTCTTGAGTTGAGCTTCTGATGACATCCTGACCCTAGCTGGCACTCTGAGCACAGCCTTGGGAAGGACCCAGAGCAGAGCACCCAATTACATTGTACCTTGAATTCCTGACTTACAGATATGTGTGATGCTTAGGCTACTGTCTTTGCGGTGGCTTGTTAGAGAGCAAAAGCTAAATAATGTTCACCTCAATGATACAAATGGGGTCACATCCCAAAGAAAGGAACAGAGACTTGAACAGTTGAGTGTAGTTGTGCACACCTGTAATGCCAAGGCTCAAGATCCAGAGGCAGTGGGATCTGGAGTTCAGGATCAACCTGAGCCAAGTACCAAGTCCCTGTGTGGGCTGGGAATGCAGCCCAGCATATACAAAGCCCAGGCTCAACCCCTAGCAGCACAAAAGAAGAAGGAGAAGATGGAGGAGGAGAAAGAGAACGATATAAAAGGAGAGAGCATCAGTTTGGATAACTTTGGGCTCTAGATTTTAGGTCCTGGTATGTCACTTAGCATCTGTGGAGATGGAGAATTAGTTCTATCTTTCTAAACTTCTGTTTCCATGGTTCTAATTTGAAGATAGTATTCCCTTCTAATACTGAAGATAGTATTCCTTCTGATTTGAAGCTAGCATGGAACTATGTGCAGAAGTAAATCAGATAGCATATTCGCCAGCATGCCTGGTACATAGGAAATGTGAAGTATTTAAGTATCATTCACTATCTCTTTTATTGTATAGCTGTCACCTAGTCACCTATTAGGACAGTTTGGATCCTCACCTGACATCTTTTTGGCATGCAATAACTGGCCAGGCTGTCTTTCCTAGCTATTTTGTTTCTTCTGTTCAAGACCTTCTGGTTCTGGGAGACTGAGTGACCTTCTCTCTAGTCCTGAAAAGATTTTTTGACTCTCTGGGGTATTTTAAACGTTCTCCTATTGCTTTGTGGCAGAATTATATGATTATTTTTGTCTGGATAAAAAATAGGGGAATATGGGAATGATGAGTTATTAAAGATCCCCTTTCAACTAAAGAAACATGAAATTTCCTCAGTGACACGAATATATGACCTTAGTATTTGTACGCAAGCTAACTCTGCATCCAGGACAGACTTTCTTGTCTGGCTGAGGACACTGAGCTGTCAGTCAAGCACATGTAAGCTGCCTTTCTTTCTTCATCAGCAGGAACACACTGCGAAGTGTGAGGTTTCTAATCTGATCTTTGAATGGGGGGCAGCAGTACAAACTTCATGCTCTACACTGCAAAGGTTTCTTAGACTCAGGTCAGAACAAGTTAAAAGAAACCAATTTCTATCTAAGTGACCTTCCTTAGTTACTCAAAGAAATCAGTGAGGCTTTATATTTCAAAGTAGTCTAGTTTGGGAGCCCCAGAAAAAAAGCCCTGTTTTGAAGCTATAGGATGGATATCTGTATGGCAAGAGGACTGAGTTGACTCTTTCAGGAAACTGTCCTTTTACAGATAGATGACTGCAGGAGGGAAGGGTCCTTTTACTTCTCTCCTCTCAATGCTTCCTTTCCTTCCCCTTTAAATTTTCCTCTCCTCTCTTTCCCTTGCCCTCTCTCAAAAAAAAAAAAAATCTTGCTCTATAGCCTTGGCTAGTCTACAGTTCACTTTATAGACTAGGCTGGTCTTGAACTAACAGAGATCTATCTGTCTCTGCCTCCTGAGTGTTGAGACTAGGAGGTGCCTCCTGGTGCACCAGGGCATGTGCCCATGCCTGTCCTGCCTTAGCTTTTCTTCAACAAGAGAGCAAATCCCAAACACACTCCTTCAGTGGAAGGATTACATGCAGGGCCAGTTGACCTGGATATGAATCCTGACTACTCATCTATGGTACTTCTGTTCTGAGATGCGTTGGGAGTCAAGGATTTGCTAATGATTTCTTTAGGTGTGTGTGTGGGATGCCTGCTACTTAATGGATCACTTGCTGTTGGCCAGAGAGCCACATGTGTCAGTTCTTTTGATTCCTGTAGTGATTCCTTGAGGCGATGTGATAAAGGCCACACAGCTCGTGGAATCCACTCAGCTTTCTGAGTTAGTAATCCAGACCACAGCTGCTTCTGTGACTCCAGCTGCCTTTAGCCATACCTCTATTGTAGTGTTTGCACTCATGACCAATAGAATCAAAGAAGTGACAAGAAAAGAGTTTGCGAGCCAGCCAAGCTGAAGCTACAGTTGGTACTGCAGACCCTTTAGCCCTGATTTTGGTTTTGAAAAAAAGAGGTCCTGGTGATGGTGCCCCAACTAGCCTGATGTGATGACTGTTGTTGGGCAAAGAATGCTGAACTCCTTGATTTTGCAGCTTAACAGAACCTTCAAAGGCAAGTGAGTCATTACACGGAAGTGAACTCCATCTTCTATCAATATGCTTATGAAAATAATCAGTGAGACAAGAAAGTGCAGCAGTGGTATTGCCTGTGGGTAGTTTTACTTCTGACAAGCCACATAGTCCTTTAGAGCAGTGTGATAAATAAGCAACTTTGTGCAGTTTTATTTTCTTATTTTCCTTTCCAATCACTGTGATCCATGAGGCTATCCCATCCAAAACATCAGTCATAAATCATAAATATTTATAGCATTTAATCATGAAGCAGCCAAAGAACTAAAGAAGTGTTACATTATTCAGCAACTCATTAGACACCTTGAATGCTGATAACCCAGGGCTGAGACCTGTGAATGGTTCCTTCCATCGCCCATTGTTTCTCCCTTCTATAGGAAAAACATTTCTTAATATTCACACATGCTCCTCCTCCCATATAGCAAGTGTGGACTAAAGCAATCAGACACCATCATCCCAGAAATGTATAATTTAACAGTAAACAATAACAAAGTGCATCTTCTGTGCCATCCCATGATAGAAAGAGAAGGGAAAACCAGAGTGGGGGTGGAGGTAGAAGAGAGGAAGACAATTACAGAGCCCTCCTGAGAGGCAGACAATAATGGCTGGAACATCACATTTCCATTATTAATGACCCCACTGCATTTCTAGTCCCATATTCCCTTTGTTGTATTACTTCTGGAGGGAAAATATTAGATCTGCTATTGAGTCTCCAGGAAACGCTAACAACAAGAACCACACGAACACGGAAGAGTGGTTCCTTTAAAAGACAGGAGCCTCATGCTGGGCGCATTCAAGCAGGGCGTTCCCCCTACCAAAGACAGAGAGACAGGGAGAGGCAGAGGTAGTGGTAGAGGTAGAGAGAGACACACACACAGAGACAGAAGGACAGAGAGAGACACACAGAGAGAGAGACACACACAGAAAGAGACAAAGAAACAAAGACAGAGACAGGGAGAGACAGAAACAGAAAAAGAAACACAGAGACACACAGAGAGACAGAGACAAAGAAACAAAGACAGAGACAGAGAGGCAGATACAAAGAAACAGAGAGTGAGACAGAGAGATTTGTTTTACTGAATGGGTTTTAATGTTTATTTTACTTTGTATTTAAAGATTAAAGTTTTCAATTAATTGTTTAGCATATAAAAGTAATGGCTCTCACTGTAACTGTACATATCTGTGACACCATTCTTCCTCCCATCTCTTGCTGGTATCCTTCCTCTCTGCTAAATAGTCCTTCCTTCTGCAGTCATCTCCCTTTGTTCTGTTGTTCTCCTTGTCCCCCTCCCCCATGCCTCTTCTCTCACCACCTCTCCTGACTTTCATGTCCTCCATATTTGTGTGTTGTCTTTCTGGGGTTTTGTTCACCTATAACCCTGCTCGGTTCCATCTGCCTCCCAGCAAGTGTCACGATTTCATTCCTCTTCACAGCTGATTAAAATTCCATTGTGTATGCATCACATTTTCTCCATCCATTCATTTGCGGATGAGCATCTAATGATGGCTATTATGAGTAATGCCGCAATAAACATGGCCATGCCTAGATCTCTGGTATGCTGACTAAGTGGTTCAGGTGGACGCCTGGCAGGGTACGGCTGAGTCATATGGTAGTTCTATTTTTAGTTCAAGGAACCAACATACTAATTTCCATAGTGATAAGCCAGGTCACATCCCCATTAGCTTTTTTTTTTTTCTTTCATGTTTCAGATAAGGTCTCGCTATGTTGCTCAGGTTGGACTCTCTAGAGATCTTCCAGACTCAGCTTCCTGAGCCGTTTGGACTACAGTGTATATACTACTCCATGTAGTATGAATTCGAGGTGGAGTCTTCCATCAGAAAAAGATACCATTCCCTCAGGAGACAAAAGCCAGACCTCATTTTCCTTCTATACCAGACATTTACACTTGGCCCTTGGTGTTAGAGAGGCCATGTGACCCAGATCTGGCCAATGAGATGAGAGAAGGCTCTCAAGGCATGGGGAAGCTTTTGAAAAAATATTGTTGAACAGATAAATAGGCTTATGGAAGCATCATCCACTGTTGGTGGGATTGAAAAATGATGTAGCTTCTTTGTTTTGTTTTATTTGTTTGTTTGCTTATTTCCATTTCTCCTCTTTCCTTTTTAAAATTACATTTATGCGTTACATTTTTATTACTTTTTTAGAATTTAACATGTGTACCCATTGCATACTGACTCCTTCCCTGTCCACAACTATCCTCCCCGTAAATTTTTATTGGACATTTCATGTCTATTTTATTTTGTGACCTGCCAAAATTAACCTGGGCCGTCTGTGTAACTGTGAGTTTGAAGGTTTCTGTAGGAGCTTGGTGGGGCCAGCATAAGAATGCAACTAAAGCAGTGATTTCCCCTCTCCCATAATTTATTGATAGACGATAGTTAGGAGGTGAAGGGCAGGCCCATGAGGACCTTCTACTTTTCTAGATGGCTGTTGATGGGGCTGGGCTTGTGTTGGCTCAGAGCTGGTCATACTATAACTGATGTGAGCTCATGATTATAGTAGAAATTCTGAGCGTGATGTTGCATACAGCACTTCAAACTATCTTACATTCTTCCTATCCCGTCACATACATGTATTTGTTTATTTGTTTTTTATTTGTTTGTTTGGTGGTGGTGGTGGTGGTGTGTGTGTGTGTGTGTAGAGGTCAGAGAGCATCTTGCAGTCACCTCTCTTTCTACCATATGGAGCCTGGGGGTCAAACCCAAGTTGTAGTGTTCCTATCAGACACCCTTGCCCACTGAGCCCTATCACCAGCCCATGGTATAGCTTCTTTGTACAAGTTTGTCAATCTCTCAAAAACAAAAACAGAATAACAAAACTGAGTCACTATACAGCTGAACAAGTCCTAGCTATGCCCAAGTAACTGGAAAGCATATTTCTATATAAAAGCGCAGACCCAAACATAGCAGCACTATTCTTAATAGCCAACAAATGGAAATAGTCCCAAATGTCCATATACCAATGAGCTATAGCCGTATAATGAAGCTATAAAAAAGGACTGAATTACTAAGATTTCCATTCACTGGATGAATGGTAACAATATTGTGCTAGGAGAAGCCATTGTTTACTTCGACTTACCCATAATGCCCAGAACAGGTGACTCTAATAGGTAGATTTTACTTGAGAAAAATGGAATTAGATAATGGTGATGGTTTACTGAAAACCACTGGAATGTGTGTTTCAAATGAATGGATTGTTATGGTATGCAAATATCTATTTTTAAAAAAAGAGAGACTCAGTGGACATAGGAGGAAGGCCTCTTGCCTATGGTCCCTCACTGTGACCTGCGCTTCCTTCCTGGAGTGCAGACAGGAAGTCAGGAAGCACAGCAGCCTCTAGGATCAAGAGAACAAAAGCCATTTGCCCGGGAGGGTGAGCAGGTGGCAGGCCCCAAAGCTGCTTCCTGTTTAAGATGATGCAGGTCGTCTGAGTCTGGCCGCTGGATGCAATCCTAACTAATATACCTTCCGGCTTTGGAATTTTATGAAAAGCCAATTACTGTTAAAATAGAAAAGAATGGAGTTCTGAAATGCAGTATCTGGAGAAATACAAAGCTGTAGACCAGAAAAGGCCATTTACAGAGGATTCCCTTTTCACAGGGCTATTTAGTGATTGTGCTGGTGCAAAAAAGCGGCTTATGCCTAAATTTATTCTGCTGCATTATGGCACAGTGATGGAGTATGAAATATAGTCAGGCTATCTTTAAGAAGAATACAATAAATATGAGTAAGTTCCACAACTGCTATTTTGTTAAGCCATTCTCTCTGCAATCAAAAGTGAAAAGTCTAATTTTGGATTGTTTCCAAAAGTGCTTGAAAGAAAAATTTATAATGGTAGATCTTCAGTGAAGCTCTTGGTAAGACTGAAGACCTTTAAACACTACAGTTTGTTATGTAATAAATAGCCATAATCGGAGCGTAAGGGAAGCCATTATGAATGAAGAAAGCATGAGATATGTTGACATTTATAGTCTCCTCTGAGATATCAGCTGGTCTCACTGCCACCTTAAAACAGACGTCCTGAAATTTGTAGCTATAAATTTTCCATCTAATTTCATATGTTTTTACTATGACACACGCACACACCAAAAAAAAAAAAAAAAAAAGGATAATTAGCTTGTGGCTAAAGGTGGTGGCTGCTCAAGGCTGATGACCCAAGTTCACTTCCTAGAGCCGAGAGAACTGACTGCACAAAGTTGTCCTCTGATCTCCACACACTGTCATGGTATATGCCTCCACACCCGCATGAAATTCCCCCTCACACTAAATTTTAAAAATTAATATTCTTCAGTTACTGATTTTTTTTTCTTTTTGTACTGTCCTGATGTCCTAATTCTGGGATTCTGAATTTTAATGTTGTTAGGTGAATGTATAGTGGCTCAATTTACTTAAGTCAGCTCTAGAAAATGAAATATGGTTTGATTTTCACGTGTGATCATTCTTGGATAGGCTTCACTCATGTGGAAGGAAAGGAGTCCGATGTCTTCCACTCATTAGGCATTTTAAATTACCAAAGATTTTGTTCAAAAACTGAAAAATCAAATTAACCACATAATTGTCTGAGCAAATAAAGGACAATTATGTGATGAATTAAAAAAAATGGAGGTGTGTCCAATAATAATATGAATTCAAGAATGCATACAGGCTGAGGCATTTGTCCCTTCAAAACAGTTTTGGGAGGAGAGGGGACAGGCTCCCCGGGCTTCTGTCAGCTTCTGTTTCTGTGGTAGTGAGGATCACGCACTGTTAAAGGCTGGACTGCGCCTCACAGGCCACATCTTGAGCAACACGCTTCCAGCTCTGCTTATTTGATTTTAGATCCAATTGGTGTATTACCCTCAGTTGCACAAAGAATGTGTGTGTGTGTGTGTGTGTGTGTGTGTGTGAAGTGTAGGGAATCAGAAAAGTTTAAAGAACTGTTCTTGTTTGACATAGTACTGTTTGATCTAACATAGTCATCTTTCGTCTTCCTAACTGTGGGAACAGGGCTCTGGCTCTCTTCTGTATCTTTCCTGTAAAGTAGTCATTAAAGTGAGCGTGTTTGATATAAACCTCTAAAACTATGGCCAATAATTTTACAGGGAACAAAACTCTAATTTCAAAGACTTACAATTTCTATACTTACTACTTTTTTTCCCTATCGAAATTCTTGAGTGCTCATTAGATTAAATTCTAACATTTGGCAACCAGCTCTGTGCAGTTCTATGACAGGGAGCCCAGAAGGTCAGCTGAGGATATTACCAAGGCAGGGAGAAGCTGGGTGTTTTCCTTAAGCTTGGGTTGGCTCTATCAAGCTGATACTGGACGAGAGAAACACTGTTGCAGAAGGAATAGTGGAAGCAAGGTAGCTCCGCATTTGTGGCAACATCTGAGAGCATGCTTCCTGAGTAGAGGAAGGAGACATATGGAGTGTCTCTGAAGCTTGAAATATTATACTTTTTAAGGAGAAAAAAAGAAAATAAATATGTTTAGCTCTACCATTGTCTTTGCTGATGAAAATAATCACAATAATTAGTCACACTGCATCAAAAACGCATTGTGTATAGCCGCTCAGCCGGAACAGTTACTTTCCCCACCCCCACCCCTGCCCTTTTAAATCCCACAGTCACATTCCACAGTCGTCCCCCACACAGAAACCTCTGCTACTTCAAGAGATCAGTTGTGACGCACGTTTCTATGCTGAGTTTATAAATATACGCAGATGTGATCACAGGAGAGTCTTGAGGTTCACAACCAAATGCTATGGCTACCTAAAATAGCCGTGTTTCTATTACATGCTCCTTAATGATGTGCCGTGTTTTAATGTCTTTATTCTTGTGTGTTTGTTTGTAACTTCTCAGAGCTGTGATGATGCTGTGAAGAAGGCTCCTCCAGGCACTGGCTATGTGTGCCTCTTTCTGAAACCTAGAAAGCCAGGGACTTCCAGGCTTCAGTAGGCAACAGACCTGATGCTCCAGGGCAGTGCTGCTTCCCCAAGTCCCCCTTTGCAGCCTCCAGGTCTTACCCAGCCTAGATCCTGAGTCAAACTCAGAGATCCCAATAAGAAGCAAAGGCCAATTTCTCCACACTCCTTAGACTGAAAGGTCGATAAAGTAATATTAATGACATCAAGGATGATAATGGCTACTTTAATGGCAAGTCGAACTTTAATATTTTAAAGAAATTACCATTACATTGAGATTATTAAGATGTAGGGCTACATTAAGGAACAGAGCTGTTATGGGCAAGCTTGTGAAAGGAACTGACTCCTCAGAAGGAAAAAAGTCACCCTTGGCAAAATCCATCTGCTTCCATGTTTTTTTCTTACTGGTTATTGGTCATTATCCCGAGCACCAGTTTTTATGAGAAGATGATGATCTAGATAAATAGGCTAGAATGACTTTGAACTTCTGACCCTTCTATGTAGATTACAGTGCTGGGATTACAACCGTCCACCACCGTGGCCAATTATGCAGTGCTGGGGACTGAACCCACGACCTCACGCATGTTAGGTAAGCATTCTATTGTCTGAGCTCCATCCCCAGTCCTGGGATATATCGTGGTTATTGTGTCCATCATAAAGAACATGATTTTTCTTTACCTTCTTTTAGGTTTCTTTTAAAAATCTAAAGAATTAGTCAGCTCTTCTTCCACTCATCCATTAAGACACATCTAGACTTGGGGGTGATGTGCCTTGGAAAGTGATTTCCTAATGTGCTAACTTCAAAGGACTTTTGAAATCTAAGCACCTAGGGCCCAGCCCAGGGTTAATCCAGCAAAGTGGCACTTAGTGGCCTGTTCAGGGTTGGCTTTGATGGGTCCTTAATGAGCAGCCATGCACCACAGCTGCATTCGGAAAAGCACAGCTTTCTGTGCAGTTCCTTGTGCCTTTCTCTCTGTGTAGTTGCCATGTTTTGTTTTTTGTTTGTTTTGGTTTTTTTTTTTGTTTTTATTTTTTGGTTGTTTTTTGTTTTTTGATACCGAGAGCCCAGTGAACCAGATGGAAAGGGTTGTTTTTACAATCTACATCCGACAGGCGGCACGTACCTTCTCTACTTCATGTGTTGGCTTTCTTAGGGTTCTTTCCTTCACACCAGGAAGGACCTTTCCCACAGAGATGGTGTAAGAGTGTGTCTCCCCGACTTAGGATCCTCTCGACTCTCCCTTCCTCCTCAAGAGAAGAAACTGAGTGGTTCTAAGTCTGGAGTTCAACAGAATCTGTTGAGCAGATTTCCTGGCAGCATGCAGAGAGGGGGTGTGGGCTCTGGAGAGAGGGCTGGCTCTCCCAAGTGGAGTGGAGATAGATCCCTTCTTATAGGTTCCAAAGGAAGAGGGAGATCTTCCTCCACGTAGCTGAGATAGTTTACAGCACAGGCCTTCTCTGTTTCCGGGGAGAAAGGTAGGAGGGGCCCCGCATTTCAGGAAGGATGTAGGAGATATGAGAATAGGGCACAGGTAGTTGAGGTATACCTGCCATAGGATAAGTAGCTCTCTGATGTCATGGGCTTTGGCAGTCTGAGTATGTAAACTTCCTTGGGAAAATACAATGGCTCCTCATGTTTTCTTGGAATCCAGGCACCTGCAGAGTTCCTTAGGGGTTTAGAGTCTCACAGACAGGCTTTTCACAGAGGTTTACAGAAGCCATTGCTGACCAGCCTATAATCTTGAGAGAAAGAATGGTGGAAACTGAAACCAGAATTAAATCGCCACAAGGAACGAACAAACACGAATTCGGGTTTGGTGTGGAGGCCGCTGGGCTCAAAGCCTTGCTCCGCTAGCTTCAGAGAGAGTTCACCTCTTACACTGCTGAACTGAGAAATGGCATCGTTGTAGTGGCTTCTTTCTGGTCACAGTTTCGTACCCACATACCTTTTGAAGGTATGTATGTGCGGACAAAAATGTAGGTATTGGCCTGGGCATGAGAATGTGTAAGAAAGATTGCACCTTTCCTGTCCCGCATGGGAGAGCTTTTCCTACAGCTCAGCCCTCATGCATATGTAAAATCTCTTAGCTGGAGAAGATCATCCATTAAATTACTCAAGGTCCTTTTTACAAAAACTTCTGTGATAAATGATTTTCAGAGCTCTGTGTCAGGAAACCTGTGTCTCTTGACTAATGGGCCTGGTTTTTGTTGTGGTCGTTTGCTTGTTTGTTTTGTTTGTTGCTACTGATAGAAGAAAAATAAGGGAACTCATCACATTTCCTTTTTGCGTTGGTTACTGGGAAGCTAAAGTTTGAGTATAAACACTATCACTTTTTTCTTCTTTCGTCTGGCTGACATAAAAATTTCACCCTCCTTCCCTTTCTCATTTTTACCAATACTTCAAGTGATAAAATGATCTTATTCAAAACCAAAACTTGCAAGGTTTATAGCAAATTAAGAATAACGGTTAGGCCTTTTACCCATTGGCTGTCTTGATGTTAATATGTGTAGTTTGTGGTGCAGACCGGTTGCTTTCTTAGTTTCTGCTCAAGTCAGTTTCCTCCCACATTCTAGCTTTTTGTAAGAGACAGGAAACATTTGTCTCTCTTGAATAATGGGCCTGGGTTTGTTTGTTTGTTTGTTTTTGTTTTGTTTTGTTTGCTACTTCTAGAAGAAAAGTTGTTTAAAAGAAGAGAAAATTCTAGAGGGTCACAGGATACATACAGAGCCTTCCTGTGAAGGAAAAGCTGAGACACATTTGTTGATACAGGATGCTTGTTCTTAAGTTTTCCTTTCTGTTTTTAATTTATGGGATTAAAAAACACATTTGCTTAATTAGCATTTGCATTTTGTCAGTAATAACCAAGTTACATATTATTTTCTGTGTTTGAAACTGGATTCTACTTCTTCAGGTTGGGTGTTTGGGGGCTTGTCTATAAGCCTTGATTTTCTGAGAATTTTTAGACTTCAAATATTTTGTTTCTATCCAGATGGGAGAAACATGCGCCAGAAATTTCAGTGATTCAGTGTCCTTAGTACATTTTATGAAAAGATGAGAACAGAAGTCTCAGGTCAAGCTCTCTTATTTAGAACTTAGACAATGTGCTCACTGCCTGCTCAACAAGAGGAAAACTGTGCCTGGTATTGGAAATCTAGCCAACTACTCAGTGTCAGTGAAGTCATAGCTACTGAAGAAGAATTTACAGCCACTGATTTACTAAACCAGAATAATCCCTAACAACCACTTAAATATTTTTCCTTATATCCACAGAGAAGTGTGGTCTTTACTCCTCATCAAGGAAATTTCCCTTTACAACAGAGAGATGCCACAACCAATCAGTACAAATAGTTGTGGACCCCCATCCCTAATGGATACACCTACTAAACATAAGGCCCAGGGAACACCGATGTAAGAGCCTGAAGACCAAAATCTGTTGTGAGATTGGTTATGTCTCCTAGGAATGTTAAAAGTTACACCCATCAAGTCTCACCAACAGGACTGCCCAAACAGGCTGAACTGGATGATGCCTGTGGACATGTTGAAGTAGACAGGGAAAGCCCACGAGGCCTGAACCCTGTGCAAAGAACCACAGGCAGCTGAGTAGAAGAGGGGGCTCTTCCCCAGGGAAGAACACAGCAATTGGGTCTACAACACTGAATGGTCAGCTCTGAAAACATACATACAAGTAACATTATACAGATTGAGCAGGTTAGATTTAGAAATATATATGTATGTATTGTGTGTGTGTGTGTGTACATATATATATATATATATATATGCAATAATAATAAGAAAGGAGGACATGAATTTGAAGGAGAGTGGGGAGGGGTCATGGAAAGAGGAAGGGAGAAATGTTGAAATTATTTATAATCTCAAAATTTGTCCATCAGAACCTTGCATTTTATAAAGAGATTGGAGAATACCAACTCCTACAAGAAAATAGCTGTAACCTTGCTTTGGGTCATTATTCTAGTTTCATTTTTGTTGCTATGATAAAACACAATGAAAGGCAACTTGCAAGGAGAGGGGTTTATTTGGCTTACAATTCCAGGTTATGCTCTCACGGTGGGGAGTCAGCTAGTCACAGAACATGCACCATCAGAGAAAAATGAACGCATCTGGGCTCACAGGCCTGCTTGCGCTCAGCTCAGCTTCTCTACTCTTCCACAGCTCAGGAGCCTGAGCCCAGGGAATGGCACTGCTCACAGTGGGTTGGGTCTTCCCATATCAGTTAAGACAAGCCTCCACAAGCATGCCCGCAGGTCACCACAATATAGACAATCCCTTACTGAGACTCTCTTCCTGGATGATTCTAGGTTGTGTCAAGTTGACAAAATCATTGTAGATATGCTAGCTTAGTATTAGAATCTTGGTATTCATAACTTGATTCCCAAGATTTTCTTATCAAGAAAATGACTACATTTTTCCTTGGATATAGAATTTGTTCCAAAGAACTTTGCAATCCAATATAAGGCAAAGTGATTTATATTAGTAATCACCTTCTATATTACAAATGCTATCCATTTGTAATTTACTATCCCAATCCTGATCTCCAAAGTCGCTTGGTTAAGTTTTGTAACTCCTACCCCAGCACCCTGTCTCTCCTAGGTTAAAAAGCACACAGTGGTGTTTGTATTAAGGCTTGCTGTGCAGCCCAGAATGGTTCCATAGATTAATCGGTCTTAAGTGATTCAGAAGCGCTGAGTCAATAGGGGTGTGTATACACGTACGAACAATCACATACCAAACAGCTTCCAGCCCTAGTCATATTTGAAGAAGGGTGCTCTAGGAAGAATTTTAAAAGCTAAGCTCCAAAAGTATGAGTTTATGCAACAGTCTTATTAATATTCTACAAAACTATTTAAAATTGATGAGGACATTACATTGTATCACTAAAAATCCAGAGGACAGTTAACAATTCTTTTTAGCTACTGGTGCTGCTGGAAGGCTGGGTCCAGGCAGCTCCTAAAGCAAACAGTGAACTGCTGTAGGATTTCTATATGATCATTAATGTATGTGTAAAAGGAACACAAAGCAGAGAGGAGTGAGAACGTGTAGCAGGTAACCATACTGATCATTGTAAGAGAACCGACCAAAATGAGGAATAAATCTGGGGACTCTTTCTTCCCCTGGAATTATTTGAACCATTGTCTCTGAACTTTCTTTTTTAAATATAAATAAGATAGACACACAGATGCCAACAATTAAAAAAAATTACAATACTAAAAAAAAAAAATCTAGCAGCTGGTTCATGGTGAGGACTGTGATCCAGGCCAGCCTGGGCCACACTGTGAGGTTCTGTCTCAAAAGAGCAAAACAAAACAAAAAGAAACAGATTCCTCTGATGATCCCATGAGGTTTTCAAAAAAATAGTCCAACTGATGCTTCTGTTGGTAGAGGCAGCAGGGAAATACCAAGATAAGGAAAGCACCTTGACTGGTACTGCTGCTCCTTGTCCACTTTCCTCTGTTCTTTCTCATTTCTTTTGTCTGTCCGTCCTTCTGTCCGTCCATCCATCTGCCTGCTGCCCATCCACCTACCTACCTATCTACATCCCAAATGTTGCCCCTCCTGGTCCCCCCTCACAGAGTTCCTCCTCCATCCCCCCCTTCACATCTGAGAGGGGCAGCTCCCCAACCACCACCTTATCCCCCCCACCCTGGTGTATCAAGTCTCTTCAGGATTAGGTGCATCCTCTCCCTCTGAGACCAGACAAGGCAGTCCCCTGCTATATACAGGTTGGGAGGTGGGCTTGGACCAGCCTGTGTATGCTCTTTGGTTGGTGGCTCAGTGTCTGGGAGCTCCCAGGGGTTCTCTTGCATTTCTTAGGGAGTCTTGAACCCACTGCCCAAAAAACCACCATGAAATCTCTGAAGAATTTCTGCTTTTGTCAGCCCAAGTTTGCTCCAGCCTTTATGTAAGAAAAACTTGAGGATTATTTGCATTGCAAATTCCAGTGGTTTGCCTGGTAGAGAGGAAGCCGAGGCTGCCTTTTGTTAGATAATTAAGAGTGGTTTGCATCTTGTACAAACATTCTTCTTGTTCACTAGGAGAAATGCAATGGAATATACACATGTGGAATTTCTTCAGTTTTTCTGCTGCCTCTTCAGGAGAAACCCATTCGGGACAGGGCAAGAACCTGAGAATTCTAGGTCAGAGTTTAGCAAAGCTGTTTTGTAGTGAGTCCAAGAGTAAACATTTTATTGTTTGCAGGCTGTATGTATGGTCTTTGTTGTGATGATTCAACTCTCTCAAAGTGTTAGTGCCAAAGAAACCACAAGAAAGTGTGGTTGTATTTCAGTAAAACTTGACTGCTAAAAAGGCTGAATGCCAGGTTTGGCCAGTTTGGCACATGTTCTAGAACAGTGGCTCTCAACCTTCCTAATGCTGAGGCTCTTTAACACAGTTCTTCATGTTGTGGTGACTCCAATCATAGATTTATTTTCATTGCTACTTTATAACTGAAAGTTTGCTACTGTTACGAACTGTGCTTTCCAGTGGTCTTAAGTGACCCTTGTGAAAGGGTCCTTCAACCCACTTGAGGGTCATGATCCACAGTTTGAGAACTGCTGTTCTAGAGTTTAGACCAAACTCTTTCCAATACAGAGCTCCCTTCAGAAGGAGTCAGACAATGCTGTATCTGGACAGCTTTTCTTGCATGTTCTACACAGTGTGTCCTTGAAAGCCTTATCTTGCTACCACTACCATTTTCAACGTGGACTATGGCGGAAGCGTCGTAGCTGGTCTCTGCTCCTGCTTTACCCTTTCTACTAAATGGTTCCATGTGACAGCCCACCGCCACCCCTGGAGTACTTCTCTCTCTCTCTCTCTCTCTCTCTCTCTCTCTCTCTCTCTCATAGGATATTTTATTTATTTACATTTCAAATTATCCCCTTTCCCAATGCCCCCTGCCAGAAACCCCCTATCCCATCCCCCCTCCTGCTTCTATAAGAGTGTGCCTCCATCCACCCACCCACTCCCACCTCACTGCCCCTGAATTCCCCTACATTGGGGCATCAAGCCTTCAGTGGACCAAGGGCCTCTTCTCTCATTGGTGCTTGACAAGGCTATCCTCTGCTATATATGCAGCTGGAGCCATGGGTCCCTCCATGTGTACTCCTTGGTTGGTGGTTTAGAACCTGGGAGCTCTGGTTGACTGATATTGTTCTTCCTATATAGTTGCAAACCCCTTCAGCTCCTTCAGTCCTTTAACTCCTCCATTGGGAGCCTAGTGATCAGTTCAAAGGTTGACTGCGAGCATCCACCTCTGTATATGTCAGGTACTGGCAGAGTCTCTCAGGAGACAGCTATATCAGGCTCCTGTTAGCAAGCACTTCTTGACATCCACATAGTGTCAGGATTTGGTGACTGTATATGGGATGGATCCCCAGGTGGGGCAGTCTCTGGATGGCCTTTCTTTCAGTCTCTGCTCTACACTTTGTCTTTGTATTTGCTCCCATGAGTATTTTGTTACCCTTCTAAGAAGGACAGAAGCACCCACACTTTGGTTTTCCTTCTTCTTGAGCTTCATGTGATCTGTGAATTGTATCTTGGGTATTCTGAGCTTCTGGGCTAATATCCAATGAGTATATACCATGTGTGTTCTTTTGTGACTGGGCTACCTCACTCAGGATGATATTTTCTAGTTCCATCCATTTGCCTAAGAATTTCATGAATTCATTGTTTTTAATAGCATAAACCCAGTTGTATCATTCTCCAATTCTAGTTTTGCCTAATGTTCAGAGTAAATCAAAATTGCTTACCTTGACCTCTGTGGTACTGAACCCTGTCCCTGTTGTTTCTCTGACCTCATTTCCTGCTACTCTTTGGCCACGCAAACTTCTCAGTGTTTTCCATGTTTGTTCCCACCTCAGGACCTTTGCACTGGATTTTAGTTTTGCTCCCAGGCAAACTGCTCCTTCTCTTCATCCAGGTTTCTGCTTAGCTGTCACGCTCCCACACTCCATGCCTTCTCTCTCTCTCTCTGATTTACTTTATTTCATAGCATCCAGCACTATCATTCCAAATACATGTGTGTAATTCTTTTTACCATTTGCTCCCAGACATGCCAGTTTTACCGCAATGTGAATGTATGTGCTTGTTCTCTATTGCAATCCCTGCACCTAGAGCAGTGGCTAGGGTATGGCAGGCACTCAGTGTTTGTTGGCTACTTGATGAATGTGACTGTCCTTTGAAGCTTTTGAAAAATGCACTTAGTGTCCATGTAACAACCCTTCTGTGCACACAGGAGGCACTGCATTCCTCCCAAACCCTCCAGTATGCAGGGACATGTCACATTCACACCCATGCCATTTCGAATTATTTCCCTTAGGCCTAAAGTTTTTACTTTACTCTGCCTGTCCATCACATCACACTGCTCCTAACCACTCTGTTTCCCTTTATGGACCTAATATTCCCTGGCATTTGCCCAGTTCCTTGTGAATGTAAATAAAATACCACATGTATGGACACTTGTTGTTCATTTTAGCTGTTCAGCATCTGAGTCCCCCTTTGCGACTGAGGAGTCTCCACTTGGTAAGAGGGAGTCCTGTATTCAGCACAGAATCTGAACTCATCTTGTACTCCCTTTCCCAAACACCTGTGCAAGCAAGCATGCTGGCATGTGCTCTGGGGACATCAACTAGATACTCTGATTACATTACAGCACAAGCCGCCATGGCTAAGAAGCAGCAACTGCCCCATGCAGCAACAAGGGTAGTATCTTAGCTTCTCTGTTGCTATGGTAAAAAAACCAGTCCCCCAAAACAACTTGAAGAAGAAGGGATTTCTTTCTTTTTCTTTCTCTCTTTCTCTCTTTCTTTCTCTTTTTTCTTCTTTCTTTCTTTCTTTCTTTCTTTCTTTCTTTCTTTCTTTCTTTCATTTTTGTTTTTTTCCTTCCTCCACCCTCCCTTCCGAGACAGGGTTTCTCTGTGTAGTCTTGGCTGTCCTGGAACTCACTCTGTAGACCAGGCTGGCCTTGAACTCAGAAAACCACCTGCCTCTGCCTCCCAAGTGCCAGAATTAAAGGCATGCGCCACCACTTCCTTGCCTTCCTTTCTTTTTTAATTAATCTTTTTATTCGTTTACATTTCAAATGGTATCCCCTTTCCCACAAATTCCCCATCCCATCCCCTCTCTCCCCCCTCCCCTTTGCCTCTATGAAGGTGCTCCTCCACCCACTCACCCACTCTGGCCTCACCAATCTAGCATCCCTCTATGCTGGGACATCAATCCTTCACAGGACCAAGGGCCTGCCTCCCATTGATGCCAGATAAGGCCGTCCTCTACTACTTATGTATCTGGAGCTATGGATCCCTCTTTGGTTGGCGGTTTAGTCTCTGGGAGCTCTGGGTGGTCTGATTAGTTAATATTGGTCTTCCTATGGGGTTGCAATCCCCTTCAGCTCCTTCAGTCCTTCCCCTAGCTCTTCCATTGGGGTCCCCAGGGCTCAGTTCCATAGTTGGCTGTGGGTATCTGTGAAGTGGTAAGGTGTTGGTAGAACCTCTCAGGGAACAGCCATACCAGGCTTCTGTCAGCAAGCCCTTCTTGGCATCAGCAATAGTGTGGGGCTTTGGTGTCTGCAGATGGGATGGATCTTTAGATGGGGCAGTCTCTGGATGACCTTTCCTTCAGTCTCTACTCCATTTTTTGTCCCTGTCTTTCCTTTGGACAGAAACATTTCTGGGTTAACAATTTTGAGATGGGTAGGTGATCCATCCCTCAACCGGGGGAGGGCATACCTATCTACTGGAGGTGATCTCTACAGGTTCTATCTCCCCTCTGTTGTTTCATTTTATGTTTATAGCATCATGAATGGATCTCTACAGGTTCTATCTCCCCTCTGTTGTTTCATTTTATGTTTATAGCATCATGAATGGAAGTCAGGGCAGGAATCTAAGGGCAGGAATTGAAGCAGAGGGCATAGAACACTGCAGTGCTAGCTTGCTCCTTGTGGCCTGCTCTGCCTGCTTTCTTATATAAGCCAGGAGCACCTGCCCAGAGGCAGCACCACCCATGGTGGGCTGAGCCCTCCAACCTAGGTCATTAATCAAGAAAATTTCTGACAAGCTTGCCTACTGGCCAATCAGAGGGGGACAATGTCTTTACTGACATTTCCTCTTCCCAGACGACCTTCATAAGTTAATAATAAAAAAGCAAGTAAGCAAACAACAACAAAAACCAACCAAAGGGAACAAAACCCTCACCAGCTACAAGCAGCAGTGTCTTTGTTAGAGAGGCTGCAAGGCAGAGGTTCTAAAGGCCCCAACCCTTATGTCTTCAAACTTGCCAGAGGATTATATATATATATATATATATATATAAAATTAAGTTTATTGTGTTAGAATGTTAGCTTTTACAGAGCAGGGGCCTTCATTTTGATTATTTGGGGTCCTAAGCACATAGTAGGAGGTTAATAAATATTTCTGAGTGAATGCACACAGTTGATTTTTTTTAATTAAGGAATCAGGAGAAAGTATGATTTTATGATGAAAGTACATACTTGAAGTGAGAGCAAGCCTCTGAGGAAGCAGGCATTACTCAGGATCTAGATCTGGAGGGATCTTACAGTAGGTACTCTTTAATAGAGGGGAGGGTGATTATGAGTTAAGGCCATTGGGTGCAGGGCTCATAGAAATTGATGAAGACTTCTCTAAAATAGGGTTTGCGTCCCCTTTTTGTGCTTCTATGAGATTTTTGGATCTGTCGTGGAATCAGATGCATGGTAGGAATAGACACATTTGCAAGGCTAATGATGCAGATTCCACTTATAAAGAAACAAAGGACAGTTAGGCGGGGCCTCAGCCTTGATGGTCCTAGCATGAGGCTCATTTAGCCATATTGGTCCCAGCCAGTTTTTGGTGGTCTTGTATTTGCACTGTTTGAGTGGTCTGGTGATGGCCTGCTGGAACACTGCACTGTGTGATCATCCCCTAGCAGTTGCTGGGGTATTTTTTTTCTGGCCTATTTCTTTGCCCATTTATCCTACTTTGATTTTCCTTTCAGAGACTCCCTTAATCTTAGGAGGCTGAAGGGGGTGGGGATATATTTCCAAAATTCCAGCTGCCATTGGGGTGTGGACCCTGGCTATCATGGGAAAGTGAATCCCTGTCTGTTTTGGGGGAAGCCTAGAGCAGAAAAGGAGGCTCTGGAAGTTGGGATGGGCTAGAAATACTACAGATCGTCATTTAGCATAGAACTGAAATGTTCAAGAAAGTTAAAAATGTGGGACCAAGATGTAAGGTGAATAATAGTGCCTACAAGGTACCCATGAATTGTAAAAACCAGGCAAGATGACCATGAGTGTTGTCCAGATGATGCTCAGGTCTAGGTAGAGATGATCTTTCTGTCTACATCAGCTCCATATAGACTCAAGGTTTTGACCAGTAAGGTTGTGGGGAGTAAACAGTTACACTATTCTCTGAGGAGACTGTGAGTTGCTGCAAACATTTTTACACTTGGTCTTAACTAAAAGGCTGAGAAGCAATTGCTGCAAACATTTTTAAATCTGAAGTCTGATCTAGTTTAACATGTAGAAACTCATCCCACACAAGCACACTAATTGTAACATGTTCTTTGCAGCATTGTTTATGGTAACAAATCACTGAAAGGGGATTAAATGTCAATCTATAGAGAACTAGTTAAATATATTTTGATTTTGCATGAACTAGAGAGATTTATGCATTGGCATGGAAAGGGTGTCCAAGACCCAGAATAGTCAGATATAAATAGTACCTAGTGCTAGCTCGAAAAGACTCTGAGGGCTTTTTTTTAACAGAAAGATATATTCAAGAAAGTTTCCACGGTGATTGCTCTAGGGGAGGGGAAAGCATTTGTAGTCAGTGGAAGGAGGATGGTTTTATTTTTTACTCATGCCTTTTTATGCTATTTGCCTTTTCCTCATATGTTTTTAAATGAATATTAAAGAAATTAGGCATTTTTATTAATCAAGTGTCCTTTTATTTAGTTGTTTTTAGTAAGAGTATATTACAAGAAATATATTACAAAAATAATTAAGGCCATATTACTTAGTGGCTTTATAAATTGTCAGAATTCTTTTGGGAAGAGGTTTGATAGTATGTGACAAAAGTATATACATACTCATTTTTTTTGATACTGTCAAATTATTTATGTGTGTGTGTGATGGGGGAAATGGGGAGAGACGGTGTGTGTGGCATTGCGCATGTGCATAGGAGAGTGCATACACCCGGATGCCGTAGCAGGACATCAGGTATTTGCTTTATTGCCCTCTACCTTCTTCCCTTGAGACAGGATCTCTCACTGAGCCTGGAACTGGGCTGGCAGCCAGGAAGTCTCAGCTATCCCCCTGCCTCCATTCCCCGCAGCGCTGGGATTACAGGCATAGGAAGCCAGGCATGGCTTTTTTAAAAAGTTACATTTGTATGTATGTATGTATGTATGTATGTATGTATGTATGTATGTATGTATGATGTATGTATGTAATATATACAGTTATTTGAGTGGTGTCCCCATTTGAAAGTCAGAGTACAACATGTGGAAGTTCTCCTTCCACCATGTGGTCCTGGGGATCCACTCAGGCTTGGTAGCAGTTGTCTTCCCCACTGAGCAATTTTGCCAGCCTCGATGGTTAATCTTGATTGTTTGTCTGATTGGATCTACAATCAACTAAGACACACGAGCAGGTCTTGAGTGCAGTTCCAGGACAGAAGTGTTGCTGACATCAGAACCCGGCTTCCTGGGCCTCCCAATGTGGACTGAGGATCAGCTCTTCCCCAGGAATTCTTCAGGCCATACTGGGGCTCCTGGGGCATCCAGCCTCATGGTTTGAGAAGCTACTTGGCTGTTCGCTTCTCTGGTGTACAGCCGCCATTGCTGGGCTAGCAGGCCAGTGCTGTAAACTAATCTAATTAAACCTCCTTTTGTAATATATATTCATTGTGTTGGAGAACCCTAAAACAATTATCACTTAAAGTGATATCATTTAAATTCATCAAGGTGATAACTAGAAATATTTTGTCAGAAATATCTTTAAAGCACAATATTAATATAAAAAAGTAGCGCAGTGGATAGAATTGTCACGACCACGTTAGAAGAGCCATAGAAAAATACCAACAGCAAAATGTCATCAGTGGGTAGCTGACCTTTTCCTACCTACCCTCACTTTCACATCTTCCAACTTTTATAAAATAAATGCTTATTGTTTTTAGTGGAAAAATATTCTCTAAAGAAGGAAATGAGATGCATTTGGTATGACTTATTTGTAGGCACGTACTCATACGCTAAGTTAATCTACCACTTCAATTTCCTAATTAAACACTCACTTATCATTTCTAAAAATTGGTTAGGGCATTTTGCCAAGAGTCAGTCATCAAACTCATCAATTTTTATTATCCAAAGACATTAATTACTCATTGTCAGGTGATGCCAATCCTGCCTTCTCTGTAACGATTGACATCCCCTTCTCTCTACCCCCACTCTTGGCTCTGGCAAAGGCCTGGATCCTAACCACACTCTCAGCTGGACTCTAAAAGGCCTGGTTCTAACCATACTCCCTGCCGGACTCGCATAGGCCTGGATCTAACCATGCTCTCGGCTGGACTGGTTTCCCTTCATTCCATCTTCTGCTCTACCACTGGGATTTATAATGCCGATCTGTGTTATTAATTTGCCTAAATCACTCCATTACTTTGCTGGCTCCAGGTCATAACAACATGAACCTCTGAGTGAGCCTACAAGGTCCTTCTCTCCTAACTCTACCTCACTCCCAGCTCTAAAATCATTCCAACTTTTCTGCTTCTCAGGGCTCCCTTGCCGCTCCATACCCCACACCACTGCTTTTTATGGAATGTTCTTCACTGTCTACTTTTCTACCTTCTTCTCAGCTCCTGTAGGAGAGATTGCTTGGATTCCCTCTGTGGTTTAGGTATAAAGGAATACTAAAAAACTTGTGCACTGAGGGTTCCCAGTACAATGGTGTGCAGACCTGGGGATTTGAGAAAGTTTGAGGGTTCTGACTTCACCAGTAGATGAATTCCTTGATTGATTCATAATATGATAGCACCATTGGGAGGTGGGGATGCTCTGGGCAGATAGAGCTTGCTCTGCTCTCTTCCTGTCCCGGCTTCCTGGCTCTAACGAGGTAAGACGCTTTGCTACACTGCCCACTTCTGCTGTGATGCTATTGCACCTCGCGACAGGCCCACAACAATGGAGCAAAGAGCTGAAACCTTGTAAACCCTGAGGGGAGATAAATCTTCCCTCCTTTAAAATAGTTCTCTCCTCTCAGGCTATACACTTAGATGAGGTTTCAAAATCAGTTTCCAAGAGCCAATAAGCCAATACCACTTGATATGCTTTTCCAGGTATTTGCATATTTCATGACAACTTTAACCCTCAGGAAAGCCTGTCAAACAGGAAGGAAACATGCCATCTCCATTTCAGGAGTAGGGGTGGGAAGATTTGCATTACACTCACTTACCCTCACCTGGGTCATAGGTGAGACCAGGACTGGTACTCCTGTGTTCTGACCTCCGACGATTTTCTCTTCTATCTCATGTGTGTTCTTTCCAGGCAACTTGGCTGTCCTAAGAGTGTTGTTCAGCAGTCCTTATAGCTTATATGTGCTTGGGAAGGGATGGGCATAATGATTCTGGTCAGTTTCAGGGACTTTCTGAAACCATTGCGTTGTTTATTTCCTGTGTTTAGCAGGCTTCCCTGCAGGACAGAACATTTTGCCTTCCCTTATAACATCCTATTATCTGCCTGTAAATATCCGGTATCTTAATGAGCTCCCTGCTTAGGGCATCCCGTGGCTGCATCTCCTTTTAATATTCTGTCTTAAAATATTCTGTTGTTTTCCTTCTCTTTTAACATCCTGTGTCTTAATGAGCCTCACTTAAAAATGGAATGTTTTAATCTAGAAGGAAAGTGCTACACAACACAATAGCACACGCACATATGCGTGCAACACACACAAAGGTGAAACTGGGGGGTCACTGATGAGTTGGTGGGAAGAGAGGGAATCCAGCTGATAGATGATGGGGAGAACAGCCTAGAAGACAGTTCTGCCTACGTCAATACCATTTATTGAAATCTCACTCTGTTTTAGGTTCCATGCTAGGCACTTACTGTAAATTGCCTTATCTAGCAGATAAAAGCCACATCTGCCTTGATTGAGTCCCAGATCCTCTCACTGTTCATTCAGTGTTCACATTTGGGTATGCTGCAGTTTCTCCTGTAAAACAAAGCTGATAAAGGGATCTCTCTCACGTAACTATGGTTCATCCTCAGCCTAAGAGGGAGGGCTTTTTTCTTGTTTTACAACTATGTTAATATTTTTATTATTATCATGGTCCCCAAAACATTCACATTCTTACCTATGAAGAAAACTGATGCCCATAGAGGTCTGCTGGACCCAGGCCACATAACTTATGAGTGACAGTTCCAGCCTAAGCTAGTTAGATATGGAAACCTATGCCCTTTTTACGTTCAGGGAAGAAAAAGGCCTAATGGCTAAGGGAGAAGACAGGCCCCTGGGCCATAAAGTCATTGGCCAGCACTTTCTGTTGGTGATGTTATCTTGAGCTCGTTGCTTAACTTCTTTCTCTGTGGTGATTTCGACATCCCAAAAATGATCAAACAGGCAGGGGAGATTGCTTGGGAGGGTGGCTCAGCAGGCTTTGATGCCAGACCAGCCGACCTGAGTTTGATCCCTAGGACCCACGTGGTAAAGAGAACTGAGCCTAGCAAACTGTCTTCTGACCTCTTCACTTGTGCAATAAATAGTGTACACACACACACACACACACACACACACACACAGAGAGAGAGAGAGAGAGAGAGAGAGAGACAGACAGACAGACAGACAATGAATGCATGTAATACAAATAATGATCAAATTTAGCATATATGATACATAGCCGAATCATGAGTTAATTTTGCTTCTTGTGCTACCAAAGTGCTGAGGTTTTCTTGTTACTGTCATTGTTTTTTGTTTCTTTTGTTTTGTTTCTTTTGTTTTTTGAAACAGGGTCTCTCTCTGTAGCCCTGCCTGTCCTGGAACACCCTGTGTAGACCAGACTGGCCTCAAACTCAACAGAGATCCATCTGTCTCTGTCTCCCAAGTGCTGGGATTAAAGGCATGTACCAGTATGCCAGTGATCTTGAAGGCTGTAATGATGAGGAAGGTTGTGGAAACTCTTCCTGGCAGCTGGAGATTCAGCTAGAGACAGAGCTCCTCACATAGCTTGGATACGGGCAGTGTGAGAACCCTGTTGTCTTAACAGGAAGGCAAGAAAGAAAGAAAAGGAAGGAAGGAAGGAAGGAAGGAAGGAAGGAAGGAAGGAAGGAAGACAAATAGCTCACATGACTGAAATAGTTCATGTGTTTTTACAATTTTTAAAGTGTTGTCATTAGCTCTCACTAATAACAATGATGTTTACTAACTTTACTTCATGATGTAGGCTTTGAACTTTTTAATCCATGTTACTGATGAAATTAATATAATATAAATGATGGATATTTTCTAACCTGACCGGAGAAGGGATATCATTACTAATTCAGTTGGGGCTTTAAAACTTGTCAAAAGCCATTACAACAACTGTCACCCATAGCTCCTTGTCTGTCAAGAAGAATCAAGGTATAACAGAAGGTAGAAATGATGCCTAGGTATTCAGTAAGAGTTGGTGGCTGAAAACATTCTAGTCTAGAGATATCCATCTCCATGTCCTCTTTCCTTCTTGAAGGTTAGGAGTCATCTCATGGAAGCTGAGACAAGACTGCAGTTTAGACAGGCAAGGAAAAAGTGAAGTTTATAGAAACAAAAGTTCATTGAAAGCCTGGCTTACTTTTGTCTCCTGCTCTTCACACACACACACACACACACACACACACCCTCGGAATCAATTGTCTAATAAGGGCCCTTTATTAAAGCTATGGATGTTGTACATGATCTGGAACATTTAATGTAACTGATGATCATTACCTGAAGCAGGCAGAAAGAGAAGCTGGAGTGTGATGATTGTGGGCAAAGCCCTGTAGTTAAGGGAGAACTTGTAAAAATCTGACTATGCAAGCAGATGTGGGCATGCTGTATTCAGAGACTGAATTCTGCCCCAGAGCCTGTAGCAGGGACCCAAGAAATCCATCCATATTTGGTGTGAACATCCCAGGATGCTACTCATGCAACTCAGAATTGTAAGAATCCAGTCTGCTACAGCAAGTGACAACCCAGGAAGCAAAACTCAACCCAGCATGCCAGGACTTGATTACAACTTCCTCATCTTAAAACCATAAAAATAGACACCGTTGTTGTGCCGTGGAGAGAACCTGGAATCTCATACAATGCTGGCACGAGCTCTGAACCTTCCCAGTTCAGCTGGTCAAGTCCTCATCTACTATATCTAAAGTTCCCAGAACCACATATGCCAGGCACTGTGGCACACAACTGTGATCCCAGCACTTCTGGGGTAAGGGGGTAAGAGGCAAGACAATCAGAAGTTCAAAGCCATCCTAAGCTACATAGTGAATTCAAGGCCAACTTAGAATAGATAAGACTCTGCCACCCCACAAAGCATCGTATGATGCCCTTCTTAATTCTAAGTTCAGGGTCTAGCACATGCCAGGTGAGTACCCTAGTACTGAACAAAACCCCCACTTCTGCTTATGCTTGCATA
The DNA here is from genome assembly GCF_947179515.1 of Apodemus sylvaticus. Taxonomy (NCBI): domain Eukaryota; kingdom Metazoa; phylum Chordata; class Mammalia; order Rodentia; family Muridae; genus Apodemus; species Apodemus sylvaticus. Next base: position 59,588,673 of record NC_067475.1, read on the forward strand.
TTCCCCAGGCTAGCGCCCTCCAGTCAGGAACCCTAAGGTCATTCTTGCCATTGTAAAGCTTCCTTTTCCTGTACTCTAGAGTCTACCAGGCACCAGTGACTAATTCCCAATGTTACAGCAAGCTCAGAACAAACAGCCTTGGCTTTTCTCATTTGTTTTATTATTATGAAAATAATGACTTTTGGTTTTTAAATATCAATGTAAAATACTTGTTTTTACATTTTAAAAAACGTCACCATTGTGAAGTATGCAAACAAAATTACAGACTCTGTCTACAGACTATTATTCACACAGAGTAAAAACTGTGTATGGTGGGTATACAAAAGGGATATAGAATTTGTATAATAGAGTCACATGGCATACATTAAAATGCCATTCTCATAAACGAGAATAATATTAAGTGTCCCTTAAAAAATAGCCAGTGGGAAGTGGTATCAAATATATAATGTCTTGGGCTGGCAAGACAGCTCAGGGTGACTGCCCCGGCCGGATGACCTGAGTTCAATCCTCAGGATGCACAAGACAGAAAAAGAGGACGGAGCCTCACAAATTGTTGTCTAGCTGCCACGTGCCTCATCCCTATACAAAATAAAATAAAAAATGTAATGTAATAAACCCATACATATGACTTCTCTTTCCAACCACATTTCTTCTGTCATGGAGGAATTGCCACTGAGTGTTTTCTGTTCCCTTCTCCGCCTGCTTTGGCTTCTTTTGTTGCTTCTTTTCTTCAGTCAGCTTTATTTAATAAGTCTTTTGCTTTGAGGAGGAAAAAGTACATCTTTTCATCACATACTTCACTAAGCCACAGGACCAGTTACATCATTTGTGCAAAATGGAAATGCAAAGTCTTCAGCTCAGAAGTTGCCGGCAACATTCAGACAGAGGCAGCTGAACGTAGGACCTTCCCGAGGTGCTTTTGAGGCCTTCTAGCCGAAAAAGCCAGCCCTGTCAGTCAAAGGTAACACAACCTAGAAAATATTTCTCCCATTCCTTGGGTTCTTTCCCCCTGGCCTTGTTAAGGAAATAAACTCTGAAATACACCATCCTCCTCATAGCAAAAACAAACAAAAGCAGAAAATGAGCAGAATTGGTTTTTGATCTTTCTCTCTGCAAAAACCCCAGTGTGTACTGCAGAGGGACCCAGCCCTGAGAGCAGAGGCTCCTCCCCCTTGTGCAGCCCCTCCCGCCTGGTACTAGCCTTCATTGGCAGCACTTGCTCTTCTCTGATACTGGAGATCCTAAGACCCAAGCCTTGGGGACCTCTGATGGGCTTTTCCAGGAGGCTGACAAGCCATCTAACAAATAGTGAGACTTCCATGCTCTTTTAAAGTAAGAACAGAAATCTGTTGGTGACAGACAAACATCAGACACTAGAAGTTCATAAACTGGGTTAAATGAATCATTAGATAATCTGTTATTTGCTAAAAATAATAAAAATGTGCGTCGACTAGCAAGTGGCCATGAATATTTAACCACAGCTGATGCCATTTTTATGCAGAGTGTTGCAGCTGTAATAATGTGCACGATGGGGGGGGGGGGGCACTGCAGACGAGGAGGCTCCTCCTGTCGCCTGCTGCAGAGAGTCAGTTTTTTGTTTTATTAGGAGAAAATGAAGCTACGTTGTCTCATGGTTTCAAAATACCAACATTCAGCAAATAAGACTAAATGGTGCATGTAGATGTGATTATCAGACAAAAAGTTCATCATTCCTCCTCTGGAATATTTATTGGCATAAAGTTTAGGTAGTACAAATCCATGTAAGACCTGAAGGTTCTTCAGAACAAGATTAAAACCAGACTGTTTTCTATAAAGACAAAAGAAATAAATTACATAGCAGACCCAGCCCAACCACCTTGAACTCTTAGGGGACTGCTCCACCTTCACTAACAGTGGGATTCGAGGGAAATGGGTGTTTTAGTGGAGTCCTCACTTCATGTTTTTTTAAAGATCTCAGGCCGATAGAGATCAAGACACTCATAGCACAAGTCACAAGCCTGAGTTGTATCCTTTCAGTTCTACTATTACACAGGCTTTGTGCGGGGAGGGGGGATGGGAGTGGAAAGGGTTCGCTGGGAATGCTTCAAGCCAGTGTGTGCCCATTACTCAAGATCCTGCCATAGAAGCATTTATCTCCCTAAACTCATTCACTAACTGCAGCCTTAATATGAAAAATCTACTTGTTAGGCGTTATGAATTAATTAAGATAATTCATGGACTTTCTCCTGAACAATAATAACAAAGGCTTATTGTAGCAGGCTATTTAATCACACTGTCCATCATCTCCATGTAGACGCCATGTAAGCCCATGAGCCTCCTGTTAACAGATAAGAACACAGCCTCAGAGAGGTAAACTAACACGTTCAAGGTTACACAGCTATTATTCCATTTGATTATGTTCATAAAACAAGGCAATGCCTAACCGGGATCAGAGAATACATCTTCTGGTTGCTAGTTCTATGGTGTCTTCTATCTAAACAAATATTTATCTCCATATTATCTACTTCCTCATCACGCTGACAAATACCTAACAGAAACAACTTAAAGAAGGATTGATTTTGGCTCATGGTTTGAGAGAGGAATAGTCCACTCTGGAAGGGAAGGCATGCAGGAGGTTCATAGTGATGGAAACATACATCCCAGAGACCACAAAGCAGAGCTGGCCAGCGGGGCTGGGCTGTAACCTCACTATCTAACTCCAGTGACCCACTTCCTCAAGATAGCACCCCCCCCCCAAACCACAGCCGTAGGTCGTGGGAATCGTGAGCTAGTGGGAAATACTTCATGTTCTAACCATAACAGTTGAGTCTTAGTCCATGTGAGGCATTGCACTGGACAACAAGGGATGTGTGTGTGAAGAGTTGTAAAGACCCTTTAAAGAAAATTTCCACAGGGTTGGTCAGATGGCTCAGCAGGTACAAAGCACTTGCCAACAAGCCTGAGAGTCTGAGCTTGATCCCTGAGACCCATATGGCAGAAGGAGAGGACAAACGCTCACAGGCTGTCCTCGTATCCACGTGTGTGCTGCAGTCCATGTAAGCCCTCGGTGTGCAGTTACAGCCAGGTTCAGATCTATGTCTTCAGAACATCCTCACTTCTCCCTCTATAGCTGTCCCTTTAAGCAGTTTTAGAAGAACTTCAATGTTACAAATAAATAAATGAATGTAATTACAATTTTTAAATAAAAGTTTCAAGGGCCTGGCAAGAGGGATCAGTGGGTAAAAATACTTGCCACATAAGCCTGATGATCTCATTTTGATCTTTGGAACTCATGGAAGAATTGACTCCCATAAGTTGTCCTCTGACCTCCATACTTGAGTTGGCCTCTCCCTACCCCCAACTTCTATTTCGCATACACAGTAATAATAAACTAAATTAAAAATAGTTTCTAAGACAATCTTCAGCTCTTGGTCCTTCTAATACATACTGCTTGCTGACACATCATGAAAATAATTTATTTAAGTCTCTTTGGCATGAAGTATTTTTAGCCCTTCTCTGTTTTGTACAGAACCACATTCAAGTTCCCTTGCAAGACACTTAAAGGAGCTGGTGTAGAGACAAGAGGAAGGATGTCCTAAAGACACGAATTTGAACCTGGCTGTCACTGAACACAAGGGGCTTTTGCTTGGTGAATACTAAGACATAATAAGCACAGTCAAGACATAAAAGGGTGAAAAAGATTTATTACCTGCAGCAGGCAAGGAGACCAAGGGATTCATTCTCAAAGCAACACTCCCCTCCAACAAAGGAAGCCTGGGGTTTCCATTCAGGGAGTCTATGCATATTACTATGGAGGTAACCCATTCCTAAGTATGTTCAGTTTAAGGTCACAGAAATTAAAGTGATGGACAGCAATGTTTCTGGGCATGCTCATCTTGTACCATAAAGTTTTAGCTGAAAATAAAACAAAGGACACTCACTTAGTGGCTAGAGATGCAATGAATACCTTTACCACCTTTGTTCAAATCACACGATCCATTTGAGTCTCTCTCTTTACCCATTAACCTAGGGAATAGTGGACTTGTTGGAAATATTCAATAAAAGGACCGGCACTGAGAGAGTATGGGATAGCCCCTCCTCGCCCCCAAATCCAATCTAATTTTCTATTTCACAGACCCTCGATTTTTTGCCAGGCTATCTTGTTGCCATTCTGTGGACACGAATCACACAATCCTGCCTTCTTAAATGTTCTCCTCAGGCTAGAGTATCCTCCTTGTCCTACACTCCCCTCCCCCATAGCAAAGGTTTCCTTATCCTTAAAGACCCAGCTGAAGGCTTGCTGCTTCTCTGTGGCTCTCCCAAAGCCATTTTGTCTTGTATTCCTGAAGCACTATTGTCTCGTGTCATGGATTTAATAGACCATGCTGTTATTAAACTTTTTCATGCTTGTCTTATCTCCCCAAAGGTGCTGTAAGCTTCTTAGGGGGCAAAGATGAGACCTTCTTCTCCTCTGTGTCCCCCACTGAGATGATTGCCGTTTGACACCAGTGACAAGTGTCCCATAATTGTAGCCTGTATAAATAAAGGCTGCATCATATTGTATTTTGTTAAATTATACTTGTCCACGGCGGGGGGGGGGGGGGGGGGGGGGGGAGGGGGGGAGGGGGAGGGGGGGAGGGGGAGGAAGCATGTTGAAATGTGAGAAAATTACACCGCCATTTCTCCCCTCTCTCTGCTGCAGTTTGCCTTTAAAAATATTAGCTGTCCAACCTGTTTTGTTTTTATGCATGTGGCATTTCTTCTCCAGTATTTCAACACACCACTTAAAATCTGATCTGAAAATAAAAAGTATTAAAGCTTGTGTCTCAAGTGGATGGGGGTGGGGGGGGGAGCACCAGCTATGACTAATGTCTTCAATTTATAGTATATCCAATTTGGAGAAAACCATGCTTTTTCGTAAGGTTGCATAACTGCTAACAAAAACATTTTCAGCCCCAGGACATGTTTTGTGGGGAGGGGTGAGTTAGCCCTTCACTGAACTAAGGAAAATGTAAAAATCAAGGGCACAGCTTTTCTTGGTATACATTTGCCCTACACGGAGACGGGCACTCAAGTGTATGTCAAATTCAATGTATTCTCCTCATCTAATGTGAGACAGAGGGCAGAAAGTCAATTGGCCCATTCTCAGTGAGAGTAGTTCATTCTAATTCTGGCTAGCTATCCTTGTGAACTGTGTTGGTATTGCCAACTATTATTCAAGCATGCCAGCTATCAGCCTCAAGAATGATCAAAGGGGATGAGTGAGGAATGGTGTCATACCTGTCCCTATGCCGATCTGTTCTGGATTAAATAAGCAGGCCTGTATATTACACACTTCCTAATATTGGTTGTTACAGTCCTTTGTAAGTAGAACAGTCTCTTAAATGAATCAGGATCACTAGAACTCCAGTTAGTTTGTTGACTATAGACATACATGGAAGTAAAGCAGGTTGAACTGGTGAATACCTAAAGCTTATGTTGTGTTTAGTAGTGTTTTACATTGTCATAAATGCGAATGTAACATCTAAGCTAGGATCAACATGCCAAATGAGTCTGACTTATGAATGAACTAAGGGCTAGGGATGTAACTCAGATGGTAGAATGCTTGTCTAACATGTACAAAGCCATGGATCCTACCACAAAAAATCAGGCATAGTGGTATGTGCCTATATCCCAGTATTCAGGAGGTAGAAAAGGGGGATCAGACGTTCATGACCTCAAGCTGTTGGTCAAGAATATAAACTATTGCTCTTGCCCTTTGCTGCCTCCCAGAAGTTGAAGGTAAATCCCTATTGCTGAAGACACTTCGCACTTCAGACACGGGACTCTGGGGAATGGAGCTGGATCTGGCCTGAAAGCTTCCTCCTGGAGGGGCCATTCAAGCTACCAAGAGAAGAAAGCATTCAATAGTCCTTCCCAGCTGGGACAAGTATGAACCATAACAATGATCAGCATAGCAAGCTACCCCTAAAAGTGCAACAATGGAACTTCTATCTTGGCAGTAACCAATAGCTCTCTAATTGGTCTTAAGACCTGCTCAACAAGAGGGAAACCATGCCTGTTAATGTAAACCTAGTCAACCATCTGTGGTCAGTGAGGTCATAGATTTCAGAAGAACCTACTAGTGTCACTTTCCCAAACCAAATTCCCAAACCATAATTCTTAACTGCATTCTACTTAGCCTTATACCACATGTAAGTATAGCTCTCACCCCATGTCAAAAAAGCTTCTTTTCCCAGAAGATGGAGATCATTACAGAAAAGCTACAATTAGTCAGAATGCAGAGAACCATTGACTATAGTTATTGACCTGATTAATATAATTATGATATAACCCCACACTCAAGGCTTGGGGAGCATAGCAGAGGATGGGGCAAAAAGGCTGTAAGAGCCGGGGAACCAGGGTATGACATGGAAGCAGCACCCATGAGATCATAACAATATGGCAGCTTAAAGAAGGCCTGAACAATGACAATGGCAGATGACATGCCAATATGGGGAAGTGACACAGGATCCCCACCTCTAGACGATGATCTATAGGCAAAAAAAGACCACCAAGGGAGGGAGAATTAGTCTTCCCTAGAGATGAGCCCTCTAAATGGTTATCCAACAGCCAGTCATCAGTCCTGAAAAATACACATACAAGCAGCAGAGCAGATTCAGTAGTCTGCTTTTATGTATTTATTCACACATATATGTATATAACAAAAACTAAAGAATAAGAGGCCATGAATTTGAGAAGGCATCAGAAGGGTAACATAGGAGTTGGAAGGAAGAGAGGGAAATGATGTAATTATATTTTAATTAAATAAAAAAAGTTCAAGATCACCCTCAGATACATAATGAGTTGGAGGCCAGCCTGTAAAACATGTGATTGTCTCAAGGGAAGAAATGAACGAACAAAGGATGTATAATTTCAATCACACAAGAATAAAAGTCTTTAAAATTCATGAACTATAACATCGATAATCCAGTAGAAAGGTTTAAAACTCCCAGTTGCATAAGAGTTCAAATTATTTATTCATTTTTAAGAGTACAAAAAAAAAACCCCCTGAAAGTAATCTGACCCTGCTGTCTCTGCCAAGCTAATAAGAACAAATTTCAAGTTGTAAACATGTACTTTGCTTCTTTTCTTACAGATTCATTTTGCTGCTGAAGTGAGATATGAGAATTAAGATCTATAAAGTAGAGTTTTTAATCAGAAGAGGAAAAAAAATATTTTTTTGAGGACAGGAATGAATCCTGACACTTTAATTACAAGTTCAGTGGAAAGTTTGGAAGAATCCGAGATTGAACATTATTATGCTGTCATTAAGAATTAATGACTGTAAAGGAAATCAGTTTATAGCAGAAATGGCAAATTACATCAAAAACTTATAGAAATGCTACTTCCTGATAACCAAGAATATTCCTCATAATTTACTTGATTTAAAAAATCCAAAATAGTGGTAAATTTGTAAAGAGGCATGGGTTTTTAAAAATGGCATTCCATTAACACCGGGCATATATTTCTTAGCAAGTTCAATCATGCTCATCATAATATCAGTTGTAATATGAAAAAGCCATAAGTGTTGTTGGATTGATGGCTCAGTGGTTAAGGGAACTGCATGCTCTTCCAGAGGACCCAAGTTCAATCCCCACCATCCACACAGCACATGCATATGCACGAAGGCAAAACAATCACACATACAAAATAATACAATAAAGTTTTAAAAAATTAGAAACAATCCAAGTATGGGAATACATAAAATAGAGTAGATTCAGTTGGTGAGTTATAAAGTTGTTTGAAAGGTTAGATACAAAGATGTCACAACTTGAAAGTGTAAAGGATGAAAATTCTTAATTTTTACAGATATCAATATTTACTTATGCCATGACTACAATCTGGTAAAATGTGTGCAGGAGAAAGTGAGGGAAGAGAAACAGAAATGCTTATGGAATTTACATTTGGATGGGATGTATGGATTTTTCTTTCTGTTTCTAGATTTTATGTGTATGAGTGTTTGGCCTCCAAGTATTTATGTGTGCCACAAGAGTGCAGTACCACAGACTCCAGAATTGGTGCTCGTGAGAACTGAATGACTGGTTGTGAGTCACCATGTAGGTGCTGGGAATTGAACCCAGGTCCTCTGGTAGAGCAGCCAGTGTTCTTAACCACAAAGCCATCTCTCCTGCTTCCTTTTTCTAAATGCTATGTAATTTTTAAAACCCTACTTATAATTTTTCAAAATTAATTTGTATTATTAAAGAACTACCATGTCTAATATATTCATTAGTTTGAGCTTATGAAATTGCCAATTTTCAGCTTTTTAAACTTTACCAAAAAAGTTATATATGGCTCAGCCTAGTAGTCTATTCTCATTGTCTTACTTAGAAAACGGATTTTCTTGAGAAATAAAACTACTAATGACTATTCTTTAAAGATTGTTTTTGTAGTGCTCAAACCCAAGGCTCTGTGCATGCAAGTGAGCATGCTCGGCTGGTCTCCAATCTCTTTAACTTCTATTCTAACATGGTTTCCAAACTTGTAAGTATTTAAAAATGATCAGAAATCAATTACTTGAAAACTAAGTTTGGAAGTCATGACTCTAAAGTGATCAAGATTGAAGGGAAGCTTCCTGATTTTTAAGAAAAAAAACTCAGCTCAGACTGGGGTGAGTTAAGGAAGAGCCATTGTGATTGCATCTTTTTAAGTGAATTTGAAATTAAGTGTCATGTTCATTTTTTAATTATCCAATGACCAGTATAAAGTAAAACATTTGTAATTTAATAAGTAAATTTGCTTCTAACCTGTTTTGGGAATGACATTTAAATTGCATCGTACTCTGATTACTCAGAGATAATTAGTTCTCTAAATATTACTGTAATGAAAACCATGGGCTTAATGAATCATACACATTCAAACGGAAGCTTTACTGAATATTTAAGTTCAGCATAAAAATTATTTAACTACTGGTTAGAATTTGAAAAACTGTATAGGGCCAGCCAGGCTGCACCGACATGAAGTAAATTTATAGGAATTTTGTATACTAGTGTCAATAAAGAGAAATTAGTCATATCTCTCTGAGATGTGAATAGACTTACCTCTGCTGTACAGTAACTTCTGTTAATTCTTTGACATTATGGGTCAGTTTCTGGCTTGTAGTCTTTTATTATATGTTTGTCAATAAACTATAGAAATATGACTTCTTAAAGGAAGAGACCAAAGTAAGTGTGTGTGTGTCCATAGACATATGAGTCTATGTTCATACTCTTTGCATTGAACATTGTAAGTAACAAGTTGATTAAAAACAGAAGTACAAAGAATGTTCTTGATGAGGAATCTCTGTGGCTCCTCATCGTGGCTCAGCCTGTTTCAATGACTTGGATAGAGATGAACGGGGTATATTAAATAAATGCTCTAGACAGTACAAAGCTGGTGAGATAAGCCAATGATGCTGAGATGAGCTATCCTTGACGTGGATAAGGAGACGAAGCCTGTAGGAGGAGACCAAATGGCAGAAAAGGTAAAAATCTTCCACTTGAGCTTCTTGAAACATGAGCTGTCACTGGTCTCTTCTGACTATTGTGGGCATCCATTTTTTTTATAGACAGACAGATATACAAACAGACACACACACATAATAAAACTAAATCTTTAAAAATTATTCTTAATAGCATCAGTGATGCATAATATACATAGATAAAATTCACCAATACATATACTAACAAACCTGTGCATCCATCGCCACACTAAAATACAGTGTGATTTTAGAATACTTCTACCTCCCAAAAATTTATGTCCCCTCACAGTTACTTCCCCTAGTCACCCCCCAGCTGTAGTCAACAACTAACCTACCTTCTAACTCAGTGAATCTGAACATGCAAAATAGTGTCCATTTGTGTCTGGCTTTTCACTGAACACAATATGTTTGAGATTTAGTAATATTGTAAGGGTTATCATTGGCAAATTATGTACCATATTTTAATTTCCTTTCATCGGTGTATTCTGGTGTTCTATTTCTTTAATCTACTTGTCATAGGAAGGTACCTTTACTTACAAGTCTGTGAAGACATTGATTTTCATTTCTCCTTGGAAGATACCTTGGAGGATACTTTCTGGGTCATATGGTATTCTACATTTAACTCTTTGAGCAACTGCCAAACTATTTTTCAAAGTAGCTAAACCATTTTACATTCCCACCAACTGTTTATGAATGGCCCGATTTCTCTGTATTCTTACCAATACTTGCTATCCTCTATTTTAATTTTTCTCCAATTTTATAAGTATGGGCGTTTTACCTACATGTATGCCTATGCACCATATGCATCCCTGGTGCCCAGGGGACCCAAGAGTGCACATTAGATCTCCTATAACTGGAGCTGTAGATGGTTGTGAGCCACCATATAAGTGCTGGATATGGAACCCAGGTCTTCTGGAAGAGTAACTACTGTTCTTAGTGCTGAGCCACTTCGCCAGCCCCTCTGTTTTGTTTTGTTGGCTTTAAAATACACCTATTTATTTTTATTTAGGAGAGTGTGTGTGTCATATGTATATGGGTGGAAGTCAGAAGAGGACATCAGGTACCCTCACTTAGTATGATATTCTCCAGCTCCATCCATTTGTCTAAGAATTTCATGAATTCATTGTTGCTAATGGTTGAATAGTCACACTACATTTCTAAATATGCAAATAAATGATTCTTACGCTTAATTTGCCAGACTGTACAATCATCACCATTAATCAGCTTTAGGATACCTTTATTACACCAATAAGATTCCTCATGCAAATGGAAACTTAATCAATTTCTCCCACTGTCAATCACTTTCCACATCTACTTTTGCTTTTTCTGGGAAGTTCGCATAAATGGAGCTGCATAATATATTAACTTTTCTCTTAGGGCTGACAGAAGTTATAAATACTTTGAAGCTTACCCACATGGGAGCATGTATGTATAGTTTGTTCTTTTTCATCTCTAAATAGTATTCTATTGTATGTCTATGCTACGTTCTGTATATCATTCACCGATTTGGTGACTGTTTGGATTGTTTCCAATTTGAGGCCATAGTGAGTAATGACACTAAGAGCAATCATGTTCAAGTCTGAGTCTGTATATACTTTCCTTTTTCTTGGATAAGATTTCTAAGAGTCAAATTCTGGGTAATGTAATAAATTTATGATGATTTTTTTTAGGAAGCTGCCAAATTCTTTTTCAAAATGTTATATTCCCATCAATAATACATGTAGATTTCTGTCCAACATTACTTATTATCTGTCATTTTTGTTATTATTTTTGGCTGTTTATTGAGTCTTTGTAAATTTCACATCATGCACCCCAATTTCATTTATCTCTCTGTCCCCTCTGCTCTTGCAACATCACCCCCCACCACCCCGTAAAGAAAACAAACAAATTTCATCATGGAAGCAGTAGTTTGTCACAGTGTGTCACACAGTATACTTTTTTGTCTAAACAGCTTTATTTGCAAATGTTCATGGCAATGAGTCATTGGTCTGGTTTGAGGCCTAGCTTTTGCTACATTATCAATGCTGGATCCTCACCAGGACTCCTTCAGGATATCCTGTTGCTTCCGGTGCCATGGGGATCCAGCAGGTTTGCTTCTGTAGGACTGCCCCTTCTAGAATTGTGCTCTAGCTGTTCATAGATGGGATAAATGTTGGGGTGGACCAACTCAGAGCCCTGGAACTGGGTCTGAATGAAAGGTGAGCTGGTCAGCTTGACAGCTCTCCCACTTTGCCCAGGCAAGGTACAGGCCAGTGGGAACTCTCATGCCCTGACTCACTCACTGTTGTCCACACCACCAGGGCAGCTCTACTGTGCACCACAAGGAAGATGAGGGGCCGCTGTTGAAGTGCGGCAGCCAGCAAGGGACGGGGTTATCTGTCTTTATTATGGACATTCTAGTTGATGTGAAACAGTATCTCCTTGTGGTTTTAATTTGCATTTCACTAATGAATTCTCCATCTAAGACTGAATGTTTTGGGATTCAGTGCGTACAGACCCTCTGCAGCCACTATTGAGTTAAGAACGCCATGCGATGTCATGCCTGTATGAGAGCATTTCAGGTCCTTCTTCCCATCATTTGCCTCTTACATTCTTTCTGTCCCTTCTTCTGTAATATTCTTTGATTTGGCCATTTTTGGATCGGTCTCATTATTACTGAGTTGTAAAAAGATTTTTTTTAAATATCTGGAGTATAAATCATTTATCAAGATTTTTTTCAAGTTGGACAGTGGTGGCACACACCTTTAATCCCAGCACTGATGAGGCAGAGACACGCAGATCTCTGAGTTTGAGGTCAGTCTTGTCTACAGAACAAGTTACAGGACAGCCAGGGTTACGCCGAGAAACTCCGTCTTTGGAGGGAAAACAAAATTTTTAAATACTTTGTTTAATCTATCACTTGTCTTTTCATTATCAAAAGCCCACCAGGTATTATATATGAAGGATGTTGAATGATTATACTACTTCTTTCTTTAGCAACAAGACTCATCCATAAGCATTCAACATAGAGTGAAGGCTAAGTTAGTTTCCTCTCTTGTCCCAGGAGGACTGGTGCTCTACATAGTCTGAGGATAGGATGCAACAGGTAAGAGAAGAACGTGTGTGAGGAGGAAGGCAGAAAATCTGGTGCACAGGAGAAAGGCAGCAGGTATATTTTTCTTTTATCTTTGAGATTATACTATAATTACATTGTAATGGATATTTTGAACGAATGATCAGAGACTGCTATGGTGGTTTCCTTAAAAAGTCTATAAAGCTTAAATATTTTACATTCTTTCAAGTGTTCTAGAAACCTTCTGTATTCTGGTTACTTTCCATAGACAGCATGTTTCAGATAAAATGTAGAGACAGAATTCTATTCAGTAGCTCTGATATATGTGGTGCGAGGAATACAAAAGTCAGTAATCATTATTTCACAGTATTTGAGTGTCACACAACCCTTAGTGCTATCTAATACTGAATATTTTTAAAACTATTGTTGTAGCAAAAAACATATTTAAGATTGTAGGACATGTTAGGAAACCACAATAATCAGAACAGTATTGTACTTGTATTCAAACAATTTATTAGAAGTGAACCTTACATATGATCTTGACAAGGACTTGAGGGTATGCCATGGGATATGGTGATCTTTTTAACAATAGTACTGGGGGACTTGAATATCCATGTTTAAAAAATGAAGTTGGACTCATACCTCATACCATATTTTAAAAAACCAAAAACAAAGCAAAAAATAAAAAACAAACAAACCCCTCAGAATGGACTTAGGACCTGAGCTACAAGGCTGGAGGCTACACACATACAGAGGATGCACAGTGACAGCTTCATAATGCTGGGTTTTGTTTGTCTGTTTGTTTTTTGTTGTTTTGTTATTATTTTTTAGATGTGACCTCAAAGGCACGGACAATGAAATGAACGATGACTGACCAAGGCAAATTTGGAAACTTTGGTTCATGCATGGGAATTATCAGTGGAACCTAAGGCAACAAACAGAATGTGAGAAAATCTTTGCAAACCATGTATTCAGGTGAATCCAGGATGTACAGTGGACAACCCAATGACAAAAGACAAAAGTAACCCAATTAAGAATGGACAGAAGACTTTATGACTAGATATTTCTCCAAACAAGTTATGCATTGTAGCCGCCAGCAGCTACATGTAAACTGGGTTACCTGTTGAGAGAATTTTGGGGTCATAGGGAAGAGCGGCGAAAAGAAAGTACGGCTAAGTCAATGTTCACTGATCAAAGCCGTAAACTTTAATGGCGCCGGACCTTTTAACAGTTTGGGCAAACCCTCCCCCCAGACTCCAGGCTGAGTTCCGGTGGAAGTTGTCTAGCTTCTCTTGGAGGTCTTCGTCTTGACTGCTCCGGCAGCTGGGTGGGTCACCTGTTTAATTCAGGAATCCCTATACCAGGAAGAACAATGAACTTAACCTTTACTACGTGCACTCCACCCTAGGTGGAGCAGGATCCTGGCTAACTGGGAGAAGTTAACCTTGACCAAAGTCAAACTCTGACCAAGTGCAAGACTGCCCCAATATGGCTCTGTACATGTCCTCCCTTTTTTTATTAATTTGAACACGAGGAGGTAGAAAACAAGTGGATAAATATCCTTCATAAGAAGGCGGGCCTTAACCAGGAGGGGAAGCATTGACCGTAATTCCTCTTAAATATTGTATAACGTCTTTTTCAGAGGAGGGGTAATAGGCTCCCTTATTATTTTAAGGACAGCCTCTCGACGTTAACCCCTATGCAATTAGGTGTACTTCCTGGGGACTCAGAAGCAGAAATTCACCTCCCCATGCAGTGCTTTGCCTCGCACGTCTCGCTGGTACCCATGTTTGTTCAAAAACAAACACACATAGATCTGAGTTCTATGTGGCTCCCTCTTTGGAGATCCACTTGTGTAAGTTTTGAAGCCAGGGGGGTCTGCAAGTGTCTTTAACAGACATGTAATCTCTCCATCCAGGTGAGCCTGGGTGGAGACAGCCAGTCTGCTTAACAGACAAGGTCAAGAGTTAAAGGTGGAATAGGATTAACTTGTCCCAGAAGTATCCAATTCAGTTGTAAATTAACAACTTTAAGGACCCAAGGCTTGGCCTCTGAGGTGGGAGAGGTAGCCTTGTGAATCAAGAATTAAGCTGTTACTTCTCAGGAAAAGTGGAGACTATATGTTAAATTAACACAGCTGGCTGAAGATTGTTAGCCATCTTCAAAATTGGAATCTTCAATATTGGGATTATTTCTAGACCAGTCTATGGTTGAGTCAGCTGAGCACAATAAGGAGAAGAGTCATTTTAACTCTTCTTAATTAATTTTTCCTAAGCTAGCATAACAGTCTCCATGTTCTGTCCCACAAAGTCTAAAAGCTTGAAGCTAGGCAATTTATCTAACCTGGGACATTTAACAATTGAGGTAAGTCAAGAACATATATCCAATATAGCTCTTATGTTACCATGGTCTGGGCATTCAGCAAGCACACAGTCAGCATATCTTCTGCAGCATTCTGTGGAAAAAACAGAGGACATGCCTTCTCCCCCAATATTAAATCAGGATCATGGCATATGTTAGTAAGTGAATTCCTTCATTTCACCTAGACATCAATATGTCTAATTACAAGATGTCATATACATTTAGCAAGGAGTTTCTTGGCATCTAAATTTTAAAATTTTAAAATTTTCTTAAAAACATGTAAGCATAATTTAAATTATATGTACAGGGACACAATTTCCCCTCTCTTCTTTCTTCCAAGAAGATATTGTTTTATTAATTTAAGTTGGAACACAAAGTATAACCCATAACATAGGCAATAACTATGTAATTATATAAAATATAGTTGCTTTTTCTGTTAGAGCAGTTGCAACTAGACAGCCTAAAAATGAATCATTAGTCACATGTACATATTTTTTTTTTCTTCTAAATTAGAAATATGAATATCATTTATCTGTAATAACTAAGTCCTCTAGGATTAACACCATTACGTGGTAGAGGTAGAAATTGAGGACATCAAGAACAAATCTTTACAATTTGATGTGCACAAAATATAAAATTATTTCAAATACCTAAAGGACAGTCATTTAGAGAACATATCCTTTGTTCTTAGAAATTTGAATCACATTTGTATAAACTGTAGAAATTAAGAATTAGCAGTATTAAAAATGGACCAATTTTAAGCAATTATAAAACCATGAGCTATGTATATCTACTATTATTAAAAGCTTGACCTTTAACATCTTAAAAATAGCTGCTATAGCACCCAATTCAGGTATCTGTGTTGAAGCAGGGAGAAACTTAAAGGAATAAACATGTGATCTGATAGTACAAATTATCTTTTGGATAACAATTATTAATTTTGCCTAAAAATGCTTGCCATGTAATAGACCAACCATTAATAATAAATTTGATTGTTGCTTGAAGCAAGGAACAAATGTTTCCTACCTTGAAAACAGAGGTTTAAGACCTTCTGTGGCAAGCTTAAAATGAGGTAAATAAGATAAAGCCAATTAATATATCTTAACAACCTTTGAAAGCCATTTACCTAAAAATTCTAAAAGTCTATAGGAGCAAGGGCCTGTAACAAACATTCTATGATTATAGACTGAAAAATGTAAGATCCTAACTCTTGTATTGAAAGAGAGACAAACATTTTTTTCTCACAGGACATAAGGCTGTTAGCCATTCCTTGAGGCAAAAACTTTCTAATGAAATTGCTTTGTTGTTTCTTTAAAATTAGAAGCAAATGCTTTTATAATTATCAGAATGTAAAGTAAAAAACCAACCCTTTAAATTTACAATAATTTTATAGGGAGTAGACAGGCCAAATGTTAATGCTTTTATAGCCTCCTTGACCTTTCATAGATTTGAACTGCATTTTAACCCACACCTGGATAAGTCAAAAACCTTTTTTTTTTTTTTTTTTTTTAAAGCCAAACACTCCCTAGGTGGGGCCTGTAAGGCGGAAACAATTTCTCAAAACTTCCTCACTAGCTTCCCCTGAGGCAGCTCTAAGCTTTGCATTAACTCAAATGTAAATTTTTTTATCTGCCCTAGGATCCACCTTGAGTCCTTGGCAAGGACTTTGTATGAGATTCCTCAAATGTAAATATCTTCTAATCTGAGCCTTTTATCTAAGACCAGAACCAAACCTACAAGGAAGTTGAGGATTAAACAAAAGAAACCTGTAATTCCACGGTCAAAGGAACCTGCTTGATATCAAATACATTTTCACTGAGATCTCCTTTTTAATTTTGGAGACAGCAGTATCACTCTTAAAATTATCTTAATTACAAAATGTTAACAATTACGAGCCTGCAAACTGAAAACTGTAGCCAATGACACACTGATTTTTATTGTAACTCAATGTTTTCTTGCAATATTAGAGCACAATTGTAATTTTGGAAGCAAATCTCAATTTTAAACAATCTATTTTCTTTAAAATTAATGGCAAACACATATTTACAGCACAAGGTTTGTATGCCAGTTCTTATGTTCAAGTGTATAACAGTGTAACTTATTAAAGAGACAATATTTTAGATCTTAATCTTCATTAAGTCTAATCTCCAGGCCAAGATTCACATGAAACACCATGCCAATTTAGGAGCGTCCCAAAGGCCTGTATTTCCTGGATTGTGTCATGCCACGTGGTGTTCAAAATGGCGACTACCCTAAACTACCAGCCTTAATCGTCATGCCACGTGTTCAAAATGGCGACTACCCTAAACTACCAGCCTTAACCATCATGCCACGTGTTCAAAATGGCGACTACCCTAAACTACCAGCCTTAACCTAACTTTTGTTAATAACATTATACCTTTTAAATCATGTGCAGTGACTTAAGCCAATACTCTATAGTCAAGACATGCAAAATATACCTTTAAATCCAATTATAAACAAGAACAAAGCATGAGTGGCGTTAGGCCACGTGTAGTTAGTTAAGATAGCTCTAACACTGAATCACCAGTTTTAAACTAACCTTTTCTTAATAACACTATACCTTTTACATAATAACCAATTAATTTATAACTCTTTAGTCAAGAAATGTAAAGCCTTATATCATTAAAACCAATTAAAAACAAGTATAAAGCGACTACATGAATTTCACAAGCCAAACCAAAGTCTTCCCAAATCTCGAGGTTTCTGGGCTTTAAGAGCGGCTTTTTCCCTAGCCATGTTTGCCTCTTGAGTGAGCTGCGCTGTCGCGGCGTGGCTTTGAATCAATCCCCACACAAACTGTGGCTAGCTCAAGAGGTTACCAGCAGATGTAATCTTTACCAATTTTTTCTTTTTAACATGAAACAGTCATTCACACAACGACACAGAGAGGACATAAACATACACATAGACAGTCGGTGCACCGGGACAAACACGGAAAGATACACAGAAAGTTAAGCGTGCTTGTTAAGCAATTGCATCCATTTTCCTCTTTAAACAGCTCTTAGAAGCTGTGGACATATGCCTATTTTTAAAAACCCCTTTCTTTTCGCCGAAATCAGCTCTTACGAGCTTTGGGCAAATGCCTACCAAATTCCTTCCCCATATTTCCCTATCTTATCAACCCAAGCAGTCCTGCGCTGGGTCCACGCAGTATGCTTGAAAAACTGTATCCATTCCTGCACTCACAACCATAGACACGAATTCACTAGCGCTAGTTTTGCCCTCTATGTTGCTTACCGTGCGGACACCATTAATTTTCACCTTTTTCTGCGAAGCTTCGCTGGATAGGGCTACCTCAAGAAATTCTCTCGTGCCAGGTCTTCCCACGTTCAGGCGCCACTATGTAGCCGCCAGCAGCTACATGTAAACTGGGTTACCTGTTGAGAGAATTTTGGGGTCATAGGGAAGAGCGGCGAAAAGAAAGTACGGCTAAGTCAATGTTCACTGATCAAAGCCGTAAACTTTAATGGCGCCGGACCTTTTAACAGTTTGGGCAAACCCTCCCCCCAGACTCCAGGCTGAGTTCCGGTGGAAGTTGTCTAGCTTCTCTTGGAGGTCTTCGTCTTGACTGCTCCGGCAGCTGGGTGGGTCACCTGTTTAATTCAGGAATCCCTATACCAGGAAGAACAATGAACTTAACCTTTACTACGTGCACTCCACCCTAGGTGGAGCAGGATCCTGGCTAACTGGGAGAAGTTAACCTTGACCAAAGTCAAACTCTGACCAAGTGCAAGACTGCCCCAATATGGCTCTGTACAATGCATATATGTGTGTGTGAAGTCACAGGTGTACAAAGAAGTGCTCAACAGCTCTGCTCATGGTAGAGTATAAATCTAAGCCACAGTGAACCATCACCATAGGATATCAACAAGAGAAGTGTTGGTGAGCTTGTGGAGAGATTGGAACCTTGGTGTACTGCTGGCAGGAATGCAAAATGATGTAGCCATTATGTAAACAGTATCATTTTTCTCAACAAATTAAAAGGAGAATTGCTATATGATCCTTCATTCATGTGTCTGAGTGAGATTGAAGGAAGAACCAAGAGATGTTGGCACACTCGTGTTTATGACAGCATTTTCCCTAGTGGTCAAGAGATGGAAGCATCCTGAGTGGTCCATGGTGAGTGAATGCACAGTAGAGACACGGCACAAGATAATAACAGACTCTTATTCAGCCTCGAAATAGAGCAAAAACATTTAGTCACACACAGGAAGAGCATCCTGTTACACACTACAATATGGATGAAACATGAGGACATCCTACTAAGTGAAACCAATCACACACAAAAAAGACAGGCACCACATAATTCCATTTACATGTAGAATGTAAATGGTCAAACTCAGAAATGGAAAATAGAGAGGTGGTTGCCAGGTGCCAAAGGTGAGTGGGGCATAGAGGGTTGTTAAGTTGATATAGAGTTCTATTTTTGCAAGAAAGTTCTAGAAATGGCTGTATAATAATGGGCACATAGCTGACCCTACTGAACTGTGCACTGATGAACAGTTAAAATAAAATTTTAATTGTAGCCAATTTGATTTTTCTCAAGAAGCAAACATCTTCAAATGCTCGTTTTTATTATTCGCTTTCTATTGTCTCTACAATAAAAGAAATAAAAGTCCTCAAAGCTTGAGAAAACTAATGTACAACTCTGAAGTGATGTAATCAGAAGTACCTATTATACAGAGTTAGCACCTTTTTAAAGTAGAGAATAAACGATTTTAAATGGTTCAATATCATGGCTTCATCTAATTTTATCTATCTCCACCATAACAGTCTGTTTTTTGAAAATATACTCATAATAAAATGTTCAAAACTATTCTCTTTAGTCTCCATCAGGCTTTCTGGAGTTTTTTTTTCTATAATGAATTTTATTCTTCATTTTTAAAATGTATGTATGTATGTATTGGGGGGAGTATGTGCACTTGAGTGGAAGATGACCTTGAAGTCCTAAAGAGGGTGTGGGGTCCCCTGGAGCTGAAGTTACAGGCAATTGTAACCAATCCAGTGTGAGTGCTGAGACCTGAACCCAGGTTCTTTTTCAGAGCAGAATGTGCTATTAACAGTTGAACTGGATTTCCATTCTCCCATTTTATATTTAAAAATTGCGTATGCCTGGTGTATATGCATATATACATTTTTATGAGTGTGTGGGACCAGAGGTCAAAGTTGGATATCTTCTTCTGTCACTCTTCTTCAGCTTATATTTTGAGACATATTCTCTCTATAAACCTGGAACTCACTGACTGGCTGGACCTTTTGGTCAAGGAACTGAAAAGATCACTTTTTCTCTGCCTCCCCAACACTGGGGTCCTAGATGCATACAGCCATGCCTGGCTTTTTATGTGGGCACTAGGGGTCCAAATTCAGGTCCTGCCCCTCGCACAGCAAGCGCTATACAGACTGAGCCTTCTCCCCAGCCCTGTATGAAAAGTTTTAAAGAAATCTTTAGAGACATCTAGACCTTCACACCATTTGTAAAAAAGAACACCTCCAGTATTGGGTAACAGCATTCAGCATTTGGATCATTTGCAGTTTTCTTTACCTCCTCGATTTAATTGCAAACACCTTCAACAGAGTTACAAACTAATTAGCAATTCCTTTTCCTCAAAAAAAAAAACAACCCACAAAACACTCCTAATCAAGGATGATAATCATTTTTGATTAAACAACACCCAGAATTATCAAATGTAAATTTGCAATTGATTACAGAAAAAACCATAGTGTGTGCTTTTCCTCTTAATAACAGTAAGCATTATTGCCTCTCCACTCAGTTATATTTAGTTTCTTGGATTAATTTAGGCTGATCCATCTCTTTTGATGGTGTGCTCACCAGGGATGCCTATATTATTTCCCAGAAGAATAATCTCCATGCAAGTAAAATATCCAGATGGAAAGTATGCACGTGGTAGAAAGAAGCCTGGCTGTCACCCAAATGTTTTAATAATCTGGGTGCCACTGACATTCAGCTTTACAAATCTCTCAGGACATAATAAGGTCACAAGGAGTAATATTGCATCCTAAAAAGATATAAAGCAGACTGTCTAAAAATGACCATAACACAAAAGTTAAATCTTTGGTGTATTTTTTTCATCCATCTTATAAAGAATGGAACAGACACCTACTATGTTCTAATCAACAGTGGACAAGTTATAATCTTTGTCCTCAGTAAGTTTCCAAGCCAGATGGGAAGACAAGCAAATTAATAGGCAATTACAAAGCAGTATAACTGAAAAATGGTCTGGTTAGACATTAAAAAGGGCTCTTGACATTAGGGACTTAAAGGAGTCAAGATGGATGTATAGCATGAGTTACCCTAAAGGACCAATAGGCATTAGGCAGGTAAGGTAAGGAATTCAAGATCATGTCCAGAGTTTCAGGCGAGAGAAAGAGCATGAGTCTTGTAAAGACATAAGAAGTCTAGCATGTTTGAACTAGAAGTGATAGAAGAAAATGGTGAGAAAAAAAAAAAAACCTTCTCTTGAAGGACAATGTGCTCTTCTGATTTGCATGCTAGTCTAACAGCAATCCACTGAAGGTCATTGAATTGATTTCTTAGGAGAAAAGTATTACATTTGCTTTCTTCCTTTCCATGTGCCTTATTTGTATACTGCATGTTAGATTGGGTGTGCTTGTACAATGAAGCCAGGTGTGATGGCACATGCTTGTAATCTAAGCATTCAGAGGGCTGAGGGAAGATAATTTAGGCTCAAGGCAAGCCTGGGCTTCATGGGAAAAAAAAGGATGGAGACCTAGGGCATAGGCAGAAGATTAAGATTAAGGCAGTTATGTATTATTCTTTATCCTTTAGGTTACAAGTCAATTTTCTACAAAGAGGTATAAGGAGAGAGCTCACAGCTGCTCTTGAAGCTTGGTATTATAACCCCTAAGCTTGAAGCTGCTCTTGAAATGAAACAAAGAAAATGACAATAACATCAATTGCTGGTATTAAGTCTTAACATGAATAGGGCCTAAAACACCATTGAAAGAGTTCCCTTAGACAAATGGCTGGATGTATGTCTATGCCCAAAACAAATGGAACAAAGAATCTTTATCTTAAATGACCAATAAGTAGCAAAGCTGTTGTGGGAAAACACACATTTTAATCCCCCGTGGCCAGACTGTATTGTCAGAACAGTGCAACTGTATTTTAGGTAACCAAACAGCAAGTCAATTGCTTTGTGGGCCAGTAGACTCTCCAGTAAAGAGCTATGGGTGTTTCCTACACATCTAGAGTTAAATCCTAGATTTAATTCTGCCACTTACTGTCACCTTCACTTCTCATTCCTCACGTTTGGGTTTTTTCCTGATGCTACCAAGTGAGAAACAAGCTGTCTTCACATCACATTCCACAAGAAGTGGGACTTAAAAAAGCAACTGATGACAGGGATCCTTTGATTATATACAGAGATAAATAAGCAGTTCATTATTTTAGCAGAACAAAAAAACCCCTCAAGTATAGAGCATGAATTTGCCTTTTGTTTTGTTTGGTTTGTTTTAAACCAAATAACAACCATAAAAATGAGGTTTGGATGCCATGGTGGCTGAAGAATTCTGAGGAAGACAGTCTAGAAAAACATTCTGTTAGATTGCTCCAAACAAGGACCAGGAAAAGTCTGGGGTAGAAATAGATGACATATAATGGATAGATGAATGGATGGATGGATGGATGGATGGATGGATGGATGGATGGATGGAAGATGGATGGAAGATGGATGGATAGGTGTGTGGAAGATGGATGGGTAGATGGATGGATGGATGGATGGGTGGGTGGATGGGTGGGTGGATGGGTGGGTGGAAGATGGATGGATGAATGGGTGGATGGATGGATGGATGGGTGGGTGGGTGAATGGATGGATGGGTGGGTAGATAGATAGATGGATGGGTGGATGGGTGGATGGATGGGTGGATAGATGGATAGGTGGGTGGGTAGATGGGTGGGTGGGTAAAAGATGGGTGCATGAGTAGATGGATGGATGGGTGGGTGGGTAGATGGATGGGTGGGTGAATGGATGGGTGGGTGGGTGGATGTTATTGTGGTACAAATGAACAATGTCCCCCATAGGCTCATATGTTTGAACAATGGGGCTCCAGCTAGTGTCACTGTTTGGGGGAATTTTAGGAGATATGACCTTGCTGGAGGAAGTATGTCAGTAGGGGCAGCTTTTGAGAGATTATAACTTTGCCCTACTTTCAGTTTGTTCTCATTCATGCTTGAGATTAAAAAGGTAAACTCTCAGCTTCCTGAGCCTACTACCATGCCTGCCACTTGCTGCTATGTCTCCCAACCACGACGGGGTCTTTCTCCTCTGAACCATAAGCCCAAATACACTTTTTCCTCTATAAATTGCCTTTGTCATAGTGTTTTATTACAGCAACAGAAAAGATGTGTAGATACTAATGAAATAGTTACATACTAAATGCCTTCTGTATTCAAAGGGGGAATATGACAGGCAACAAGAAACTCAAAGTATGTAAACTCGAGTGGGGCTGCAAGAACAAAACAACACACCATAGTACTGTGGTGATGGAGAGGAGAAGAGAGTCCATTGAATCAAAGGGGTGAAAAGACAGTCACATGAAGAGGGTGGCATTTGAGACCTTTTCAGAGATGCAAGTGGTGAAGAGGGAGAAGACGCTTCAAAGGAAGGAATGTGGACTTGAGAAGCAAATGAGGTTCACATCTAGGTCTGCTATTTTTTATTCATGTGATTTAGGAAATACATAGAACAATTTTCTTTGCTCTGTGAAAACAGGATAGTAGTTCCTACCTGACATTGCTTTTAGGTTGATACAATATGAAGAGTTTAATGCAGCGCATGGGGTTGAGAAACAGCTACAGTTACCAGAGGCGGAGATTCCTACACAGGAAGAACAACTGGTATCAGCTGGTTGAAGAGGGTGCTGAAGGGTAAGCCTGAGTTATGGGTCGGACCATACTATAGGGACCTATAGATGGTAGATTAAGGACTTAGACATTATTAAAAAACAATCCTGCCTCCCTTTCTTTTTATTTTCTTCCCTCTCTTCCTTCCTTCCTTCCTTCCTTCCTTCCTTCCTTCCTTCCTTCCTTCCTTCCTTCCTCCTTCCTTCCTTCCTTTCTTCCTTCCTTCCTTCCTTCCTTCCTTTCTTCCTTCCTTCCCTCCTTCCTTTTCTTCCTTTCTCTTCCTTCTTTCTTCCCTTTAGATTTAAGCTGAGTTTTTTTTTAGGTCAAATAAGCATAAAATGGTAGACAATGGATAAAGGTAAAAAGACAGATTGGCACCAAGGTGGCATGTTGGCATGCTGTAGTCAGGCAGTTTGCACATTGGTGGTAGTAGTGCAAATGACAAGAGAAGCAGAAGCACAACTCCATCTTGCAGACTGACTAGAGGTGGCGTCACTCTTAGGCTAGGGGATACTGAGCTTGGTGAGACAATAAACAGAAATTTGGAGGAGGAATGTTCTAGAAAAGGAGATGGAGCTGTATAGGCTGGGTGCCAAGTCAGCAAGGGTTAAAGGAAGAGCTGTGTCTCTGCTGAGAGAATTTTTAAAGGAGGCCTAGCCCCTAAAGACTGAGGAGAGTTATCCACACAAATAAGACAAAGGTAGTAAAAGGCACCAGGGTTGAAGGAGGAGGCAACAAGTGTAGGAATTTGAACAAACACAGTACAGACCTGGGCATGGGATACTTTTCCAGAAGAGGCTTGTACAAATCTACACAGTGAAGCACTAACATTATAGCTGAGATCGTTACTGGAAAACCTGTTTGTCCTGGGACAGAGGCAAGGTTACCATCATTGACTTCAGTTACTAAAGAAGTTTGTAAATGCTGGTGTCAAGAGTCCTACTGACTTCTCTGTGACTACAAAATCCTTCCATAGAGATGAATGGTACATGGCCTTATGGGTGATATTTTTGTAGAGTCTCTTCACTAGAACCATGACTGTATCCATCATTATAATACTTTTTAGTCCTCTAAGACTGCTGCAGGCTAAATGAGGTCAGAAATAGAGGCGACTAAACACCTTGACAACATGAGACGTTAGAAAAAATATAACCCCTGGAAAAGCAGGCCAGTGGATAACAGACACCAGGACGTAACTGATATTTGGTGTAGAATCAGGTCATTCAGAACCCATGTCTAGCCAAAAGAAGCAAAACTTGGTGAGTTGGCTAACAACTTGCCAAGATGTATTAATGATGCAGTGCCCTTGGCACTACACACTCAAGTCAAAGTGTGAACCTTATATCCTGTGCACATCGTAGTGACACACATCAGTAGATATAAACAAAGGGAAAAGAAAGGGACTGATGACATTTTAAATAACAGGAATGAAGAACAGTCTCTATGCAGAATGGTCCCCATCTTCAACAGTATCACTCTGGTTGGCTTCCTTGGCAACTGCTCAGGAAGGTAAGACAAAAATACAAACAAGTGCAAAATTCCTGATAAGAAAGATTGTGAAGGCCAAGGCTGCATAGTAGGGTGTTGACCTAGTTATTGGCTGGTCAGCACTTTTTTAACCAATCAGAGGTGATGGAAAACAATCTTTCATTATCACTGATACAGGAGATGCTCAAATAACCATGACAATGTAAACATTCGAATTGCAACCAGATCTCTAGGCACAGAAACTAGCATCATAGTGAAGTAAAATTTCTCTTAAATGTTTTTATTTGTTTGTTTTTGTGTTTGTTTTTCCAGTAATAGGAATTAAAACCAGGGCCTTGCACATGCCAAGCAAACTTGTGGCCAACTGAGGTATCTTCCTAGCCTAGAAATGTTTTAAATATAATAATATTATGCAGAAAAGTATTTCTAAAGTGACTCAATTGTGTGTATGTGAGTCTATGTGTGTTTTGCATGTATATATGTTCACATGTGTGGGAGTACATGTGTACAAGTGTGTATGCAAGTATACATGTGAAGGCCCAAGGCTGACATTAGGAATCTTTCTCAACCACTTCCCACCTTACTCTTTGAGGCAGGATCTCTTAACTGAGTCCAGAGCTCACTGATATGGCTAATCTGGTTAGCCAGCTTGCTCCCAGGATTCCCTGTCTCTGCCTTTTAAATATACTAGAATTGTGGATAGAATACGAACCCTGGCATTTATGTGGGTCCTGGGTATGTGAACTCTGGTCCTCATAGTTAAATGGCAGTTGCTTATCCACTGAGTAATCTCCTCAGCCCGACACAAGTGTTTGTTTGTTTACTTTTTAATGCTTATTTATTTTGTGTTGATGATCCAGCCTGCTTCCATTTTAGGCTTAACAGCCATCTCTTATAGTAAAAACAAACTAGGCTCATTCCTGCTTATGATTAAATCTCTGTTTCCCAAGGATTTGGCTGTGCCCCACCTGTAATCTTAACTATGAATGGTTCTGTACTGTGTGTTACAAGAAATGACACCACATCATTGTTTCAAAGAGTTGTGATGACTGTTTTGCAACCCTACCTTTGTTTCAGAAGGTTGCTATGACTACCTTGTTATGACCACCTTGCTATAACCACCTTGCTATGACAACCTTGTTGAGCTGCTTCTGTAATCCCACCTGCCAAACTCCCCCATTTGTAAACCCCTCACCTCTAAGC
This sequence comes from Apodemus sylvaticus, assembly GCF_947179515.1. Lineage (NCBI taxonomy): Eukaryota > Metazoa > Chordata > Mammalia > Rodentia > Muridae > Apodemus > Apodemus sylvaticus. The sequence goes on from NC_067475.1 coordinate 59,615,163, forward strand.
TATAAAAACCCTTATCTTGCCCACATCTATGCTGTCCTCTCAAACCTTTCCTTAGGGGGAAGCAGCCCACAAATAAAATAAATCTTGCTTTAATTAATTTGGCCATGATGATCACAAAGTTGATCTTTGTCCTCAAATCTTTGAGACTAATAGTGTATGCGTGTTGTTTGCATGTATATATGTAGACTACAAGCATGTTTGGTGCTTACAGAGGTCACAAAAGAGCATTGAATCTCCTGGAACTAGAGTTATGGGTGTTTGTGAGCCTCCATGTGGGTGATGGAAATTGAATCCGGGTTCTTTGTAAAAGCAAGACATGTTCTAATCCACTGTGACATCTCTCCAGTGCCAGCAACACACAACCAACCATTTGTTTGTTCTTTAATGTAAGGAAACTCTTCCATATCTCTTTGGAAACAGCAGCTATTTAGCATTTCCATAACTGAACCATTAAAATATAGGAAGTTCTGTCCTCGGATGCTATAGCAATGCAACTATTGCAGTCCTCAGTGCCCACCCAAGGGAATGGGGGGGTGGGGGGGAGGGAAGAACATGAAGGAAAAACAGAAACATGTCCTTCCCTGCATCTTGCTTTTCAAGAATAGCCTCTCCCACCATGTAGACTTGAGGCTACAGAAGAGCATAGGGACAACAGACAGCCACTGCCTTTCTTTGCCTGGCCCTTCCAGAGATCAGGCGCCATCAAATCCTGAAGTCTTCGTCACAACATCCTGTTTTCTGATCCCATTGTTGCTGCTCTTCCTGTCCTTTTGCAGCTGAAAGGCACATGGCATTTGCTTCCAGAGCAAAACAATCTTTGATGTGGAACATTTCACCTAATGAAAACTCTGGGAGAATTACAGTTTCCAAATTGCAGGAGATACCTGTAATCTTCCCAGCTCAGTGGTGAATGAGTCTTTCAATAATGGACTTGATGCACAGGATGTCATCTAGATGCATATGCAGAGAATGCATGGTCTTAGAATTTCCCCTTTGGAAAAAACACAGGTGAACCAACCTCAGTGTTTACAAAATCATCAGAAGGATTAAAATCTAAGCATCATGGTTAAAGTTAACCTGGTGATAATGAGCAAAATTTGCTTATAGGCTTATTAAGATTAATGAAGAATAAATTTTAGAGAGCTATGAATTAGCTTTCCCAAGTTACTAATAATATTCTAAATATTTAAGGACAGATAGGTATGGTCATCATGAATCCAAGCCAATACATAGGGATCAAAAGCGGGCAGAGGACGTTATGGTCTGGTATATGCTTATCTTTACTTTTAAATGACAATACATCAGATTCTAAAATGGTTCTCTTTGCTCACATTTAAAAGTCAGTAGGAAGAGTCTTTTTATTTATTTATTTTTTATTTTTTAAGAACTTGGGATGCTCAGCTATTCTCTCTGAGGGTTCATGTAGGCTTCAACCTCATTACACACAATCCAACAAAACATAGCTCTCCCCAGAGGGTAATAGCAGCTTAGAGCTCTATACTGCAATAACGGAGGACAGAGCCTTTCCTGAGCCAAGCATACACAGGGAGCTTGCTTTTCTTTTAATGGAATCACAATGCAGTACAAGTGAATTTTTATTACCTTGGCTCTTTTGTGGGTGTCTGTAAAATGGAAGATGTATTCTTTAAAAACATTTTAATATTGCACACTGTTTGCAAAGGGTTTTGTTTTTAAGCTTCCTTTCTTGAAATTGCTTTCTCCTATACATTTTCTTGTCCATTTTGTTCCGTAACATTGTCAACAGAGGGTGACTAGAATGTCAATATAGCTTTAGAGGGCGGTGACATGCACTAGACTTGTGTCTGCACTGTGTCAGAAGGACAAAAACAAGTTTGTCTTGTTTGTTTGTTTTCTGTTTTTGTAAAGAAACATTTGTGAGAAGTTTAGATTTCCACAAAAGTTGTGAAGATGCTACACAGAGTTCTCCTACGCTTGCTCCATTACTTCTTTTGTGAACAGTTTACATAACTGTGGTATGTCCATTATCCCCACCACCGTCATTATCATCATCATCACAACCACCACCACCACTACGGCTATCATCACCTAAGTGTGTGTGTCTGTGCCTTGTGTGTACTTACCTCTGTCTGCAGAGGCTACAAGCTGACTTTGGGAGTCTTCTCCTCAATTACTTTTCACCTTGATATTTTTGAGACAGGGTCTCTCACTGTCACTGAGCTTGGGGCTCACCCATTCAAATAACTGGCTGGTCAGTGAGCATCGGGGATCTGCCATCTCTGCCTTCCAAGTTTTGGGGTTACAGGTACATGCCTGGATGTCCCGTGGATGCTGGGGATCTGAGTTGAGGTCCTCATGCTCAGACATCAGGCACTTAAGTGGCTGAGCTATCCCCCCAGCCTTACAATGACGTGCTTCTGTAAACTACAAAAACACAGTCCTCAGGTGACTTAACTAACCTCTAGACTTTATCCACTCTAAAGGACCACCTTGCATCTAGTTGTCATTTCTCCTTAATCTCTAGCCAGTGGCTAATGCTCATCCTTTCATTGATTTTATAGCATCAGCTCTGAGGATTTTAGTTTGGCATTTGCTATGTTTCCTTGCTATAAAGTTACTGTTTTTTTCCCTTTCTATACTCTCTGCTCATTGCAAGTGGGTGGTGTAATCCCATACCTAAGGAGTAGATGGGGTGCTTTACCTTTAAGATGACTTACATGCAGACATTTTAATGTACAATAAAGCTCTCATCTTTCATTCAAATTTAATTCAACATGCTTTCAGGGTACCATCAAGAGATATTTTGGAGATTTACATGGCAACAGTTGTAATCTCTGGAAACAGCTCTGGGCATTACCATTATATGCAAAGACACAAACCTTAATCCTTGCAGTGATTACACATACTAAGAGATGGTTATTGCTGCCATACCTGAGTTGTTATTAAAATGGTTGTTTACTTTAAAACACTTTGTAAGAGCTGATACAATCTCTGGATGAATTTCCTTCTGAGACTAAACATGCTATACCACAAATCACAAAGCTAAAGATTCATCTTCATATATCATACTCTTCTATATCAGTTAAAGGCACATCACCAAGAATACTGCTTGTCTTCAGAATCACAGACACACAAATATGTCTCTCCATTCCTCCCTCCTGCTATCTAGTACTTGGAATTGAACTCGGGGACTTGTATGTGCTACTACTGACCTTTGACCACAACCATTTCTTTAAAAAGTTTTTTTTAAGGGGGAGGGGGTGTCTCACTAAGTTGCCCCGGTTGGCCTTGAACTTTCCATCTTTCAGCCTGTGGAGTAGCTAGGACTGTAGAGGTATGTTATCCTCCTAGATCTCTTCTCTCTCTCTCTCTCTCTCTCTCTCTCTCTCTCTCTCTCTCTCTCTCTCTCTCTCTCTCATTACAGATGACTGTTTTTTTATGGCTGTAATAAGTACTATGACCAAAAGCAATTTGGGGGAAAAGGGTTGGTTTCATCTTACTCTTCCAGGTCACAATCCATCATGGAGGGATGTCATTGCAGAAACCCAAGACAGAAGTTTGAAGCAGAAACCATGGAGGAGCACTTACTGACTTGCCCTTTCTCCCACACTCAGACAGCTTTCTTATATCACCCAGGCCCACCTGCCTAGGTTTGTCACTGCCCACGATGGGCTGGCCACTCCTATATCAGCTAGAAACCAAGAAAATGCCCCCAAAGACACTCACAAGCCAATCTGGTGGATGCAATTCTTCAACTGAGGAGGATCCTTCTTCCCAGGTGACCCTAGTTTGTATCAAGCTGATAATAAAACCAACCAGTAGGATGCATTTATACACCTCACCTATGCCTTGCACACACTTTACCCTTTAACAAGTAAGGGCATTTTGGTTTATGATTTTTCATTAGAACCTCTACAATCATGGTACCTTTAAAAATGTTTTTCTCAATTGCTATTTCCCTCTTACTCTACTAGCTTTACATAACCTTTTGATTAATATTTTAATTGTCACAGCTCTCCTGGTAAGTGACAAGACAAAAATGCATTCTTTTCAGTTTAAAGGAATTATGTGACTATCTCACAAATCTATAATTAAGGTCTTGAATTAGCTACATCTTCCTAAATTGGTGATTTATATCTCTCTTTGTCCCGATCAAATTATAGCATCACAAAGACACAGCTGTGCTAGTTAGAAATGCCTATCAACATAATGATATATTCTTCTACCATTTTATGTACTGATTTCTGTTTTTTCAACATTCATTGATACCTTACAACAATGAGCTAGGTGCTGTGGGGAAACAGTGCAAGGAAGTTTCTAGAAGCAAAGTTCCAATGGCTGTATAAAGCATTGTTGTATAGATTATAAGCCACCAACGGACAGTCAGTACAAATAAAACCCAACAGGAGCAGAAAGCAGTATGGAGCCACAGGTCTTGTGCATGCAAATGACAAGACCAGAGACATAATTTAGAAGAATCAATTCACTAGGACTGCATTGGATGGCTCGTAGTATCAGAGGGGAAGAAGGGAAGTGGGAGGGCAGGGGTTCTTCGATGCAGCAACATGAATGAGAGGATTAGCAGTAAAAGCAGAGAAGATGTGGGTGAAAATAAGACTACTATGAATCTAAAACTAGTAGGCAATGGCTGTTGACTGAATATGGATAGCAAAGGCTAGGAAAGATGCAAATAAAGCTTTGCTATTTTTCTCCAGAAGCAGAATGTAGAGGGAGCATGGTTTTATTCTTTATTTACACTCTTTTGCAACATCACTTACAGTGTATTCTCTGTGTACCGAGGGCCAGACCACTGCACTACAACTTCTTTATCTTGATGTCTCCCTGTGATTCACTCATTACGGCAGCCTCTATTCCTTTCTGGCATGAGTTGCGGTATAAATAAGCGAATATGCATTCGTTATGCTTGATTATATAATTGTGCCTCCCAATCTGCAAACGTCTCAAGGTAGCAAAGGGAAGGCTTCTGTTCATAACTAAGGTCTTGGTTTGAGCTTTCCAAAGGGATGTTTTCAAGCAATATTGTGCTTACTTCGTATCATACTATGTCTTAGCAAGAAATACTAGTGTTCTACAGAAAGGAACTTTCTCATTTTAATTTAGAATTGGGTAAACAAATAATTAGTCTGTTTTTTTTCTTAAATAAGCATTAATGACATTATTTGGTAAAAAAAATAAAAAAAACCCAAATTCTGTTGATGTTTGCTCCTTTAGACTCAAATTGCTACTCAGATCTGTGAAAATCTTAATAATAATTATAGTGGCACAACCACAACAAATATTTACAGATCATGTATTTGGTTTTTTAATTATTTTTATGTATATGGATGTTTTGTCTGCATGTACGACTGTGTAGCACATGTGTACAGTGCCTGCAAAGGCCAGAAAGCATCAGAGCTCTGAAATTGGAATTACAGGTGCCTGCGAGCTGCTTTGTGGGTTCTGGGACTTGAACTTGGTTCTCTGGAAGAACAACCGATACACTTAATCACTGAGCCATCTTGCCAGCCCCAGATTAATTATATTTAAGTTGTTGTGCTGTATCTATTAGATAGAACCTTCATAATAACCTTTGAAATAAGTTCTCTCAGGCTGAGTCTGAAGTAAAGGCCACCCAGCGAGTGCCCTTCCTGGGGATTCATCCTATAAATAGTCAGCAAACCCTGACCCTACGATGAGAAGCATGTACCAAAAGGAGCATGCCATGGCTGTCTCCAGAGGGGCCCTGCCAGAGTCTTACAAATTCAGAAGCAGAAACTAGCAACCAAGCTTGGACTGAACTTGGGGTCCCCAACGGAGGATCTGGAGGGTTGTCCGGAGGAGCTGAAGGGGTATATAGCCCCATGGGAAAAAATGACTTCGGACACCCAGACACCCCAAGACTCCCAGGGACTAAATCATCAACCAAGGGGTATACACGGTTCCAGCCAAAAATGTGGCAGAGGAATGCCTTTTTGGGCATCAGTGGGAGGAGTGGTCTTTGGTCAGGTAAAGGCTCAATAGAGGCACAACAAAGGGAAACAGATGGGGGGGAGTTAGGGGGGAGGTGGGACTGTGTTGGATAGAGAGGTATATACATGGAGGCAGGGGAAGGGAGGAGGGGTAGGAAATCGTTGGGGAGGGGGAAATTGGGAAAGGTTTTACCATTGGCAATGTAAATGAAGAAGATACTCAATAAAAAAAAAAAAAGAAAAAAAAGAAATAAGTTCTCTCAGAATACCATTTGAAAGACGAGATACAAGGAAGCTGAGTAACTTACACAATCGTGGGAACCAGCACCAGGTTTTGAAGTCTGGTCCCTGCGTCCACAAGCTTGGCAGCTGTGTCCTTGGTCACTTCCTCCACTTGTGGCAATCCAGTTAGACAGGCCTAGACTTAGGAAAACAGAGCTCTATGCCATACATCTCCAATTTGCCTGAAGTTAGGCTTACTTCGGTAGAGAAAATGAAAACTTAGGAGCCCATTGGCATTCTTGGAAGCCTTAATCATCAAAATTCTGTAGAAACATAATTCCCTACACACCAAGACCTTTGGCATGATAATTTAAAAAAATATTCACTTCCTGGGGGATAGCTGTAGGAAATAAGAGCTATTTATTTGCATTTAAGCTGAAAGTAGTAAAAAGAGAAATGGAAATAAATGAAATTGGGTTGTTTTTTTTATTTCAAGAACAAAACAAAAAATATCCAAGAACTAGAGGGTTTGAGAAGTCTCTGTTGGTGAAGTTCTTGCTGTGCAAGCATGAGGACCTGGGTTCAATTCCCAGAGCTCACATTAAAAGGTTACGTGTATATATCACCCATGCTTGTAAACCCAGCACTGGAAAGGCTCAGGAGGACATCTGGGGCTCTCTGGCCAGTGAGCTCCAGGTTCAGAGAGACCCTGTCTCAAAGCAAGATGAGTGGCATCTGAGAATGACATCTGAGATAGACCTCAGGCCAACACATACAAGCACAGGTGTGTGTGTGCGTGTGTGTGTGTGTGTGTGTGTGTGTGTGTATACTCCCCCACTCAAGACACACACACACACACACACACACACACACACACACACACGCACGCACGCACGCACGCACGCACGCACGCACACACACACACACACACACACAATTGACCTGGATGTCTGCTCGTTACAACAGTCAAGTAAAATTCGGGGACAGGGACAACATGAGTCCATGGCTTGGAATGAGGAAGTGAAGGGCCAGAAAAGGAAGCTCTGCAGAGACACCAATGTTTGTAAGGCTTGTCAAGATAAAATGTTGATAACTCTCCTCACGGATGCCTATAAGAGGCATAAATCTTTTATTTAATTCCCAACTCTGAAAGGAGTGAATTTATTCCTGAAGATAACTGAAGTCTGGAAATACATTTCATCAAAAAACTCATTTGCCAAATACTTTTATAGAGAATATCTTCACAGATCACATGCCCTGAAAAGATGGCCTGACATGACAAAGATTCATCAAGTGAGTGTTCCTGTGTTACTGTCACATCCCATGTACATCCTGTTTGCTCACTGTGTACGGTGCTGGGTTTGACTGAGACATCAAAGAGGCCTGACATGCCTGTGTACGTGTTCATTTGTGTGTGTGCGAGCATGTATGTATAGACCCTTGTGCAAACACACATTTATATACACAAGCACACATAAACACACACACACACACACACACACACACACACACAATTACCTTTTACTGTCTCAATCAACACTTGGGACTCTTAGGGTAAAATTATTTTTCTGGGGAAATAGTACATGATTAAAATTTTTTAATTTGATTTTTATTTCAATTTAAAATACTCTCCAATACTAAATTGTCTGATACTTTGTCCTCTTAGTTTCCCAAGAGCTAAATAACATTAAGTACAAATTACATTTTATTAAATTGGTAAATATATAAAGATCTATTTGTGTATACTAGATATGTGTACATACATATTTATATTTATTATATATATATGCATGCCAAAAGCACTTTTTCCTGCCTTATTAATCATTGGCTTCTCTTGTTGGGAGTCAGGGTCTTATTCTGCAGCCCTGGCTGGCCTGGAGCTTGCTGTGGAAACCAGTCTCCCAGAGATGGACCTGTACCACCACACTCAGAGAAGGAAAGGGACTCTCTACTTTCTCTGCCTGAGCTAGGACAGCTCAACTTGGAGATATCCAGAGTCTGCAGTTTTACATGAGCATTGCACCGCTGTGAAGGTAGGAAATTCTGTCACAAGCGGCAAAAGGACTTTTGCCTCAGGATCATGCTTCTCAGGTCTCCAAATCTGCTCTTTTGTACAGTTCTCAAAGAGGGGATATGGAGGGGAGGCAAAGCAGAGGAATGTGTACCTTGAAAATTGCTCCAAATGGAAGAGAACCAAGGAAAGATAAAAACCAGATAAGCATCTCTCAGAGCCTTGTGCTAAGATAGATCTCAAAAGCTGTGCCTGCTCCACTCAGGATACATCAGAAACGAAAATGCCAACAGCCCCGATCTTCTCAATTAGAAATCCTGGGGAGAAGCCCAACTGGCTGTGGTTTATCTGCTCAGAGGACAGTGATGCTGATGGTGGAAAGGGTTGGGACCGCTGGGCTAAGGCAGCAGAGACACCTGGGGTGTTTTTTTCAAATACAAGTTAAATAGCCTACCCACACCAAACCCAAAAATCTCTGTTCCCATAAAATTTCCAGGAGATTCTCAGCTCACTAAACCAATAGATCGATCAACTGATTTCTTTGAGATGGAAAGAAAGCAACAGGGTATAGTGGTGCAGTCTGTAATCCCAGCACTCTGGGGGCTGAGGTGGGGGATCTCCATGTTTCAAAGCAAGCCTGAGCTATGTAGTAAGACTCTGTCTCAAGAAGTAGAGGGGACCGGGAGGAAAGGAAATGGGTGGAGGGAGAGAGGGAGGGAAGGACAGAGGGAGGGAGGGAAGGAAGGAAGGAAGGAAGGAAGGAAGGAAGGAAGGAAGGAAGGAAGGAAGGAAAGAAGGAAGGAGTAGACTTCACATAGGCTTCCTTGGAGTCAGTATCACATAGGGAGAGAGTTCAGGCCTCGGAGTCTTGCTGACCTGGCTCTGAACTCTAGCCGTGGTGCGTCCTGCCTGTGTGATGACTGACTGTTAGTCTCAGCACTCTTATGTGTAAAAGAGTCTTAGTAATACACAGTTGACTCCACTTCAACAGGCTCCAGTAAGATGTGGTATGTACTTGGCCATGTATGTCACACCTTGACAGACACTAATCTCCTTTCTTGGGCTTTTGACTTCCAAAGATGTCCTTGTCTCTTTCCTGTCTCTGTAACTTTACAATTCTCCTTTTACTGCTTTTACTTGATACCATGAGCACCCAAGTTGTCTGACCTCTGTGTCCCTCAGTTTCAGCATCTTTAAAATGGGCATAATAAAAGAATCTACTTCCTCACAGTGAGGAAGCACTCCAAAAGATATCTAGAACACTCATTCTGAGAGATTACTGAATGAATATCCTCACAAGTCCACTTCTGAGCTTCAGGGAGGCTAAACTTTCAAATAATAAACATTATTTCTCCTACAAATGTTTGTTCATTATTTTGAGGCCTTGGAACACACGGTCCCTGTTCTCACAGAGCACATATCCTAGAGGGAGAGGCACACGTCAGTCACAGCCTCATACGGGAGAAGTGCACAATTGCAAAAGTGAGCCGTGGGCACTGAAGGCCGGAAGGCCTGGAACTCAGGAAGCAAAGGGGGAAGATGGAGCAAAGTTAGATGCAGAGTGGGGAGGAAGGAGGACTTGCCTGTATATGTCTCTGTGAAGAAAGAGATTCAGGAGAGGCAGGCTGGAATACTGGAAAGACCAGTTAGGTTTTATGACCAACGCTAGAGCAGCTAAGACTAGCAGGAGGCAGAAGAAACAGAGCTGCTTACGGTCTAAGAGTTGTGCAAGACCGCAAGTGGACTGGATTCAAGGAAGAACTGAAGTGGTGAATAGGAAGACAGAGGGTGGGGTGCTCCTGAGTGAAAGCCCTTCGCTGACTGAGCTACAACGAGCCTGGTTGGCTGGAGAGTGGAGTGAGCATGGTCTCACTGGCACATTCAGTTCAGTGTCACAGAGAAGCCCAAATGGGACTATGGAGCAGGGAAGGCTGCTCCAGGGTTCAGCGACTAGATCTGGGCCAGGAAAACAAACCAGGTAGTCACAGGCTTGTCTTTGGCAACTGCAATCAGGAAACGAAGAGACTGCCTGGGGCGTGGGGTGGAGCTTGGGACCTCAGGCTAGATGGCTTGGGGCAGAGGGTCAGCTTGCAGAAGAGGCTGATGTGTCCCAATAGTCTGTAGAAGGAACTTTCCCCCCTTACTTGAATTTCGCCCTCTCCTTGTGTTTAAGCTGGTAGCCTGGTGTTATTGTTTTTTTTTTTTTTTCTTTTAGCTTCAAGGAGGTCGATAGAACCTACTACATAAGAATTCTTCAGCTAAGACTTTTAGAGTTTTAAAGGTCCAGATGACAAAGAGAACCTCCTCAGTCTGGGGGAGAGAGTTCTTAGGAGTTTGGAACTATAGAGCCCATGAACAGCTCAAGTTCCTGGCCTTAGCATCTCAGGAATGCCAAAGGTTTCTTTGTACACCTTCTGATATATATGGCTTCTGGAACTTTGCTCTGCCCTAAGATGGAATGCTTAAAAATAATTGGCTGATTTTTCCATGAGGCTGATGAGATGATAGCAAAAGGGTCTGAACATCAATAAAGCAAGCAAGCAAGCAGCAAGCAAGCAAGCAAGCAAGCAGTAAGCAAGCAAGCAAGCAAGCAAGCAAGCAAGCAAGCAAAAACAATATGATTTTTCAAAAACAGTTCTGTTCTGTGCCATTTTCTGAAGCTAAAAGAAAAATGTGCCTCTGGCTTTAATGGAAATAGACCCACCAGTTACATTCTCGGTCAACTTCTTTGCTTTGTTTTGAGTTGAGATTATAGTCTGTCTTGTTTTACATTTTCTTTTGGTTGGGACCTGTAGAGATAGATGGCTCAGCAGTAAACACTGAGTGCTCTTGCTTCCAGGATCTGGGTTTGGTTTCCAGCTCCCACACAGTAGGATGAAATTGGCTGTAATTTCTGTTCCAGGGAATCTAACAACTTCTTTGACGTCCACAGGCTTCTGTATACGTGTGCTACACATACATGCAGTCAGGCACACAAATATACACATAAGCGAAATTAAGTGAAAAGTACTCTCTTGACCAGGTGATGATGGTACAAGGAATTTTAATTAACATGTGGTTAAATCATAATAAACTCCCTTTTTGTATTAATAAACTGTACTTAAACTTTAAATGAGAGTCCAATGTACCTTCTTTTCCATTTTCAATAATTTTCCAGCTATATTAATATTCAAAAACAAATTAACCATATAAAATGCATTAAAACTGGATCTAAAAGTGTATTTTTCCTTTTGCCTAAGGCTCCAATCTTAATCAGCACAGTACAGTACTGGCTTTCACATAAGTTTTTGATATTTTGTTTAACATGCTCATTTACATTAATTAGATATTTAGAATATTTTATTCAAAGTTAATGATCCTGTTTACTGCATTGTGGTAATTACATCTATTTATTTATATGTGTGTATGTTTATATGTGGGTGAAGATATGCATATGGAAATCAGAGGACAACTTGCATGTGACATGATCTGGTCCTGGAGATCAAACTCAGGGCATCAAACATGACATAAGTGCCTTTACCCACTGAGCCATCCTACCAGTCCACTATATTACTTCCGTTGTTTTTGGGGGCCTGGGGAGGCAACACCTTAAATTTTATATAAGATGATTATGTCACTAACTCACCCTAATTGTGGTTTTAGTTCTTTATTATTATTGTTGTTGCGATTGTTACATTATTATTTTCATTTATTTATTGTGTGTGATTTACATGCCCCAGTAGGTTTGATGATAGTGGGAGTGAGTTTTCTCTTTACACAATTTTGTGTTCTGGGAATTGAACTCAGGTTGGTAGGCCTGGTGACAAGTGCCTCTACCCACTGATCAGTCCAAATGATCCTGGTATTATTTCTCAAAATGCCTCACAATGGGCTAAACATCATCCCTTCTCTCTGGAGAAGTAGCCAGAGATAAGAGGAGACCCAGGAGAGCACAGGGCCATCTAAGAATATTTCCAAAAGAAAGAGAATTGGAGTGTAATTATAGTGATGTCAACTAAAACTAAGACTGGAATGTGTGCTTGCTGAGTGATCGCAAGGCATCAGAAGCTATGGTGGTAGGGAGCAGTAGTCTGGAGTGGATGGAGGAGCGAAGTACACACAGGACAGTCAGATCTCTCATTATGGGCAATCTCTGAAGAAGTGTGGTTCTGGGGAAAAGGGAGATGGGGGACTCAGAGAATAGAGTCAAGAGAGGCGGCTTCACTTTATGTGATCCATCATGAGAACATTTAATATACAGCAGAGCTGCTAGGATCGTGGGAGTGTTAGGCCCTGAAGAGACTGATGGGATAGGAAGATCCTGAAGAGGTTGTGGGATCCCAACTAGTGGTGAAAGGGTGAATGTCCAGTCAGAGTTGTAAGGTATCCTGCACTGCCACATGCCTCACCCCTACCCTGATAATACTGTTAACTACCCTGCCACCCTGTACATAAGATTACATCTTTACATCTTTCTGAAAGGATCCTGTTAGGAGTGTCTGGATCATTTGGTGCTCTTGTTCTTGCTGAAGTAGATGGAGGGTTCCTCCTTTGGTGCCCCTTCCTTTTCTCTTTCAACCACTGATGTTGTTTGTCTCTTTTTACCAGAACCGCCCTTATGATCTATACCTGCCATCCTTGACTCCCCCCCCCCCCAGCCTCAACCCTACCATAGACCTGAAATCTTGGTGTGTCAGTCAAGGTCTCAGCAGGAAACTTGGCAAATTCAAAATGGGATCTTCCCCCTCACCCCCCACCCCCCACCCCCCACCCCCCATCTTGTTTTTTTTATTCAATATATTTTTTATTTACATTTCAAATGATTTCCCCTTTTCTAGCTCCCCACTCCCCAAAAGTCCCATAAGCCCCCTTCCCTCCCCCTGTTCTCCCACCCACCACTTCCTACTTCCCTGTTCTAGCTTTGCCCTATACTGCTTCACTGAGTCTTTCCAGAACAAGGGGCCACTCCTCTGTTCTTCTTGTACCTCATTTGATGTGTGGATTATGTTTTGGGTATTCCAGTTTTCAAAATGGGATCTTTTCAAGGTACATTTATGTAGGATGACTTATAAGGGTCTGGGGATGGAGTACCACAAGAGGGAACTGAGAGCCTGCTTTTCACCTGCCCTAAATATAAAGGATGAGAAAAAGGAGAATTCCCCAAGACCTGGGAGAAAGTGCTGTGTAGAATAAGGTGCCTCACTGGGAAGAAACCAGAGAAATAATAAGTACTTGTCCTTGTTCCCTCCGTTCCTCATCTGCTTCTCAGCCACTATTTAAAAACTCAAACAGAAGCCAGCAGGCAGGGAAGGGTATGGATGCAGCCCCTGAGTGCAGCACCCTGAGCTGAGGCGGAGGGAGAAGGACAGAAGGTAGATCTGGAGGGCAAAACAAAGATACCTGTGGGAATCTCAAACGCAACATTCCAAACCAAACTGCACCATCTTGCTTCGTTATTTATTAGCTTGATTGCCCTCTTGGATTCTTTAGTTACCTTGGTTAATAGACTCACTACCCCTTGGTGTAGTTCCCTACTCCATTCCTCCTGGCTTGTGCATGCACACTTGCATACTCATGCATTGAGACTTTGTGCTCCTTGAAGTAGGACCCAGGAGACTGGACTCAGCAAGAGTCTCACAGGTAATACCAGAAAACATTTATTATGCACTTGTCTATCGGGCACCACACAGGGCACTTCATGTGGACTGCCTCACACTAGGAAGCACTTACTGTTAGATAGGCATGTTACAGAGTCTAAGAAGAGTCAGACAAGACATTATCCCCTTCTTAAAAGAGGCTAACATGAGAGACCACTCTCACACACTCCGACCCTCTGCCTCCCCTGTTTAAATGAATGAATCACATACAGTGATAACACAGTGCTTTGTTTAATGAAAAACAATGAGTCAAGGGCTGGTCATTCACTTTAGCATCCCTGGGAATTGGCTACAGTGTCTTAAAGTCACATATAAAATGGTAACAGTAGTCACATATTAAATCATCCTAAGTAGTCCTAATTAAATCTTCTTTGAATTTCTTAAGATATCTAATACCTAACTCAACATAAATAATGTGTAACAGTTGTTATCTTGTATTGCTTAGGGAAGAAAGACAAGAACAAGGACCTACACCTTCAGTGCAGATGCAGTTTGCGAATGTATATGTTCAGTAGAGATGCAATTTGCTTTTTCTGTATTTTGTTTTAATAATCTGGGTTGGTTGACTCAATGAGTGACTAATGCACAAATACAGATGGCCTCTATGATTCAGAGAAGCAAAGGTTGAAGCTAGGGCTTGAACTTGTGGGATTTTTTTTCTTTTGTTTTTATTCGATGTATTCTTTATTTACATTTCAAATGGTTTCCCCTTTTCTGGGTCCCCACTCCTTGCAAGTCCCATAAGCCCTCTTCCCTCCCCCTGTTCCTCCATCTACTCCTTCCCACTTCCCTGTTCTGGTATTCCCCTATACTGTTGCACTGAGTCTTTCCAGAACCAGGGGCCACTCCTCCGTTCTTTTTGGACCTCATTTAATATGTGGATTATGTCTTGGGTATTCCAAGTTTCTAGGTTAATATCCACTTATCAGTGAGTGCATACCATGATTGATCTTTTGAGATTGTGTTACCTCAGTTAGTATGATGTTCTCCAGCTCCATCCATTGAACTTGTGGGATTTTAATAGATGGAATGAGAAAAGATTCTAACCATGCCAGGTGAGGATGCCAAGGAGGCCTCGGCAAAATCAGAAACATTCAGACTAATGAGAGAAAACTGAGGAGGATGGCGAGACCCCAGTGATAGAGGACTTGAAATGGAGAGGGGGGGGGAGGGAGGGAGAGAGGGAGAGGGAGAGAGAGAGAGCAGTGCTTTGGGGGAAAATTAATTTGCCACTTTAAAAAAAATGTACGAGTCAGATTGAGAAGATCATGCCAAGAAGAAGCATAGTGAAGGTGGACTAGAGCGAGTTGGTAAAAGTGAAGATTAACATTGGATACGGAAACCACCTCTATGCAAAAATCACCCACAGTACTCAGAGGCTGATTGCCATGGAGATGACAGAGGCCTAGGTTTCAGTTAAAACGACTTCAGCTTCCGGTTGGCAGATGGTCTTACCCCTGGCCAAGGAAAGGAGCTGGAGTTGGATGGGAGAGAAAGGAGAAAATAGTCTCAAACTTAGATATGTTGAGACTAACTGTTCTATTAGTCACAGTCTACTTTGCCAGTTTAGAGAATTACTGGTTAGAGTTTATCAACATGGCATGAACTGGAGTTACCTGTAAAGAGGAAATCACAATTCTCTCCTCCATCAGGGTGGAGGAATTGCCTCCATTAGACTGGCCTGTGGGGTGTTTTCTTGATTAAAGCTTCATGTTGACTTTCCAGCCCACTGTGGGTGGAACCATTCCTGTGCAAGTGGTCGTGGGGTGAATAAAACACCAAGCTGGAGCAAGTTATAGAGAGCAATCCAGTAAGCAGCACTACCTCCATGACCTCTGCTTCAGATCCTGCCTCCTCCAGGTTCCTGCTCGAGTTCTTGCCTGGCTTCCCTCAACAATAGATTATGATCAGGAACTGTAAGCCAAATAAATCCTTTCCCAAGTGTTTTTAGTCACGGTGTTTATCACAGCAACAGAAAGCAGACTAAACTAGGACAGAGAGCCAGACCTACAGCGGAAGGGGCAGTGCTGGAGGGCAGAGATCTACCCTGTACTCCTACTGTGGTGACTTTCCAGAGCCGATAGAATTTTCTTTCTTCACCTTTGCCTTTTTAGGCTTTTCTTCTATTAATTCTCAGTACACATCCAGCCTCTGAGCATATCCCATCCTGCTGCGATGTGTGTGCTGGGGCGGGGAGCAGGGTAATGCTCTGGGTATCATAACACACCAGGGTACTGAAGGCTGTGATTCAGGACTAGCACACTGCGCCTCTAATTGATAATTTTTTTCTGCTTCACAGTAACTGAGCGGAATTGCACAGACGTGGAGGAGTAAATGAAACAAGTGCTTTATGAAACGACAGGCAAGCCATTTAAATCTATAACGGCTAGGCTTATGTTTCCTGCCTCTTCGTCTACAGTGGGATGGAGGCGTCATCTGCGAGCAGCACGCAGCCATTTCCTTTTATGTTCCCAGACAACACTGCGAGTGCTGTGATAGCCTTACTCCAGCTCACAGGAGACTTAAAGGGCTGAGTTGACAAAACAGGAAAGCTAAATCATTTATAAGGATGTAAACAACAGGATTTTTACCGCCACCGCTATACCCCAAATGCCAAAGCACAAAACGAGTTCGTAGAAACCATAAATACTGATCTTTTTGCTCAGAGGGACAAAGAGTGAAAGATTAAAACTCACTTTAAACTGGAAAGAATAACAACATCTCTGGCTTGCCTGTAAAGCATTATCATTCCCTAAAATATATAGATGACCCAAAACTTAAAAAAAAAGACCCTTAAAATTATGTAATCAAGTATTCCTAAAACTTGACTCTATAAATATTGTATAGTACTTGTTACTTTCCTTTACAGCTTTAGCTAAGAACAAAGACTAATTGTTGAGGCAGAAAGCTGCAGACATGTAGTGCAGCAGCTTTGTGGAAGTTAAAGGAGTGAAGGAAAAGTTGTCACTGCTGTGCTGGGATAATAGGTAAAGACAAGGGCCTGCAGCTCTGCTAACAGCTTTGTAAACTACCTCGCTCTGAGACTCGGTTGCTTTGCTCATGTGTGGTTTCTGTAACAGAACTCACACACAAAGGGTCTGTTATCCTATAGTTAGAACGAATACTTTTCAAAAGTAGCTTTACCTAGCCCCCCCCCCCAGCATGCATAAGCGCGTACACACACACACACACACACACACACACACACACACACACACACAGCACTTTTATCACCTTTAATTTATACAAAACCACTTATTTTATTTACATACTGTTTACTTCCTATGTGCCAGAAATGATTATTGGGGAGAAAAAGATTGACAGACTGCATGTTTCAATGCATACTTAAAATATCAGCAATTGGAAAGTGCAGGCAGGAGGATCATAGTAATCCCCTGGTGCCTAGTAACTTTGAGTGACATGAGTCCCTGTCTCAAAACTCCTAACAAATATTGCGTTGTCCCTGTGCCCATGTAGTTTACATAATACTAGTTTAGAAAGTGCTTTCTAATAATACAGATGAGTTTTAGCTTTTGCTTGAGCAACAGCAGTGTGATTGTCAACTGAACATGCTCTGAGCTAGCCAGAACAGCATAATGATGATACTGGATACCAGCACCAGCGTGTTCTTGCTTTCTTAAAATGAAGGGCTCTGGTATTTCAAGCCTAAACAGAGTGATTTCTCTCTAGCTATGGCTTTTAGATTCAGAGGTTTTTCTATTTTTTTTTTAAAGCTCTTAGTGAGTTTAATGCCAGATTACCCTGATTGAAATGCTGCCTTCTCATAGCATAGCTGAGTGGTCTTGGGCTCTTGTTTAGTCATCTTTTATTCCTCAGAGTCCTACTTATAAAAATAAAGGCAATTGATGCTTCAAAAGGTTTCTTGCTAATAATGAGAGTTAAACACATGTAAGGATTTTAGGGATAATGTCTGGTATATAGGAAATACTAAATGCTTTGGTTATTATTATATAAACGTGTATTTACATTGTGTTATGTCAGCTGTCTTAGTCAGGGTTCTGTCACTGTAAAAAAAACATCATGACCACAGCAGCTCTTAGAAAGGAAAGCACTTAACTGGAGCTGGCTTACAGTTAAGAGGTTTGGTCCATTGTCATCACGGTGGGAAACATGGTGGCGTGTAGACAGACATGGTGCTGGAGAGGCAGCTGAAGAATGTGTCAGGAGAGACAGTGAGCCACCAGGCCTAGCTTGAGCTTCTGAACCTCAAAGTCCACACTCGGTGACACACTTCCTCCAACAAAGTCAACACCTCCAACAAGGCCACACCTCCTAATAGTCCGGCTTCCTATGGGCCTATGCGGCCATTTTTATTCAAACCGCCACATCAGCTTAAGCTGCAATAATGAAGTACTATAAATAGGGGACTTAAACACAGTTTCTCAGTGTGGAAGACTAAATGAATGAAAAATCAAGATGTCAGTAGGGCCTGATTTTTATGAGTTCTCTCTTCATGGTATATCCATCTATCACAAAGCCCTCACATGGTGGAATGAACAAGTGAACTCTGGGATTTTCTTTTAGGGCTACACATCTTACTCATGAATATTTTGCCCACTATCACTGGGGAAGAGATGGCAAAATATCAATCCGAGGGACAAAGACACAAACATTTTTCTCCATCGTTCACTTGTTCAGTTCACACCTTTCTTAGTTACTTCTCTGTTGCTGTTGTGCATTACCAGGACAAAAGCAGTTTATGAGAGAGAGGTTACTTCAGCTCACATTTCTCGGGATAGGCTGTCATTGTGGGGAAGTCAAATCAGCTGCACCGTGAGACAGCCGGTCATACTAAATCCATGGCTGGGAAACCCAGAGGGATGGAACGCGGGCATGCTGGCTTCTCGGTCCCTTCCCTCCACTTTCATAGTCCAGCATCCCACCAGTGCTAAGACATGCCAAGACATGGTGTCATTCGCAGTGAGGGAGTATTCCAACTTCCATGCACAAAATCAGGACAATCCCTCACAGGCACGCCCAGAGGCCTTTCTCCCAAAAGATTCTAGATTCTGTCAGGTTGCCCATTGACCCTAACTGTCACAAAGCCCCACAGCACCCATGTTTCTCAGGGAGAAGCATAGCCTCCTTATCACAACCCTCAGATTAGAACCCAGTGGAGAACACTCTCTTAAATGATACAAAGCCTTCTCTCTCTGCACTCTGTTAGTCGAGACAGTTGAAAGCCACGGTGCCTGTGGGCTTTTAGTATTCCTCACTTGTGATAAGGAGGGAAAGGAAAACAATATGGCCTCACTGGTTAGCAAGCCTTTGAGCTTACAGGGCGGAATGGAGTAATGGTACTTTATTCATTAGGGACAAAGTAGAAGATGAAAACTGTCCTAAGAAGAAAGAGGAAGGTGCTAGATGTTGCTTGGCACTTTTGTAACACTGACGAAAACAAAATGAAGACACAAGTATACAAGTTGCTAACCTCCCCAGTAAGAGCTAGATGGAATTCTGGTTAAAGAATCCCAGAGAAGCTGAACATTTCCTAGATGGAAAAAAGCAACTCGGAGAAGAATTACCCAGAGGCAAGTTTACATGCTGGCAAATCTGCTTTAATTTAAAAAGAGATTCATTTTAATACACTTACATAGTCTTATTTATTTGATGCCATTAAAAAAATTTCTTTTCTCAGGTTGGTAATGGCTACACCTGTCTGAATGTCATTCCTGTTGTAACTGCTTTGAGTTTATACCTTTAAAGAACAAGCAAAAGCACACTGAAAAGATCTATGTACCTTGAGAGATGGGCTGATTCTAGGCTGCTCACAGGAAATGAAGAGAGTTGGGTACATCTTGCTATGCTAGAGAGCAGGGAAATGTCTCTAGGATGAGTAAGTCAGGTCAGAGTCATAGGAAACAATACAGGCAAGACGCTGGTACAGAGATGGAAGGCAGGACAGAAGAAAAGACGGAGAACATACGGCAGCATCTTGACAATCTTCTAATCCAAAAGAGGTACATAGAGTTCTTTGTACTATCCTTACAACTTTCTTTTGCATTTGTTTTCTTACAAGATAAAAATGTGCATGATTTAAGCATTCTTTAATGTAAAGACTATAAATTCCTAAGTTCTTGATGACAGAAGACAATGGATAAGTAAAACACAAATAACAGTCAATTTTACATCACAATGATAATCTGCTACTGTTAACAGCTTGGGCACTGCACGCACACAGTGCACAGACATATGCAGACAAAACATCTTACATAAAACGACAATAAATATTAAAAGAATAACTTTCTCCCTCAACGCATATCTGTCTTGGTAGAAAACACCACTGTAGCTATACTGACACAGTGTTCTGTAATCTCCTAGGCTTTTGTAATTAGCAAACAGAGGCTGGGCTCCTTCCAATATTCTTTTCACAATTCTTTCTACTACTGTCTGTCCCCACAGGCTCCTCAGCTGCAGTCACTCTGGGTATCCTCAGATTCAGTCCAGACTGGTTCCTAATAGCAATGTCATAATTTATAATCCGAATGAACCAAGACCTTTAAAATAATATAGTTGAGGATTTCAAAGTTTAGGATTCTTGATACAATCAGCAACCTGTCCCAGCACAGGGCCTAATTTTTGTGAAAAGGCCAAGCCATTATATAAGCATTTGCCAAGGTCAGAGAAAAGAAATCAAGGCAGCATATTTTAGCCTGAGCAGGAGGACTTGGAGACTAAGATGGTGGGGGAGTCTGTGGCTGATGGAAGCAACAGTGCAGGCTTCACCTTGAGCTCAGGAGCACCAGCTCCCCAAAGATTTGGGTTTCACTCCCTTACAGGATGGGGATTCAGCCTGTGACTTCACTGTGCTTACTTCTGAGTCTGGGAAAAGCTGAAATCTGGGTTCTAAAAGGTGTACCTCCATTGTTTCCAAACTTCAGCAACCTTGTAAGTCAACGAACTTGGTGAATAGAAAGTCTTACAGTTGGAGAAAAGCCTAAGCATTTCCCTCTGGTATTTATTTTTCCTAAATCTCTAAAACTAAGACAGTTAGTCACTCATAATACAAAACTGAATTCCTTGGGTATTGATTCTGTAAAACTTCACGTAAGTTCACTTTAAAACAATTTCCTTTGGTACATAGGATCAGAATAAACATGGGCTAGAACCTACTGTGCAAGCCAAGCCACCAACCAACCCTTAAAGACCCACTAAGTTTCAAATTCCTCCAAAAGTTCATGCTGAAGAAGTTTCTGCTTAAGATCCTGTACTGGTATGTTAACTCCTCACAAAGGGTCTTTGTTCTATTAGTTGACAGAGCTAGCTGTGTGTCTCAGGTTGTCCTGAGAGTTGCTGTGTAGCCTGGGCTGGCCTTGAGTGCATACTTCTCTTGCCTCAGCCTCCCAGATTCTGGAACTCCAAGACGTGTACCGCTGTGCTCACTGTCAGCAGGTCACGTCCAGTCATCCTAACTCACTCATCTGCAGCCCAGCTGGGACACAGGCTGCTTTCGTGTACAGATTTCTATTGTCCATATACCCAGGAGAAGAATTAATGAACAGTAGAATGTGCAGAGACAAACTTTAGTAGAGACTATCAGTTTACTGACATGGTCAAACCAATTTACATTCTCAAAGGTAGTGTCTGGAAGTTTCCACATGCCTCCACTGCTTTTGTTAACACCTAGATCAGGTTGGTTCTTTTCATTTTAACTGTTCTAATGTAGTTAGAGTAGACTACTCTCTCTTCAGTGTTTTGATTTCGTTTTTCCTTGTGAGAATTATCATCATGGCATAGGGAAGGAGACTGGTGGTAGAGCAAAGGCAGTTCAAGTCTTGTCTGACATCAATGCTGTAAGTTTAGAGTGAATAAGTGACCCTTCTAATCTGCTGCCAAGAAGACAATGATAACAGCGACTTCTGATGGTGATTACGGATTAAATAAAAATAAAGTATTTTTATAAAAAATGAAATAACCTTCTCTAACATCTCTGAAAGAGCTCTAAATGGAACACACTTGAGCAAAGAAGCCTTTATGGAGACTCTACCCTGAGCAGGCTGGTCTTCTAGGCTTCTAGGGTAAATTAACGGCTGCAACAAAGATCCCTGTCTCCTCTGGAATTTTTTATTCTAGGGTAGTGTGCTGGCCAGTTTTATGTCACCTTGGAACAAGCTATAGTCACCTGAGTGAAGGGAACCTCAATTGAGAAAATGACTCCATAAGGCTGCAGGCAAGCCTATAGGAAATTTTCTTATCAGTGATTCACGTGGGAGGGCTCAGTCCATTGAGGGTGGAGCCACCCCTTGGCTGGTGGTTCTGGGTTCCATAAACAAGCAGGCTGAGGAAACCATGGAAGGCAAGCCAGTAAGCCAGACTCTTTCATGGTCTCTGTAACAGCTCCTGGCCACAGGTTCCTGCCCCTGTTTGTTTGAGTTCCTGTCCTGACTTCCTTCAATGCTCTATAGTAATGTGGAAGTATAAGCTAAATAAAACCCGTTCTTCCCCAACTTGCTTTTGGTCATGGCGTTTCGTGTGCAGCAATAGTAATCCCAAGACAGGTAGAAACAAAGAAGATACAGATGCAGTAAATAAACTGTGGAGCATGCTATAATATTCCAATGCTTACAGGGTTGGGGCAGCAAACTTAGAGGTAAGGAGTACACTGGGCAGGCACCTGGAGGAAGAGCTCAGGCAATGGAAGGGCTCAGTGGAAGTCTACTGGTAAGTTGCAAGAACTGAAGAAGGCTAGAACAGCTGCAGTAAGTGGGAGATTGGGGACAGTGAAATATAAAGTTAGAGGGGGCTGAGCACATGGGTTGATCCCTAGCACCAGTATGGTAGGCATGTTAGCACTCCAGAAGCCCTGGAAGGAGGATCATTATGATCAAGGTCATCAAGATACCAGAACTGGATGGCTTACTCAACAGGATGATTTAAATTGGCCTTCCCTTCTTCCCTCCCTCCCTTCCTCCCTCCCCTTCCTTCTCTCCTGTTTCTCCCCTCCCTTCCCTTTCTTCCCTTGCATCCCTTCTTCTTTCCTTTCTTCCCAAGTGTCTTAGTCTGGGTTGCTATTGCTGTGATAAAACATCATGACCAAAAAAGCAAGTTGGGGGAGGAAAGGGTTTTATTTGGTTTACACTCCCACATTGTAATCCATCATCGAAGGAAACCAGAACAGGAACTCAAACAGGGCAGGTACCTGGAGGCAGGAGTTGATTCTGCTAGAGTTGATGTTGAGGCCATGGAGGGGTGCTACTGATGGGCTTGCTCTCTATGGGTTTCTTTTTTTTTCTTTTTCTTTCTTTTCTTCTTTCTTTCTTTTCTTTCTTTCTTATCTTTCTTTCTTTCTTTCCTTTCTTTTCTTTCTTTCTTTCCTTCCTTCCTTCCTTCCTTCCTTCCTTCCTTCCTTCCTCCTTCCTATCCTTCCTTCCTTCCTTTCTTTCCTTCTTTCTTTCTTTCTTTCTTTCTTTCTTTCTTTCTTTCTTTCTTTCTTTCTTTCTTTCTTTCTTTTTTGGATTTGGTTTTTTCTAGACAGGGTTTCTCTATGTAGCCCTGGCTGTCCTGGAACTCACTCTGTAGACCAGGCTGGCATCAAACTCAGAAATCCGCCTGCCTCTGCCTCCCAGAGTGCTGGGATTACAGGTGTGTGCCACCACCGCCTGGCTCTCTATGGGTTTCTTAACCTTCTTTCTTTTAGAACCCAGGACCTTCTGCCAATCCATCATTAATCAAGAAAATGCCCTATAAGCTCATTCACAACCCCATCCCATGGAGGCATTTTCTCAGTTTCTGCCTCTCAGATGGCTTTAGCTTGTGTCAAGTTGATATAAAAACTGTCCAGCACAGCAAATGACAGGATTTCGGTCTTTTGTTGAAAACTAAATAGTTTTCCTATTGAATGTACAAACATTGTTTTTTGTGGTCCATTCATCCACTGGTAGACATTTAAATTGATTGGTTGAGGGTACTTTAATAAAAATAGTTTAGAGCTGTTTTTGACTTTGGCATATTGGTGTAAAATCCCTTGGATTATATACCCCAGTAGCAGGGCTGCTGGATTATAAAGCAAGTCTGATTTTCCATAATTATTGGACTAATTTATGTTTCAACAGTGTGCAGAGCTCTCTTTGCTCCATATTCTGGCTCATACTTTTTAACCCTTTATCTCTCTGATGATAACCATTTTGACATGTGTCAGGTGGTAGCTTGTGGTTTTCATTTGCATTTTCCCTGAAGACCAGTGATGCTGAGTGGTAATTTTCCCTGTATCGACTGACCATGTCCTTGCTTTCATCTGGACCGCTCTCTAGTTTGAATGAAGGCAAATACACACTTTACTTTGATGTCTTCATAAGTACCAGAAATGTCTTGCAGACCTGACTTTGAATGGGAATAGTAATTTTAAGCTCGTGTGTTAGATTTCCAGTCAATTTTACCGTGATAAATTTGGGAGTGTGTGTTTGGAAGTCAAGTAAGTAAGAATTCCTCCCTCTGTTGAAGAAAGGGAGTCTCGCGGAGCTTTGTGGTACAAACCTGCTAGAGGCACTGCTTACATCCAGTCTGTGCTGAGAAAATAAGGCTCAAGGGTTTGCAGTTTGCTAATTAGCCAAAGAATCTACAAGATTTCACACTGTGGTGGAGTCCTTTGTAAAACAAAGTTCCCAAGTTCCTTTTGTAATTTAACAAGCATATTCTATTACTTCTTACTACAATATTCTCTAGATTAAAAGAACAATGCATGTTTTTGCCAACTTGAAGAACATCCTGTGCTTTGAGTGTTTGTTACTTTCTTAAGAAAGTAAGCCATTAACATTGAAATTAACATTATATCCATGGAAGTGTTTCTGGGCAAATAGGTATGAGGCACCTGTATAAATTTAAAGTTAATTTCCTACTCTCCCCTCAGTTTCTGTTTCTTCTTTTTACTGAGAAGGGACTTTTCAAACAAAACAATTATACTCTACAGAGATTCTTACAAAACAAAATTGTAACTTACATTTCTTTTAACTATAATCAGTGTATGAAAATTAAAGCTATAATTTCTGCTTTCCACAGCATTCAACACATTTTCATATCTCTCTTTTCTATCCTGGTCCATAACACCATCATTTATTAATGGGTTCCCTGATTTAGATTTTTCTGAAAACGTAGAGACAAACTGACATCTCTGGGATCTAGTTTCTCTCCTATAGTCCCAACACAGATGACTGTGGAGGGTTCCCCATATACCAGACAAGCATTCATTTCTGCATAGATGCCAGCTACATGTTTCCCTAGTTAATTCAACACTGACACTGTTTTATTGGCAGACGTCACAGGCTGAGGGCTCAGCTCTCCCCTTCACATGTCAGTTGCAAGCTGCAGGTAACCATGGGCCTTTACCTGTGTTTTCTGCTTGATGAAGCTGTAAGCTGGCGGTCCTACAACTTCCTCCTTGCAGAGCTCAGTGGAGACACGCTTACTGCTTTATTATAAAGGCTTTTACAGAGGCCTTTACAGTGGAAGCCATACACAAGGTCAAGGGTTGGGGGAGGGACCCTGTGTGGGTGTGCCACCCTCCTAGAACTTCCCTTTGTTTCAGAAGCCCCTCTGAACTTTGTCCTGGACAATTTTTATGAAGGCTTCACTGCATACATGTGACTGACATAGGGTGCCCAGTGTAGGAAGGTGATTGGACAGAGAAAGCAGTGGTGGCTCACAGAAACCTGGGGTGCCTATGAAAGTCGTCTGTCTAGATTCTCCTTGGCCTCTTTTGTGCAGCATTCCTTCTTGCTGGGTGTGAGCAAGACTGGGGATTTATGACCCTCCTATTAGACAAGGGAAAAGTCAGAGAGTTTCTTTACAGTCAGCTTCAAGAGAGAAAGGCAGGAGAAAATCAGAACGAGTAGCCAAAGACAGTTTTGAATGAGGCTCAATACAAAATCATAAACTTAAGAAGTGGTTGTTGTTGTTGTTTTGTGGGGTTTATTATTATTATTTTTTTTGCTTTTTAAAAAAAGATTTGAAAGAGTGGTTAACTTTGTAGATGACAACATAGTGTTGCCAGTCAAAATTTGGACACATCTGTAAAAAAGTTTCTAGGATTCATCCCAGGGAAAGAAAATTCTGATTTTTCTGGCTTCCTTTGGAGAGAAGGGAAAGTCAGTTTTTCTGGCCTGCCTCCCGGAAGGGAAATTTCTTTTCTGTTTGTATGTCTGCCCTGGGGAAGGAGTCATAAACCAGGAACCCAGGAAGACATCTTCCTCTCCCAGTTGTCTGGCGACCCGACTTGTCACCTCAACCGAGTGTCCTTCCCATCATGGAGCTAGCAGCAGACAGAACAATAAAAAACAACGCAAACCAGATCACACCACAGTTTCATAGCTTTTCACTGGGCCTCTGAGTAAAATTTGCATTTTTCCTTGATCATTGAATGCCTCTGTGAGCTCTGGCCTTCCGACCCCATTTCCCAATTCTCTCTGCTCTGGAACTGTGCTGCAGGCACATCAGCCCCAGACCTCGTGTCCTGAGTGAGACCAGAGGTTCTGCAGAATGTCTGCATCTGTGTGGTTATCTTCCTTGTCCTTTGACCTCTGCTCTCCAAGTGAGGCTTTCTCAGGCCGCAGTCTTCCATCCCAACTGTTTCCACCTATCACTGCACTCTGTCTATCTCCTGTTTTGTGGGTAGCAGTCACCACACCTTGAATCTCTCCTGTTTTTTCTTCCTACAGAAAGGAGGGGCCTTGTAAGTCTTTTCACTGCCGTAAATGACCACATCAGCTCACGACCCATTCTGGGTATTTTGGGGGATGGGTGGATAAAGGAATGTGTGCCAGCTGAAAGACAGGAGCCCTGCTGAGAGACAAACCAGCTCGCTCAGCAGTCTGGATCATATACAAATGGGAAGCTAGACAGATGACTCTACCTTAGAAAATTGTGGCTAACTTTAGGCAGGACATTGTAATTAAGCTTAAAGACAAAAGATAGGCCAGGTTTGCTGGCATGTACCTTTAATCCCAATACTTGTGGGGCTCAGGCATTATATGGTGAGGCCCTGTCTTACAAAGCAAGCAGGGAAGGAGGGGGACAACAACCAAGGGTCTGTTGGTATCTTCAGTTCCATTCAATGTTCTTGTGTCTGTTTTGTTGAACAGCTTTCTGTCTGACTGCTTGACTGCTTTCCCTTTTGAAAGCATGCTGCTGCTATTGACCTTTGACATGTGCTCATGTGTAGAACATAATACTGACTTTATCCAATAAATTAGTTTAAATGAAATAAACATTTCCATATTATCAAACTTGTCTCTGAACACATTTGAACATTATATCATATAGATGATAAATAAAATGCTAACCAAATATGAAGATATAACATTACACTGGGTTAGGTTAGTGATGGTGGATTATGTTGCAAATATCATACAATATAGTGGTACATGTGGTATGTGTTTATACATATGTATGTGTATGTGTGTATATATGTGCGTATGTATATATGTGTGTGTATGTATGTGTGTGTGTGTTGTCTGTGTGTGTGTGGAGACTGTTTGATATCTTTCTCTGTTGCTTTCTACTGTATTTTAATGGTTAGGTCTTTCACTAACCATTAAACTAGATGTTCACTGATTTGGGAAGATTAGATGCCTTTCTCATTCTCCCAAGCCTGGGACTACAAGCCTGTGATACCTGACTTTTTTTCTAGTTGGTGTTGGTATTGAATTTAGATCCTCAAGCACTATACTAATGGAGCCATCTCTACAGCTCTTATAGGAATGTTTTTAAAAGCTAGTAATGGTCCTCGGACCCCTGCACATGGTCAGGATGACACAGAGGGCAGAGGAGGATATGAGGTGTTCTGCTCTATCATGCTTTGCAGTATTCCCTTGAATCAGTCTCTCACTGGAGCTGGAGCTGGCCAGCAAGCCCCAACAATTCTCTTCTGTGATCCACAGGTTAGGGTTACAAGCATGGTCATATACAGCTTGTTTATGGGTCTGGAGCTTACATGCTCTTACCCAGTGAAACTATCTTCCCATTCCCAGCTCCCTTGCATTCCTCCCTCCCTCTCTCCCTTCCTTCCTTTCTTCCTTTCTTCTTTCCTTCCTCCTTCCTTTTCTTCCTCCCTCCCTCCCTTTCTCCCTCTCTCCTTTCCTTCCTTCCTTCCTTCCTTCTTTCCTTCCTTCCTCCTTCCCTCTTTTCTTCCTCCCTTCCTCCCTCCCTCCCTCCCTCCCTTCCTTCCCTTCCTTCCTTCCTTCCTTCCTTCCTTCCTTCCTCCCTCCCTCCCTTCCTTCCTTCCTTCCTTCCTTTCTATTGCAGATTGAACCTAGGACCTCATTCATGCTAGGTAGGTCTCAACTGCTAAGGTAGGTCACACCCCCAGTCCTCTTTTTAAAATCTTTACTTTTGGAACAGGGTCTCTTAACTTGTCCAAGTTAGCCTTGAACTTGTGATCCTTCTGCCTCAGCTTCCCAAGAAGCTGGATTGCATACCTGCCTGACACGGCATATCTAGTAAAGATTTTGTAGTTCAGGATGAGAACAGTTCAAGACTGTTCTAGTAATTGGCAGGAGATGACCGCAGGTTGTTTGTGTGTTTTGCTTAGATCCTATTTATACTACCATCTGCTCTGTCTCTTCACCTCCCACTGTAGTTTAGCCTGGCCTGCAGTTCACTATGTAGCCTAGGCTAGCATTAAACTCTGTGATTTTCCTGCCTCAGTCTCCCAAATACTGAGTTTATAGGTGTGAGCTACACACTTGACTTAGAAGAATATTTTATTATGATAACTTGTGGCAGAAAACCAGGCTAAAGTTTCATGTGTTCTGTATAGGAGGATAATATTTGTAACACCTGTCTGCTCCACAACCCTCTAACATTTCATGTGACTGATGATGGTTGGATTTGCCATCACTAGAATTCAGGCTTCCTTCAGAGAATTGAGACTGAGATTACAAGTGAACCCTGTTTTGCCTTGCTTTGTTGCTGAGCTGCATATAGCTGGGGACACAATTTGCACAGATCGAGAGAGGCCTCTGATATGAAAAAGGAGGAACCCTAGGTCATTTCACAAACATTGGATTTATAATTTTGTTTTGAAAGTTTCTAATAAACAGGCAGGTTTAGTTAATTCTCGTTAGGAACACACCACAATATCACAAAATAAACTTTTCACTTTTTGCTACCCACCTGCCCCCAATCCCCAATGAAATGAAAAGATAGAAGCAGATCAATGTACTTTGTGTCAGATGCTATTGCTTTCTTCCCTAAATGCTAATCTCACCCTTTTTAGTTTTCAAAAAAGATTTATAATTTTAAAAATGTGTATATGTGTGTGGGTATATGCATATGTGAATGCAGACGTCCATGGAGTCCAGAAGAGGGCATCAGATTGCCTGGAGCTGGATTTGCAGGGACTTCTGTGCTGCCTTGACATGGGTGCTGGGAACTAAACTCAGTGATCTGCAAGAGCAGAATGCACTCTTATCTGCTGAGCCATCTCTCCTCCTCCTCACTGAGCCTCTTTAGCTTTACTCAGATGTTGTGTTGTGCAACCAACCATGTACCTTCTGAGGTCCAGAGGGCTATGCAATGCAATTTTATTACCCTCAGCAGAGACTGGCTTAGTAAATGACATTTGGGCTCTTGTGGCCAATCAGCTAGACAGGAAATCCTGTTGGAACATTTGGGGAAGACTTTTTGAGTTATGAAACTTCTCTCCTTAGGACATTGTTGAGGATGTGATATTTGGACCCGATAGCAATTTTGAGACCTAAAGTGTTTTTCATAGAAAATATATCACTATCTCTATAAATTAGAGATATCCCAGAGAAACTTTGGGAAGTATCAAATTCAGATGTTTCATTTATTTTTGTTGGGCCTGGTTTCATATTGTTTGACTTAGTAATATATCCTTAGGAAAAACTGTAACTCTTAATCCAATTGTTAGATTTAGGAAGCAATGATAAACTTGAAAACAATTTAACTAGGGGTCATTTTAGAGAGAACATTTATGTGACGTCCATGAGTATGTAGTAATTTTCAGCAGTGTCCTACCATTAGTAGCTCACTGAGTAGGCAGGATATTCAGACCAGGGGGAAAATGACCCACCTAAGAGGATGATATTTGCAGAATTAGACAGGTACTCACAGATGCATTTAGCCTTACAACAAACATTATGATATAGCACAAGCCAACATAACATTTTCTGGAGTGTCTGCTATGTTGTCTATTCGGAGTGCTTGACTCAGCTGCAGACATGTCTCGCCACAACTCAGTTAAGCATTGTAGCCATACCTGTTTCGTGTATGGAGAAATGGAGCTTAGGTGACAGCAAGCAGCTTGCTAGGAAATAGAAAAGCTTCGATGTGAGCCTGGCTCTGAAGCTAAGGCTCCAAATCACTGCAGTTTTCTGCCTGAGAATCAGTTCATGGTTAAGACACTGGGCAGATGTTAGATGACGACTTAAAAAACAAAACAAACCGCACAGCAGGCAGACATTGTCGGGTGACTATTTAACAACTACTCTCTCCTCCTCCCTCCAAGAGGACCTCTACTTTGTTTGAAGGTGACTCATGATCAAGTTAATGGAATGTTAGTAATTGCATTTTCGTTTGCCAGTGACTGGTCTAAGGTTGTCATGGCTTCATTTTTCTAGCCAACCATGGTGGCCGCAATCTAGGTAAGATTTTTCTCTTTCATAAAATTTGGACTAACATTTCCTTACTCTTCTCTTTTGCTTCATATGATGACCCCGAGGATGTGATGTCTGGAGCTATGACAACCTTGTAATTAATAGGTGACAGGCTTGGAGACAAAAGTTCATGTGGATATGATGGCGAACAGTAAACACAAAGGGCTCCAGACCTTGATAATAGAGATCTTCCTGCACAACTAGTCCTGAATCTACCACACTTAAACTCTAGGCTAAAATGTAATAAATGACCTTGTGCTCTAAGCTATTATTTGTCAGATGTTTTGTTCCTTGCTGCCAAAGCCATTCCAAGCAGATTCAGCTTAGGCAGAGCATAGTGTTTCAGTCTCAGCAAAACAGACAATGTGAAGATGATCAAGTCTTCATACCGGAATTTATTAGCATTAAGTAGTTGCTCATAAAACTGTTTTTTTTCTCAGATGTGGGTCGATCTAATGATCCACATGATGCCTGTGATAAATATTTACCCCATTGGGTTCCAGATGCTGGGCTCCATCTTCCCACATTAGGAGTGTGAAGGCCATCTGGCTTCCAATAGACTTGGCCAGAGGGAGCCTCAGCAGGATGGAAGGTGGTATTACAAAAATTTAGTTTCTCTCCTGGGTGACTGCTCAGCAGACAGTCAAGAACTGAAGGTTACAGTTTCCTGTCTTACAATCTCTCAGGGTATAAGGTCCCTTCTTTGCCTGGTAGGTCCCAAGCCTGCAGTTCCAGGGCTCCACTTCCCTGGTTTCTTGAGTTCCACCCACATTTACTGTTTTTATTTCCCCAATTCAGTGGTGTGAAGGAAATCACAGCAGCTGTCTGAAGCTTGATCTAGTCTCAAGAGCTACTCTGAGTTTAAATAAGGGCTATCATTAAAGGGAGTCAGAAGGCATATCCTGTCAGAAAGTGAGACAAGTGCCCCAGCTCAGAGAACACTTTCCTGGAAATACTGGACGACTATTTGAAGTGAAAAATATAAGGACGGAAGACATCCCAAAGACGAGAAAGCATGCATTCAATAAAGGAGGAGAAAAAGCTTAAGTGTTTCTGAAAAATTAGAGCTGGGAGAGATCTGAGGTTTATTTTGTTCTCAGTCACTTCTCCACCTTTACAGACATGAAGCAGAGATCTGGCCAAGGTCAAGCTACCAGTGTCAGGACTTAGCTCTGCAAGTCACCAGGTTTTTTTTTTTTTTTTTTTAAATCCACCTCCTTTCGCTTTCCTCAAGTGATCTAGTCAGTCTCTCTTGCTAAGCTGCTATCTCCTCGAGAGCAGGATCGCTGTTTTCTTCATTCTTGGAGTTCAGTAGCTAGTGTAATTAATGATCTTTACTCTCAGCTTGTTTCAGACAGGCTGTCTAACTTGCCCGTGATCACCAGCATTCAAGCACTGGACTGTATTTTACCCTCAGTTAACCAGATTCCGAATCCCTCACCTCAATGGATCATTCAAGAACATTGGTTGAACAAATTAACAAACCCAAACCCTTTGGATCCGTTTCAGCTGTAACAGGCCTATTTCGTGGCTCTACCGCTCCGGGTAGCCGGACACTGGACTCCCAGGATCGCCATCCGGCTCCAGCTCAGAGGCCCCGCCCCCTGCCCGGCTGGGCACGCCCCACCTTGGGGACCTAGGTCCTTTCTGCGTTAGAGTTTCCCTTGGCTCCAGTCCTTGGGCGGAGGGCCTCTCCCCGCTAGGCGACCTGTGCCCGCTCTCAGACCAACCCTCTCTCTTCCCTCCCCCTTCTCCCACCCTCACACTCTAAACTTCTTTTCTCCTCCCTCCCTAAACTTCAGTCATTCTTGTGCCCGCCTCCTCTACTCAGACAACCCAATCAGAAATCAGCAAGCCCGCCGAGGGCCGCCCCCAGTCTGCCAGAATCCAATCCCCGGCGCGGAGTCGAGAGCTGGGCGCGTCCTTCGGAGAAGGGCTGGTGACGGCAGCGCGCCGGGCGCTGCGCTGCGGGAGGGGGCGGGGCCGAGCCGGCGAGGGCGGGGGAGGGGCCGAGCGGGGAGGAGGTTGCGGCGGGTTTGAAAGCGCCAGTTTCCTGGCAGCTGGGGCAGGCGTTGGTCTCGGCGCTCCGGCTCCGCAGCAGCCGCGTTCGAGCGGGCGACTTAGCTTGGTGCGCGCGTCCCGGACTGAGCCTCGGTTCCAGCTGCTCCCTCAGCTCCCGCCCCTTTGCCTCAGCCTTTCCCGCCGCGCGGGCGCCGAGCCCCGGCCGTCGGCGCTGACCCCGCCCGGAGACCCCGCCGCCGGCGCCGCCCGCGGGGCGCGCGCTCCCTCCGGCTCTCCTCAGCGGCCCGCGAGAGGGGCGTCGCGCGGCCAGCGGGCTGAAGCAGGGGGTCGACGGCGGCGCCCCTCTGGCCGGGCTGTGCGCGGGGCCCGGAGCGGCACCGCGGCCGCCCGCGCGGGGGCTCCCCATGGTGCAGCGGAGGTCGGGATGTCGAAGACGTTGAAGAAGAAGAAGCACTGGCTCAGCAAGGTGCAGGAGTGTGCGGTATCCTGGGCCGGGCCCCCGGGCGACTTGGGCGCTGAGATCCGCGGCGGCGCCGAGCGCGGCGAGTTCCCTTACCTGGGGCGGCTCCGCGATGAGCCGGGCGGCGGCGGAGGCACCTGCTGCGTGGTCTCGGGCAAGGCGCCCAGTCCGGGCGATGTGCTGTTGGAGGTGAACGGGACGCCGGTCAGTGGGCTCACCAACCGGGACACCCTGGCTGTCATCCGCCACTTCCGCGAGCCCATCCGTCTGAAGACCGTGAAGCCAGGTGTGTTGTCGGCTTGGGGACCCGGGCCCTGGTCCCGACTCCCCGGGGAGGAGGGGGAGGGGGCGGCGCCGGGGTTTCCCATTTTGCAGCTAGTAAAACTGAGCTGGGATGAACCGACAGCTGTGTAGACTGTCAGGGAATTGCCACTAGGACACTGGGAGCTGGCTCTCCTAATCCAGCTCGGTCTCCCACCGCAAACAAGAGTTTTTTTTTTTTTTTTTTTTTTTTTTTTTTTTTTTGCCTAGAGAAGAAGGCCATCCCTTTTCTGCTCCCCTTTGTGGAAAAGGTCTTATGATGATAATCTTGTCTTTGGAACGTATTCGCGTCTTCTAACGGGGAGAAAGGGCTTTACTAT
This sequence comes from Apodemus sylvaticus, assembly GCF_947179515.1. NCBI lineage: Eukaryota > Metazoa > Chordata > Mammalia > Rodentia > Muridae > Apodemus > Apodemus sylvaticus. Next base: position 59,648,734 of record NC_067475.1, read on the forward strand.
GGAGACCCAGCGCTGGATCGAGTGCCGAGGTTACCACTGAAAGCTCCTGGGAGGGCTCAGCTGGCCCAGTGCGTCCTGCACGACCGCAGACGTCTGGGAGCTGACAGTCCCACTCTGTGGGTCTAGGTGGCTCAGGTGTCTGAGTACCAATGAGGTACATGTGTGGTATGAGGCAGTGGAGCTGTTGTGTAGTCTGGGTTTGGAAGGAAGACCCAGGTGCCCAGCAGAGCAAATGCCTTTGTAAAGCTTTCAAATCTACAAAATTTGTTGAAGCGCTGGGTAAAAAAAGAACCCTTGGTGCCCCGGTGTCTTTGATGCTCGTAAAATGTGCTGCAAAGCACATTACGCTTATGGCATACTCCCTAGTTGGAAAGCATTGATCAGACTGCGCACAGTCTGGTCTGGTAGTATGTAGTAAGTTTTCGTAGGAATTTGTAAGAGAGAACATTGTTGGTCCTTTTGGTCTTGGTAAAATGTGGTTCTGACCTCTGAGGTGGTTGTAGACACAGGCATTGTGATTAACCATTGTTACTAGAAATCAAATTGTTTCTGCTGAACGTAGATAGGGTACGTCTGAACACATGGGCTGCCAAATTGTGACCTGAGCTGGATTTTGGTCTTCCCCTTTCACTACTATGCTAGAAAATTCTAGACATTTTAATATTCTCTCTCTCCCTCTCTCCCTCTTTCTCCCCTTCCCTCCCCCTTCCCTTCCTCCATTGATCTCTCTCTTCCTCATCTTCAGCTCACTTTATGACTGTCTCTTTAGTAGTCCTTGAGCTAGTTGCAACTGATGTTTTGATGCAATTATCCATGTGTTGTGGGTATGTAACATAATTTTACTAGCTTAAATGAAGGTACTTTATATATAATCTATTCTATGATACTGTTAAGATTTGTATATTTGTGGGTTTTTCTTATTGTTAATCTTTAGAACTTTGTTAAGCTATAAACACCCTTTCTCTGTGTTTTTGAGGATTATAAGATTCTTAACTCTTAACTTCTAGAACCATATGTAAAGGGTAGAGGGAAGACTTTTGGGGCTGTAATTCGGTGTGTTGGTTACTGTTTATAAATAATATTCCAAATACTATAATATTCCAAATACATAGCCTATGTACGACTTAGATCATTGGTTCTCAATCTGTGGGTCTCGACCCCTTTGGAGGTTGTGTATCAGCTATCTTGCATATCAGATATTTACATTACGATTCATTGCAGTAGCAAAATTACAGTTATGAAGTAGCAATGAAATAATTGTATGTTTGGGGGTCACCACAACATGAGGTATTAAAGGGTCCACAGCATTAGGGAGGTTGAGAACCTTTGACTTAGATGAACCATGAGCCAGCAAATAATGAGAACACGTGCATCATGGCTCTGTTTTGTTTTGATCAGTTGGGACCATTACTGAGGGAGTAACAGTCTTAAAGTTGTTGAGGAAGTTGTTATATTCCAAATCACTGTGGTTCCTTTAAAAGATGAGAGAGATGGCTCCTTAATAAATACCAATCTGTTTTACATTTTATACACCTTTCACATAAAATTGGAGAAAATACTTCAGGGTTTAAAGTCTTATACAGTAGTATTAGTTAACTATATTGATAGTCAATATATAGTCACTATATTCAATATATAATATAGTCAATATGTTAGTGCCCCAAAATATGGTTAGCATTTTGTATTAATAAAATTTTGCCTTCTTGTCATCATCCAAAGACACTGTCCTGCTTTAAATATTAAGTGAAAATAAAGAGAATAACTGGTGTCAATGCTGTACTGCAGCTTTTTAGTAACAGTTCTGAATGTTGTGCTTACTTTTTAATATATGCTCAGCATTGATAATTCATAGTGGATACCACTATTTTTGTGCCATCTGAAATTTAAAACTGTTCTAAGCAAATTGTAATGAAAAATATTTGTTAGGTAGTATATTATATGGCTTTCTTAAGTGGCTTTACTTAAAAGCATCATTTATAATGAAATTCCAAGGGTTTTGTAGGTTAAACACGAGCTTTAAAAACTAGAAATTAAAAACTTGAAGAGGTTATTTGTAGAACTTTGGATTTAGTTAAAAACTGCACAAGTATATCTCCAGAGAATTTTGGAGTCTATATGGCTGTGATTCATTTAGAAAATCATCAAAACATGGTGTAAGATATTCTAAAAGTTTTTAAAATTTTTTAAATTTTAAAATTTTTTTATTTTAAAATTTTTTAAAGATTTTAAAGTGAAACTTTCCTTGCCTCCACTCCCATTGTTTTCTAAATTTTGTGAAAAATTTTAATTTCAAGCATTATATACTAGATTTAGCACTCTTGACTGGTAACTCTTTGTTAAACTGTATTCTTGACAGTCATTTAGAAGCTAAAGAGTAAAATGTAGCTTGTTTCTGCAAGATGTCTTGTTAATGAGGAATGATCTCATAATTGTCTCTGAAAGTTGTGGCTGAAGGATGAGCTGGGGCAACAGTATTACTTCTTTACTCTAGCCTTTCCTTTCTGTTGTCCTGGAGAGGCTCGGGGAAGCCCTGCCAATGCTGTTAGTGCAGGTACACAGAGCATGTCTTCTTTCTGATTTTCTAAACTTTTGCTTTAGAGCTGTATTTATTTTGTTGTACCTTTTAATGGGCAATTTAAAACAATTCTTTACAATTTGGATCCTTCTTTGAATTAGAGAGTTCAGTATTGGTTTAGTGCTAATATAGTACTTAGCAATCAATACTTTAACTTTACTTTATTAATACTTTATAGGTAAATCTTTAGTCCTATTTATTGTTTGGCCCAATTAATCACCAGTTTCATAATTGTGATCTGTGGCTTTGTTTTTGTTTTGCTACTGTTTAAAAGAGAATACTTATCATCTGAACTTTTGAACTTTGGACCATTGGTGAAACCCTTTATGGTGTATAGTCCTGTCTGTAGCACAAGTGCCTGTCATTTACACAGTATATTCTTAAACAAGTTTTATTTGGATTAGTATGATAGTATGACCATTAGTTAATTTTGTTCTAAAATTCCCTCAACTGTGAATGTATAGAGTTTTAGAATACATAAATATTTTCTTAGTTCACCTTTAAATATTTCATCACTCAAAAATTATATAGATTTTATTTTAGTTAAAAATTAAATATTGCCTTATAATCTAAGTATGTGAAATCATTGTGTGTTGCTTTATTATGTACACAGTGCATTGGACTACCTTAAATCTACTCTATCTAGAGATGAAAATCACAGAGAACATTGCTTTTAATGCAGTTATCTGTGTGTTTAATGATTAATTTGAAGTAGGGTTTGTAACATGGTAATTAAATGCAGGTAAAAATGCTCTCTACTGACTCGGGGGTTATAGTGTCTAAAGGAATTTTGTTAAAATGAACTCACCTCTAGAAATACATTCCCCTTTAGTGAACAAGCTTTACTGGATGCTTTCAAATAAGGAATGTGTGTGATAATGCAAATAATAAAAACTGCTTTACTCCTTGTCTTAGGGTTTCTATTCCTGTACAAACGTCATGACCAAGAAGAAGTAAGTTGGGAAGGAAAGGGTTTATTCAGCTTATACATTGCTGTTCATTACCAAAGGAAGTCAGGACTGGAACTCAAGCAGATCAGGAAGCAGGAGCTGATGCAGAGGCCATGGAGGGATGTTACTTACTGGCTTGCTTCCACTGCCTTGCTCAGCTTGCATTCTTATAGAACCTAAGACTACCAGCCCAGGGATGGAACCACCCAAAATGGGCCCTCCCACTCTTGATCACTAATTGAGAAAATGCCTTACAGTTGGACCTCATAGAGGCATTTCCTCACCTGAAGCTCCTTTGTCTGTGATAATTCCAGCTTGTGTCAAGTTGACAGAAAACCAGCCAGTACACTCCTCAACTCTTGTAGCTTTTTGCTAGTTTTTAGTGTAGTGAGCACTTTGGAACATCATTGAATTTTGCTTAAGTGGTTTAGTATCCAAAAAAGAGAAGAACAAAAGAAAATGAGACTTAATTGTTAGCCTCCTAGGTTAGTAATACTACCAAGTATTCAATATATTTTTAGCCATCAAAAACTAGAGATTTGGTGAGGCAGTCTTTTTGTTAGAGACAATTGCATCACATTTTGATAAACTGTCATTTGAAACATTCTTGCTTTTCTAGATTAGGGGACATATGCTGGCTGGAGCTGCAGAACTGGGTAACATTGTTAACATCTTTATACCTAAACACTCTTTCTAGATGACTTTGTCAGAGTACTAAATCCAAGCATCTCTCAATATTTAATTTGGTTACTTTTCTAGTGTAGCATTCTGGTTTCTTTATTGATTGTTGTTCCCTATCTTAGTTATGGCTATCATTGCTGAAACACCATGGCCAAAGTAACTTGGGAAGGATAGGGTTTATTAGACTTACACTTCTATATCACCATTTATCACTGAAAGAAGCCAGGACAGGAACTCAAACTGGGCAGGAACCTAGAAGTCTAGAGGCCATGGAGGGGTGCTGCTTCCTGGCTTGCTCTTTCTGCTTTGCACATCCTGCTTTCTTATAGAACCCAGGACCACTAGCCCAAGGATGGCTTCCCCCACCAATCACCAATTATAAAAGTACCCTACGGGTTTATTTGTAGGCTAATTTCATGGAGCTGCTCTCTCAGTTGAAGTTCCCTCCTCTCAGATGACTATAGCTTGTGCCAAGTTAACATCAAACTAGCCAATACGTTCCCCTTATCTTCAGACATAATCTTTCTTAGGTTGATGTCTTTTAGAAAGTTTTTAATTTCTTTCTATCTTTTTATTAAATGCACACATTTAATATTTGGCCTTTTCAAATTTCAGATCACTTTTTTGTTTTATTCAAGTCATTGCTAAAACTGAATTTCATGAAACATAGCAACATAACACCATGTTTTTGTAAATATGTGTTATTTTTCCTCTGATGTGGGGACTACTTTATAAAATCACATTCTTAAAGTTTGTTTTCTAATTTATGTAAATTTATGGTAAACCATGTATAATTTTGTTTGAGTATCTGACTTATGCAAAGTTATTGCCTACTCTTTGGGTGGATAATGTTGTATAGTGTCTTTAGAGTATAATCCTTGAAGTCCTTTTAAAAATTTTGTGGATACTTAGTGTTTTGTGTTTTGGGACTGTGTTATTGACTCTTCCCTTCCTCGGCTTCTCTTTTCCTCTTTCTCTTTCATTCTCTTCCTTTCCTTGACAGACTTTTTCTTGCTCTGTGACCCTGGTTAGCCTTGAACTTGTGGTCAGTGCTCTTGCTCTGACTCCTGAGTACTGGGATTAAAGTTGTGTTCCACCACACCCAATAATTTCATTTTTGAACCACTCTTATATTCTCTATCAAACTATTGATTTTAAAGTGAACTTTTGGTCCTTTGTGTTTTAACAATAGATAAGAAGTTTGTTATTAAAAACTACAACTTTGTTACTTTGAAATAACCCTTTCAGAATTTTACCTGAAATGTTGATAAGTATTTTTCAGATACTGCATTTTGGTAGGGAGGGAATACTCTGATCTAAAACCCTGTTGCTGAGGGTGATGAGTTGCTATGCAGTGTGGAGGCTGGTGCTTTGGAGACTTGTTTGTGGTGGAAAAGAGGCAAACCCACTCACTGCTCTTCTGTCCTGAAAACCCAATATTATTTTGAAAGTTTTCCAAGAAAAGCTGCCTCTTTTAGTTTATAAAGAGAAAGTGAAAAATCGGCTTACTGAACATGCTCTGTCCTCAAACATCTAATGTCCCCACAGCAGCTAGCACTGACCTTGTCAAATGAGTCAGAAATGGTATCTTTAAGAAGCATGCAAAGAGAGCCGAGTGATTCACTGATAAAGAATTCTTGCAGGAAAGGTTATTTCTGATTTCATCTTTTTCCTTACTATTTAAAATCCTTCAGGTAAGATCTAACATGAACTTTGGTGAAAACTAAACTTAATAATTATCTCTGTAGTGTGTGGTTCTAAAAGTTACTTTGAACTGGGTGTGGCAGTGGGCATCCTGAGTACTTCTTTGGTAGTTGGGCCAGCTGGTTTACATAGTAAGACATATCTCAGGGAGGGGCAGCCTGGAGGGAAGGAGAGACTATGAGAATATCTTAGCAAGATTTTTTAGTTCCTAAGTTATTACAAAAAAAGGAGGGGGGAGCCAAACAAATAAAAGTGACTTTTTAAAAGTCCTTATGGTGCTCACCATGTGCTGTTTTGTACCACTTTTAAAATGAGTTGCCCATACCCCCCATGTTGGAAGAACTACTGTGTTTTGGTTGAGTCCTTATAGAGTCCTGATTACTTGTCCTTATTTCCTGACTTGCCTGGTGGAGGAAGGAATTATGAAAAAAATTGAATTTATCTTGGCTTTGAAAGATAGACAGGTTTTGGTTTAGTTGAAAAGTGACGTTTTTAGTAGTAGATAGTTGAAGAGAAAAATACAGGGCAAGAATGTTTACTTTATAAATATCTATAGGATGTTCCATTGCATATGTGTATATATTAAAAACACTTTTCTTAGTATAAATGCACAAAATTATACATTGTATAATATATGATAATTGGAAAACAGAGGAGGAATTCTATTAATTGTTTAAATATAGAGACATTTTGAATTATTCCTGATAATGTTTTTCCTAAGTTCTAACTTAAAATTTGTTTTCTCCTAGTAATAATGCTATTGGGATGTATTTCTGTCTTTAGCTTAGTCTCATTCAACTCATAATATAGTATCATGAATATTCTTATTTTGCCCATAATATACTTGAAATATTATCATTAATACTAATTGTTTACAGATAATAAGGGTATTTGGGTTGCTTTGGGAGCCCAACAAATTTTATGGGAAAGCTCAGTTTGCTACTGTAGTAAAAGGGAACTGAAAACAGTTTCATCTTAATCTTGACTTAGCCAGCCATTTGGCTTCTAGTGACAAGGTTGGCATCATTAATATATTTATTTTTCTACTATCCCAGTAATTTTATGCAGCAAGTTGCTGTAGCGCAGTGGTTCTGAGGAGTAAGCCCTCTACCATTTCAGGAATTTCAACATGGCTAAGAGTATGGACAGCATTTTGAAGACTGTGATGTCAGTCATAACATAAATCTAAGCACCTGAGAAAGGGCAGTCTGTGTTAGTAGATTTAGTTACTTACTTTGTTTATTGATATGTGTTAGAGATATTGTTTAGAGATCCAGAATTGTAAAGGGGTAGGTTAGTGATACTGTTGACTTTGTTCAAAGACGCTTCTTTTGCTAGGGCCGGTGGTGACAGCAGAGGCTCATAACTGGTCAAAGGGATGAGGACTTGTTATGTTATGCTCAGCCATGTATGGGATACACACATGAATATATATTTATTTATGTATATACACATATATTGGGCCTTCTGAGGCTCAGAGAACATATGCAAAAAGAGGCAAAGAGAATGTAAGAACCAGAGGAAGTTAGACTTCATATAGAATGCTGACTTCTGGGCATTCCATGCATCTAGCGCCTGTGATTATCTGTACAAGACTTGTACAAGATTGCCTTTGACTACATCCTGTTGTGGGCAGAGGAGGAGCCCTCAGGGTCCTACACCCTCCCAAGGATATATATAAAACTAATAGCTGCTAAGTAAGGCAGAGACATTTTTCAGTACTCTAGCCACTTCATACAGTGCCTATGCCCTATAAACAGTCCCTTATCCATGTTTCTATAAGCAGTCCTAATGAAACTCATTGAGTCATCAAAACAAAAAAAGAATCAAAAAGAGGAGTTAAAATTTCCTGCTATGGTTTAGTTGGGGAAAGTTTTTTCCTTTTTCCTTTTTTTTTTTTAAACATGAAATTGGAAGGAATTTTGTTTTAAAAAATGATCTCTTCCGTGCTGGGTAGTTATGTCTACTTGTCAAAAGTTAGAGTTATTTGGGAAGAGGTAACCTCAAGAAAATGCCTCACCAGATTGACCTGTGGAAAAAAGCCTGTGGTGTTTTTCCTTGATTGATGATTGAATGTTGATGTCAGAGAGCCCAGATCATCTTGGGCAGTGCCATCCCTTGGCTGGTGGTTCTGGGCAGTATAGGAAAACAAATCCAGCAATCCCAGGAGGAGCAAACCAGTAAGCAGCACTCCCCAGCCCCTCCTGCTCGGTTTCTGTCTTGACCTAATTGAGTTCCTACCCTGACTTCCCTCAGTGATGAACTGTAAGCTGAAATAAGTCTTTCCCTCCCCAAGTTGCTTGGGGTTTAATTACAGCAGTAGAAACCCTAACTAAGATACATTCTTATTGTCTTGGATTTGCAATATGAATAGTAACTGAAATACTTAAAGATTCTGGCCTCTTCATTATTGCTATGTTTGTTTGTTTGTTTTGTAGAGTTTTAAACACATAATTATTTTCCTTCCAGAAAGTTTGTTAGGGGCTATGAATATAAAAAATTGAATTTTACTGTACATGATGATGTTTAATAAAGTAGTTTTAGGAATTGAAAATACATTATAAGGGAGAAAAACACAAATTTTTATTAGCAAATACCTTATTTTCTGAACTTAACCAGAATAGCTTTGTTTTTTTTTTCTTTTGATAAAATAACTTTTAATACTGTGCTTGAATAGAGTAGTCCTAGAGAAATAATGCCCTTTTAGATCTAATTATCCAAACTAATTATGCACAGGAAATTTGTAATAAATAGCTTAGATCTCAGTAGGAAATTTAAACAGCAACAAGAAACAAAACCTAATTCACTTGCCAATTTTTCAGAATTCTATAGCAAGACATACATGAAAGGTAGCTCTGAATCTTTTAGAATAGGGATCATTAAAGCATCTCATCTTTTCTTATGGTGTCCAATAACAAATCATGGAGGGACTTTGATATGCTTCATGCTTATCTCTGACCCACTGTTGTAAAGACAGGGTCGTGGTATAAAGAGATTGGACAGGTTGGGATAGCATGTGCATTCTTGCAGCCAGGTACAGATAGCACATTATCACTAAAACAACTCCAAGATAGAGCGAGAAGGGAGTGCCTCGAAGGAAGGGATGCTAAGCAGACAACAGCAACATGGCCTCCTTTAAAACACATCTCCTACGTTGAAGCCAACTGCTGGATATAGTTGATATAAAACTAAACAACAACAACAACAAACCAAAAACAGGTTGTAGAACAAAGCTGAGACTGACTTTATCAAATATTCTGCTCAAATGTTATTGTATTTGATGTTTTTAAATTTGAAATGCTTTTATATAGAAATTTAGATGTTTGGCAGGCTTAGCTGGTGAAAGTGCTTCCCACCAAGCCTGTTAAGTTTGATCCCTGGGACTAAATGGTAGAAAATCAGCTCCTCTTTAAGTCTCCTGACAGCTATACACATGTTGAGGCACATAGTTGCATGTACATACACACCCCTCAACCCCCACATCATCACCCCCTCACCCCACAGGCATGCACAAATTCAATAATTATATTTTGGTGTACTATGAATGTTTTTATATGTATGAGTGATTTGCTTGTATGTTTTTTTTCTATGTGCCTGGTTTCAGAGACCAGAATAGAGTGTCAGATGCTCTTGGACTGAAATTATAGAAAACTGAGCTGTTATATGGGTGCTGGAAATTGAATTTGGGTCCTCTGGGAGAGTAGCCAACTGTTTTTAACCACTGAGCAATGTCTGCAGCCCCCCAGCCTCCTATTGAGGATCTCATCATTAGTCCTGGCTGGAACTTGCAATGTTGAATAGGTTAGCCTCTAACTGTAAACTGACCTCCTGCAATAAAACATTTTTAAACGTTCAGTTATTTAGAAGGATGAGGTGCTGACACTTGAATATGTTCAATAGAGACAAACTGCTTCTTAACTCAAAAACAAAAATAGAAGTAAAAGCCATATAATAGCAGATGAGATTTTCCAAATCAGTGCTTCTTGTTCTAAAGTAGAGGGACTACTTTGGAGAATTATTCAGTAACTTTGGTAGTAAGAAAATGATTGTTCTTCTAATTCAACTATGAAGTTTTAAAACTTAATATTATTATCCATTTTGAAAATTAAATTCTAAACTAATTAATTGCTTCCCAGTGTTTTTCTTTAAAACAGTGGTGTTTTTAGATATAAATAGAGACTGTATCATTATTGTATTATTTCTAAGGATTCCTGTACTGACTAATTTTATGCTAATTTGACATAACCAAGAGTTATTTGAAAGGAAGAAACCTCAATTGCAAAAATGCCTTCTTGGGCTAGAGAGATGGCTCAGCTGATAAAGACTAAACTCACAACCAAAAATATAAGAGAAAATGCCTTTAAAAAAAAAAGACTTATTTATTGTTATATCTAAGTACACTGCAGCTGTCCTGCTGTTCTCAGATGCACCAGAAGAGGGCATCAGATTTCATTATGGATGGTTGTGAGCCACCATGGGGTTCCTGGGATTTGAACTCAAGACCTTTGGAAGAGCAGTCAGTGCTCTTAACCGCTGAGCCATCTCTCTAGCCCCAAGAAAATGCCTTCTTAAGATCTGGCTGTAGGGCATTTTAATTAGCCCATTATGGATGGTGTTATTCTTGGGTTGGTGGTCCTGGGTTCTGCAAGAAAGCAGGCTGAGCAAGCCACGGAGAGCAAGCCAGGTAAGCAGTACCTCTCCAGCCTCTAGGTTCCTGCCCAGTTAAAGTTCCTGTCCTGACTTCTTTTGGTGATGAATGGTGATGTGGAAGTGTAAGCCGAATAAACCCTATCCTTCCCAAGTTATTTTTGGTCATGGTGTTTTATCATAGTAATAGTAATTCTGACTAGAATAGTTTCCTAATCATGCCTTTCAACTATAATCTCATAGAAGTTATACATAGGTGAACTTACTGACTCTTAGAAATATTACTTAAAGTAGTCTATGATGCGGTTCCTGTGTAATAACCAAAAAGCAAGTTTGTAGACATCGCAGAATAAAATTTGATTTGTTAAATGTGTTTTTCCCATGCCTCTACTGGGCAGTCTCCATTTCAAGAAATTAAAGTCTCCATTTCAAGTATTTAAGAAAGAGTGGAGAGCTTAGGAGAGGGAGGAGTGCTCATTTAGCACTGTTTTTAAAAATAATTTTAAATTTTATGCTGTTTTTATATTCTAATTACAGTATTAATGTTTTCAACTTTTATAATATAAAATGATTTTATTTTTAAGACAGGTATCACTGTGTAGCCTAGGCAGCCTTAAATTCATGATCTTTTTGCTTGCAATTATGTCTCCTGAGTGATAAAATTACAGGTCTGTGTCATCATACCTGGCTAAAAACAATAATTTAAATATTAATCTTTATTCACAGGGGTTTTGCCTGGTGTCATCCAATAGATCTTTAGTAGATATTAAATGGTCATAGGTTATTGGTGAATATACATGTACAAACGAGCATATTCAGCTGAGTGTGACTGCACTTATCTGCAACCCTAGTATTTGGTTCAGATGCAGGCAGAAGGGTCGGAGTTTAATGTTAGCCTTTGATATGTAGTAAATTTGAGGCCAATCTGGGATGTCTGAGACCTTATCTCAAAAAGAAAATTTCCCAAACAGCCCTTCCATTTCTCCCACAAAAAAATTCCAGCAAAACTAAAACATCTTTGGATTGGGTATGATTTGCTGCTGATAAGAATCAAAATAGAGACATAGTTTTTAGATTAGTTTATACCTTCTAGAGATGTCTTTTAGTCCTATTTGGAAAACTACTACTACTTCAGAAGCCTCAAATGAGGCTAGAGTTCTCAATGTTAATTCCGTGTATTGATTGAGCTATAGAATTTGTCTCAGTAATCCATTCTTTCTACCTCTGTTTACAAAACTTTATCTTACTACTTTTCAGTAATTTTGGGCAGAATATTTTGCCATAATTTTATTGTTTTTGCTAGTGGGTCTATTCACCAACTTAAATATTTGATAGGTTGGGAATACATACTAATAAAAATTTTAATTTCCTTTAGTGTTAAGAGCTAATCAGAGCTGTCTTATGATGTAGTACTGATAAGTAGATATGATATTCAACTTCCTTTTGGTGTCAACCACATGCTCCTGACCACTGTGTTTCAAACTAATCTGACTCTTCTGCCTTGAGAACTTACCTTGACAAACTAGCTGTCCGGTCTGATAATGCTCATAAGGACATAAACGCTGCCATTCACATCTTCCTTAGGAATTTCCCTTTACACACAGGAAACTGAGGTTCATCGAGATGAACACATTAAAGTTCTCATGGCAAGGACCATGAACAGGAGCATCATTAGGCCTTCATTTTTCATGCACTGTGTAGAATATTATTAGTTCATTATGTCTGAAAAAAGCTGTCTTTTCTCCTACAGTTTTGAATTGAGTGGGTGTTAAATGTAGTAAAATATTGGACAAATACTAAAATAAAGGTTCATTGTTTGATTTGTTTCTAAACAAAGTTTGTAGTAGTATAGTTTAATTTTTCCAGCTAAACTGAATATTATTAATCAAATAGGAAATTAGAATAAAATTTTTTTTTTTGGTTTTTTTTTTGGATTTTGTTTTTTCGAGACAGGGTTTCTCTGTATAGCCCTGGCTGTTCTGGAGCTCACTCTGTAGACCAGGCTGGCTTTGAACTCAGAAATACGCCTGCCTCTGCCTCCCAGAGTGCTGGGATTACAGGCATGCGCCACCACCGCCCAGCTAGGAAATTAGAATAAATTATTGTTACATTTATAAGTGAATGGTTTAAGCAATTATGTCGAAAACCTGGATACATTTTAGAATGAACTTACTTGGGATACTTGATATTAGTACCTTCCTATAATTCCTGTCCGCTTGTAAAATTTACTAACCGGTTAGTAGATGTTAGCTATCCTGAGACTGATAGCTGAGAAAATGTTATAATGAACATAGTATTGAGGGTGTTTTGAAATTAATGGCCTTTTATAAGCATGCACTCTTTTCAAAGTATATTTTGCTTAATAAAATTTATCTAATCTAGATAGAAAAATAACTCATTGTATTCAAACTGACCTCTATTCCGCAGTCTTCAAATACTCTACATTAAGATGAATCCTTTGAAGAGGCAGTTCAAAGACGCCTGTAGTATTGCTACCTCTTGTTCTTTGTGCTGTTAGGTTTTCTATTTGGGATTAAAGGTTGTCATCAACTGGAGAGAACTACATCAATCCAGTCAGTACCCTGACTTCAAAGATAAAGAAGTTGAATCTTAAGCAAACAGAGTGTGGACTAGAACCCAGGTCATCTCATTCTTTTCATTGTTTTGGTTTTGGTATGAGAATTCATCTAGGAATTTGATGAAAACCTGAGATTCCTCAAGGAGTTTGTATTCTTTTAGAATTAAGTATTGTGTGCTAGATCAGTTTGTTGAGATTGTCTTCATTTATGAATGTGGTTAGACATAATGGTAATCCAGAAGTTTGAGCACATGAAATAATTTAAATTATGATATGCCATAACTTTTCAGGACATTTTAAGCCTGACATATTGCTGTAGCTTATGGTTAAAATTTAAACAATCATAACATTTTTAGCTGATATAACAGTTGAGTATCCAAGTAGGCTTTTTTCTTAGTTGTTTAAGCATTGAGAAAATATTTCTTTTATTAAAGAGATTGTTTACAACACTTCCAGTCCGATTCCTTCCAGTTGCTGCTGTGTGTTAGGTAGACTCCTAATGTTGTCTCGGCTCATTTGGCCACACTTGCACTTTTTGCTTTTGAGTGACCAGGGCATGTAGTAAGGGAAAGTAAGTTTTCTGGTGTGAATTTTAGGAAGTGTGTGAGGTGAATGATCAGAGGTGTTTTAGGCTTAAGCATGCTTATCCATAATGGCTGTTAATATAACTGAAAGGAAAGATTGCGCAGTATTGGCACATGACTCAGACTGCAGAGACCTGACTATAACTAAGAACAGAGAATTTATCTGTTTGGGGCAAACCTGAAGGTAAGAAGGTAGCAGTTCTGGGAAGACTGTTCAACAGGTATGAACAATGGGAATGATGGGAGCTTGCTTGGCTGTTTGTATTTGAAAGGAAATCTTCCTACAGCAAACATGTCATATCCTGTCAGAGACCAGTGCAGGAAAATGAAAAAGATAGAATATAGGAAATTATTCACATAGTCTTTGAAAGAACACAGGGTTGAATATTAAGCTGGGACCTCTGAGAATAACTTCCTGGACACCTTGCAGCCCACTATGAGAGTCCCACTTCTGCCACAGTCAGGTAAATGGGCAGTGGGAGGTTGTCTATGAAAACTGTGTCAAGAAAATACCAAGGAATCATATGGTTGTTACTGTTGCCATCTTCACTACTTGGAGTGAAATATAACATCTAGTTTTGCTGTGACTTGATGCCTGTGACTGGGTGTTTGTGTACAGAGGTGATTGTTGTTAACAGCAGAACACTGAGGAGAAGGACCTATCCTATCACTTACTCCCTCTGTCAGTATCAGAATCAGTCTAGAGTTCTCTTAAAGATCCAGCTATCTTGAGATTATATTGAATTGTGAATTTCTGTGTTACTAACTTTTATGAAACAGTTTAGAATTCTGTTATTCATGGTTATGTGCTTTCTCCCGAAGGAGTTTAATCTGGGTTCAGATTTTTCTGGGATTAGGATAAAGGTAAAGATGATGAAGAATTAAGGGAGGAGTCTATTTTTGTAAATAATTTCTAGAGAGAGGCATTGTGACTTTTCAGTATTAACATGTGGCCTACGTCTCTAGTTCTAGTACATTTGTAGTTTTGGAGATCACATCAGATCTGGTGTCTACCAGATAGTATGGCCATGTACCTCATTTTAAACTAGAATAAGATCAAATTATTCAGAAATACTAATTACATTTTTAAAGATTTTGGTCATAATCATTATGAAGTGATTGTACATAATCTTTTTTGTTTTTGTTTTTCATTTTTTTGTTTTTTTGTTTTTTTTTTTGTTTCCTGTACACATGCCCTAACCTTTAGGAGAATGCTGGGTGTTGTAGAGCATTGTTGTATTTTCAGCCTATGCCTTTAGGAACTCTTACAATGCAGACATAGATCTGTGTCTGCAGCTCACAGCCTGAACCTCCCTGCTTGCTTTGATCAGCTGCCTGATCCCTCTGCTCATCTCTCCAGCTTTGTTTTCTCTTTACTAACATTGTTTCTCCCACGCTTCTCTGCTTTCCAGAGAGAAAACTGACTTTGAACAGATCTCAGGTCTATTGAAGTGCTCCTTAACATTATGAATTGTCAATCTCTGTGGTCAGGCGGAAACCTCAGGTGGTGGTGTCTTCTTATGTTGGCCCTGGCTTAGATATGCATACATAAAAACACACATTTATATATTTTATTTTTGGATTTGAAAATATTCTAGAAGCTGAGTTTCAAGGCAGTATTTTACATTATTTGGCACCCTTGTTTTAGTGGATCATACTACACTATTTTACAAATCCTTCCCTTTAAAAAGTCACTTTTGCATATATTTAATCTCACCATTTGGGAATGCAGAGGCAGGCAGATCTTTGTGAGTTCGAGGCTAGCCTGGTCTTTAGAGCAAGTTCCAGGAAAAGCTAGGGCTACACAGAGAAACCCTGTCTTGAAAAACCAAAAAAGCTCCACTCCCAAAAATGTCACCTTTAAAAAAGAGAAATGATTGGTGATTGGAAATGGGTCTTAGAAATGAATCTCTAAGGATGGTTTCTTACAGGGTGAAAATTGTCAAATCTGCCTATTAATACAGTATTAAAATATTACGGCATACATGAACATTTCATTAGCACTGTTCATGTGGCATTTGTTTCTACTAGGTGGTCAGGGAGGGCTATCCTGAGAAGGATACATATAAGCCATATACCTTGCTATTTCAACATTTCTAGGCAGAGGAAATTACTAATCCTCAGAGATATATAAGATCTTACGTACTAAAGGAACAGAACGATCAGTGTAGCAGGCACCTAGGAAGTGAAGTAAAAGCTTGGAGGAGATTGATGAAAGAGACAGTCTGTGAAGGTCTGTGGCTGGACTTTTCTCTTTTCCTCTTTTTCCTTTTCCTTCTCTTTCCTCTTATTCTTTCTTTCTTATGTCCCTCCTGCCTTCTTCATCATTCTTCTACTCATCTTTAGTGCTGGGAAGGTAATGCTTTGCCATAGCATAGAGCCAAAACTCCAGACTGGATTTTGTTTATTCTTAAAGTTACTGAAAATACAGAGTTGGAAAATGATGTCAGAATGTATTTCAAAAAGCCACTGAGATTTCAAAGTAGGGCAAGAAGGGAAGAAAGGGAGGCCCTATTGATAGTAGAAAATTAATGATGGATTGAATTTTTATTAAGAGTAGTAGCAGTGAAATGAAGTGGTGGATTGATCTGAAGTATGTTTTGAAAGAGGAAATGACAGGATTCCATGACAGCTGGTAAGGAAAGGAGAGGTTTTAAGTTCAGGATGATGTTTAAGGTTTTTGCTCTGAGCAGCTAAGTGGTTGGAATTATTATTCATCCATTATTATATTTTATTTTTTAAACATTTCAAGGTAAATTGCCATCGTCAGTGTTGTACGGGCCACTTCAAAGCCTGAATCTGGGCCTGAGAGGTATCTGAAGTGATCAGCCTGCCAGTTCTCATGCTGTCATGTCTTCAGGGCTGACTTACCAGCAGCCCCCACTACTGGGGCCAGCTCTGCCCTGCTGCCCAGGCAAAGTGCAAGGCAGACTCTCCTGAGTAGTATAAGTGGTGCGGGACATTATACTACTCAGGATAATGTACTCTCATGACCCTAGGACCAGCTCTCCTACCTGCCATAGATGGCGAGGGATGAGGGAGGAGAGAAGGGTGACATCACCCAGCAGACAAGAGGCTCTTCTACACCCTTGCCCCCACACTCAGAGCCAGCTCTACTGTGATGCCCAGGTGAAGTACAGCGCCTGCTCTCTCAAGTGCTACAGCAGGTGAGGGGCAAGGCTAGCTCTCCTGCTCAAATGACCTCTAGGCCAGCTCTCCTGCCTGCCATTGTTGGCAAGGGGGAAGAGTGGGGGAGGTCATCACTTCTTTGTCCATGTCTTTGCATGGTGGACAACTGACAGGGCCAGTTCTCCAATGCTCACACCCTTGGGGCTAGCTCACCCAAATCCCTACCATTATAGTCAGCACTACCGTGCTGTGCTGGGTCTGTTCTTCTGAGTGGAGGAGCAGCAGATGAGGGCCAGGACAAGCTCTCCTGTTCTCATGACCCTGTCAGGCCCAAGCCTGCTGCTGGTGGCTAAGGCAAGAGGGAGGAGATCTCTTCTTCCTTGCTCTTGCCACCAAATAGTAGACAAGAGACAGGACCAGCTCTCTCACACTCTTGTCCTCGGGGCTAGCTCACCTGCAACCCCCACATCTGGGGCTAGCTTTACTGTGCTGCCCAGGGGAGATCAGGGCTTGCTCTCCTGAGTGCTGCAGTAGGTGTGGGTCAAGGCCAGGTCAGAACACTGAGAGTAGACATAGCCTCTCTCTTCTCTGCCACCTACTGACACAGATGTGACATAGCAGCCACACGTGCAGTGCTTTTAGGGGCAGGGTTTAAAAGTCTTTAAAAAAAAAAAAATAACATATGGGTTGGAGAGATGGCTCAGTGGTTAAGAGCCCTGACTGCTCTTACAAAGGTTCTGAGTTCAATTCCCAGCAACCACGTGGTGGCTCACAACCATCTGTGATGTGATCTTGGCGCCCTCTTCTGGCGTACAAGCATATATGCAGGCAGAACACTATACATAAATAAATCTTTAAAAAAATAAAATAAAATAAATGACTGGGTTAATTAAAGCATAGTACTTGTACTTTGGAAACAAAGTTTGACAAGGAATAAAATGGGATATATCCAAGAAGCTGCCAATAAGCTGAATATGTATGTAGTTGTAAAAAGTAAAAAATTATCATATGTGATTTTTTTTTGACACCCCTGATTCTTTCATTTGAAATACTCTTTAAGTCTTTACAGTTAACTCCTGGGAGCTTGTAGTTTGGTCAGAATTAGATATTAGATGTAGTGTGGTCAGAAACAAGTATGGTCTCAGAGATGGTGGCATTGTTTGTACTAAGGAGAACTAAATCTTAGGGTAGAGTTAAGAATAAGTGTCATTTAGCACCTTTTAATTTAATCTCTTTTTGTCTCATAATTTTCTTATTATTCTCTGTGCACTGACTCCAGAATGTCTACTCTTCTCTGTCTTTGATAGGCAGTTGTAAACAATAGGCATTTACATCATGTGATCAGTAGATATTAGTACAATTATCTCATTATCCTAGTCTATACTAAACTGATGTGAGAAATTACTACTGTTAACGTTACTTGTGGATATTTTCCTATTAACCTTCTAAGTAACTAAATATAATGTAATTTCAAATGTCACTGTAGGAGCTTTCCTTTAAACTACACTACTATGCTAATTATATCTAATATAATAGGCTTTGGAAATGTAAGGAAAGTGTCTGTGGCTCCTATACCCATTTTTATTATCATATTTTTAAAAGCAGTTTTACTTTATTGTTTGAATATTACATTTCTTCATATATGTAACTATCTTCTTTTGGTTCTTACAGTTGTGTTACTTTGGATTATTTACTAACTTGTTAACTATATAGGAAACTTTGAGCTTCATCTTATACAGGAATTGTCACACGGACTGATGGTGATAGCATTTCAGGTGTTAGACAGTAAGGGTGGGGGTGCCTGTTGCAGACTGACTGTGCTCTGTCCTCTACCCCTAGAATAGTTAGCCATGGTAAAGTGCCATGGACATCATAGGATAGGATCCTCTCATTCTGACTATAATCCATTCCATTTTGTGTATCCAGTTTAACTCCTTTTCTATTAGTTTCTATTCTTTTCTATTAACTCCTTATGTATAGTGTTCTGCCTACATCTGCCTTCCTTCATGACAGCTAGGTAAATCTGGTATAAAGACAGAAGCAGTCCCATCTACACAAGTAGGACTACTACTATTTCCACTTCAAAAAAGCTGAATCAGCCTTGAGTTTGCATCAACAATTAAAAACCCAAATCCATTATCAAACCTTGAGTAAGCTACCAGTAAATTAGCAAAGTATTTAAAAACACAGAGCTGGTCGTGTAAACACTAGTACATAATTTATTGGCTGACAGTGGTTCAATATTCAAGCTGAGATGTTTGGCCACACACTTTAATTGAAAGTAGTAGTTTGCCTCAGCTTGGTGGCATAGACCTTTAATCCCAGCACTCTAGAGGCAGAACCATGGAAATCTCTGTGAGTTTAGACTTGTCTACTGAGTTTCAGGAAAATCTAGCTTGGCCTACATAGAGTTCCAGGACAGCCAGGGCTATGTAGAGAGACCCTGTCTGGGGAAAACGAATAGTAGTTTTAAATTGGCCATTTTCCCATCTCAGCATTCAGAGAATGACTTACTTTTACAGTATTGTTTTTAAGTTTTAGGTCTTTTCTACTTTACAAAAATTTATGTTGCGTTTTATTTATTTTGTGCCTGTATGTATGCGTATGTGTATGTGCTTGTATATGCTACAGCATGTGAGTAGAGGTCAGGACAACTGGGTTGGTTCTCTCTTTTTGCCAGACCAGTCCTTAGGATCAAACTGGCATCAGGCTTGGTGGTAGTGCCTACACTTACTGAGCCATCTCACTGACCTATCTGTGATATATTTGATAGATATAGTTAGATGTTAGATATCTCTATTGTATCTTTTTTTTTCAGAAGCCCAACTTGTAATTGTAGATATGTATTCATATGTATTCTGATAATACTGGAAATCTCTGTGAATGATTACTTCCCAGGCAATCCATTTTAGCCATCAAGCCTCTGAAGTGATGCATTTTAAGTATCTACTTTTTGAAAAACTGCTAAATTAAATAAATGCTCAGTTTTGTTAGAATTTAAACAAAAGTTGTCTCTTTGAAGTGAAGGAAATTGATATTTTCTTTGAATCTCGATTTTTTTTTTAGTTCCAATAATATTTGTATTTTCAGCAATTTGAATCTTGATTTTTAAAGTCTTGAATTTATTTAGATCTGCTTAAGAATAAAATATCTATAGCTACCCTTTAGTAATAGTAATAAAGCAATCATACTAATTTATTTCAGCCTTACATACTTTCCCAAAGCAGATTTAAACATGATACTTGTATATACATCACTGTTATATATGCTGGAAATAAGAACACAGAGTTGCTTCCATATTCCAAGCACTGTTTTCAGTTGTTACATGCAAATTTGGAATATGAGTTTCTTAATGAGATTACATTGTTACATATTTTTTTGTTCTAGACCATTAGAAAAAAATTTGAGGCTATTATTTACATTTTCATAAATGGGAACAATTTTCTTTTTGGGGGGGAACAATTTTCAGTTTTATAATTTTTATGTACTAGGAGTAGTCTTCGGGGCCCTATGCATCATAGGTGAATTGTCTGTTACTATAATGTTTTTATTTGCTTTCTTCTAAGTGTTTCACCAGTACTCTTTTTTGTAATATTGGTAATGCTAATAACCAAAATAAGTAAGTATAATTCAGTCTTTCAGATATTTATTAAAATTTAAAGACATTTTAGATATATTTTTTAAGCCTTCCATGTTTTTACTTTACAGATTAATTAAAATGAACAGAAATTTGTGGATGTATTGATGACCATTGTCTGCGCCCACTCACTAAGAACCCACTCCTGATGGAGATATACACTGTCTGGTTATTGTGAGGTGCTTGTATCCATCGGTAGTAACTGGGGATGGATTAGTTGCTCATTGTTTCCTGTCATTCTACCTCTAGATTATTTTTAATGGCTGTAGTCTTCTTGTGCCTTTATCTTAGAATTTTGACCCACCACCACTTTATATACACTTCAAGCTCAGAATAATTCTCCTCCTGTACCAATTGGTTTGTCCTTTACTTCAGAATAGTCCTTATACTTCTGTTTAAGCTTTAAAACTTTTAGTGTTTTATCTTCTTATCCTAACTCCCAGTATCTCCCTCTTTATCTTTTTAAAATCAGCTCACTTTACTTATTTAGATAAAGTTGAATATATACAAGATTAGATTTGATTATGGAGAATTTGAAAACTAGTCATAGAAGTTTACATTTTATCCTATTTCTAATAAAAATAGGCAAATATTTTTAAGCAAGGTGTTTATGATCAATAAAAGAGATATAATTAGTCAGGTACTGATATGTAGGATTATTATATAGTAGTTAACAATTAGCATGGAAACCTTTTAAAGAAACCTTGTTCTCAGGATAGGTAGAACAAGGAAGTTTGGGGGAAGAAGAATTATAAATACCAACAGTAAATCAACCTTGAAATATAGAGGATGACAAAAGAAAAGGGATATTGGGAAGGAGAGCTGGTTTGAGGAGGAAAATGATTTAAGATTTTAAATACTCTTAGAACTATGATAGGATATAGGTTTCAGACTTCAGGTTAGGCACTGAACCTGATCATTAAGACCTCTTTGTTTTTTTTAAATACAGTACATTTTAAAAATATACAATGGCTTACACCTTAATCTCAGCACTTGGGGTGCAGAGGCTGAGGCAGGTGGCTGTCTAAGTTTGAGGCCAGCTTGTTCTATAGAGTGAGTTCTAAGACAGCCAGGGCTCCACAGAAATCTTATCTCAAAACAAAACAAAGCAAAGTAAAACAAACTAAAAAACTAAACAAATTAAATTAAAGCTTTATTTTATGTATATGGGCGTTTTGCTTGCATGTATATATGTGCACTCCGTGTAATGTTTGCTGCCTGCGAAGGCTGGAAGAATGCACCAGACCTGGAATTTTAATTAAGGATGGTTGTGAACTGCCATGTATGTGTTGAGATTCTAACCTTGGTTCTCTGGAAGAACAGCCTATCCTTTTAACTACTGAGCCATATCTCTGGCCTCTTAATAGACTTTTCTTTGACAAGTTCATGTATGTAAACAATGCATCTTGATTATATACAACCCCAACTCTCCTTTCCCATTCACTCAATAACCCCCCAACTTTTTTCTTCTACTTCCCCAAGGAACCCCCAGTGGTTTTATGTCTTCTCTTTTGTTTTTAAAATCCACGTGAGTTCAGTTAGTGCTGCTGTTGGACTGTTGTCTGACCTGTGGACTTGTGTAGATAACATAGCTGCTGTGAGTGCATGAGTGTGATAGCATGTCATGTTCAGAAGACAGCAGTTCATAGTACCTCCCCCTTCTTCTTGCTCTCCCATTCATCTGCCCCTTCCTTGTTCCTTGATTCTTTGGGAATGGGGATTTGTTGATATAAATGTCCCATTTAGGACTGAGGACTTATTCTCAGCACTTTGATTAGTTATGAGTTTCTGCATTAACTATTAACCATTGCAGAGAGAAGATTCTCTGGCTAAGGTCGAGGGCAACATTAATCTATGGGTATAAACACAAGTGTTTAGAAGGCAGTTTGACAACATGCCATTTAACAAAACAGCAGTAGTAGCCTTCCTCCTAGGGCCTGTATCCTCTTTAGTCATGTGCTTCTGGTCGGATTTATACTATCAGTCCTACATTCCTTCCTATGGAGAGATGTCAAATCCACCCATAACCTTTGTACTACTATTGCAAAAGTGGATACATCTTACCTGGTTTTGTAGGATGCAGTTGGTCACAGAAGTACATTTGATGTTTTGTCTCTCCCCAGCAGCTTTCAGAGCACATTTTGGCACCATGAAAGTTAGTCATCAGGGAGGAAGTTTTCAGGTCAGTTTATTGATTTTTCTATGTCCTACAACCAAAGGTGTTGTGTCTTCGCCAATAGGTTCTTAACATCTAGTTTTGTTGAACAACCAAGAATAATGACAATTGCCTGTGTCATTTGTGGGGGCTTCCAAGAAGACTTCTTTCTTAAATTCAGGGAAAATATTTAGAGTTCCATTCAAGTAAAAATTGTAAAACTGCATATTTATTAAGAAATTACATGTTTGGGGGGATTGGTTATGAAATAGAATACTATAAATGGATAGTAATATAGTATTAGCTTATGATTTTGTTTTTAGTGTAATATTATTGAAGAACTTTTGACTAGTTGTCATTAGCCTGAGTAGTAAGTTACTGTGGTCCTTTTTTTAAATGACAGACTTATTGAGGCATATTTTACAGTAAAATTCACCAATTTTTAGCTATATCACTCTGTTGATTTGGATAAATGTATAGAATCACATAATTAGTAACACAATTAACATTCCCATCACCCATAAAATTTACTGATACCCTTTTATAGGTGTATTATCTTTTTAAAAATATAATGTATGCCATGTTGCATTCATTTCACATTCCATGAAATATAAACCAACATGAAAATAGAACAGTAGGTACTCGATGGTTTAGTTGAATAATAATAAAAAAGAATCACAAAGGGGAATAAGGAACCCTTCAAGAGAATAGCTAATGTTCATTATCTTGATTGTAGTGATACAATATGTCAAAATCAGGTAAATGTTGTGTTTAAATAATTGCAGTTGATATGTCAAAACTTCATACAAGTAACAACTCAAAAGCAATCTTCCTAATTTTCCCTTTAAATGCCTTTTCATTTATCTTTCAATCTCTATAGGCAAAGTATAATTTTTAATAAATACTAACCATCAATTCAAATAAATTATTGCCACATATTAAATCAAATATTTATTGCCAGTAAAGCCAGCTGTAGACATAGCTAGACTGTAGTGTTTTTTATAATCCAGACCCCTGCATGATTGACGCCATCTCACAAAGAGTGTATATGACCTCTTATCCTCCAGACCAATGCTCCTTGAAACGTAATGTCCAGATGAATTTCTCTAGGGCAGCTATTTAAATTCGACCTAACTTTAATAAAAATTTGAAAGTTCTTTCTCAAGTCATGATAGTATTCAGTAGCTATGTGAGGCAAGGCCAGTGCAGTCTAAGAATTACCTGCATCTTTCCAGAAAGCTCTATTGGAGTCTTGTAAATGTAACTTTATTGTTTAGTGCTAGATGTGAAGGTCCCTTTTTAAAAATTCACTTATTTATTTTATTTATATGTGTACACTATAGCTATATCTTCAGAGACACCAGAAGAGGGCATCAGATCCCATTCCAGATGGTTGTGAGTCGCCATGTAGTTGCTGGGAACTGAACTCATGACCTCTGGAAGAGCAGACGGTGCTCTTAACCACTACATCATCTTTCCATCCCCATAAAGGTCACTTTTTTCTTTTTATAATTTTTATTTTTATTATATTCAACACAATATATATTTTTATACCAATCATAAAATCAATGGACATGTTATTAAATGAACATAAAAAGACAAAGTCTTTTTGTTTGTTTTGTTTTTAGTAGAGCTTAAGATCTTGGCTCTTACTGTGGTACAACCCAAAATAAGAACAATTTTTAGACATTGGAGTTCATTGTAATAAGGCTGTACTTCAATGTCCCTCACATCCCCAAAGGATTTTGCTTCCATAGTAGCTAAGCTAAGAGTTGACAGTTCTGCTGCACCAAGTAATGAATTGTAGGCACAATTATTTGGATACAGATTTATTGCTATGGTCAAAGCTATATGTACTTGACTTGAGTGATTGTCATTCTCAGCCTACAGGGAACAGGTTACATTCATTTAAGAAATGGTGTGTGTATTAAGATGGTCAGTTCATGAAATCATTCATCAACTGTTTCAATGAACAGTGGTTCTGCTAGGAGGGTGGCACAGACATGAATTAGGTGAGGGTAAGATTCTGGATTTTTGGCTGTGATGATTTTGAAAAGCAGTCATCTCATAAAAAGAGTAACTTCTAAGGTCATTTTCAAAATTGATACAATAATTATAAATATCAAGCAAAACATTCCATCTCCCTCTTTGTTGTTCTTTTACAAGTCACCTCCCAAATTAATTGTCTACATTTCTTTTGGATGTATAAATAATTTTGAAATATGTAAGCTGTTTTGAAAATCATAGTATAGTGTAAAAACATCAGATAAACAATCCTACTTATAGAGAGGCTGAGATAGGAGAAGCATGATTTCAAGACCATTATTTGGTACACAGCAAGACACTGTCATGTACAAACAAGCAGAAAGTGTATATGGATTGTACAGTATTGGACATCTCTCTCCAATTACCAAATTAGAGAGACCACTCATTCAATGGGTGACAGCCAACAGATTTCTAATTCCTCATATTTTTGAATTTCAATCGATTAGGATATGTTTGTAGTATTAATTTTCATATTAAGAGATATTAAGGAAAAGTTATTGTTACTTCCTGTTATTTTTGTTGGTAGAGGTGGAATTATGTTTGTGTGGGTTTGTTGAAAGATTACTTTTTTGCTTTTTCTAGGGTGTAGTTTCCCTCCTTGTGTTGATGTTTTCCATCTATTATCCTTTGTAGGGTTGTATTTATAGAAATATATTGTGTAAATTTGGTTTTATCATGGATTATCTTGGTTTCTCCATCTATGGTAATTCATAGTTTTGCTTATAGTAGTCTGGGCTGGCATTTGTGTTCTCTTAGGGTCTGTATGACATCTGCCCAGAATCTTCTAGCTTTCATAATCTCTGGTAAGAAGTCAGGTGTAATTCTCATAGGCTTGCCTTTATATGTTACTTGACCTTTTTCCCTTACTGCTTTTAATAATTTTTCTTTGTTTAGTGCATTTGATGTTTTGATTATTATGTGATAGGAGGAATTTCTTTTCTGGTCCAGTCTATCTGGAGTTCTGTAGGCTTCTTGAATGTTCATGGGCATCTCTTTCTTTAGGTTGGGGAAGTTTTCTTCTATAATATTGTTGAAGAAATTTACTGGCTCTTTAAGTTGGGAATCTTCACCCTCTTTTATACCTATTATCCTTAGGTTTGGTCTTCTCATTTTGTCCTGGATTTCCTGGATGTTTTGGGTTGGAGCTTTTTGTGTTTTGCATTTTCTTTGACTGTTGTGTCAATGTTTTCTATGGTATCTTCTGCACCTGAGATTCTCTCTTCTATCTCTTGTGTTCTGTTGGTGATGCTTGCATCTATGACTCCTGATCTCTTTCCTAGGTTTCCTAGCTCCAGGGTTGTTTCACTTTGTAAGTTCTTTATTGTTTCTAGTTCCATTTTTAGACCTTGGATGGTGTTGTGCATTTCCTTCACCTGTTTGATTGTGCTTTCCTGTAATTCTTTAAGGCATTTTTGTGTTTCCTCTTTAAGGGTTTCTAGCTGTTTACCTGTGTTCTCGTGTATTTCTTTCCTCTCCTCTCCTCTCCTCTCCTCTCCTCTCCTCTCCTCTCCTCTCCTCTCCTCTCCTCTCCTCTCCTCTCCTCTCCTCTCCCCTCCCCTCCCCTCCCCTCCCCTCCCCTCCCCTCCCCTCCCCTCCCTTCCCCTCCCCTCCCCCTCCACTTCCCCTCCCTTCCCCTCCCCTCCCCTCCTCTCCTCTCCCCTCCCCTCCCCTTCCCCTCCCTTCCCCTCCCCCTCCCCTCCCCCTCCTCCCTCCCCTCCCCCTCCCCTCTCCCTCTCCCTTCCCCTTCCCCCTCCCCTTCTTTCCTTTCCTTTCCTTTTTCCTTTCCTTTCCTTTTTCCTTTCCTTTCCTTTTCCTTTCCTTTCCTTTTCCTTTCCTTTCCTTTCCTTTCCTTTCCTTTCCTTTCCTTTCCTTTCCTTTCCTTTCCTTTCCTTTCTTCCTTTCCTTTCCTTTCCTTTCCTTTCCTTTCCTTTCCTTTCCTTTCCTTTCCTTTCCTTTCCTTTCCTTTCCTTTCCTTTCCTTCTTCCTTCCTTCCTTCCTTCCTTCCTTCCTTCCTTCCTTCCTTCCTTCCTTCCTTCCTTCCTTCCTTTTTTTCGAGACAGGGTTTCTCTGTGTAGTCCTGGCTGTCCTGGAACTCACTCTGTAGACCAGGCTGGCCTCGAACTCAGAAATCCGCCTGCCTCTGACTCCCAAGTGCTGGGATTAAAGGCATGCACCACCACTGCCCAGCTTCTCCTGTATTTCTTTAAGGGAGTTTTTATGTCCTCTTGAAGTCCTCTATCGTCATCATGAGATGTGATTTTAAATCAGAGTCTTGCTTTTCTGGTGTGATGGTGTATCTAGAACTTGCTATGGTGGGAGAATTGGGTTTTGATGATACCAAGTAACCTTGGTTTCTGTTGCTTATGCTTGTCTCCTGCCATCTGGTTATCTCTAGTGCTACCTGCCCTAGCTATATCTTGACTGGAGCCTGTCCTTCCTGCGATCCTGGTTGTGTCAGAACTCCTCAGAGTCAAGCTGTCTCTGTGATCATGTAATTCTGTGATCCTGTGATCCTGAGATTGTGGGTGTGTCTGAGGTTCTAAGAATCAAGCTGCCTCTGGGACCCTGAGATCCTGGTGTGTCCAAGATCCTATGATCCTGTGATCCTGAGTGTGTAAAAACACCTGGGAGTGGAGCTTCCTCTGGGACTAGCTGAGGAGTTTGCGCCCTAGGTCTGTTCAGGGCACTGGCCCAGACAGACCAGAAGGAACCTGTGCCACTGGTCTGGTGGAGTTCCCGAGTGCATGGGTCCTACTGCTCCCAGTAACTCCTTGTATTGGGACAGATGTTGTGTCCCTCTCACTTCTGATCCTATGATCAGTGTGTGACCTTTTAAGGATACAATTTTATCTTGTAATCTATTTTATCAAATATTTTAGTTACAAATAAATTATTTATCTTGTAATCTATTTTATCAAATATTTTAATTACAAATAAATAATTCTAGGAATGAATTTTAAAATAAGGCAGCTATTAAATTGGAGATCATATTTATTGATTTTTTTGGTAGCTTAATTTGAATCTATCATAATTAACCAAGCAATTTAAAGAAGGGACTGTGGGTGCTTGCTTTTATGTTTCCACTTTATCTTTTTAGCTCTTTCATTCAAAAAACTTGCTAAAATCAGGTTTTTATCATGATTTCTGAGGTTTCACCAACGTTCCCTGTGCTCTTCACTTTTTTCCTCTTGAGCATTTATCTCACTATTCTCTTAGTTGCCTGTCTCTCCTTTTCTGTAAGCCCCACTCAGATGGCTCATTTTCTTGAGCCTTATTTTCTCTTCATCACCTACCTCAGAGACTGATATTATGTGTACTTGAATATCTTCTGAATGTGTTTTCCCATTCGCTCAGTCTCAAATACTTGAAAGTAGTATTAGGCTCTTAAATATTTGTTCTTGAAGGAAGGAAGGAAAGAAGGAAGGAAAAAAGAAAAAAACAAACCTATCACATTTTGCCAGTGCTTTTTCTCTTTTTTGGTACCAGCTTGTTCCCACCCATCCCAGTTTATTTTCATATCTACTTCCTTTTCTCACCTTAAACCTGAGGCTCCCTTAGTTTCAACCTTTTGTTTTTTACTTTCTCTTTCTATAGTTCCACTAATTCAGTTTTATGTAAACTGTTCTTTTATATAGGAAGTTCCACATTTCCCTGTTGTCTGCTACAGAAAATATTACTTGTTGAACAGAAAAACCTTTGTAATTTATTTTAAAGGTTTGAGTTCTGAGCATGTAGTACACTCTGATATATGATCTCTAACATATTTCTAATCTACTTTTCCTGCCATCTTTTTCTACTGGGATATTTAAAGATCTCCACAAAATGGCTGCATAGTCATCTTGGACAAGGTCTTTTACCTGTCTGCTGTCTCCCCTTTAAATTTTACTACTGTGGTCTACTTTTCTTTTTTATTTCTTCCTGTGCATTAAACCAAGAGTGCTCCCTTTTATCTTTGCTTAAATGTTTTAACTGCCTAGGATGATCATATGTTATATTGCCTAATGTTATTCTTCTTTTTACTTACATGTATTGACATCTCTTGTAGAAGATTAAATGCAAACTGAGTTCAGGAACTGTGGTCAGCACACACTAGAATTTCTCAGTGTCTTCCATGCTGTCTATCCCCAACTCAGACAAGATTTCATGTGTATCAAAGGTTGTTTAGAATTCTTGATGTTCCTGATTATGCTCCCCAAGCTCTAGGATTACTGGCATGAACCACCACCTACACCTAGCTTCCTACTGTCTTAGTGTAGTGCTTGTACTTGATATTCAGAGAAACTTTGTCATTCTCATACAGAGAATAAATGTATCATTTAGAAGCCAACAAAAATTTGAAGAATAATGACAAGTACATTAAATGTTAATATACATGAACAGAACTGTTAACAAAAACTCCCAAGATTTTAAGGTGAACTATACTATAGGAACAACGTATTATAGTGCATTTGTCAAAGCTGCATCATTATTAGTTGGTGGAAATTAATGTTGGCAGATACAGCTATTATATAACTTAAAATATTTTGTAAAAAACATTTGGCTTAATGAATATTGTACTTTGGTTAATTTAATTTATTTTTTGCAATAAATTCTGTAAGTCTCATAATTGAGTGTAGGGAAGGGGAGATAATTCAGTTGGTAAGGAAACCATGAGGGCCTAAATTTGATCCTCTAGAACCCATGTTAAAAAAAAAAATCATCTAAGTGTGATGGTGTGCTCTTGTGACCTCAGTGCTGTGGAAGTAGAGACAGGGTGTGTCCCTGAGATTTGCTGGCCAGTCAGCTTAGTTTACTTGATGAATCTCTAGGCCAGTGAGAGGCCCTATCTCATTTTTGTGTGTGTGTGTGTGTGTGTGTGTGTACACATATATTCATATAAGCATGCATGTATATACCTAAGAATGACACCTAAAATTGTTTTCTGGCTTCTACATGCATACATACATGAACACACAGGTATAACCATCACACACAAACTTATCCATTCACTTACATACATATACATACATATGTATGTACAAAATAATCTAGAGTTTAAGATGCCTGTTTTTAGGATACTTAAATGATATGCATAATATAAGTAACTTTTATCTTTACTTTTCACAATGATTTTATTAATACATAGTTGTATGATTATAAGTCTGAATTAAGTAATCAATCTCCATTAATTTTTTAGAAATCTTTAAAGTGACATTGTATTTATCCATTCATTACTTTTTAATAATTTAATTTAATTAAAAATTATATATGTATGTTGCTGAAAAGATAATTCAGCAGTTAGGGGGCTGGCTGCTCTTCCAGAAGACCTGGGAATTTAATTCCCAACACTCACATAGAGCTTATAATAACTTGTAACTCTTGTTCTAGGGGACCCAACATCCTCTTCTGGACTCCATGGATATCAGGCATGCATATGGTATATGCATTCAGGCAAAATACCCATAATAAAATAATCATTTATAAAACTGTCTATGTCTGAGTGTGGATTTGTGTGTGAGTGCAGTGCTTATGGAGGCCTTGTCCTTAGAGCTGGAGTTGCATGTGTAAGTGCCTGACATGGTGTTGGGTGCTGGACTTGTGTCCTCTGCAGCAGCAATACATGCTCTTAATTGATGAGCTGTTTGCTGCTGCCCTGCATATGCTAGTGCCACCCCTTGTAGATGGAATGAACTTAGTTTCGAGGGTTGGAAAAAGAAAACCACTTCTTTTAGAACACTAGAACTGTTCAGGGTACTCAACAATTATTTCATTTCAGCTTAATATTTACTGAGTTATTACTCTGATAATATGGTTGGTAAATGCAAGTGGACCATATTGTTGTAGAAATATTTAATCTCAATCTGAGGTTTTAAAGCCCCACCTTTGAAAAGGCTTACTATAAATATAAAGGTTGTGTATGTCTTTATCCAGGACCTGATTGATCAGAGGTGGGGTAGAAGCCCCTAATTGAGATTAAATATTTTCTACAAAACCATATGGATAGGATTTCTGATATTGAGAGGGAGGGACAGAAGGAGGGAGGGAGAGAGGGAGAGAGAGAAAGAAAGAGAAAGTGTGAGAGTGAGTCTTAGACTATTTTTGGATTTGAGTAGGATATGGGCCAAGAAGGAGGGAGATTTTATACAAAACAAAGATTAGGAATAGCCTAAGAGTAAGATTAGAAACTGTCATTGTAGAATGGTGGAGGAACTCTTAGGTTAGTAATAGAATGGTTGTATTGGTTTCCTGTTGCTGCTATAATAATATCACAGATTTGTGACATGAAAGATTCTATTTATTACAGTTTTAGAGGTGAAAAACTTAAATGTATAGCCTGGTATCACATGCCTATAATGCCAGCATTTGGAAACTAGATATAAGACAATCTACAGTTTAAGTCAGGCTCAGCTACCTAGTAAGTTTGAGGTCAATTTGGGCTATATAAAACTGCCTCAAAAAATGAAATAAAATAGTTTAAATGCATGTGGTCAGGCTGCATTTCTGGGGCCTCTAGGGAAAACTGGTTTCTTGTTTCTACCCCTTGCCTCTAAGCTTCTCAAGTCCCCTGAACTTCTATGGCTGTGGCTCCTTCTTTTACTTCAACTATTCTAGCCCAGTGGTTCTCACCCTGTGGGTGACCCCTTTGAGGGTTGGATGACCTGTCACAGATGTCACCTTGTATTGTTGGAAAACAGATATTTACATTATGATTCATAACAATAGCAACTACTGTTATGAAGTAACAACGAAATAATTTTATGATTGGGGGGTCATTGCAATATGAAGAACTACATTAAAGGGCCACAGCATTAGGAAGGTTGAGAACCACTGCTCTAGGCTCTTCTTCCTTCATCATATCTTCTTTTCTCCAATCTTACCTCCCTCTAATAAGGACTCCCATGATTAGATTGGTCTGTAAACGCCCCACCTCCAGATCTTAATTTAGTCACATCTACCAAGCCCCCCTTTGCTGTATCAGATAATATGCACAGGTTCTTGAGATTAGGACATGGACATCTTTAGGGAGCTGTTTTCTAGTCTGCCCCAACAAGCATGAGATACTCGATAATTGGCTTCAAATATTTGAAGTGAGGGCTGACATATGGAAGATGGAAGGACTATACTTTTTTCTGTGTGGTCTTAGGGATAGAATTAGAACCAGTGGGTGGAAATTATAAAGAGACAGATTTGTACTCACTTTAAGAGAGAACTTTGTAACAGAGCTGTGAGGATGGAGTGGGCAGTCTTAGAACACATCATGTCCCAGACTCTGTCAGTGTTGAACAGAGAATGAAAGACCTCTTACTAGTTGTCATAGATGAGGTTTAATGAACTTAAGACTAAATAGATAGGGCTAAATCAATCTTATGCCTTTGTCTGTGTTGAGTTCAGGTGATTGTCTCTGCACATCCCAGTTCTGATAGCATTTGGATACAAAACATACTTTCTCCAGAAAAGTATCTAACTTTGACTCCACCGGTTGCCTGGTTGTTGCTTGTTAACCATTTCAGCAAACAAGACTCAGAAAGAGAACTCTAAAAGAGATCAATAGATTTAGGGATTTACTGCTGAGACAGAAACTCTTTTATTTGATAAAGTTCTTGTAGGTTCAGTCTTTTTATTTTGTTTTGTTCTGTTTGAGAATGGGGCATCACATTTTTCTTCCTTCCAAGTACTGGGATTACACATTCTGGATATTTTCCTTCCCTCCTCTCTCCTTGTCCCCTCTTCTTCCTTCCTTCCTCTCTCCCCTCCTTATATAGCCCAGTAGCCCAGGGTGGCCTGAAATTTATGTCCTCTTGCCGCTGTCTCCTGAGCATTACAGGTATAGGCTATAATACTTGTTTACTTTAATATATTAAAAAAAAATCTCTCATTAAGGTGAAAAAAAAAAGACTTTTAAAAAACAAAATAGATGCAATTCTTAAAAAGTTATATGGGAAGGAGTTTAACTTTTAAAAGTTATTCTTTGAAAATTTGTACATGTTTTTGACTGTATTCTCTTCCCACAGCCTTTCTCCAACTCTCTCTCTCCCCTCTCAAAATAATCTGCTTAGTCCAGTCAGTGCCACTGATGCATGGGTGTGGGGCCATCCACTGGATTATCCTACCAGGAACCACACCCCCAAAGAACATTGACTCACCACTTGCAGCCACTATTGTCAAGGCCTCATCAGAAGAAGTTTGAAAATCTAATTCTATAGTTTTTTTAGAGAAAAGATAATTTTGGAATTCGATATAGTGTTGTAAAAACTGTAAATGATGTTATTCATCTATGTTAAATATTATATTACATTCACAACCAGCCAATTCCAGCCCATCTAGAGGGTTCAGTTGGGAAATCTCATCTATTAAGGACGTTTATTATCAAGTTGTACTTGATAATACATAAGGTATTTATTATCAAGTGGTACTAAAGACCAATGCAGAACCTCAGGACTCCAGTCAAAAGTCTGCATATTGTTGGAGGGGCTTTTATGCTCCTGGAAGTCAATGAAGGCATCATTGCTCCTAAAAAAAAAGCTTTAGACTGCCATAATGTATATTTCTTTTTCACATTTTAAATTAGTTCGTAGCTCTATAGATTAAAACTTTTGAAAGGACTAATTGTTTGCTTAGAGAAGTATTTTTGATGAAGCAGAACTAAATGGAACATTCTTTCTAGCCAGCTTGGCATAGTATAGGATCATGGCATTTACCACTCCCACCCAAAACAAAACAAAGAAAAAAAAAAACCAAAAAGAATTCAATGTGGGAGCACAGAACTGTTAGAAATCACGATTCAAGTTTCTACGGATTGTAGAGGTTAGGGATCAGGTTAGAGATTATATTAGGGAAAGGGCTAGCGTGTATTAAAGGTCTCAAAAGCACATACCCAATATAAGGAATCAAAGGAAGTTTCCTCTCTGTGTGAGTAAAAACTTTCTATGCAAATTAAAAACTCAGAACTTCTTGCTATGTATATGTTTATTTGGTGTTTGAATGATCAGTGTTTGCATTATACGTAAAAGTCTAAGCCAAGAATTATATCTTAAGTTTGGATCTTAAATGTTCAGATACTATATTAGTCAGCATTCTCTAAAGGCACAAAATTTATAGAATGAATAAATTAGATTGGCTTACAGGCTGTGGGCTGGTAGTCCAAAAATAAGACTGGAGGTCTCAGCAGTCCAGTCCAGTGCTGGAATCCCAGGGGATCCTAGAAAGTGACTACTTTTGTCTGTGCCGGAATCTTAAAGAAGTACCTTCTAACACCAATGAAAGAAAGAAGACCTAAGCAATAGGACAAATAAACTTAGCAACAAGCGTGCGGGCAAACAGGCAAAAACCAAAAGCTTCCTTATTCCATGTACTTTTATATGGGTTGCCACCAGAAGGAATGGCCCATATTTAGGGTGTACCTTCCCACCTCAACTGATCCAATCAAGAAAATCTGTTACAGTCTAGCAGATAGGGTTGATTCCAGGTTTAGTTAGGTGACAGCCAAGATTAGCTGTGACAGGTACCTAGCAAACCAAACTGAGTTGCTACCTGTAAGAAAAAGTCTTCACATGGCAGAGAATAGTTATTGTTATATAGAATAGGAACTTACAAAAAGTATTATCAAGACAGACTACATTGAATGAGAGTTAATAGGAACTTTGTAACAAGGAATCAAATCTAAAGACAAAATTGGAGACATGTTTCAACAGCCAAGTGGCTGTTGGATTGGTCAGGTGGCTTTGAAAATGAACCAAATACAAACGGCAGAAATGCAAAACAAGGGGCTGGAGAGATGACTCAGCAGTTAAGAGCACTGATCAGAGGCACTGAATTCAATTCCCAGCAACCACATGGTGGCTCACAGCCATTTATAATGGGATCCGATGCCCTCTTCTGGTGTATTTGAAGACAGTGACAGTGTACTCACATATATAAATCAAATAAATCTTAAAATAAATAAAAAAGAAATGCAAAATAAAAAAAAAATCTTTAAACTTAGTGCCACTGTTAAATAGCAGGTAACCCTAACTGAGAAGAAAACTTACTGGAATGTGATTCTGAGTTTGTTAGCAAGAAAGCAGCCCTGGTCAGATGCCTGGGTAGTTGTGGTAAGGGTAAAACAGGGAGATACATTTCAGAAGGTGGTGTGGGGAACAATACTTGAAGTGATAAATGGCTTAAAATTTTAAAGAAAAGATAAAAATCTTCACATTTTGGAAGCCCAACAAATAAATATGAGGAAATCTACTCCTGTGAACATGGGCTTATTTTTATGAAATGTAGCACAGCAGACAAGAGATCTTAAAATAGAAACCTGAAGATAGTAGAATAGTCAAAATGGTCAAAGAATGGCCGACCTAGAATTGGATCTCTAGTAAAAGTCTTTTGTACATGATGGTAGAATAAAGATATTTTACAGTAAAAAATATCTTTACCACTACAAGGCCATCTTCTTTCCAAATATCTTAGAAAGATTTTATTTTTGATTTTGAACTAAGGAGTATTATAGTGGTTAATATGTGAGTAAATCTAAATATATATTGATAATATAAAACAAAAAACATTTCTGATTTGAAGAAATTGAAAAAAAATCACTGTTGTGCTAAATTCTACGTGAGTGGTTGTTTTGTATGCGTGTATGCCTGTGCACCAGATCCATGCCTAATGCTGGGGTTGGGGGTGTAAGTCTAGGAGAATGTGTCAGATTCCCTGGTACGGAATTACAGGCAGTCATAAGACACCATGCAGGAATCAGATCCTTGGGAAGATCAGCCAGTGTTCCTAACCACTGTGTTTTCTCTCTAGCCCCTGTTGTCTGTGTTCTTAAGTAGTGTGTTATACTGCCTCTTTGTTTGAATGGCTAGGACAATACTCTCAATTTTCCAGTATCAGGAAATGTGTTTATGACTCTAGGCTAGGAAAGCAGTAGTGTTTTCTGCTTTATTTTTATTCAAATTTGATTTAAAAAATCAAGGAAAGATTTTTATATTCATTAGAAAATGGGAAATCAATAATTTTGGCTAACTTAAAATTAAGAAATTAATTTTAACATGAGATATTTTTAAAAAGGCAAGTCAGAGTTAGGAGAAATTTTTAAAATACAGTTATAACTAGAAAATAAAAAGAATTAAGCAGTAAGGTAAGTTTCTATTTCACATAATTGGTATTGTTAGGCTTTTAAAATTCCTCTGTCCTGAATGGGGCCTGTGGGCAAGGAAGGGAATTTAATGGATTCTCGTGCATTGTGTGTGTGTGTGTGTGTGTGTGTGTGTGTGTGTGTATGTGTGTGTGTGCATGCATGCATGTGCGCATGTGTAGGACAGTTGAGCAGGAGGACAAATTAGAACAAAATATAATTGAACCTAATGACCATTATTTAGTATACTCTATGTCCTGATTTTAAAATCATTTAAATGTATGTACATGTGTGTGTGTGTATGCAAGTGAATGTGGTTGCCTGTGGAGGCCAGAGGCCTTGGCTCTCTTGAAGCTGGAGTTATAAGTGGTTATGAACATTCTTAACCTATGAGCCACCTCTTCAACCCTGTTAGGATGTTTTAATTGCTGAAAACCACTATTTCTATTTAGATTTTTCTTCAGTGGGAAACCTGTAGGAGCTAACCAGTTGGCACTCTAGGACGCCTGTGAAGTAGGGCATGATACGGTTCTACTTGCAAGTACTCTTGTTCTATAAATTTGGCCAGTGCTGTTCAGGCTGGTCTTTTCTTTCTAGGAGATTAAAAAAATTGTCTATATTTAGAGCTATACTTCTGAATCATTAAATAGAACACTGTGAATCTGCTGCTGCAGTTCATAACATTTGAAAGGATTAACATTTGGTTTATTCCCTCAAATCCACAGCTATTAGGAACTAATCTTAAACTTCAGGATTTACTTTGCAGAAATGATTTTCTTCTAATGTATGCCATTTGAAACAAATTCACAATCCTGTTACATAAGAGGCTGTACAACATTAATCCTATGCATTGATATTTAGTAACCAGGTATACTTCAAAAAGTTTTCTAAAGATATCCCTAATTTTAAAGGTAAAATATATGCATATATAAGAAAACTTGAAAAATTCATTTAGATGATAAATTATTTAGTAAAGTGCAAATTAACACTTGCAGTATATTATTTTGCTATTCTTTATCTTTGTGTACATGGTGGAAAATAAGTCTCAACTCTAAAATGAATTTTAAGTTAAGCTAAAAGTTGTATAGACAATTGATCACATCAAAATTGAGTCACAATTTGTAGTCTAATCTAAATTCTTGTACCATTTTATTTTGTCTAGTATTCCAGGGCATGATATTTTTTAAAAAGTTGTGACCACACTAAATTTTTTTAAGATATAAAATGACCAGTACCTGTCAGCAGTTTATTGCCTATCAATTCTAAGTGCATTGCTTTGAGGTTCGTGGTAAACATCCTTTGGCAGCTGGCACAGAGTTAAGCTTCATCAGTACTTCAGGATGGAAGGGGCTTTTCTTCCTTAAAATGACATGCTCCCTTCCCCCTTTTGTTGTATGCAACTCATTGCAAAGGGGTAAAGAGAGGCCATGAAGGTTACTACTAGTGAGGTGAGTTTTATCACCCTAATTCAGGGGCCCTTGTAAGTTCCTCCCACACCCTACTTTCTCCAGTAGTAATGAACGAAATGCTCCAGGCACTGTCTAATGTGCCTCAAGACAAGAGATAACCCTGGTTGGTTGAGAACTGCTCCCCTCACCCCTCCCCTCCCCTCACCACCCCTCCCCTCCCTTCTCCACCCTTCCCCTCCTCCTCCTTGCCCTCCCCTGTGTTCCCACTTGCTTTTTGTCTTAGTTAGGATTTTTGTTGCTGTGATGAAACACCATGACTAAAAGCAGCTTGGGAGCAGAGCTTCCACTTGCCCACCAGTGCCCATCATCAAGGAAGTCAGGGCAGGAACCTGGAAGGAAGCAGGAACTAAAGAAAAGGATGTGGGGAAGCACTGCTTACTGGCTTGCTCCCCATGGCTTTCTCAGGGTGCTTTCTTAAACTAGCGAAGACCTGTGGCTGGGCCACATCAATCACTAAAAAAATGTACCCCAAGATTGCCAACAGGCGACACCTTCACAATTGTGATTTGCTTTTCTCATATTACTCTAGCTTGTGTCAAGTTTACAAAAATAAAACCAAAACACCAAAGCTAAAAACCTACCTGGAATTTTGGAGATAAGACTTTCATTATTGTCTTCATTTATTTTTGTGCTCCTTTTTGCTTCACTTTTTGTCCACTCTCCCTCCCGAATCCCATAAACTTCTACCCAGATGGTCACCAGTCATCTTCACTCAATCATTGTATGTCATAAACGATAAAGAAACTGCTGTGTGAGGGCTGGGGATGGCTCAGCAGTTAAGGGCACTGATCTGCTCTTCCAAAGGTCCTGAGCAACCACATGGTGGCTCACGACCATCCCTAATGAGATCTGACGCCCTCTTCTGGGGTGTCTGAAGACAGCTACAGTGTACTTACATATAATAATAAATGAATCTTAAAAAAAAAAAAAAAGAAAAAAGAAACTGCTGTGTGTCTTCCTGTATTTACAGATGTCTTCATTTTGTTTGAAGCCAGTTCTGGTTTTACAGGTCACAGATTTTACTGTAATTTATGACCTGTGCTTTTCAAGGCTCACAAACATTCTATCAGGAAATCCTGCTGGCTTTACCTGTGTGACCTATGGAATTTACTTGGAATCTGACTACTTAACTCTGTTGTCCCAGCACTACCATTTCTTGGTCAATTTCTTGTAGGACCTCATGTGTCTTTAATTTGTTCATAATAGTATCTTAAATGACTCATTAAAATATTAAATTCAAATCATGTCAGTCTTTTTTTTTTGAGAGCTTTACAGTGACTCCTACACCTCACACAGAATAAAAGCCAATGTACTTAACATATAATACATGCTCAAATAATTGTTGAATTAGTGATACCTAAATCAGATCTATTCACATACATCTTCTCTCCTCATGCTTCATCTTGCTGAACTTTATGCTATTAATTGTCTCTTCTTTTTAAATAATATTTTGTTCTTCAGAGTCGTGTCTTCTGGTCGATCTGTTTCCTCTGTGGGTCACTTTCTCAGCATTGAAATCCTTGACTCTTGTCCTACTCATCATTTGTCAGTGACACCACTGGATAAACTTGTCATCTCAGTTTCAGTCTCTATAACCGCGTTTTTGCTTATTTTTTGTAAATCTTTTATTTTTAATACAATAATTTGATCTTTATGTTACATACACTAACATTTTATATATTACATTTTTAGTTGCTATGCAGTCATGATGAATTTCATATCCTGTTTTGCTTAGTAGCTTATTCTTGATTATCACTCTCTCTTGGTACTCTGTCTTTAAAGGTAGCATGTCTTACATATTTTAAAATTCTAAGTTGAAATTCTAAATCTTTTCCCTCAAGGGAAATTAGAATTTAGTATTTGATACAGTACTAGATATGTAGTGAACACTTAATAAGCATATGTTAATAGTAATAGCCCCTTTGGCTTTTTGTTCCATTGAATTTCACAAAAAAATGATTATTTTTCACTGACTTTTTAATGACTAAATGAGTTCTTGGCCCACAGCATAATAAGTATAATAACCTTTTCTCATTATGAACACAATGATGCCAACTTTGTCTCTTCCCTTTCTGTCTTACTCTTAAAATGTTAATATGTAAGTTTAGAAGTCTCTGTTTCACAATTTCATTTGGAAATTTATAAGTTTTATAAATGAAACTGAGGGTTATTTTAGAGGAGTAAGTTATTATCAAAGTTATTAACTTTGATGAATGTTATTAATAATGACATATATTTCTTTACTAATTCTTGACTTAGCAACTCATTTGACAAATAATTTTGAGTGCTTATTGCATTGTTTACTGCATGTGAAAGGGGCTAATATTACAAAAGGAAATTAAACAAAGCCAGTGTGCAGATGTATGCCTTTATTTTAAATCTCTTAAGATTTGAAAAATTTATAAGATGGATTATTGATATGTGTCAAGTAGAAAAAGAGTGAACAAAGAATAATTTCACTTTTTTGACCTTTTCTAGTCTCTTATGATCATTCTGTAAAATGTAGCAAGTAAAAATTAGGGATTTGCGATTAAAAACATGAGAATTTAGATTTTCATGAATAAGAGATTTTGAGACACTAATAGCATGTAGTTATTCTAAATCTTTAAGACTGATTTGTAGCTGTGAGTTTGTATGAATTGAATTGGCTGTTTGAAAATAATAGCTATTGAAAAATGTGTGTAAACATGTGAACTTTATGTCAAATGAACTATATAAAATCTTATGATAGATTTCTTATAGAATAAATTATTTTGATTAAAGATTTAGGAATGCTGCAGTATAATAACAGGAAAGAGCTGAGTGATAAGTTTTTTTTATTAACCTCCATATTCCAGTGTGTTATGTAAGAAATATACTGTTATATAAGTGGGAATCATATAATTGCCTTCATAATTTATTGCCTCCATATAATGTGCAAAAGGCCAAATTAAAATATGAATAAACTAGTGAAATGAAATAAAAGATTTCTTTAATGGCAAAATAGTCTGTAAGGATGATGAAGCAGCTCTCATAATTATAAGCTTAAGTGATTTTTATTCAGTTTTTGTTTAAATAAGACTAATACATTAGCCTGTAGATTAGTAAGGAGTTGGAAAGTATTCAAAATCAAAAGGTAGGCCATTTGAGGGGTCTAATTTTTTTATTAAGATATAAATTTTTCAGATAACAATTATAGTTAATGGAAGATGCTAAATGCTGATTTTTCCCCTTATTTTATGCTTCTTTAATAAACAGGAATTTTTGGGGGTGAGTGTAGGTGAAACACTTTGGGAAATGGAATTGTAGCTGCACAAGTTATAATGAAGTTATTTTTAAAATTCTAAAAGTCTTTAAGCTTTCTTTTTGAAAGTATTTTTAAAGTAGTTTAAAGAAAGTAATTAAAAAGGCTGATTTCCATTTACACTACAGGAGTGCCTATACTCAAAATGATTCTTTGGAAAGACAATAATTATGTATTGCTTTGTTTATTTTGAGTAGACTAATTAGATTCTGTGTTTTACACTATTCTTACTCTTAATACATGTGCCTGTGTATCCATATTTAGTATAGTTGTGAAGACCCGAATGTGCATAGTACCTGCTTTCTTTCCTTCCTAAACCAGATAGCTTTATTTGCATATTCATCTATATAGTTAGTTATGTTTGAATATGATATTAATAAAAAGGTGTCATATTAGAATACAGTCAGTATTTGGCAGACATTTTAGGGGTGTTTTAAAATGAAATAATTAGAGGTGACAATCTTAGAAGTAGTTTGTAAAAGTAATTCAGGGAGCTTTTCTGTTACTTTTTATCTCCCAAATAAATGACACCTGGTATATTCATTACACCCTTCTGGCACTAAGCTGGGCAGGTTCTGAGCTATTCTTTGCTGGCCCTGCCTACTTCCCAAACTACTTACCAGCCATGTGTCCTATTACCTGCCATTTTGGTCTCACGCTAGCCTCCTTCTTCATCTGTGTCCTCATGGGGACTCCTCAGCTCACCTGAGACTCACTCTCTCAAGGCATGGAAGTCCTGCCCAGCTTATGGGCTAATCAGCTCTTTATTGACTAATCAGGAGATGATGGAGAACAGTACTTCACAAAATACTGAGCCAGGAGATGCCCCCATTTTTTTCTCCATTCTCTTGCTCAGCCTGATTTTTCCATATTACTGTTGGAAGTTTAGCATTGCTTTGCAGTCTTTTCCCTTCACCTTTCCTTACGGAACTAAACTTACCTATTCATATTTAATAGTAATAAAATTGGAAGTGAGACCAAGTATATATTACTTTTAAACTGATTACTACTTCAGTCATTCTTACCTAGTTAAATATCTTACTTTTCTACATTTTTTTAAAAAGTGATTCCAATAGCTGCTTGAAGCATGCATTTATTTATTTTATATATGTGAGTACACTGTAGCTGTCATCAGACACACCAAAAGAGGGCACTGGATACCATTACAGATGGTTGTGAGCCACCATGTGGTTGCTGGGAATTGAACTCATGACCTCTGGAAGAGCAGTCAGTGCATTTAACTGCTGAGCCACCTCTCCAGCCCACTTTTCTACATTCTTGTTTCCCATTTTTTATTTCCTGCTTGTCTTATTAGCTTGTGATTAATGTATGATTTTTAGTCGTTTCCTTTCTAGATAATCAAGTGAGAAAAAAAGGTAGAACGTTTTCTAAATGTCTAAAAAAGGACTACTGAATTTTTTCATTCTCTTTCTGTTTGACTGTGTGTCATGGGCAGGAATACTTTCCTAGCTATCTTTGTATATATCGAATAACATACTAAAAATTTAAACCATGTAATTATTCTTTTAGTCCACAAGAATATGGAATTACTTTTTTCCTACATGTATGTTAGACACCATTGTTAATGGTTCAGAAGCTAAAAGAGACTGTTCACAATTCTTATTCAGTATAGTCTCCAGCATTTACTAGCAGTGATTTAATTTTTTAAAAAAAGTTAGTATACAAAGTAATGGGGTTTGTTATGGCAATTTTATACTTATATGTCATTATCCTGCATTTTAATTTAGCTCTTTTTTCTGCTGCTCTTCCTTGCACTCTCTGTCCCTCCACTCTCAGTGATTCTTTTCTTCCCAGGCCAGTAGTTGCTCTTCTACTTCCAGGGTACAGTATTTCATTGACCTCTCTTTCCCCTCAAGATCTTTTCCTCTCCTTTTATTATTTCTTTTCTCATTTCACACCTCTCTCTGTCTCTCTGTCTCTGTCTCTTTCTGTCTGTCTGTGTCTGTCTCTCAAAATATTCAAATCTATTTTCTTGATCTGAGAGAAAATATGCTATATGTCTTTTGAGTCTGGCCTATTCTGCTTAATATAATGGAAGTTAATTCTTTTTAAAATGAGAACCCTTATAATCTGTTACTTGTCTAACTTTCTGGCCCCTTCACTTTATACTTCCCATTGCTAGTGCCAGCCAGCTCTATATAATTGTAGTTTCTTAAACATACTCAGTTCTCTCTCCTGTGCCTTTGGAGTGCCCTCTACTTGAACTGTTAATTCTGTTGTTCCTGGTTCCCTTTCTTGTCACCTGACAGCTGTTTCAAGCCTGTTTGGTGGCTATTGACTGGAGTATTTCATGATGCTTCCTCAATTTCTGTGCTCCCATAGCGTCCCATTGTTGCCTTTAAAATTATACTGGATTGTTTGTCACCTTATGTGACTGTAAGCTCTGTGGGAACACAAATGGAGTCCTTCATTTCTCCCTGCTTTGGAACACTCAGTGTTCAACTGGAAGGAGGAAAGGAAACTGAACTTGAGTGTCTTTCATGTGCCAGAAAAGTTAGGCTTAGGTATCTAGACATAATAGATTACATTAAGTTGTCCCAATAACTTTCTAAAACATATGATTGTACCATATATTATTGTGTATTAGCTGCATCTTATAGTTAGAAATCTGAAGTTAAGTAGTTTGTCTAATAGTTAAGTACTAGAACTGGGGCATAAATAAAGACACATTTTGACTCTATAATTTCTGGATATTTCATTTCTATTACACTGCTTTCTTAACTGTATAGATGTATGAATGGAGATGATGAGGTATAATGGTATAAAGACCATGTATATAATCATCACACAAATGTAG
Organism: Apodemus sylvaticus; assembly: GCF_947179515.1. Classification (NCBI taxonomy): domain Eukaryota; kingdom Metazoa; phylum Chordata; class Mammalia; order Rodentia; family Muridae; genus Apodemus; species Apodemus sylvaticus. Next base: position 59,692,088 of record NC_067475.1, read on the forward strand.
GTTAAAATTTGAGCTTTCCATTTAGCAATTTTCAGGATCTTAATATCCATAAACCAAGTTTTCTCTTTAATTATGAGTGATAGAATTATTTACTTCATAGGATTGCTGTTAGAAATAAATAAAGGAATGTATGAGGACAGTTTTATGCTGTGTTGTGTACATATCACATATTATATGAGTGAGTTGTATCAGGTAAGGATATTTATAAACAGCTTATTAACTAGCACTAACTTAAGCAAAATAATAAGTAGTAATAATAAAAAGTTTTGAGGTTGTCTTCAGTGGGAAACCTCTTTCACATTATTGTTGGGTATCTGTGAAGTTGCAAGTGTTAGCCCATAGCTGGAATAAATGAGAAAGAAGGAAGATTAGGTATCAGCTATGTCTGCATCTTTTACGAGAAGGGAAGAAAAGCTTTTTAGAAGTTCACTTTATATCTCAGTTCTGAAGTTGGTTTTGTGGAACACTGTAGTAATTTAATTATTCTCCTAATTATCTAAACTTCAGTGAAAAAGATCAAGAAAGTGGAGCATATTGTGTTTGAGATTAGATCATCTTTCTTCTCAGGGGAGAGCTCATGGCTCTCTCACCTAAAGTTAAGGAAAGTATCTTCCTCAGTGATTCATGGTGGGGTTTTGTAATGAAACAGCCCCAAAAACTGTTATATAGTGTGTTTATTCATAATTCAAAGCAATAAAAGGGCATTATGCATTGTTTCAACTCATATCAAGGAAAATTTAAGAGTAAATTAACTGTGTTCCTATATAATATTTAGGTGTTAACATATATTTACCACCCAAGTGAGAGGTCCAGAGTTGGCTCCTCAGAACTCATGTAAAGCGGGGATGATGTACTGGTAGCATAAATCTGTGTCTCAGGGCACCAATGTCAAGAGGGGAAGGAGAAACGTGAGAATCACTGGAAGCTCATGGGTTAGCTAACCTGGTATATGTATCTGTGATCAACAAGAGACTCTTCCTTTAGACAGGATGGAAGGCAAGGACTGATACCCGAGGTTATCTTTTGATCTACACACCAATGCTGAGGTGCCTGTGCACCTGTTACCTCCAAACCCCTTCACACATTTAAAAAAAAAATAGAAAAGATAAATGAATCTACACAACTTTAGCATTAACTGCCCAAAGATGATTCTGTTTAAATTGTGTGTGTGTATTCATATCCACATATGCCAGCCACCATGTGTAAGTGGGGGTCATAGGACAATTTAGGGGAATCAGCTCTTTCCTTCCACCACGAGAGTCCTAAGGATCTATCTAAGGTTGTCAGGTGGCAAGCATCTTTACATGCTGAGCCATCTCACAGGCTCTTATCCACAACTTTCCCTGGTACCGGTACTGTTTTCAGACACAATGCAAAGGATGTTCTGTAAGTCTTCCTCCTGCCATTCAGATTCCTGTTAACAGCATCTTTTACAATTATTATACCTCCTCTACCTTCTCATCCTCTAGACTTTTGGCTAATTGAAGAAAGAACTCTGGTAAATTAAATTGTGAAGTTCTTGCTGCTTTACTGAATGGTTGGGAGGATGGTACTCAAATGCTTTTTAAAAAATTCTGGAGTGAGTTTTTACATAGAAAGAGTGGTATAAATGATGTTTGGGTTGTGTGCTATTATTACTCTTATAGTTAAACTACATTTTGTCTTTGAAGATTGTTCCAAAATCTAACTACTCTCATAAATTATTCCCCAAAGGAAATGGAAACAAACTGAAAACATTCAGAATATAATACATTGTGTATTGAATGACCTATCTTTGGATTTTACCTTTCTGTGTCTCGGTAGGATTCTAGACTATTATACAGTCATCCAAAGCAGAAAAGTGAGGCAGTGAGGACTTTGATAATTTGGTAGTTAATAATACTGATAATCTGTTGTTTGATTAATTTATCCCTATATAATTAAAAGTTAATGGCACTAAATAACCAGTCTTGGCTATAGAATGACATATATCCTTTTCTGTGGGTATTCCATTTTTTAACATTTTGAAATTTTAGTTATTTTCCCATTATGTCTGCACTTAGAGCTTAAAGATACATATGCAGAGAGTAACATCTACTTATTTCATGACTCTTGGAGTATTTCATTTTTTGACAACTAAATGATTCTTCAAATTGCTGTTAATATCAGATTTTCTAGATCCTTAGATACATTGTATGGCTTTTAATCATTCAGAAGCCACTGATAAGTTATGCAATTATAATAAACATAATCATTATAATCAAATTTAGTTTCCAGATATTGAGAAGTAGTATATATGCTTTTTCTGTCACAACTGTTTTGAGATAGATGAAGAAAAGGCAGACAATATGTTGAGAAGCAGATGTTGTATGACTAAAGTGCCCAGCTGTGAACTAACAAAATGAATCTCATGCCGGTTAGTTAACAATTCTTTGGCAGTCAGAGACATATGTAAAGCAGTAAACACAGCATGGGGAAATAAAAAAAAATTAAAAATATTTTCTAAGCTAAAACATTGGCAATGTCTAGTCTACCATCTGTTCTATTAGAATTTGGTTTTATCATGAGTAAGTCATTCCAAGGTCATGTAAAAAAGGCAAATTAGCTAACCTTGTAGTCTTCATTCTCAAATATTAGTGTTAAATATGGTCTCTACAACTTTGACTTAATAAAAAATATTTCAGAAAAATTAATTTTACTTGTGTAATATAAAAAGTTTATCAGCTTTTTGTAGAGTTTGAAGCAATCTTGTTTTTTTGTAAGCCATATTTAAATTTTTTCAGATCAAATCTATTATTTAATTTTTTTCTATTGAAATGCTTCTTTGGTAGATTTAGATGAATGATCATTTATCTTCTGTAAATGTATCTTTAATTGACTAGATGTAATTGTCTTGGAGAATTACTGCTGAATAAACTCACCCTTTCTGGTTCTTTCTGAACCGTATCTGGCTGATTCAACTTAGCTGTTCTGGCCCAAACTCTCCAAACTGACTGATTCAAACCAGCTTCTATTAGCTTCAGAATGAATCGCTCTGCTTGGCCTCATATTAACTCTGGCAATCTGTTCTAATTTTTTGGTTCCTCATTCTCTGGCCTGTTCTGTCTTCACCTGCAACTTTACTCTGTAAAATTACCTCTTGTGCTGTTATTTTAAGTTTGCTCTATTTCCTGTCTGTTCTCATGAGAGTTCAGCATATCCTACCTTTTACTCATTCTGTCAAATCATTCTTGGATTCATTACTTTGTCTGCCCCTTAATCTGGTATCACTTTTAAACATGGCTGCTTCCTTCTACAAACTAACCTTATCTACATTGTCTGGGATTAAAGGTGTGTACTAAGGAAGTGCTTGTGTTCCAGCCTGAGGTATTAAAGGTTTGTCATTCCAGCTAGATCACACAGACTTAGAAGGTCTTTAGATGCCAGAGCAGCCATATTTCTGGATTAAAATTCTTCTACGAATTGCAAAATATATTATTGTCTTGGTATTCTGTCAGAAGTCTTTTCATCATAAAGGTCTTCCTCAGTTGAGTACATGGAATATCCTAACTAGGCTAAAGTTCAGATTTTAATGAAACAGTCATCCATTACATTTTTTAAAAATTGGGACCCAAAATGTAAAAATTTCTACCTACAGATTGGTTCTACATGTTACATTAGTTCTTTGCAATTGGTTTGTTTAGTAAAGCAGTTTTCCCTGATTATTTAGAAATGATAATTGCAGTATAGGGTTTACTTAGATACCTAATGAAACACCTTAAAACCTTTTAGATCCCAGAATCAATATAATTTGTTAGAAAATGAAAATGAAGAACCAATTAAGCCATTATTAATATGCTTTGGAGATTTCAATCCATGATTTGTTGACCTTATGGCTTAGGGTTGTGACAAGGCAGTACATTTTGATGGGAATCATGTAGTAGAGTAAGATCACTCAGCATATGGCTAAGGAGTGAAGTCAGTCTTCTATGAGAGTATCTGTGATATGAGTACTTCTTCCTAGGACTTACATCCTAAAGTCTCAGCCATCTTCTAGTAGTATCTCAGACTAGGGCCTAAGCCCATATCTTATGGATATATAGAGGATGTATAATGTTCAAATGAGGAGTAAGTTTCAGTATTAACAAAGACTTTTTGAATAGTGTAATTGGATTACTCTAGTGAAATAATTTCTTTATGTTAGTGCTTGGGAATTGAGTAATTGGGAAGTCTCAGTCCACTCTTCCCATTTAACCTTAGCATCAGCAGTTTTTTGGAATCCATTAGAGAAAAACTGCCAGATAACCTTTTCAATATTGGGCAGGAGGCCAGCAAGGTGGCTTAGCAGGTAACGCCTCTTGCTGCTAAGTCTGATGATCTGAGTTTTATTTCTGGGATTCACAGGGTGGAAGGAAAGAGCTTACTCTTGTAAGAGTTCACCTATACATCTCTCTCTCTCTCTCTCTCTCTCTCTCTCTCTCTCTCTCTCTCTCTCTCTCTTTCCCTCCCTCTGTCCTTCCCTCTCTCCCTTTCCCCCTTTCCCCCTTCCCCTCTTTCCCTCTTTCCTTCTTCCTTTCCCTCTTTTACTCTCCATGCCCCCTCCCATACACACTAAAAAAAACAACAAAAAAAAAAAAAACAAAAAAAAACTGGATAGCAAAGGTTGTTAAATTGTCAAATAATCTCTATATAGCAATATACCTATACATACTCTTATCTGTTAGTAGAGATTTTTTTTTATAAACTAGGATCATGATTCTGCTGTGACGATTGTTCAGAAAATGAAAATAATAGTGTATTTTTTTTAACTTAGGTCACCCTAATTATCTTATTTATAGTATGATCAAAATTCAGTTTTAGAAATATTGCATTAATTGTATGAAACAAAAAAAAACACATCAGGTATTAGGAATATGATATACTGAATTGTAATAGATATATTATAGATATTCAGTCCAGGCAGTATAGATAAGATGCTGATCATAATTGATAATGAGAGGATATCACTGTAGTACAGTAGATAATGCATTAATTGTAACCTTAGCTAGGCAGGGAAGAAATCCTTTGTGTTTCTGTTCATTTTAGTATCTGTGTGTGTAAACCAGATAAGTTGCTTCAATGTTTAACTTATGTTAAGAAAACATCAATACACTAGGATATTAAGGATTGGTTCTATATTTTTCATTGTTGTAACATTATGTGGTTGAAATTTCTAAATCATTGGAAAGGTTACCTATGCAGAAATTATCAGACTCTAGAAATTCTTAGTTAATTTGCAAGTGAAATTAGAGTTCAATATCAAGGTTATTCTACTACTTTTAGAAACCAAAAAGAATGTGGAATTGTCATATTCTTTGTACTAAAGAGACTTATGTTTACTCAGTCTTATTTTCAATATTATGTGAGACTTATTTTTATTCAGTCTTATTGCCAGTATTATGTTAGTTTATAGAATCAATTGATATATTTTCTATACTATTACATTTTAAAAAACTTTTAGCCTCTGAAGATATCTTGCTCTAGACTTCAGAGGAATGCTTCAGAATATATGTAGCTTAGGGGTTCTTCAGATATTCCTTTCTTAGATTAGTTTTAGCAATTTATATTTTATTAAAGAACATAGGTAAGTTTTTATGATTTTTCAAAGTATTTTTATTTATTTATTTTTATTAGATATTTTCTTTATTTACATTTTATCTTAGTCAGGGTTTCTATTCCTGAACAAACATCATGACTAAGAAGCAAGTTGGGGAGGAAAGGGTTTATTCAGCTTACAGTTCCACATTGCTGTTTATCACCAAAGGAGGTCAGGACTGAAACTCAAGCAGGTGAGGAAGCAGGAGTTGATGCAGAGGCCATGCAGGGATGTTACTTACTGGCTTGCTTCCCCTGGCTTATTCAGCCTGCTGTCTTATAGAACCCAAGAATACCAGCCCAGAGATGGCACTACCCACAAGGGGTCCTCCCTCCTTGATCACTAATTGAGAAAATGCCCCACAGCTAGATCTCATGTAGTCACTTCCCCAACTGAAGCTCCTTTCTTTCTGATGACTTCAGCCTGTGTCAAGTTGACACACAAAACCAGCCAGTACACATTTCAAATGTTATCCCCTTTCCTGGTTTCTCCTCCAAGACACCCTATCCCATCCCCCCTTCCCCTGCTCACCAACTTACCTACTCCAGCTTCCCTGTCCTGGCCTTCCTCTACACTGGGGCATTGAGCCTTCACAGGACCAAGGGCCTCTCCTCCCATTGATGTCTGGCAAGACCATCCTCTGCTACATATGTGGCTGGAGCCATGGGTCCCTCCATGTGTACTCTTTGATTGGTGGTTCAGTCCTTGGGAGCTCTGGGGGTACTGGTTGGTTCATATTGTTGTTCCTCCTATGTGGCTGCAAACCCCTTTAGCTCCTTCAGTCCTTTCTCTAACTCTTCCTTTGGGGACCCTGTGCTCAGTCCAATGGTTGGTTGTGAGCATCTACCTCTATATTTGTTAGGCACTGGCAGAGCCTCTCAGGAGACAGCTTTATTAGGTACCTGTCAGCAAGCATTTGTTGACATCCACAGTAGTGTCTGGATTTGATAACTGTATATAGGTGGGGCAGTCTCTGTTTCACACTTTGTCTCTGTATCTCTTCCCATGGGTGTTTTCTTCCTCCTTCTTAGGACAGAAGCATCCACACTTTGGTCTTCCTTCTTCTTGAGCTTCCTGTGGTCTTTGAATTGTATCTTGAGTATTTTGAGCGTCTGGGCTAATATCCAATGAGTACATACCATGTGTGTTCTTTTGTGATTGGGTTACCTAACTCAGGATGATATTTTCTGGTTCCATCCATTTGTTTAAGAATTTCATGAATTCATTGTTTTTATTAGTTGAGTAGTACTCTATTGTGTAAATGTACCACAGTTTCTGTATCCATTCCTCTGTTGAGGGACATCTGGGTTCTTTCCACCTTCAAATATACAGTTTATATGTTTAAAAAAAAATCTCGCACGTGCACTTATATCACTTTTCTCATTTGTGAGGCTCTGTAAAATTAACTTCTGGGTACTGAGTATTCTTGAAAAATGCCAGTGACTTTCATTGTTTGTATAGTGTTCTACTTCAGATTTTGTTCTTATTATAATTGATATCAAGGAGGGATTTTTGGGTTTTGGTTAATTGTTTTTTAGGTATAAGTGGACACTAGTGTCATATGGGTCTATAACCTTGGGAAATAAAGCATGAGGAGAGAAAAATCCCAGTTTGCTTTTGATTTCGGTGCTGTTTATTCTGCAGTATTTTCATCTCTGTTTTTATATGGGTCTTCATGGAAAAAATAAACAATAGAAATAAACTTGATTCTAATTGCCATGGTAATATGCCCATTGTTAATGTTCTAGGTGCTTAAGCCATGAGGAAAGACAGGGAAATGTTTCCTTTTTCTTATAGCCCTAACTCTTACTAGGGACTCTGAGCTATTCCATGAAGGTGCAAGTCACAGACATACTGATGGACCTCTTCAGCTTTATAAAGGGAGGGCGGGGCAGCAAGAATAAAGAAAAAGGACAGCAAAGGAGCAAAGGCAGGGAGAGTGAGAGAGCAAGAGAAAGAAGAAAAAGGGAAAGCCCTCTGGCTACCAAGATTGCTGCATTCTTTCCTCACCAGTTGAAGTATAAAAATAGTTGATTGCTTATTTATTTATTTATTTATTTATTTGGCAAAAAACCCATGGGTCTTTCTTTCTTCATTCTTTTCTTTTTTTCTCCTTTCTGCAAAGAAGTAGTGGGAAAAACAAGAAGGTAAGTGATATAGAGTAGGCTTGGAAACTGACCTTTTAACAGGTCATCAACAGTGATTTCAGATTATTATTCATGAGTTTTGCTTTCTAACTAGACAGTGCCCTATTTGAGGGAAAATAAACTCTGGTACTTAACTCAGAGAGAGGTGTTCTACAAATATTTTCTTAGTGGTGACATATCTGAATAATCTGATATCTTAAACCTATATTTATAAACTCAATTTCTCAAAAAATAAACATAGTTTTATGGACATATTTTTCTTTTTTTTTTTATTCAATATATTTTTTATTACATTTCAAATAATTTCCCCTTTCCTGGCTCCCCACTCCCCAAAAGTCCCATAAGCCCTCTTCCTTCCCCCTGTTCCCCCATCCTCCCCTTCTCACTTCCCTGTTCTGGTATTGCCCTACACTGCTGCACTGAGTCTTTCCAGAACCAGGGGCTACTTCTCCGTTCTTCTTGGACATCATTTGATATGTGGATTATGTCTTGGGTATTCCAAGTTTCTATTCCGCTTATCAGTGAGTGCATACCAGGGCCTGGATGCAGGCTAAAGCCTGATAGGTTTAGACCCATTGGATGTTAGCCTCTGGCTATGTCTGCCTAGCTGGCTCTGTCCATTAGATCACTTTGGCATTCGGTAGCCAAGATGGCGGTGCACCCCTGCAAGTGCCAGGCAGTCTGCAGGGCAAATGACTCCCTGGCCAGGTTGGCACACAGATGGCCCACCAAGCTGCCCAGGGCCTGGGTGTAGGCAAAAGCCTGACAGGCTTAGACATGAGATGTTAGCCTCGGACTATGTCTGCTAGCTGGCTCTGTCTGTTAGATCTCTCTGGCGTCTGGTGGCCAAGATGGTGACGCATGCCCCTGCAAGTGCTGGACAGTCTGCAGGGCAAAAGACCCCCTGGCTGGGTTGGCACACAGATGGCACACCGAACTGCCCAGGGCCTGGGTGCAGGCAAAAGCCTGACAGGCTTAGCCCCAAGCAATGTTAACCTCGGATTATGTCTGCGTACCTGGCGCTGTCGCATCTCTCTGGCATCCTTGACATATTTTTCTAAGCAGTCTAAGAAATAGTGTTTATAATAAAATGCCATAGAACAAAAGAAACATACAAAAATAAATGTGGACATTTTCCAATTCATTTTTCTCAAGCTTAAGTTTGACAGATATCAAAAAGTATATTTGGCCTCATTTATCCATGAATATGGATGGAAAAAATATTATAAGATGTTAGCAAATGAAATTCAACAGGATATTAAAAGAATAAGATGCTATCAGGTATAGGTATATATTAGATCAAAGTTGAGAAACCTTTTGATCATAATCAGAAAAAGTCTGATGAAATTCACTATTCATTCTTTATTGTCTTGAATACTGAGGATGAAGACCTGAAACATTTAAGTTATTTGACCAGTTCAGACATGTATATAATGCCTTCTGGAATCTCTTCCCACATCTCCCTTTTATCTTACTCCTAGCCCTATCAGGATGTCATTAGTTAAAAAAGAAATATCAAGGCAGTACCCAGTATGCTATATGATGAGATAGTCAACACATTTTTGCGAGTATTTAATAACACAGACATATAACCACCATTAGTTGTCTATTTCCGGGGGGAGGGGGGAGGATAAGCGCTAGATAATGTATAAAATACAACAAAAACTAGAAACAAGGCTTTTAGGGGAAGTGGAAATGTAGTTTCTGTTTGTAGTCACAATAATTATACCTAGAAGACAAGGGAATATGAAAATATCAGAATTAATAAGAAAAGTGGGGAGTTAATATTAAAAGGGCAAATGAAATATAGTTATTTTTTGTAACAGGTAAATTAACAAACATAATGAAAATGCTTTGTTTACAGTATCATTAGGAAATGACTTAATGAAAAAATAGTTGAGTAAAATGACAAAATTCCTAAAAAGGTATAAGAAAATTTAAATGAAAGCTTGTAGATTTTTCCAGAATGGGACCAATAAATAAAGATTTGAATGCTTCCAAATTGCTTTTTGAAATTCTGAAAAGAAATAATTCTTTTGAAATTTGAACAAGAAAATCTATCTTTATTTAGAAGAATAAATATTAAAAACAAAGACTAGATTTTCAATGAATGATAATTAGGATCTAACATTACTAAAGGCCATATTTTATGAAGTACTAGTTTGTGCAGTACAATTACAATGAATATACAAACATATTTAAGTAAGCCCATAAATAGATTTCATTGTTTATAAAAATTAGTAATACATACTATTAAAAATTAACCAAAAATAGCTTTATAAAACAAAAGAAATATACAAAAATGGACAAGCCCATAAAATGTTTCATTGGTATTATTAATCACCAAACAAATAAGGAAAACACCATAAAGTATTGTCTTCCATATATTATACCAGGATGTCTAATGTATACATGCATGATAATGCCAGGCTTTGAAAAGAGGATAACATTCTCATACACTCTTAATGGAAATGTAAAATGTTTCAGTTGCCTTAGAAAACTGCTTAGGGATTAAAAAAATCAAAAAACAAGTTAATGGTATACTTAAGGAGACAGACTAGCTATTTCTTTCTTAGTGATTTACCCAAGAAAAGTGAAAACACGTTTACTCAAAGACTTGTCCACAGCTGTTCATATCAAAAGTACCATAACATTCCATGCTGGAAATGACCAGTATGCTAGTTAACAGGTAAAGGTTTTAAAAACAGAAGTGTTCCTTCCCACCGCCATTTGGACCAGGGAGGCAGGTGACTCCACAGCCTTCTGTGCACAGCCTGCCTGACAGAGTGATCTCTCAGCAGAGCTTTCACTTCTGAGCCTGGAGGTGAGATCTCTACCTTCTCTCTGGAGGGGAACAGCTGGGAGTGCAAAGGCATAAGATCAGTGGAGCAGCTGGGACAGGCTGCCATCTGCACCAGGGAGCCAGGCGGCTCCACAGCCTTCTGTGCACAGACTCTGCCAGAAGAGAGTTGGTCTCCCAGGAGTAAGGACACAGGCTTACAGGCCCACAGGAAGGACAAGCTCCAGCCAGAGACAGCAAGACCAACTAGCACCAGAGATAACCAGAAGGTGAAAGCAAGCACAAGAACCCTATCAACAGAAACCAAGGCCACATGGCAGCATCAGAACGCAGTTCTCCCACCACAGCAAGTCCTATATACCCCAACACACTGGAAAAGCAAGAGTTGGATTTACAATTGTATCTCATGATGCTTCAAGAAGAGGGCTTCAAGAAGAACTTAAATAGCTCCTTTAAAGAAATATAGGAGAACATGGGTCAACAGGTAAAAGCCCTTAAAGAGGAAACATAGAAATCCCTTAAAGAAATACAGGAGAACATGGGTCAATAGGCAGAAGCCCTTAAAGAGGAAACACAAAAATCCCTTAAAGAATTACAGGGAAATACAAACAATCAAGAGAAAGAAATGAACAAAACCATCCAGGATCTAAAAACGGAAGTAGAAACAATAAAGAAATCACAAAGTGAGACATCTCTGGAGATAGAAAACCTTGGAAAGAATTCAGAAGTCATAGATGCAAGCATCAACAACAGAAAACAAGAGATAGAAGAAAGGATCTCAGGTGCTGAAGATACAATAGAAAACATTGACTCAATAGTCAAACAAAATAAAAAATGCATAAAGCTTGTAACCCAAAACATCCAGGAAATCCAGGACACAATGAGAAGACCAAACCTAAGGATTATAGGTATAGACGAGAGTGAAGATTTCCAACTTAAAGGGCCAGTAAATATCTTTAACAAAATGATAGAAGAAAACTTCCCTAACCTAAAGAAAGAGATGCCCATGAACATACAAGAAGCCTACAGAACTCCAAATAGATTTGACCAGAAAAGAAATTCCTCCTGTCACATAATAATCAAAACACCAAATGCACTAAACAAAGAATATTAAAAGCAATGAAGGAAAAAGGGCAAGTAACTTATAAAGGCAGTCCTATCAGAATTACACCAGACTTCTCACCAGAGACTATGAAAGCAAGAAGATTCTGGGACAGACCTCATACAGATCCTAAGAGAAACAAATGTCAGCCTGGTCTACTATACCCAGCAAAACTCTCAATCACCATAGATGGAGAAACCAAGATATTCCATGATAAAACCAAATTTATACAATATCTTCCCACAAATCCAGCCCTACAAAGGATAATAGATAGAAAACGACAACACAAGGAGGGAAACTACACAATAGAAAAAGCAAGAAAGTAAGCTTCCAACAAACCCAAAAGAAGATACCCACAGAAACATAAAAATAACATCAAAAATAATAGGAAGCAACAATCACTATTCCTTAATATCGCTTAACATCAATGGACTCAATTCCCCAACAAAAAGGCATAGACTAACAAATATTTTTCATGTAAATCTTCAATTTTATCAGAAAATGTTTGTAATTCCTCTTTCAATTTAGGAATTTTTATGTCTACCATTTTATCTGCATTATTTTTCATTCTTCAATTTTAACATGTTTTTCTATATATTTCTTCTATTTTATCAGAAATGTTTTCCATGTAAATCTCTTATTTTATCACAAAATGTTTTTAATTTCACCTTCAATTAATTTAGAAAGGTTTTTTTATGTCTACTATTTTATCTGTATAATTTTCCATGAAATAGTCAATTCTAACGTGTTTTTTATATATATTTCTTGAATTTTATCAGAAACATTTTCCATGTAAATCTTCAGTTTTATCTGAAAATGTTTATAATTCCCTTTTCAATCTACTTAGAATTATTTTTATGCCTACCATTTTATCTGTATAATTTTCCATGATAATCTTCAATTTTAACATGTTTTTCTATATATTTCTTCAATTCTATCAGAAATATTTTCCAGGCAAATTTTCAACTTTATCAGAAAATGTTTATAATTCCACTTTCAATCAATTTAGGAATATTTTTATGCCTACTATTATTACATCTATATAAGATTTTTCCATGATAACCTTCAAACAACAAAAAACAAAAGTGTTTTTATGGTTTATTTATGACATATACTACTCAGCAATGAAAGGGTATGATTCACTTATGCATGAACAGTATAAATACATCTCAAATCAATATGGTGAATGATATCAAGAACAAACTTTTTACTGTGAGTTTCCATGTTTATAAAATTTTAAAATCTTCAAATCAGTTGGTAATGACAGAACATCATATCATGCTTACCCAAGAACATGAAAAAGATCATTAGAACAACAATCTAAGGTCAATAATGTTGTAACAGTAGTTTCATACATTTGTCAAAACTCTGTGAATGATGGCTGTTTAATGTTTATATTGAGTTAGTTTCTATGTCTCATCTATGTAAATGTTGTATGTTTTGAATTCAGTGACTTTAATTTCCATTGATATTCTACCTCTAACTCACCATTATTTTCTGTTGGATAACCTCCTAAACTTGGATTTGGGTTTATGATGCTGACTTGTGTGCCTTTGTTTATCAGAACAGTTTGTGGCTCAAAGTCTTATTTAATGGTCAGTTTGAAGTAAAATAGCTCTTCCAATGAATTACCTGTCTGTACTTGCAAGATCTAACTCGTTCTGTCCTCTGATCCCAGTCTACTCCTACTCTCCATCTTGTCATGCACTGCAGTTGCATTACCTTCCTTGCCTTCCCTTGAACATGCCATATAGGCCTTTTCCTGCCAGAATCATTTAGTGTCGTTGCTTGTCTGTAGACATCTGCATGACCTGCTTATTTTATTATCTTCACATATTTACTTACCTGTTACCTTAGGAGGCTATTCCTTGATTACCTATTTTAAGGCCATTGCCAAGCTCTATTATATTCCATATCTCTCCTGTTTGCTTTTTCTCCACAGTACTTACCACCAGCCTAAACTACTGTTTTACTTATTGCTCATTTGTTCATTGTGTCTTCCTTTGCCTAGTATATAAGTGCTATGAGGGCAAGGAAGTTTATATTCTCACCCAACCTATCCACTTGATAATATTTGTTTGTTGTATTTCTAGGGCAATACTACACATGTCTATTTACCCAAGCAAGCTAGGGAGCTCATGACAGACCAAAGTATGGATATCACCAAAGTCCCTTTGTGAACCATTGAGTTTTATTGGGACTATGTATAGGATTATGGGTGAGGGGCTACTTACAGGAACAGAAATGTCTCAAATATAGCTGCATCACCAAAACCCATCCCAGCACAGGTGATAGCTCACAAAAGCTGGGAATCTGGAGTACTCTGTACACCCTGCAGGCAACTTAATATATTGGAGAGTGTCCCTTCCAAGTGACTCAATTGGTCTAAACCTCTTCTAGGCAGCTAAATTGGTTTCTGCCTCTTCCGGGCAGATTCTTACTTCATAGTCTAATTTGCAGCTTGGCTGGGCTTTGTCTGAGAGGGTTCTCTGCTTTTATTACTTACTCTGGCAGAGAGGGGAACTAGTGAATCTGGTGGATTTCAGGGACTTCCTAAAGCAAATTTAAGGGCCTTCCTGTTTAAGAACTTTCTATAAGATAGAACATTTCAATATTGAAGGAAGTTGTTATACAAGATTGGTGAACAATAGTTGTCCATCTATGTGCATGAGTGAAATACTTTGATTTGTACTTTATGTATAAAGCTCAAAATCAAAATAAAGAGATGTTTTTGAAAAAAAAAGTTCTGTAAATGCCATTTTCTGCATTGTGCAGTAGATAATCTTCATCGAAAATGTAGTGTTTTAAGGAAGTGACAAAATAGAGAATCAGTTTGATATGAGTTATGTTGTTTCCTTGTTTGTAAATGTGGGTAGAGTGATACTTGAAAGTTTGTTTTTGTTTTTAAGGTTTGGATACCTTTGAACTTGAACCCTTTGTAAGATACTAAGAGACTTTACAGTTGTTTCTTAGAGTGGAAATATCAGTACCTTTAGTTCCTTTAGTCTTCTGGCTCATTGGATAACAGCACTGACTGCTCTTCCAAAGGTCTTGAGTTCAAATCCCAGCATCCACATGGTGGCTCACAACCATCCGTAAAGAGATCAGACACCCTCTTCTGGTGGCTGAAGGCAGCTACAGTATACTTAGATATAATAAATAAATAAAGCTTAAAAAAAAATTCCTATAGCCTTGAGACCTAGAGTCTGACCAGGACAGAAAAAAGTGGCAATTCAGATCTGAGTTAATCCCAGCAGCTGTGTTGGGAAAGGATTAACAGTTTGAAATGACCAAGAATGGCCAGGATGTCCCGAGAATAGAAATCGGGACACATCCTTTTATTTTTTGCTCAACTTTTGAGGGAATTTTATGGAAGTTATGCCCCATAAATTTGTTTAAAATTATAAATGCAAGCAAGAAGAGAAAGTAGAAAGCAAAAGACCATATCTTAAAGGTAGCATTGTGTTTGCTTTGTAAATGGGCAGGTTTAAACATTTTAAATGACATTTTAAAATGTAGGTGACTGACACAGTTCTTGTTCTACTGTATGCTGTCTTACTAAAGGAGCTCTTACTGAAAATCAAGAAAGAACAAAGTATACTGTTTCATCTGAAATGCAAGGTTATGTGAGTTTATTACGCTGGTTGGATTTAAGTTGCATCAGAGCTGTTTCATCTATTTGTTCTTTTATGCTAGTTTTGTATGATTTTTGTTCTATGAATTCTTGTTTCCTCATATTAGAAAGCATAAATGCTGCTGTTTGTAGGTTTAGGTTAATGAAGCATGTTTTATAAACTTGCTTTACAAAATTACTGTTACATATTGTTTTTTAGATTAAAGATTTGAAAAAAGAAATGTCTTATGCATTTTTAGTGTGCCATTATTGTTTAGGTAAAATATCTAGATATTTGTAATAGCTAACCTGTTAATAGTTTTGAATGTCAACAGCACTCATTCACATTTGGTAGAATACAACTATAGAATTTTTTG
Organism: Apodemus sylvaticus; assembly: GCF_947179515.1. Taxonomy (NCBI): domain Eukaryota; kingdom Metazoa; phylum Chordata; class Mammalia; order Rodentia; family Muridae; genus Apodemus; species Apodemus sylvaticus. The sequence goes on from NC_067475.1 coordinate 59,707,720, forward strand.
AAAGTGTAGATGTTATTGCGTTAATTCATCTTAAGGCTTTCCAGACTCCCCTGCTTTTATTGAGTTGTGTTTGCTGAATTGGCTGGGTGGTTTGCAGTCATAGGTCAAGGGAAGAGAGAAAGTCTGACCAATCTTTTCTACATTGTTCTGAGCTTTATTTAATTTTTTTCTTTGGCACTTAACCAGCATAGATGTTGAAAGAAATCAAAATTTGGCAGCTGTCCATTTGCTTGATATTTATGAACAGGCTTTTGTTTTGGGAAAGGAATTTGAAGGAGGGTAAAGACATAATTGTCTCTTCCTTAAACATTATCAATTTCCAATTTGATCTTTAATAATTAAGCAAAGAAATACTGACATTTGAATATGAAATTCTATGATAGTTGACTCACATGCAGGCATATCTGTTTATCAAGCAATAGTGAGTTAACTGTAGAAGTGATTATGTGCTATAAGGAACAGTTTTAGTTTTTGTCCTCAGTAAGGAATATATGGTAATTTTTAGGGGTTCTTTTGTGTTGATAAAATACCAAATATTTATCAAGCACCTATTTATCTCTAAACCTTGTTCTCAGTTATAAAACTAAAGTGTTGAACAAGGTACTTTTTGTCTTAAGAGGGTCTGGTAGTGGTGACACATGCTTTTAGTCTTAGCACTAGGGAGGCAGAGAGAGGTAGGTAGATAGATCTCCCTGAGTTTGAGGCCAGCCTGGTCTACAGAGTGAGTTCCAGGACAGGATTTATTTCTAATCCTTGCTCTTAGTGAGTTCCAGAACCTCAAGGCTTGCCAACCAGTCCAAGCTCGCTGAAGCATCAGGAACCTCATGAGCAGTTCTTGGGTGACTTTCTCTCAATGGCAGCATTACCATAAGTTGAGCTCAACAACTCTATGCAAAGTGAACCAATACATGCATGCTGTTAGCAAACAATAGTGAGGCAGAGCCAACCAAACCAAAGCTCAGTGCCCATCTCCCACTGCCTGTGAGGTCATATTTATACTCTTTCCTCATAGGTTTTACATGTTTGCTATAGCAAAGCATCCTTTCACCTGTGTCTGCTTTGGGAAAACATTTTTTCAGGTGTCTCTGCTTTAGCAAGATGTCCTTTCACCTGTGTACCCCAATAAAACACCATTTGACATAACCGACTTTCCAAACAAAACAGACGTTTCCACTTCACTGGGGATATGGCTTAAAGATCAAGTGTGTACCTAGCAATGTGAGGTATAGTTCAGTCCTAGGAAAGGGGTTATCATTAACATTACAGAGGGGTAGTAAACTACACATAATATACACATAGATTAATTATCAGTGAGATGCTATTGATGAATATGGAGAAGGCAAAGAAATATGAGTGGCATGGGGGATAGCAAAGGCTGTGTAGACAGAGTCAAAGAAGCCTTCACTGCAGAGGTCATATTTGCATCAAATCCAAAGGGGTAATGAGAACATTGTAAGAGGACCTGTTATCTTGACATTTTCTGCAGAAAGACCTACAAGGTCATGATAATAAACTTGCTGTATTCAAGAACAAAAAAGAGACCAATATGCCAAAATGATGAGAGGACAATAGTAAGTGATAACATTGGACAGTCAGCCAAAGGTCACACATCACTGAGAAACTTGTGGGCCAGAAGGAGGAGTTTGGACTTTCAAAATGTGAGAAAAAATGTTTAAAGAGTTTGCTTTGTTTTCTTGCTTTGTTTTTCCAAAGTAAGATGTTTATGATATGTATAGAAAATTGATAAGAATAAGGCAAAAATGGATTTAGAGAGACTTAAGTAGGGATGAACTGTGTCCAGATGGTGACAAGGGAACTTAGGGTATAAGTTGGTGGTGAAGCAGTACAACTGGAAGTGTTAACCCTAAATTATTTGTTTATATAATAAAGTGCATAGTGATGCTGTTTGTTGTCTTGGGTTGGAATTGGAGATATAACTTGAATGTTGTTTTATCTACATTCACCTTCCATGTACCAAGGAAAACAGGCATATCACTCATCATCTCATTCATTGTCTTTTTTCTTTCATATACAATATTTTAAAGTTATTTACAAACATAAGAATAACTTTAAAACTTTATTTTAAAAATTAATAATTTCAACCTAGCTGTTACTGACCAACTTTCTTTGCTGCTGTAACAAAATACCTGAGATGAGGAATCATTTTGGTTCACTCTTTTCAGCGGTTTTAGTCAGTGATTTGTTGACTCCACTGATTATAGGCTGGTGGCAAAGTATCATGACGTTAGGAAGGGCCTGGGAATAAGGTATAGCCTTGAAGGGTATGCCTTCATTGTTCTGCTTCCACCTGCGAGGCCCCACTGTTACTGGTCCAATCTAGGCCAGGTTTTTGGTCTCATAGTCAAAGAATTGAAATAAGAGCTCACACAGATCTGCAAGAGTAGCAAGGTATCATTATTCAAAGTGAAGCAATAATACAGATTGGAGAGACTTATATTGTCAAGATTGACAGCAGGCCCATGTATAAGATTACTTAAAGACCTCAGGTTAGTGCCAACATTCTTTTTATGTGGTCTAAAAGAAGGAAGGCTTTAATAGTTTTGACATGTCTAAAAGGCATCAGTTAGATGGTTCTCCTTTGATTTACAGATGAGATCATATAATCATTGTTCCCACTACCTATATTCCTTCCCATAGTGCATCTAATTTTAAGCACATGTATACTCAATTGGGAATAGGCATAAAATGGTAAATAGGGAATTTTCATCAAAGTTCTTTGAAGATATAGTTTCCTTTACTGCAAGTGCCTCCAATCAGTTCAGGCCTTTTGTTCTCCTACCTGAATACATGGAATATATTTGAATAGAAATTCTTAAGTTTGTTTGTTGTTAAGGGAACAAAAACTTGGTGCATTATTTAGAGGAAGGTATATGTGTAGTTGGATGTGGTGGGGCCCAATGTTGCTAGGTGTGTTTGTTGTTTGAAGAAGAATGTATATGCATAATGCTTGCCTTACTGCCTGCCAGTTTCTGCCAGTTCCTACTAATGCCATGAAATTATTAATTCAGAGCCTTCATAATCCAGTCACTTCCCCAAAAGGCCACATCTGAACATTACATTTAAAAACAAAGCCTTCAGCACTTGAGTTTTGGGGATACTTCATATCTAGGCTATTAAAGTAGTAAACCTGGGTCTAAAGGGATGACTCAGTGGATCAGAACATATACTTCTCTTGCAAAAGGCCAGGGTCCAGTTCTCAGCATCTGTATGGTGGCTCACAACTGCTGATAACTACAGTTTCAGGGAACCTGATGACCTCTTTTGGCCTCTGCTAGCACTGGACACACATGGTACACAAACATGTACTCAGATACACACACACACACACATACACACGCACGCACGCACGCACACACAGAGAGAGAAATAAAATAATTTATTTTTAAAATAGTTGAAAATCTTAACTTTAATTCTGTATTATCTTGGTTTTACAGACAAATTCAAATACAATTTAAAAACATCCATTGAGCATAACTAACTGCTGACCAACTACCTGGAACATGTACTTTATACAAATACTGTTTCCAGATATTAAAAATGTATTTCTAATAGGTTCTACCTTATCATTACTTCTGAATTTTGTGTTTTCATTGTCAAAGGACAATATTTCTGAAAACTGATATATAATGGTTTTGTTGAAGAAAATGTGACAACTCAGAACAGCATGTTTTAAATTTATGAATTTCAATTAGGATAATTAATTCACTTAACTATTTCATTTTACCATCATTGTTCTCTTCTGTCTACCTTTGTATAGACAGCTTAGCCTTCCACATTTACCGTTGTAAGAACTTTAACAAGTATCATAAAATAGAGAATGGCATAAATATAGTCATTTAACTAAATGGTATGATCTGAATTTTTATAACAATAATATGATAAAGTTTCTTGTTGAATGACTAACTGGCTAGAAATACATTATTTTCAAGTTTTTTCTTTTCTTTCTTTCTTTCTTTCTTTCTTTCTTTCTTTCTTTCTTTCTTTCTTTCTTTCTTTCTCTTTCTTTTTCTTTCTACTTTTGTGACTCTGCAGTGTTTTATCTTTTTTTTTTATTTAATATATTCTTTATTTACATTTCAAATGTTATCCCCTTTCCTGGATCCTCCCTCCCCGAAAATCCCATAAGCCTTCTTCCCTCTCCTCGTTCCCCAATCACCCCCTTCCTGGTTCCCTGTCCTGGTATTCCCCTACACTGCTGTACTGAGCCTTTCCAGGACCAGGTGCCTCTCCTTCCTTCTTCTTGGGCATCATTTGATATGTGAATTTTTTCTTGGGTATTATGAGCTTATGGGCTAATATCTGCATATCAGTGAGTGCATACCATGAGTGTTCTTTTGTGATTGGGTCGCCTCACTCAGGATGACATTCTCCAGTTCCACCCACTTGCCTAAGAATTTCATGAATTCATTGTTTTTAATAGCTGATTAGTATTCCATAGTGTAAATATATCACATTTTCTATATCCATTCCTCCGTTGAGGGATACCTGGGTTCTTTCCAGCTCTGGCTATTATAAATAGGGCTACTATGAACATAGTGGAGCATGTGTTCTTATTACATGCTGGGGAATGGTTGGTACAACCACTCTGAAAATCAGTCTGTAGGTTCCTCCGAAAATTGGGTATGATACTACCGGAGGACCCCGCTATACCACTCCTGGGCATATACCCAAAAGATTCCTCAAGTTTTTTTTCTTAACATTCATTTTATGTATATGTGTTATAGTTAAAATATATTTGGTTAAATAGAACATATTATTAAAAATAACTTTACCATTTTGAAATGTAGCTGCCACAAGGTTTAAAATTACCTAAATTCTATTTGTGGCTGTTATATTTCTATAGGGCAATATAAGAACCTTATTTTTTTTTTTACTTTAAATTCAACTATTATTGTGCCTTAGCTATAATAGGTATTCAGTAACCACTTGCATGATACAATGACATCTAGAAATTGTATTCACAAGGCCTTCAAAGAACTGATATTTTTAATTAAACCTAGCAATACTATAGGACTTTGGGAATATATCTACTTCATAGTATATCTTGGGATATGATTGGCATATACATGAACATACACATTTATACAAAGAGAAAGAGATGTAGGAAGATAATAATGATATTTTTTCTGAGGAAAGTTTATTCATAAATGAAGTGGAAATTTTTGGTTACATAATGACATCTAGAATTTAAATTTTTTTGATGCCATTCATAAGAAATTGGGGCAGATATAGAGTAACTTGATCTTGGAAAAATGTTAGTTGATAAAACTTCAATTTTAATTTAGGCAGTCAGGCTTCATAGTTTATATTTAAGCTTGATGCAAAGGAGATAAAAGCGTGTGTAATTTTGATCATCCATAATTATTTAATTAACCTTAAGTTATAAAGGGATCTCTGTGAGCAACTGGGGGAGCAATGCATCTGTTGTTTTTGTGGAGTGATGTTTACTCAGAAGTTGTAGTCTTCTTTTTTTCAAGATATATTACTGTTCATTCATATATTGTTTATATATATATATATATATATATATTGTTCATTCACTATTATGTTTATAATTTTAGCAATATTATCACATACCTCATCAATAGTACTAAGAAAATGTTGCCATTGGTAGGGTACCAATGAAATCCTCACTTGATTTCTGCGAAACGAGATTGTGGCTTATGTAGTAGTTCTTGGAATCAACTTTTCTCTTGTGTTAATCAAAGAGAACAACCTGCCTATAACAAACCTCAAATACTTTTCTTCTGGGGAGAAAGCTTGTCAAGAATGTACGTTTATTTCGCCTCAGATTTCTGTTAACATCTCTCATGGGAAGTTTTATTCTTTCTAGCTGTAAAGCTGACATTCTATTACTCTTGAGTAAATTTTATCAGATGAATAGTCATGAAGCTACAGGTAAAATGTCCAAGGGATAAGTAAATTGTTTTTCATTTTTAACCTGCTGCCACAAATTTCCATATATGCTAAGTTTATTATTATTATTTTAAGTAGTGACAAACCTTTTGATAATTCATCCATTGGTAAGGGCATTTCAGGAAACCATTTTGAAAAGTATGCCGCGTCAGTGTTGCCTTGGTGGTGCTAGTTGGTATTGTTGTCTCTGGCTGAAGTTTGTTCCTCCTGTGGGCTTGTAAGCCTGTGTCCTTACTCCTCTGAGCTCAAAAGTGAAAGCACTGTTGGGAGAGCTCTCTATCCTGGTCGGCTATGCACAGAAGACTGTGGAGTTTCCAGACTACCTGATGCAAATGACAGTGGGCAGGAAGACTTCTGTCCCAGCTTTCTCCACTGATATTAGGCCCTGTGTGCTCCTAGCTAGGTCTCCTCCAGAGAGAAGGTGGAGATCTCACCTCTGTGCTCAAAAGTGAAAGCCTGCTGGGAGATCGCTCCCTCTTGCCGGGCTATGCACAAAAGTCTGTGGAGTCTCCCAGCTCTCTGGTGCAAATGGTGGCAGGAAGACTTCTGTCCCAGCTGCTCCACTGATCACAGAAGGCTGTGGAGTCTCCCGGCTCCCTGGTGCAAAAATCAGTGTTGAATTTTCAAAAGAAAGAAGAATTTTGCCACATGAATAATATGTTTTTTTCAGCACCTACTGTATGTGCTACTTTGTACTAGGAATTTTACCTATGTCACCTTGTTTCAGTGACTGATATGTAGGTTACATCAGGAGGTAGGCAGCAGAACTGGGACTTGATTCCTAAGTACTGTGTTATTTCAGCACATGTCTGGGATATTAAATAGATTATCCAGAAGATTTTTGGTGCAAGCAAGCTTGAAAGATGATGATGTCATCAACAAAGACTGGACTGTTGAGGTTTGAATGATATGATCAGGAATTCTTGCTGTTTTTAAATTTTAAATCCAAATGAGATGTAGGTTAGCCAGTTTGTGTTGTAGATTTGATCTGATTATATTATGTTAATTGAGTTCCCAAAATTGCACAAGAATCCGAATCTAAGACGCTGAGGGTTCCTGCCCCCAATTGGTTCTGATTGATAAATAAAGTTGCTGGAAGCTAATGTCTGGGCAGAGAGAACGATTTCAAGACTGAGAGAGGAAGGAGTTTGAACTGCCATGTCAGGAAAGGATCAGGTCTAGGCCTGAGTGGTGTAGAAGAGAGAGCATACCAATCACATAAGAGCTGGGGAAGAGTGGCCCCGGGGTGAGGGCTGGGAGGCAGTGGGTCTAGGGCAACAAAGATGGAATATAGATTTTAGTAAGTAGTAACTCAGGAACATTGGAGGGGGAGTTGTTAGCCACTTATGGGTTTGGGAGTGGCCCAGCCATTGAGCTGTTTAAGGTATACTAAGATATAAGGATGTGTGTGTGTATTTCATTTGGGAACCCAGAACATTGGGGCAGATTGCAAGGAATGAGCCTCTGCCGCTGGGTTGATTCGAGGTGAGGTTTACTGGCAACTGCAACCATTTATGCATGAACCTCAAGTTTGGGGCAAGTATTTGGGCTTAAGATTTTAGTTTGAGGGTCAGGAGAGATGGTTTAAAAAGGTGCTGGCTCCTCTTCCAGAGGTCCTGGGTTCAATTTCCAGCATCCATATAGCAGCTCACAACTAACTAACTCCAGTTCCATGGGATTCAACACCTTCTTCTGGCATCGGTGAGTACCAGATATGCACATGGTACACTGACATGTTATTTATTTATAAGCAAAACACCCTTACATGTTAAAAGAATAAAATAACAAAAGATTTTAGTTTGATACCCTTCCATGTATAGATAGCATTTAGAACAGTGATTTGAATGAGGTCATTGAACCTGAGAGGTGTAGCTAATGAAAGTAGGTTAGATACCCTCGAGTAGTCCATTTTCAAAGATCTGGGAGATGGAGTAGAAACAAATACAGAGGACTTTTTGTAACTTTTCATCAATTTTCCCAACCTATCTCTGTTTCTGGCTTTTGTATATAGTATCAGAATCCCCACATTCTGTTATTTGTTATATAACTTTTACTTTTCCTGCTTTGTTGAGTTCTAGTTGATAGAAATTAAATACTTTGTGAAGTGATTACCATTATAAATGAATTGGTTCATTCATAACTTCTATAAGCTAATTGGGATATTTTTCACCATACATAGCAACTAATATTTTAAAGAATATTTAAGATTTTTAGCAGAATTCAAGCATATAAATATAATAATATTAGCCATAGTAAACTTGTTTAGCTCAGTCCTAGGATTCATTTATACTGTATAACTGAAACTTTGTTTCTAGTTACCAACATCTCTCTTAGTTTTCTACTTTCTAGTGTGGACAAACACTTATCTACTTAGAATAATTTTGAAAAGATTTTATTTGCATAATGTTTATTCATGTTGCTATCAATTACAGGAATTCCTTTTGTTTAAGGTTTAGATTTCATTGTGTATTAGTTTTGTATGTCATTTGCTATTTTTGCTCTTTTCACCTGGTGTTTGGGGGTTATAGCCAACAATTGTTGCCCAGATCAGTGTCTAAAAGCATTCACCCCCCTTTCAATAAATACATTGCAACTATATGTTTTATGCTTAAGCCTTTAATCCAATAGTTCTCAGCCTTCCAACCGTTGCAGCCCTTTAATACAGTTTCTCATGTTGTGATGGCCACAACCATAAATTTATTTTCATTGCTATTTGATAACTACAATTTTGTTACTGTTATGAGTCATAATGTAAATATTTTTTAGAGATAGACCTTTGCTAGAGGGGCTATGACCCATAGATTGAGAACCACAGCAATCTATTTGAGTTGAATTTTGTATATTATGTGAGGTAGGATCTGACTTCATCCTTCTACATCTATATCTTTTCAACATTGTTTAATGAGAAACAGCCTTTAAAAAAAACATGTCTTTGATAGCTTTGTTGAAAATTTAATTTCTGTAAAAAAATACTATGACTTATTTTGGGGATCTATTCTGTTTTATTGGTATGCATGAAATATACCAATTATTTATATTATTACAATAGCTGTAGGTTGTAGCATGTCTCCCACGTTGTTTTGCACAGGGTTTCTATGATTATTCAGGTTTTATGTAGTACCATAAACGTTTTAGGATATTTTTCCTAAGTCTGTTTTGTTTTGAACCCAGAACCTTGCACATGCCAGACCGTTGAACTCTGCTAAGTTGATTCTGTTATTTGTGTTCTTATGGTTTCCTCTACCTCTCTAGCTCCAAGAATCCTTTGCATTCCCCTGGTTTTGCCCAATGATAGAGAATTTTATGATTTAAAGTCAAAATAGTTATTTAAAAAAATAATTTTAAAATAGTAGTATTACCTACATGTTAAATGGTATATTGGGGTATGACTTTGAAATGTAAAACTGAGATGTAAAGCATAGGCTAGTGGAGCACATGTCCTTATTGCCTGCTGGGGAATCCTCTGGGTATTTGCCCAGGAGTGCTTATAGCCGGGTCCTCTGGAAGTGTCGTGCCCAGTTTTCTGAGGAACTGCCAGACTGATTTCCAGAGTGGTTGTACCATCTTGCAATAAATCTAATTCTATATTCTCAAATTCCAAACATTAGATGTAGAACAAGCTGATGACTTGGGCTTTTTTTTTTAGGAAAACATGAATATATAAATAATAATAAACTTAAACATGGACATGCATGATATTTGAGAATAGAAATGCTTTCTGAATAATGTCTTTGATCGATGAAAGACAATTAAATTCCAGTAGTCAGAATGACAAACTAGGGAAATGGAAATGAGGAAATGTGTTGTAGACTTCACATCTAAAACTCACTTATTTGGTTAATATTTGATTAATATTACAAAGCTAAGAAATTTTACCTATAAATCCTTAAAAAAATAAAGCATAGGCTACATTCCCAAAGAACCTGTTCTCGAGTCCCTGTACTCACATGACAACTTATAACATATTTACCATTTAACATGTAGGTAGTACTACTATTTTAAAGTTATATTTTTGAAAGAAACTATAGTAATCTTCTAGTGTTTATGCTTTTGTAAGTTCTGTTTTTATGGTATGCAGGAAATATTTAAATTCACAGCATATCTATTTACATCTTTAGTTAGGAATCTTCCCCCCCTTTTGAATTTTGATTGATTACCTGAGTTATTAATGAAAAACTGCTGTGAGTACCTTTATGTACTTTATTCAAGTTAATGGGTTTTGTTAATAATGCTTTAAACTAGCTGGATTTAGTTTATTTAATTACTTTATATCCTAACTGCCATTCCCTCTCCCTCCTCTCAGCATCCCCTACCCACTCCTTTCTTTTTCTTCAGAAAGTGGGAGACATCACATCCATATCAGCCAGTCTTGACATACCAAGTTGCAATAAGACTATGTGCATCTTCTCCTATTGAGGCTAGATGAGGCAGCCCAGTTAGGGGACAAGGATCCAAAGTCAGGCAGCAGAGTCAGAGACAGCCTCTGCTCCTGCTGTTAGGACTCCCACATGAAGACCGAGCTACACAACTGTTACTTATATACAAAGGGCCTAGGTCAGTACCATGCATGCCTTTTGGTTGGTGGTTCAGTTTCTGTAGGCCCTATGGGCCCAGGATAGTTGATTCTGTAGGTTTTCTTGTGGTGTCCTTGACCCCTCTGGTTCCTACAGTCCTTTCTCCCCATTTTCCCTTTTCTGCGTGATTTTCTAATCATGCTTGACAATTGGTCTCTGCATCTGTTTCCATCGGTTGCTGGGTAACACCTCTCTGATGATGGTTGTGCTAGGCTCTTGCCTGCAAGTATAGCAGAATGTCATTAATTGTCAGAGGTGGGCCCTTTCTCCTTATGGCATGTGTCTCAAGCTGGGCCAGTCATTTATTGGCCCTTCCCTTAATTTATGCTCCATCTTTACCCTTACACAGTTAGTAGGCAGGTCAAATTTAAGTTGAAGGTTTTGTGGCTGGGTTGGTATCCCATCATACATTCTTCACTTCCAGCCAGGACCTCTTGCGTGATTACAGGAGATAGGTGGTTCAGGCTCCATATCTCCTATTGCTAGGAGATTTAGCTAGGGTTATTCTCATAGATCCTTGGGAGTTTCCATTGCCCTAGGTTTTGAGCTCATTCCAGAGATGCCTCCCCCCATTCCAGTTGTCTCTCCTGGAATACTTTCCCACCAACCCCCAACCTGATCACTCCTGTTCCTATTCCCATCCTTTCCCCAATTCAGTGTCCCTTACCCTCCCTACTGTCCACTCATGATACCTATTGTTAACTTTTCTCAATGATATTCAAGGGTCCTCCCTTGAGCCCTCTTTGTTACTTAAATTTCTGTGTGTCTGTGGATTGTAGCATGTTTATCCTGTATTTTATGGCTAGTGTCCACTTATAAGTGAATATATACCAGTTCTGTCTTTCTGGGTCTGGATTACCTTGCTCAGGATGATCTTTTCTAGTTCCATCCATCTGCCTGAAAATTTCATGATGTCACTGTTTTTAATAGCTGAGTAATACATCAGTTGTGTAAATGTGCCAAATTTTCTTTATCCCTTCTTCAGTTGAGGAATGTTTAGATTGTTTCCAGTTTCTAGTTATTACAAATAAGAGTCCTTGTGGTATTTTTGTTATATTTAAAAGATTTTTAATTCTTTGAGAATTCCATACAGTATATTTTGATCATAGTCAATCCCCATTCTTTCTGGGTCCACTCTCACTTCTCTACCCCCAATGTTGTACTCACTCCCTCTCCCCCCTCTCTCAATAGTTAAACAACTCCAATTATTTTTAAAATGAGAGGTTCCACATATCTATTACAGCTTAAGTATATCCTCAAAAGAACTGTATATTAAAAAACAATCAGCACAAAATAAATGTGTATATTGGACAGAATTTTCAGATTTTTGTTATTACTCTAATTCTGTTTTTGTAGAAATGATTGCTAGAAAAGCTCCTCATAGAATATACTGTCTTCATTAACTTTACCAAGAGTAAAGTAGTTGGAGGCAATGTAACTAATGAGTAATTAGAAATAATGCAAAAATCTGTGGACTGAGAAAACCAAGGAGCTTCTAAAATATTTTTTAATTTGGCAGGATCTAATAAACACTTAGTAGGATAAGCTCATATATATGCATTTTAGGATTCAAGATGATAACTAGCTTGCAGATCTCTAAAAAAAATGCAGTGTTTTGTTTTAGTGTTTTTAAATCCTTTGTGAATTTTTTTAGTTTTTTAATTAGCATGTATTAATTATACATTAACATGACATTTTCATATGTGTATATGTAATATATTTTGATCATCTTCATCTGTTACTCTCTCTTATCCCTAATATTTTTGAGTTTTGTGAGACACATTAGCTTTATAGCTCAAGGCTGGTCTAGAACTCATAACTATCCTTTTCCTTTGTCTGTCTATCTGTCTGTCTGTCTGTCTGTCTGTCTTTCTTTCTAAAGATTTATTTATTTATTTTTATACATATGAATATACCACCATTGCTCTCTTTAAATATACCAGAAGAGGGCACCAGACCCCATTACAGATGGTTGTGAGCCACCATGTGGTTGCTGGGAATTAAACTCAGGACCTCTAGAAGAGCAGTCAGTGCTCTTAAGCACTGAGCCATCTCTCCAGCCCTTACTTTGTCTCCCAAGTGCTGGAAATACAGGCATTATTAGAATATACTGCATCTGGCTGTTTCTTTACTTTTAATACAAGTTTATAAAGCTGAAAGTAATTTATAAAAATAGCAACTGAATCTGATTAAAATTGTCTTGTTTATGCAATGTTATTGATTTAGCAAATAAACTGAATAATGCATTTGTGACTAAAGTATGTGTTAGTTATTAGGGATATAAAGTTGGTAATCCCCAGGAGTTTACAAACTAATAAGAGAAAAGGGGATGTAAACAAATATTTATAGCAAACTCTATAAGAAAACATTACAGACATGTAGAAGTAGACAAGGGAATTTGGTTAGCTCCTTCATGTTAAAATTGATCTATATACTATATTCTTCACAGATCTAAATTTCTGACATTAGACCTTCTGATTCATGGAAGTGTTTGCTTCTGGTAATTGCCTATTCTGTGCTTAGAATTCTTAGGTTTTTCTTTAACATGATAAATAAGTATAACATGGTTTTGAAGCTTTTAGTGGTTGATGTCTTTCTGTAAATATTTTAGCCTAATAATATAAAAGAGAAATTGTGCCTTAATTTGTTACTTTTTAGTAATGCACCTTATGATTTCCAAATATTCTCATGTTAAAAATTTACATATTAAAAAATAAAGTGGGTATTCTACTTTAATTGAAATTACTTAGATGGACATTTTGCTGAAGTTGTCTTTGCCAAGGGTAAGTTTCTAGTCAATATAAATGAGATTTATATCTGTGTCTTTGCCTCGGAAAAGTCATTTGGCTCCTTACTTTTTGAGTTTGATGTTTCAATTTAGATTTGAAAATGAGTAGGATGTGGAGAAAGAGGACACTCCTCCACTGCTGGTGGGGTTGCAAACTGGTACAACCACTCTGGAAATCAGTCTCGCGATTCCTCAGAAAACTGGGCATGTCACTTCCGGAAGATCCTGCTATACCACTCCTGGGCATATACCCAGAGGATTCCCCAGCATGTAATAAGGATACATGCTCCACTATGTTCATAGCAGCCCTATTTATAATAGCCAGAAGCTGTAAAGAACCCAGGTATCCCTCAGTAGAAGAATGGATGCAAAAAATGTGGTATATTTACACAATGGAGTACTATTCAGCCATTAGAAACAATGAATTCATGAAGTTCTTAGACAAATGGATGGAGTTGGAGAACATCATACTAAGTGAGGTAACCCAGTCTCAAAAGATCAATCATGGTATGCACTCACTAATAAGTGTATATTAGCCTAGAAAATTGGAATACCCAAACCATAATCCACACATCAAATGAGGTAGAAGAAGAACGGAGGAGTGGCCTTGTTCTGGAAAGACTCAGTGTAGCAGTATAGGGCAAAACCAGAACAGAGAAGTGGGAAGGGGTGGATGGGAGAACAAAGGGAGGGAAGGGGACTAATGTGACAAACTCAAAGAAAAAAACCACATGGTCATTTCATTGGATGCTGAAAAAGCATTCGACAAAATTCAGCATCCTTTCATGTTAAAAGTCTTGGAAAGAACAGGAATTCAAGGCCCATACCTAAACATAGTAAAAGCAATATACAACAAACTGGTAGCCAGCATCAAACTAAATGGAGAGAAACTTGAAGCAATCCCACTAAAATCAGGGACTAGATAGGGCTGCCCCCTTTCTCCTTATCTTTTCAATATTGTGCTGGAGGTACTAGCTTGGGCAATTAGACAACATAAGGAGGTCAAAGGGATACAAATTGGAAAGAAAAAAGTCAAACTATCACTATTTGCAGATGATATGATAGTCTACCTAAGTGACCAAAAAAACTCCACTAGAGAACTCCTACAGCTGATAACAACTTCAGCAAAGTATCAGGTTATAAAGTCAACTCAAGCAAATCACTAGCCTTCCTATACTCAAAGGATAAGCAGGCTGAGAAAGAAATTAGGGAAATGACACCCTTCACAATAGCCACAAACAGTATAAAGTACCTTGGTGTGACTCTGACCAAACAAGTGAAAGATCTGTATGACAATAACTTCAAAACTCTGAAGAAGGAAATGGAAGAAGACCTCAGAAAATGGAAAAATCTCTCATGCTCATAGATTAATATAGTTAAAATGGCCATTTTGCCAAAAGCAATATACAGATTCAATGCAATACCATCAAAATCCCAACTCAGTTCTTCATAGAGTTAGAAAGAACAATTCTCAAATTCATCTGGAATAACAAAAAACCTAGGATAGCCAAAACTATTCTCAACAACAAAAGAAATTCTGTGGGGAATCAGTATCCCTGACCTCAAGCAATACTACCAAGCAATAGTGTTAAAAACTGCATGGTATTGGTACAGTGACAGGCAGGCGGATCAATGGAATAGGATTGAAGATCCAGAAATGAACCCACCACCTATGGCCACTTGATCCTTGACAAAGTAGCTGAAAACATCCAGTGGAAAAAAGATAGCCTTTTCAACAAATGGTGCTGGTTCAACTGGAGGTCAGCATGCAGAAAAATGCAAATTGATCCATCCTTATCTCCTCGTACTAAGCTCAACTCCAAATGGATCAAGGACCTCCACATAAAGCCAGACACTCTGAAGCTAATAGAAAAGAAACTGGGGAAGACCCTTGAGGACATCGGTACAGGGAGAAAGTTCCAATAGCATATGCTCTAAGATCAAGAATTGACAAATGGGACCTCATAAAATTACAAAGCTTCTGTAAGGCAAAGGACACCATCAAAAGGACAAATTGGCAACCAACAAATTGGGAAAAGATCTTCACCAACCCTACATCAGATAGAGGGCTAATATCCAATATATACAAAGAACTCAAGAAGTTAGACCCCAGAAAGCCAAATAACCCTATTAAAAATGGGGTGCAGAGCTAAACAAAGAATTTTCACCTGAAGAACTTCGCATGGCTGAGAAGCATCTTAAAAAATGCTCAACTTCATTAGTCATTAGGGAAATGCAAATCAAAACAACCCTGAGATTTCACCTTACACCAGTCAGAATGGCTAAGATTAAAAATTCAGGAGATAGCAGGTGTTGGTGAGGATGTGAAGAAAGAGGAACACTCCTCCACTGTTGGTGGAGTTGCAAATTGGTACAACCACTCTGGAAATCAGTCTGGCAGTTCCTCAGAAAACCGGGCACGTCACTTCCAGAGGATCCTGCTATACCACTCCTAGGCATATACCCAGAGGATTCCCCAGCAGGCAATAAGGATACGTGCTCCACTATGTTCATAGCAGTCCTATTTATAATAGCCAGAAGCTGGAAAGAACCCAGGTATTCCTCAACGAAAGGATGGATGCAAAAAATGTAGTATATATACACAATGGAGTGCTATTCAGCCATTAGAAACAATGAATTCATGAAATTCTTAGACAAATGAATGGAGCTGGAGAACATCATACTAAGTGAGGTAACCCAGTCTCAAAAGATTAATCATGGTATGCACTCACTAATAAGTGGATATTAGCCTAGAAAACTGGAATGCCCAAAACATAATCCACACATCAAATGAGGTACAAGAAGAACAGAGGAGTGGCCTTGTTCTAGAAAGACTCAGTGTAGCAGTATAGGGCAAAACCAGAACAGAGAAGTGGGAAGGGGTGGACAGGGGGAGGGAAGGGTGCTTATGTGACTTTCGGGGAGTGGGGGGCCAGAAAAGGGGAAATCATTTGAAATGTAAATAAAAAATATATCAAATTTAAAAAAGAGAGAAAAAAAAGAAAAAAGAAAGAAAGAAAATGAGTAAGAGAAATGGTTCAGCAGCTAACAATGCATTTTGCTTTTACAGAGGACCAGAATTTGATTCCCACCATCTTGTCAGGCAGCTCATAACCACCTGTAACTCTAGCTCTAGGGTATCTTACACCTTTGTCTTTCTCTGACACCTGTACACATGTGTCATATACCCATACAGACACACATTCATACATATGACTAAAAGTGAGATAAGTCTTAAAACACGAATCAGGTTGATAAATGCTTCAGTAGCAATCAACCTGTGAAGCTCAACGTGTCCAATCTTACATAAGATTCCCATGTATGAGTTAATTAATTAGTAAGCAATCTCACCAACACCAAGTAAGGTTTGCAAAGCCTTAGAATTTTGTTGAGGAAGTAAGCCTTGTTTTAATGATAGAAACATTGATAATTAGTTTTAGTGTTCTATTTACCTGTGAATTTACTTATTTACACATATATACATGATTATATGTAACAGTATAATCATGATTCTATTTTATCTTCAGTATTTTTATTATTTATTTTTATTCACATTGAGGCAATTTCCAATTGGTTAAAATGTAAAAATGTTCAGTAATATTTGTGATTTTCTTACGTTTTGCTCAGTTTTGGGCTACCTAATACCATAGAAAACCTAGTCCTTAATAAGCAAGTACCTTTGTAGGATAAGAGCATTTTTAAAGAGTAATTTTTATTTATGCCAAATTACTCTTCAAAATACATGGTCTTTTGTTTGAATCTTCTTAGATCTCCTATAAAATGCATTATATTCTCTGGCCTGAATAGTACATTTTCTACATGAAACAATATAATTAGAGCTTAATTGATTGAACCAGACTCAGGAAAGCAGTGATAAATTTTAATTTTTCTCAGTATTGTAAATATGTCTGTTTGTTTGCTTGCTTGTTTGTCTTTTGAGACAGGGTCTTAAAGTGTAGCCTGACCTGTAACTTGCTTTATAGACCAGACTAGCCTTGAACTCAGAGATATCTTTCTGCCTCAACTACTTGAGTGCTGGGATTAAAGGAATGTGCCACTATATCCAGCTGTAAATATGCCTTTCGGTCTTCAACATTTTTAACTTCTATTAATCTTACAGTGGTGCTATTATTATCTAGCATACATATCAGATTTCCTTAAAATAGCTCTTGACTGTACAACAATTTTCTCTATATATCCATTGTATTTGTAGCTTTATACACACACACACATACACACACACACACACACACACAGCACACACGTGCGTGCACATACAAGGTTGGACCTAGTTGAATAGACTTTCTGAGCCCCACTGAAAAATCAGTATATATCAGTCTTTTGTTGAAAAATGTCCAAAAGGAAAAAAAAAACTTTTGTGGGTTTATGTTTCTATACATTTACACAATCATAGACTATTAGTAGTATGTAACAACATAGAAAATGAGTAGTAGGTAGTTAACATGAGATAAGATGTCACCACAGAAGATTATACACTAGAATAGAACTTAAGGAGAAAAGCAAGACTCAAGTATTCTCTCAGTCATACTTAATTAATAAGCCCTTAGTGTTTGCCTTTATTATCATTATTATTATTATTATTATTTTCAGCAGGAGGTGTATATTTTTCATTTTACATCAGTATTGTAGAATATATTAATCTATGCATATTGAAGCCTTTATTTGTTCAGTAAGGCATCTTTATGGCAGGTATTCCTATAGACCTTATAATATGTATAAGACTTGTACACCTTATAAAGATGTACAAGTTCTCTGCCCTAATGAATCCAAATATAATAGTTATGTAAATTACTATGTAATAATTCTATAATAAAACAGCCATGTGAATTCTGTTAAGGAAATAGAATGTTTTAACGAGGTAAAAGAGGGCAGAAGTAGGAACAAGAGTAGATGTCCCTAAAGCATTATGGACAGAGGACTGTTGTATGACCTGAAAGCTATACTAATTTGCGCTTAAGAAAGCTCATTCTGGCTGCTGTGTGGAAAATTGACTTTAGGGAATAGGAAAAAGCAAGGAGGACTATCTTACTCTACTAAAGAGATGATAATAATTTATTTGTACAATAAGAAAATTATCAAGAAAAGAGTCAGGTGTCATATTTCAAAGACAGTAGAGTTTAAGAACCATGAGAAAAACAATGAAAATATTTAAATTAGGTCCAATCTAGAGTCACAGAAAACAAATATTTTGTAATTTGAATGTATTTTAGTATCTTCAATATTCTGTAAAATCCTTTAATTGAGGGTACTAAAAACCCAGAAAATTTAAAAAGAAGGCTAGTGATTAAGACTTTTTTTTTAATTGATATATTTTTTATTTACATTTCAAATGATTTCCCCTTTTCTGGGTCCCCACTCCCTGCAAGTGACTGGATTACCTCACTTAGTATGATGTTCTCCAACTCCATCCATTTGTCTAAGAATTTCATGAATTCATTGTTTCTAATGGCTGAATAGTACTCCATTGTGTAAATATACCACATATTTTGTATCCATTCCTCCGTTGAAGGACACCTGGGTTCTTTCCAGCTTCTAGCTACTACAAATAGGGTTGCTATGAACATAGTAGAGCATGTGTCCTTATTGCATGCTGAAGAATCCTCTGGATAGGATAGCCCAGGAGTGGTATAACAGGGTCCTCAGGAAGTGTCATGCCCAGTTTTCTGAGAGGAACCGCCAGACTGATTTCCAAAGTGGTTGCACCCTCTTGCAATCCCACCAGCAGCATCCACCATGATCAAGTAGGCTTCATCCCTGGGATGCAGGGATGGTTCAATATAAGGAAATCCATCAATGCAATCCACTACATAAACAAACTCAAAGAAAAAAACCACATGATCATTTCATTAGATGCTGAAAAAGCATTTGACAAAATTCAGCATCCTTTCATGCTAAAAGTCTTGGAAAGGACAGGAATTCAAGGCCCATATCTAAACATAGTAAAAGTAATATACAGCAAACCGGTAGCCAACATCAAACTAAATGGAGAGAAACTTGAAGCAATCCCACTAAAATCAGGGACTAGACAAGGCTGCCCCCTCTCTCCATATCTTTTCAATATAGTTCTTGAAGTCCTAGCTAGAGCAATTAGACAACAGAAGGAAGTCAAAGGGATACAAATTGGAAAGGAAGAAGTCAAACTATCACTATTTGCAGATGATATGATAGTATACTTAAGTGACCCCAAAAACTCTACTAGAGAACTCCTACAGCTGATAAACAACTTCAGCAAAGTGGCTGGCTACAAAATCAATGCAAGCAAATCAGTAGCCTTTATATACTCAAAGGATAAGCAGACTAAGAAAGAAATCAGGGAAATGACACCCTTCACAATAGCCACAAACAGCATAAAGTATCTTGGGGTGATTCTAACCAAACAAGTGAAAGACCTATATGACAAGAACTTCAGATCTCTGAAGAAGGAAGTTGAAGAAGATCTCAGAAAATGGAAAAATCTTCCTTGCTCGTGGATTGGCAGGATTAATATAGTTAAAATGGCCATCTTGCAAAAGGCAATCTACAGATTCAATGCTATCCCCATAAAAACCCCAACCCAGTTCTTCATAGAGCTAGAAAGAGCAATTCTTAAATTCATCTGGAATAACAAAAACCCAGGATAGCTAAAACTATTCTCAACAGTAAAAGAACTTCTGGGGGATTCAGTATCCCAGACTTTAAACTTTATTACAGAGCAATAGTGATAAAAACTGCATGGTATTGGTACAATATCAGGCATGCGGATCAATGGAATAGAATTGAAGACCCAGAAATGAACCAACACACCTATGGTCACTTGATTTTCGACAAAGGAGCTGAAAGCATCTAGTGGAAAAAAGATAGCCTTTTCAACAAATGGTGCTAGTTCAATTGGAGGTCAGCATGCAGAAGAATGCGAATCGATCCATTCTTATCTTCTTGTACTAAGCTCAACTCCAAATGGATCAAGGACCTCCACGTAAAACCTGACACACCAAAACTAATTGAAAAGAAACTGGGGAAGACCCTGGAGGACATGGGCACAGGGGAAAAGTTCCTGAATAGAACACCAATAACTTATACTCTAAGATCAAAAATTGACAAATGGGACCTCATAAAACTACAAAGTTTCTGTAAGGCAAAGGATACTGTCAAAATGACAAAATGTCAAACAACAGATTGGGAAAGGATCTTCACCAACCCTAAATCCAACAGAGGGCTAATATCTAATATATACAAAGAACTCAAGAAGGTAGAACCCAGAGAACCAAATAACCCCATTAAAAAGTAGGGTACAGAGCTAAACAAAGAATTTTCACATGAAGAACTTCGGAGAGCTGAGAAACACCTTAAGAAATGTTCAACATTAATCATTAGGGAAATGCAAATCAAAACAACCCTGAGATTTCACCTCATACCAGTCAGAATGGCTAAGGTCAAAAACACAGGAGACAGCAGGTGTTGGCGAGGATGTGGAGAAAGACTTTTCTTTTTAAAACTTGTTTAAGCTTTAGGGTCCCTTTCTCTCTCCTGCTTCAAATAATTGTTTATTATCCCAAATGTTTTGGTTTTCATATTTTGTTAGGGCTTGGTTTGGCACTAACAAAAAAAAGTTGTTTTTTTTTTTAAAGCCCTATATATAAGGTATTGTTTTAAGTCCCCCCCCCCCCCCCCCCCCCCCCCCGAGACAGGGTTTCTCTGTATAGCCCTGGCTGTCCTGGACTCACTCTGTAGACCAGGCTGGCCTCGAACTCAGAAATCAGCCTGCCTCTGCCTCCCAGAGTGCTGGGATTACAGGCGTGTGCCACCACCGCCCAGCTTAAGTATTTTAATATATTAAATATACTCATCTTAAAATAGTCCTATAAGAAAGCAAAAAGTGATTTTCCCTGTTTAGCACATGAGACTACTAGCACATATATAACTTGAGATAGATGAAGATCCTAACTCTTCATTTCAGAATAGCAGACTATATTATTCTCTCTTCTACTTTTCAAGGGAACAGCACCCCCAGCCCATGTTTCTTTTTGGTTCTGTTTTACACTGTTGAAAAAAAATGTTAAAGGAAGATGTGAAGGTATAGGGTGATGCATTGTGATTATGGTATAGCCGCTTGCTGTACTTTCTACCTTGAATATTATCTTGATTTTCTGCTCCAAGACCACAAAAATAACTTGATAATTACATTTTCTGAATATAAGATTTTTTTTATTAAGAAGATATGACTGCCATACTCTTTGCTGTTGTTTACCAAGTGACTATAACTTAACACATAGCAGATATTATGTGTTTGCAGACTAAGTGAAAGAAGGAATCCACATTTCTCTGTAATGTGTTATTATTTTTTTTGCTCAAAAGTACTGGTTTGCTCTACAAGAAAGAATATTGTGACTACAAACTGTCCTAGTTTAGACATCACAGTGGAAAAGGAGAAGACTGTCTTTCAGTATTCATATGTCAACTTTATTAAAGAACTTCAGTCCTTTGGAATTATGGACTCTTCCTTGGGACCAATAATTACTGTTCCAAATGAGATATGACTGGCCAACTCCATATAAAGTTTTTCCTTAAATGGCCACAGAAAAAGATTTAATTACTAAAACAAGTATGGAGAGGTTGGGTTCCTATAATTGTCTATACAAAAGAATAATTAATATTTAAACTTCCAAACCGTTCTTTTTTAAAAATATTTTTTAAATTGCATGCATGCTTGTATGCGTGTGTATGCACATGTGTGTGTCTTTACATGTTTATATAGATCGGAGGACAACTTTTGGGAGCCAATTCTTTCCTACTATGTGGGTTACAAAGATCAAGCTCAGGTCTGCAGGCTTGGCAGCAAGTGCCTTTACTGACTGAGCCATTTTCCCTAGTATCAGTTCTTCCTCAACTCTTGTGAATTTGTGAAAAGATATGTTAAAAAGAAAAGAAATATGGCATGCAAACGCGGACAGTGTACATTGTAATATTTTTGTTAAAAGGAAAAAAAAGCAAAGATTTAATGAGGTGATGGAAAGAAAACTTAAGGGTAAACACCTTTGTTTTAAAGTTTTCATTACAGTGTTTTAACCCCTTTGGTCAAACATTTGCAATCCAGAGCGTCTGGCCGGCCTGGCTCTTTTTCTCCACAGGCTCCAAAGTCCATCAAGGTGATAAGTAAATATACCTTGGAGCTGTCCTGAATCACCCTGCTTAACTGAACGTGAGAGGATTGTTACAGTTCCTAATCAGCTGTACTTATTTCTGATAGCTGGGAGGTGTGAAAAGAGCAGTTGGCTCATCTACCATTTAGAAAGTTGGAAATGGGAGCATCGTGAGTGCTGATGCACCCTTATTCCTTTCATCATGGATAAATAAACATGTAATTCTTATCCTTCTTCTTTTAAATAGACCTGAGTCACATTTTATTGTTTACAAAAGTATATTCTCTAGTGCAATAATGGAGCCAAACCTAGAACCAGAGCTGAAGGAAATAACTACGCTGTATTGATCTGTCCTTATCCTACATTGCTCCTTCCTGCCGAGAAAATGATTGATTTTTTAATTTTCATTTTTTGAGAAAACACTCTTCAGGATTCCTTGTTGGATGCTGTCACTGCTATTTCAAAACAGGAAAACAATGATAAGTTATGTGAAGAACATTTTTAAAAATTTTTTTCTCTTAAAAATGAGTGGGAGGAAATTATACAAATTAATAAATTATAGTATTATTTAGAAGCTATTCCATTTTTACTTAAGCAACCCTAAGATTAAACTAGAGAGATTTGTGAAGAGGGTTTATTATTATTATTATATTGCTTATACATTTACCAAAATTCTCTGACAAAAGGATTTTAATTGTCAAGTTGTTATTTTAAGAACCAGATTTTTTCCTAGCCCCTGAACATCAAAATCACATACAAATTTAAAACTATTTAAGAATATTCACTAGTAACCCTAAAATGAGTAATGCCATCATTATTTTTATCTTCTTATAATTCCTTTTACTGCAGTTAGGCTAAATTTTTATTTCCAATTACCAGTGAATACTACTCAATTATCTTTTCATATGAATAATGTAATTTTACTCATGCTGTTTCTGTGGCATTATAATGAAGATTCTACCATAAAATTAGTTTTTAGGAATTATCTATCATGTTTTCTGTATTATTGTCTTATTAGAACTGTGGTTTCATATTTCTCAATGTGAAAAATGCAGGCTTTTTTCAGATTTATTTATTTATTTTATGTATATGAGTACACTGTAGCTTGCAGATGGCTGTGAGCCATCATGTGGTTGCTGGAAATTGAACTCAGGACCTCTGCTTGCTCTGACCTGCTCACTCCGGCCCCACTCACAAAGGTACTACTCTTTTTAAACATTTTAGGGCTTGAGGGGTAGCTCATGGGTAAAGTGCTTGCTACAAAAGGGACCTGAGTTTTATCCCCAGCATCCATATAAAAAGACGGGGTAGTAGCGTATCTGTAGCTCTGGCCCTGGGAGAATAGAGACAAAGTAGAGATTTCTGCTCAGCTAGTCAAGCTGAACTGGCAAGGCCAGGTTTGGTGGGAGTCTCTAATGTGAAATGGAATGTGGCAAGCAGTAGAGGCAGACACCTCGCATTGATATCTGGCCTCCACATGTGGAGACAAATCTGTCCGTTGTAATCTCTTTTAAACTGTTAAAACGTTATGTTTGATAAGGTGCTTCTGTTCAATCTATATACCTTCTTTTTAATTATCTATTTTTTCTGCCTTCTATGTCTTTTTATGAGAGATTTATGTGTATTTAGATCTAGACTTGGCCAACTTGTTTCCTTTTACATTTAAGATATTATCCTTATGACATTTCAAATGGATTTACTTGTGTAAATATAGAAAATATGGGTGAAAAACCCCAAATGTTTGGTATTTTCAGTATTCTTAAATCGATTTCTTCTGCTAATAAGTTCACATTTTATCATAACTAAAAATGAGCTTTTGAGTTGACTCTCTAAAATTTTTCTATACCTATATTCTGTTAAAATTGTGATCCAAAAATCTATGCTTGTCTGAGTTATTTGTATGTTTTGCATTTGCTTGAATAGAAGATAGTTGTAATTTTACTAAATGTTGATTGTTTTGAACAATGAAGCTTGTCATTTGAAGCCGTTGAATGATTATTTCCATGTTTTGAACAGATAGAAATTATCAGATTTTACCTGAGAACAACTGGCTTGTTGTTTCTCTTTTAATCAGCAGCAAAGTATGCAGATTGTTCTCATATTTCTTCATAGGTATGAAGTATGAATTCCAGTATTCACTATATAAATGTCACAGTTGCATTCCTTTCATTGTTATGTCTCTAAGTAATTTTTAAGGAAGATTTTTATACGTGAATTGGCAGGTTGGTTGCATTTTTTTCATTCTAACATCTTCATAAAAATTGCCAACCTCTGCATTAACATTTGTCATATCATTGAACCAAAATAATTGTGTTCATGAGGCGGCTATCTCAATACCCAAAATAAAGTAGAATTGAAGAAAAAAAAAGAAGCCACCCTGCAGCATAGAGCCTGAAGGATATAGGTTGATTTTCCATTGACATGAAGGCTACTTGGCTCTTAGGACCCACCTCATGCCTGGCATGGATACTGGGCACTCAATATATGTTTGAATAGATTGATGGCTGAGTATTGGTCCTATGTTCCCACTGACCATCTGCCTTGTTTTGGCTAAATTTTAGTAATATTCTTTTGTTTGAAGTTGCATTAGCAGCTGAGTGTAGTTGTCACATACCTACAATTTGGGAGTTACAGTAGGAGAGTGAGTTCAAGGCTTTGTCTGGGCTGTATGCCAGTTTAAGGTAAGTCTAGGCAATGTAAATGAGACTTGGTCTCAGAAAATAATTAAATAAAGTCAAGGTAGGTTAATTTTATTATTTTTTATCTATAATTAGATATATAGTGGAGATAAAGTAAAAATAAATTATGAGAAAGTTTTAATGCTAAGTATGTAGAATGAATGTACAGCATTAAAAAATTATATTATTTTTAACTTTTTATTGCTTCTTTGTGTATTCCACAATATGTACCCCAATCCTACTCATCTCCCCATCCCTCCATATATGCACTTCCAGTCTCCCTCACAAAAGGAAACTAAAAATAAAAATTAAACAAAAAATATCTCATCATAGAAGCTGTATACCCTTTTGCCCAAAAGAGCTTTACTTGCAAATGTTCTTGTCAATGAGTCATTCATCCAGTTTGAGGCATCTCTGGCTTCTGTTATACTATCAATACTGGATACTCACCTCCTCTCAGATATCCTGTTGTTGCCCTGTGTCATGGAGATGCTGCAGCTTTGATTCTGCAGGATCGACCCTTTTGCCTGTTCCAGCAGTTCATAGATGGGGTGGGCCGACTCAAAGCCCTTGATCTGGGCCTGGGTGGTAGATGAATAGTTTAGCTCATCATCTCTTCCCCTTTGTCCCGGTAAGGGGTGGAGCCAGCTCTCTTGTACCCACACCACCAGGACCAGCTCTCTAGAACTACCCAGGCCAGGGGCAAGGCCAGCTCTTCTGCACACATGCCACCAGGGCCAGCTCTACTCTGATGCCCACTGTGCTGAGTGCTACAGCCAGTGAGGAGTAGGACTAGCTCCCTGCTCTCAGGCCCTCTGGGCCAGCTCTTTTGATGCTGTGTAGGTGATGAGTAGGAAAGCTCTTCACTGCTCTCAGATATCAACATGGCCCCAGGCAACAGGGATGTTCACTTGACCTTTGGTCGTAACGTGGACCACCAGCATCAATACTGGCCATTGAAATCAATACAGACCCAGACATGGCATAGCCCTTGGTGGCAGCATAGGTCAAGGCATCACTGTGGCCTCAGGTGGCAGCTCAGGCTATTTGCATCAGACTGATCCTCAGTACCCGCACGGTCCACTTTTCTTTCTCTCCCATCTCTCTAATACATACTTGCTTTCATAGTGGTACCCGCCTGCTGCTTGCCCTATGTGGGAGTGGGCAAGACTCTGCGTGTATTCTGCTACATGTGCAGCATTTTTGTAGCCCTGATTTAATCTTCACAAAGTGCCCCTTGCCTCTTTAAATCTTTTCATGCATTTACATTTTAAGCAACATGGGTAAGTCTTTTATCTGTGCCTATTTCTTTATCTTGTCAAAGGAGGAGATCACATAATTAGGAAGATACAAGTGGCTAAGATAGTTTTATAAAGTTTAACTTTTAAGATGGATTTATTTTATGATTATGAGTATTTACTTGCATATATGTATGTACACTGAATGCATACAGTGACTGAGGAGGCCAGAAGAGGTTGGCAGATCCTCTGAATTGTAGTTTTAGAGATTGTGAACCACCCTGTGGGTGGTGAGAACTAAATCCAAGTCCTCTGCAAGAGCAGCAAGTACTCTTTTTTTTTTTTAGTTGTATTTTTTATTAGATATTTGCTTTATTTACATTTTAAATGGTACCACCTTTCCTCATTACCCCTTGGGAAAAAACCCTATGTCATCTCCCCTTTCCCTGATCATTGCCCCCCCCCCCAACCCAATTTCCTGACCTGTATTCCCCTATTCTGGGGAATCTATCCTTCACAGGACAAATGGCCTCTCCTTTCATTGATGTCTAAAATGGCCATCTTCTGCTACATGTAGCTGGAGCCATGAGTCTCACCATGTTTACTCTTTGGTTGGTAGTTTAGTCCCTGGGAGCTCTGGGGGTACTGGTTGGTACATATTATTGTTCCTCCTGCAGGACTGCAAACCTCTTCAGCTCCTTGGGTCCTTTCTCTAGCTTCTCCATTGGAGACCCTGTATTCATTCTCTTGGTTGGCTGTGAGCCATTGGTATTTTGATCCACTTTCCAATAAGGATCAAAGTATCCACACTTTGATCTTCCTTCTTCTTGAGCTTCATGTGGTCTGTGAGTTGTATCTTGGGTATTCTGAGCTTTTGGACTAATATCCACTTATCAACGAGTGCATACCATGTGTGTTCTTTTGTGATTGGGTCACCTCATTCAAGATGATATTTTCTGGGTCCATCCATTTGCCTAAGAATTTCATGAATTCATTGTTTTTAATGAGTAGTACTCCATTGTGTAAATATACCACATTATCTGTATACATTCCTCTGTTGAGGGACATCTGGGTTCTTTCCAGCTTCTGGCATTTATAAATAAGGCAGCTATGAACATAGTGGAGCATGTGTCCTTATTACATGTTGGAGCATCTTCTGGGTATATGCCCAGGAGTGTGGTATAGCTGGGTCCTCAGGTAGTGCTATGTCCAATTTTCTGAGGAACCGCCAAACTATTTCCAGAGTGGTTTTACCAGCTTGCAGTCCTACCAGAAATGAAGTTCCTCTTTCTCCACATCCTTTCCAGCATTTGCTGTCCCCTGATTTTTTGATCTTGGCCATTCTGACTGGTGTAAGGTGGAATCTCAGGGTTGTTTTGATTTGCATTTCCCTCATGATTAAAGATGTTGAACATTTCTTTAGGTGATTCTTAGCCATACAGTATTCCTCAGTTGAGAATTCTTTGTTTAGCTCTGTACCCCATTTTTGATAGGGTTATTTGACTCTCTGGAGTCTTTAACTTCTTAAGTTCTTTGTATATATTGGATATTATCTCTTTATTGGATGTAGTATTGGTAAAAATCTTTTCCCAATCTGTTGGTTGCCATTTTGTCCTATTGACAGTGTCGTTTGCCTTACAGAAGCTGTGTAATTTTATGAGGTCCCATTTGTCAGTGCTTGATCTTAGAGCATAAGCTATTGGTGTTCTGTTCAGGAAATCATTCCCTGTGCCCATGTGTGCCAGGTTCTTCCCTACTTTCTCTTCTATTAGATTCAGTGTATCTGGTTTTATGTGGAGGACCTTGATCCACTTGGACTTGAGCTTTGCACAAGGAGATAAGAATGGATCAATTTGCATACTTGTAGATGTTGATTGCCAGTTGACCCAGCATCATTTGTTGAAAATGCTGTCTTTTTTCCACTGGATGGATTTAGCTCCTTTGTCAAAGATCAAATGACCATAGGTGTGAGGATTCATTTCAAGGTCTTTAATTGTATTCCATTGATCTACCTGCCTGTCACTATACCAATACCATGCTGTTTTTATCACTATTGCTCTGTAGTATAGGCTGACATTAGGGACGGTGATTCCGCCAGAAGTTCTTTTATTGTTGAGAATAGTTTTCGCTATCCTGGGTCTTTTGTTATTCCAGATAAATTTGGAAATTGCCCTTTCTAACTCTATAAAGAATTGAGTTGGAATTTTGATGGGGATCGCATTGAATCTGTAGATTGCTTTAGGCAAGATGGCCATTTTTACTATATTAAGCCTGCCAATCCATGAGCATGGGAGACCTTTCCATCTTCTGAGATCTTCAGTTTCTTTCTTCAGAGACTTGAAGTTCTTGTCATACAGATCTTTCACTGGCTTGGTTAGAGTCATACTAAGATATTTTACATTATTTGTGGCTATTGTGAAGGGTGTCATTTCCCTAATTTCTTTCTCAGCCTCTTTATCCTTTGAGTATAGGAAGACTACTGATTTGTTTGAGTTAATTTTATATCCAGCCACTTTGCTGAAGTTGTTTATCAGATTTAGGAGTTCTCTGGTGGAGAACTTGACTTCTTTTCCAATTTGATCCCTTTCATCTCCTTTTGTTGTCTAATTGCTCTGGCTAGGAGTTCGAGTACTATATTGAACAGGTAGGGAGAGAGTGGACAGCCTTGTCTAGTCTGTGATTTCAATGGGATTGATTCAAGTTTCTCTCCATTTAGTTTGATGTTGGCTACTGGCTTGTTGTATATTGCTTTTACTGTGTTTAGATATGGGACTTGAATTCCTGATCTTTCCAAGACTTTCAACTTGAAAGGATGCTGAATTTTGTCAAATGCTTTTTCAGCATCTAATGAAATGTCCATGTTGTTTTTTTCTTTGAGTTTGTTTATATAGTGGATTACATTAATGGATTTCTGTGTATTGAACCATCCCTGCATCCCTGGGATGAAGTCTACTTGATAATGGTGGATGATCGTTTTGATGTGTTCTTGGACTTGGGAAAGAATTTTATTGAGTAATTTTGCATCGATATTCATAAGGGAAATTAGTCTAAAGGTCTCTTTCTTTGTTGGATCTTTGTGTGGTTTAGGTATCAGAGTTAATTGTGGCTTCATAAAACGAATTCAATTCAATATTAGGATGGCTACACCAGCTTGTTTCTTGGGACCATTTACTTGGAAAATTGTTTTCTAGCCTTTTACTCTGAGGTAGTGTCTGTCTTTGTGCCTGAGGTGAGTTTCCTGTATGCAGCAACATGTTGGGTCCTGCTTATGTATCCAGTCTGTTAGTCTATGTTTTTTTTATTGGAGACTTGAGACCATTGATATTAAGGGATATTAAGAAGTGATTGTTGCTTCTTGTTATTTTTGTTATTAGAGGTGGAAATCTTTACTCTCTTCTATACCTATAATCCTTAGGTTTGGTCTTCTCATGTGTCCTGGATTTCCTGGATGTTTTGCTTTAGGAGCCTTTTGCATTTTGCATTTTCTTTGACTGTTGTGTCAATGCTTTCTATGGTATCTTCTGCATCTGAGATTCTCTCTTCTATTTCTTGTATTCTGTTGTTGATGCTTGCATCCATGACTCCTGACTTTTTCCCTAGGTTGTCTATGTCCAAAGTTGTTTCCCTTTGTGATTTCTTTATTGTTTTCTCTCCATTTTTAGATCCTGGATGGTTTTGCTCAATTCTTTAACCTGTTTTGTTTTGCTTTCCTGTAATTTTTTTTAAGGGCTTCTACCTGTTAACCTGTGTTCTTCTGTATTTCTTTAAGGGAGTTATTTATGTCCTTCTTGAATACCTATATCAGCATCATGAGGTGTGATTTTTAAATCCAAATCTTGATTTTACAGTGTATTGGGGTATCCAGGACTTGCTGTTGTGGGAGAATTGGGTTGGGATGGTGCCACGTAGCCTTGATTTCTGTTGGTAATGTTCCTACATTTGCCTTTTGCCATCAGGTTATCTCTGGTGTTAGTTGGTCCTGCTATCTCTGGCTGGTGCTTGTCCCTACTGTGGGCCTGCAAGCCTGTTTTAGCACCCCTTGGTGACTGACTCTACCCTGGCACAGAGTGCTCTGGCACTGCCCAGTCCCTGGGTGCAGGTGGAGCTCGGACGGACCATGGGCCAGCTGCTCTGCCACTCCTGTGCTCCTGGCTGTACCCACCTGCTCAGTTGCTGGAGAGAAGATGGGCAGCAAGTACTCTTAATCTCTGAGCAATCCCTGTAGTTCATAAAATTTAATTTTTAGAAAGCATTCTTAAAAGTACTGAGGCTGACAGTGGGTGGTAATTTAAATAGTTTAGACTTGAGTTGGGAGAAACATTACCTTTCAGGTATTGTTTTCAGAAGAGAAGCAATTTAAAAATAAGAGCAGCATGAATACAGTGAAGTTTTAACTACTTTCCTACGTCTAGAACTAATCAATTATTAATGTATTGTGGAAGTAGGAAAATTATGACTTTTAAAGTTTTGATAGCATCACTGTAATATTTTCCTTATACCTCTCAGATAATTCCCTCATATATGTGTTGGAAAGACTAGACTAGATTCATATTTTCAGGCCATTTTTTACATGAATAATATATGTTTTTTGTTTTTTAAATGTTTCACATTTAAGTCTTCTATAGGTTTTATTGTTGTTGATTATTTAAAAAACTTATAAGTCATTTAATTCTTTAAGGGGAAAACTCAATAACTTTAGTTAGGAAATATTTAAATGCTCTTCATGTTACATTTAAAATAAAAGTTTCTTAGGCCAAGACAAAATTTTTAGATTTTAGAAAATCTAAAAATGATATTCATATGTTCGTGGGACTAAGGAGCTACGGCAGAAGGGAAGGCTGTATTTCCAGTTTGAGGTTTAGAAATGTGCCATACTTTGTGGATTCTTGAGAATATCAATCTTGTATTTTAAAGTTAACTGAAAGACTTTCCCAAAAGTGAAATATGAGGATTTTTCTTTATTTAGATTTGATTATAAACTGAGGCCCTGATGACAACACAAATAATACTACCTTTTTAGCCAATATTTAATTCAAGTATTTTGATGCATTGTGTTTGAAAATTAGGGAGAGAACTGCCACAATACAGGGCTATCCACCGTTATTTGTCTTCTTTTCATTCTTTTTCCTCAGAAATAGTTTGTTACTTTTATAAAGAAGAGAAATAAAAATCTACTTTGGTGATGACATTATTTTTAAGATTATAAAACACCTGTTCTTTTTATTCTAGCAGTAATGTGAAGCATGCCTGCTCTCTTAACCATCTTTAATTTCAAATCCAAATTTTGGACAGGAAATGTGCCAGCAGGAGGATGTGTGGGATGGGAAGCATAGCACTAAAGTGCAAAGTCTGAAGAACAAAAAGGAAATTTCTTAGTGTACTTATCATCAGCCTATGTCTGATATTTTAAAAAAATTTATTTATTTAATCACTTTACAATCCATTACCATCCCTTCCTCCCAGTACCCTCTCAATGCAAGTCCTCTCCTCATTCCACCTTTGCTGGGAAGCCCCCTTGGGGTATCACTACCCCACCCCGACCCTAAAGGATTCCAGTGGCCAAAGTAAGAATTTGAGCAACAGAAATATACATAGCAGTATTGGATTATAACCCATTGCACACAATAAGTATATGCATTCATACTTATGAAATGAGTCAGATATAACAATGAGTAAGAATAGAATCAGCAAATTTTCTATCCACAGGAACTTTAGATTCCTTAAGGTATGGAACCTACTCTCTGCTTATGGATGAGCTGCCAGTGGAGACTTAACAGTCTCCCCCACATCTCTCTAACTTTACAATGAAGAAATGCAGTATACTGTTGCAGCCAAGTGCTGGACGCACCAACAGTGATGAATCATACTGCTAGTCTATATCCTTGATAGGAAAAAATGCCTTTACTTTAGGAGTCTTACTTCCCAAATACACTCCATATCTCATCATGAGAAAAACATCAGAAAAATCTTCAGTTGTGGGGATCGTGTACAGTATCTGATAACCCCTAAAAGTTTTCAAGATCATCTAAAACAAGCCCTAACAAATTGTCAAAAACCTCAAGTCTAAGATGCTTGCTTAAGAAGACGTAACAACTGAATGTGATGCCATATCCTAAATAGGCTCCTGGAACAGAAAATAGAACAATAGATCGAAACTCCCGGGCTAGCCAAATAAAACATGGTGCAGATAATATTGAAGAACTGGTGTGCAGCATGGGAGTTCTTTGTTTTACCTTTACAGTTCTCCTATAAATAAGAAATTGTCTTAAAAATCAACATTTCAAAAAAACAAAGAAGAAAAAGAAAGAAAAAATAGTCTTAGCATAGCCATTCATATTTGTAATCCCAGGATTCAGGAGAATGAAAGACCAACAGGGGCTACAGAGTAAGACCTTGTTGTGAGTATAAAATACCTTGGTAAAGATCTTTTCCCAATCGGTTGGTTGCTGGTTTGTTCTAGTGACAGTATCTTTTGCCTTACAGAAGCTTTGAGATTTTGTGAAGTCCCATTTGTGTATTGTTGATTTTAGAGCATAAGCCATTGGTGTTTTGTTCAGGAAAATTTTCCCTGTGCCCATGTGTTTAAGGCTCTTCCCCACTTTTTCTTTTATTAGTTTCAGTATAACTGGTTTTATGTGGAGGTCCTTGATCCACTTGGACTTGAACTTTGTACAACGAAATAAGAATAGATCGACTGGCATGCATTCTTCTACATGCTGACTGCCAGTTGAACCAGCACCATTTGTTGAAAATGCTTTACCAGTCTTACATCCAATAGAGTGCTTATATCAAATATATACAAAGAACTCAAGAAGTTAGGCTCTAGAGAATCAAATAACCCTATTTAAAATGGGTTTTAACCCAGAGCTCCCAGGGACTAAACCATCAACCAAAGAGTACACATGGAGGGACCCATGACTCCAGCTACATATGTAGCAGAGGATGGCCCTTTCAGACATCAATGAGAGGAGAGGTCATTGGTCCTTTGAAGACTTGATGCCCCAGTGTAGGGGAATGCCAGATCAGGAAAGTGGGAGGGGGGTTGATAAGCAGAGGGAGGGATCATGGGATAGGGGATTTTCAGATGAGTAATAAGGAGAAAAGGGGATAACATTTGAAATGTAAATAAAGCGAATGTCTTAAAAAATTGAACTTAACTCATAGCTTTGTCCCTTGATAGAGATATAACCTTCTATGCTGCTCCAAATATTGTAAGATCATCAAAAAATATGACTCTTAACTCAAGGCTCTGCTAGTACATGACAAATACAGAGTGGGACACTCACAGCCAGCCATTGAACTGAGCACAGGGTCCCCAATGGAGGAGCTAGAGAAAGGACCCAAGGAACTGAAGGGTTTTACAGTGCCATAGGAGCAACAACAGTATGAGCCACCCAGTACTCCCAGAGCTCCCAGAAACAGAACCATCAACCAAAGAGTACACATGGAGTTACTCATGTCTCCAGACACATAGGCAGCAAGGATGGCCTTGTTAGACATCAAAGGGGGGAGAGGCCCTTGGTCTTAGAAAGGCTAAATGTAGCAGTGTAGAGGAATACCAGGACAGGGAAGCAGGAGAGGATTGATTGGGGAACAGGGGGAGGGGAGATTGTTTATGGGTTTTTTTTGCGCGGGGGGGGGGGGGGACCACGAAAGGGGACAACATTTGAAATGTAAGTAAAGAATATATTAATAAAAACAAAAACAAAACAAAACAAAAAGGAGTTAAATCAAATGGGCCTGTCAATCATGTGAATAAGTAACCACCCCCAGAAAGGCTGCCTGCTGAAGATACTTCAAGAAATATGATGCAATTAAAATCATGTTTAAAAAAATAAAAAACAAAAATGGAGCACAGAGCTGAACAAAAAATTCTCATTTGATACTCTCATTTGATATTCTCTGAGGAATATCAAATGGCCGAAAAGCACCTAAAGAAATGTTCAAGAACTTTAGTCATCAGGGAAATGCAAATCAAAACAACCCCGAGATTCCACCTCATACCAGTTATAGTGGTTAAGATCAAAAACTCAGGTGACAGCATGTGCTGGCAAGGATGTGGAGAAAGAGAAATATTTCTCCTTTGTTGATGGGATTGCAAGCTGGTATAACCACTCTGGAAATCAGTCTGATGGTTCCTCAGAATATTGGACATAGTACTACCTGAGGATCCAGCTATACCACTCCTGGACATATACATAAAAGATGCTCCAACATATAACAGGGACACATGCTCCACTATGTTCAAAGCAGACTTATTTATAATCCCAGAAGCTAGAAAGAACCCTGATGTCCTTCAACAGAGGAATGGATACAGAAAATGTGGTATATTTACTCAATGGAGTACTACTCAGCTATTAAAAACATTCACTTCAATTCTTAGGAAATGGATGGAACTAGAAAATATCATCCTGAGTGAGGTATCACAAAAGAACAAAACATGGTATGCACTCACTGATAAGTGGATATTAGCCCCAAAACTCGGAATACCCAAGATACAATTCACAGACCACATGAAGCTCAAGAAGGAAGATCAAAGTGTCTTTTGTCCTTCTTAGAAGGGGGAACAAAATACCGGAGGAAATACAGTGATGAAGTGTGGAGTAGAGACTGAAGGAAAGACCATCCAGAGACTGCCCCACCTGGGGATCCATCCCATATACCGTCACCAAATCCAGACACTATTGTGGATGCCAACAAGGTACTTCCTTACAGGAGCCTGATATAGCTGTCTCCTGAGAAGTTCTGCCAGAGTCTGACAAATACAGAGGCAGATGCTCAGCCAACCATTGGACTGAGCACAGGGTCCCCAATGGTGGAGTTACAGACAGGACTAAAGGAGCTGAAGAGATTTGCAACCCCATAGGAAGAATAACAATATGAACCAACCAGTATCCCCAGAGCTCCCAGGGACTGAACCACCAACCAAAGAGTACACATGGAGGGACCCATGGCTCCAGACGCATTTGTAGCGGAGGATGGTCTTGTCAGACATCAGTGGGAGGAGAGGCCCTTGGTCTTGTGAAGGCTCAATGCCCCATTGTAGGGGAATTCCAGGGCTGCGAGGCAGGAGTGGGTGGGTGGTTTAAGGAACACCCTCGTAGAAGCAGGAAGAAGGAGGATGGAGTAGAGGATTTCTGGAGGTGGGTGTTAGGGATAATATTTGAAATGTAAAATTAAGGAAATATCCCAAAAAACCAACCAAGCAAACAAACAAACATCTTAACAGCAACAAACCCCACAGTCTCCAAACACTACCACATACTTCATGGAGAGCATGGCTGCCTTCACGTTAGTAAATATTTAAGTGATCCGATGGAGGTTGTATTTTGTATGTGTGTATCTGTTGGGTGGATAATCAATAAAGAAATAACATTAGGTCTGGAGAGATGGCTCAGCAGTTAAGAGTACTGAGTGCTCTTCCAGGGATTCTGAGTACAGTTCCCAGTAACAACATGGTGGCTCACAACCATCTGTAATGGGATCTGATGCTCTCTTCTGGTGTGTCTGAAGACAGCTATAATGTACACATATACATTAAATAATTAAATAAATAAACAAACAAACAGATCTTTTTTAAACAGAGAAATAACATTAATGGAAATACCTTGGATGCATAATTGAGTTCAAAGTAGTTATTTTCTTATTTATTCTAGATTTTCTCTGCCTTAAAATTTTGGAGTCCTTTTGTGTTCTATATTTCTTCTTCTCTATCTAGTAGCTGCCTTAGATTACTTTGCCCATGTCTATGGCTTCTCTGATTACTTAAACATTGGCACTACCAATTCAAAGCTTTTAGGATGGTGTTAGCTTGTATGTCAGTGAGCATCTATCTTTCTGTAGTATGTCAAAGATAGTAAATGAAATAATTCACTTGTAACTCAGTCTTCCCTGATTGTGTGTGTGTGTGTGTGTGTGTGTGTGTGTGTTGCTTAGTTCCTGCTAGGTTGATATGTAGGAGTCATTCTAGAGTACCTCTACCAGAATGTCTGGCCTCTTGCCCAACTATTTTCCTCTCATTGTACCTTCTATTTTCCTTCAAGTGCTGGATCAAAACCAAAATTGATCTTAATGTCTTTTCTTAGTGAATCTGTTAGTAGCCATTTTCCTCATTCCCTATAGGAAAGACTTTATGTCACATCTTTCACTGCCTCTGAAACTGTGTCCATCTCTTTGCTTCAAAATCTATCTGGTACTCTTCTGTAATAACACCCAAAGTATACCACTTACATCATTGCCCAATCTTGTCCTCTGTGCTACCATGAGCTCCTGGAGTGCAAAGACCATATCCTTTTATCCTTGGCAAAATAACCTATTCATGGTAACTAAACAAGTGAGTAAAATATATTTGTGGCTATAGTTTTTATTCATTGTGTTTAACTTAACATTTACCCTCTGTTCTTACTTTTCTTAGAATATGACTTTCTATATTCAGTAATGCTAACCAGATATTTTGCATTCATACAAGCAATTGCTTTCCTTACAGAATTGCTATTAGCTTCATACTCATTACTAGTTCCTTTCTTCTTCCATCCAAGTGGGACTGCGGTGTTCTCACTTGGGCCCTTAAGCTTGTTGACCTTTTTGAGTTCTGTGGACCATATCTTGGGTATTCTGTACTTTTTTTTTTTTTTTTTGGATAATATCCACTTAGTGAGTTCATACTGTGCATATCCTTTGGGGACTGAGTTACCTATTCAGGATGATGTTTTCTAGTTCTGTCCATTTGCCTGCAAAATTCAGGCTATCCTCATTCTTAATAGTTCAGTAGTATTCCACTGTGTAAATGAATCATTTTCTGTGTCCATTCTTCGGTCTTGGGACATCTGGGTTGATTCTAGCTTCTGACTATCCCAAAAAAGGCCTCTATGAACATATTGGAACACGTGCTCCTATGGCATGGTGGGGCATCTTTTGGGTATATTCCCAAGAGTGGTATTGCTGGGTCTTCAGGTAGATCTATTTCCAACTTTCTGAGGAACCTCCAGCTTGATTTCCAGAGTGGCTGTACTCCCACCAGCAATGGAGGAGTGTTCCTCCTTCTCCCCACTGTGCTGTCACCTGAGGTTTTGATCTTAGCCATTCTGATTGATGTAAGGTGGAATCTCTGGATCATTTTGATTTGCATTTTTCTGATCACTAAGGACTTTGAACATTTCTTTAGATGTTTCTCAGCCATTGAGAGTTCTTTGTTATGAATTCTTGATTTAGTTCTATAACCCATTTTTTGATTGGGTTGTTTGGTTTTTTGGTGGTTAGCTTCTTGAGTTTTTCATATATTTTGGATATTAGCCCTCTATCAGATGTGATGTTAGTGAAGATTTTTTTTCCCAATATGTAGGTTGCTGATTTGTCTTATTGGCCATGTTCTTTGCCTTATAGAAGCTTTCCAGTTTCATGAGGTTCCATTTATCAATTCTTGATCTTAGAGTATGCACCACTGGAGTTCTGTTGAGAAAAATTCCCCCTGTAGCAATGAGTTCAAGGATATTTCCCACTTTATCTTCTGTTAGATTCTGTGTATCTGGTTTTATGTTGAGGTCCTTGATCCACTTGGACTTGAGCTTTCTGGAATGTGACATATATGGGTCTATTTTCATTTTTCTACATATAGACAGCCAGTTAGACCAGCACCATTTGTTGAAGATGCTTTCTTTTTTTCATTGTATATGTTTGGCTTCTTTGTCAAAGATTAAGTGGCCATAAGTGTGTGGTTTTATTTCTGGGTCTTCAATTTAATCAATTGATCAATGTGTCTATCTCTGTACCAATACCATGCAGTTTTTATCACTACTGCTCTGTAGTAAAGCTTGACATCAGGGATGGTGATTTCCCCAGCCATTCTTTTATTGTTAAGAACTGTTTTCACTATTCTGGGATTTTTTGCCTTTCCAGATGAATTTGAGAATTGCTCTTTTCATGTTTTTGAAGAATTGTGTTGTGAATGCCTTTGATAGATGGCCATTTTTACTATGTTAATTCTGCCAGTCTATGAGCATGGGTGGTCTTTTTTTTTTTTTTGTTTAAATCTTTGATTTCTTTTTTGAGAGACTTTGAAGTTATTGTCATACATATCTTTCACTTGTTTGGTTAGAGTTACCCCAAGATATTTTATATTATCTGTGGCTAATGTGAAGAGAATTGTTTCCCTAATTTCTTTCTCAGCCTGTTTATCATTTGTATAAGGACCGCTAGTAATTTATTTGAATTAATTTTATATCTGGCCACTTTGCTGAAGTTGATTATTGACTGGAGAAGTTCTCTGGTAGAGTTTTTGGGGTCGCTTATATATACTAACGTATCATCTGCTAATAGTGATTCCTTTATTTCTTCTTTGCCACTCTGTAACCCCTTGATCTCTTTTTGTTGTCTTATTTTTCTAGCTAGCACTTCGAGTACTATATTGAATAGATATCGGGACACTTGTATTGTTCCCGATTTTAGTGTGATTGTTTCAGGTATCTCTCCATTTAATTTGATAATTTGCTGTTGGTTTGCTGTGTATTGCTTTTATTATGTTTAGGTATGGACCTTGAATTCCTGATCTATCCCATGATTTTAACATGAAGGGGTATTGTATTTTATCAAACACCTTTTCTGCGTTTAAGGAGACAATGTGATTTTTTTTCTTTGAATTTGTTTGTATGATGGATTACGTTAATGGATTTCCGTATATTGAACCAACCTTGGGATCCCTGGGATGAAGCCTACTTGATCATGGTGAATGATGGTTTTGATGTGTTCTTGGGTTCAGTTTGCAAGAATTTTGTTGAGTATTTTTGCATTGATATTCATAAGCAAGATTTGTTTGAAGTCCTCCTTTTTTGGTTGGGTCCTTGTGTAGTTTAGGTATCAAAGTAATTGTGGCTTCATAGAATCAATTAGGTAATGTTCCTTCTGTTTCTAGTTTATGGAATAGTTTGAGGAATATTGGTATCAGGTCTTCTTTGAAGGTATAGTAGAATTCTGCACTAAATCCATCTGGCCCTGGTTGTTTGTTTGTTTGTTTTGTTAGTTTTTTGCTTGGTAGATTTTTAATGACTTCTTCTATTTTCTTATGGGATATGGGCCTGTTTAGATAGTTTACCTGCTCTTGATTTAACTTTTGTATGTGTTATCTGTTTAGAAAAACATTAATTTCATCTAGATTTTCCAGTTTTGTTGAGTATAGGCTTTTGTAGTAGGATCTGATGATTTTTTTTTGAATTTCCTCTTTCTGTTGTTATGTCTCCCTTTTCTGATTTTGTTAATTTGGATACTACCTCTGGACCCTTTAGTTCGTTTGGTTAGGGGTTTATCTGTCTGGTTGATTCTCTCAAAGAACCAGCTTTTGGTTTTGTTGATTCTTTATATTGTTCTCTTTGTTTCTATTTGGTTGATTTCAGTCCTGAGTTTATTTCCTTCCCTCTATTCCTCTTGGGTGCTTTTGCTTCTGTTTGCTTTAGAGCTCTCAGGTGTGCTGTTACCAGGGTGCTTAGTGGTATGATTTTTCCTCTTTGCTCTGCTTTCATTGTGTCCTGTAAGTTTGGGTATGATGCGTCAACATTTTCATTAAATTCCAGGAAGTCTTTCATTTTTTCTTTATTTCCTCCCTGACCAAGTTATGATTGAGTAGAGAATTGTTCAGTATCCACATGTTTGTAGGCTTTCTGTTGTTTTGGCTGTTATTGAAGACCAGCCTTAGGCCATGGTGATCTGATAGGATATGTGGGATTATTTCAATCTTCTTGTATCGGTTGAGGGTTGTTTTGTGACCAATTATATGGTCAATTTTGGAGAAGGTACCATGAGGTGCTAAGAAGAAGTGTATTTTTTTTTTTTTAGGGTGAAACGTTCTGTAGATATCTGTTAAGTCTACTTGGTTTATAACTTCTATTAGTTTCACTGTGTCTCTGTTTAGTTTCTGTTTCAATGACCTGTTCATTGGTGAGAAAGGAGTGTTGAAGTCTCCCATTATTATTTTGTGGTATTCAATGTGTGTTATGAGCATTAGTAAAGTTTCTTTTATAAATGTGGGTGCTTTTGCTTTTGGGGCATAGATGTTCAGAATTGAGACTTCTTTGGTGGATTTTCCCTTTGATATGAAGTGTCCTTCATCACGCTTGATAAATTTGGGTTGAAAGTCTATTGCATATTAGGATGGCAATTCCAGCTTGTTTTTTGGGACCA
Organism: Apodemus sylvaticus; assembly: GCF_947179515.1. Classification (NCBI taxonomy): domain Eukaryota; kingdom Metazoa; phylum Chordata; class Mammalia; order Rodentia; family Muridae; genus Apodemus; species Apodemus sylvaticus. The sequence continues at coordinate 59,748,244 of NC_067475.1, forward strand.
TTTACTTAGAATACCTTTTTCCATCCTTTTATTCTGAGATGGTGTCTGTCTTTGTTATTGAAGTGTGTTTTTTGTATGCAGAAAACTGCTGGATCTTATTTGCATATACAGTTTGTTACCTTGTCTTTTTATGAGTTAAGTCCATTAATATTGAGAGATATTAAAGACAGATGACTGTTGGTTCCTGTTATATTTGTTTTTGTAGGTGGCATTATGTGCTTGTGGGTCTCTCCTTTTGGCTTTGTTGTGAGATGCTTAATATCTTATCTTTTCTTTGGTGTAGGTTATCTTCCTTGTGTTGGAGTTTCCTTCTAGGATCTTCTGTAGGGCTGGATTGGTAGATAGATACTGTTTGAATTTGGTTTTGTCCTGGGACATTTTGTTTTCTCCATCTATGTTGATTGAGAGTTTTGTTGGGTATAGTAGCCTGGGCTGGCATTTGTTTGTTTGTTTGTTTGTTTGTTTTAGTGCTCATGCCCCACTGTGGGGTCATATTTTTTATTTATTTATTTTTTTATTGAGTATCTTCTTTATTTACATTGCCAATGGTAAAACCTTTCCCAATTTCCCCTCTCCCAAAAGCCCCCACCCCAATGATTCCCTACCCCTCCTCCCACCCCCTGCCTCTATGTATGTGCCCCTCTACCCAAGATACTCCCACCTCCCGTCCGTTTCCCTTTGTTGGGGCTCCTATTGAGCCTTTACTCTACCAAAGACCACTCCTCCCACTGATGCCTAACAAGGCATTCCTCTGCCACATTTTTGGCTGGAACTATGTGTACCCCTTGGTTGATGGTTCAGTTCCTGGGAGTCTTGGGGTGTCTGGGTGTCCGAAGTCATTGTTCTTCCCATGGGGCTATATACCCCTTCAGTTCCTCAGAACCACCCTCTAGATCCTCCATTGGGGATCCCAAGCTCAGTCCAATAGTTGGGTGCTAGTTTCTGCCTCTGTATTTGTAAGGCTCTGGCAGGGCCCCTCTGGAGACAGCCATGGCATGCTCCTTTTGGTATATGCTTCTCATCATAGTGTTGGGGTTTGGTGACTGTTTATAGGATGACTCCCCAGGTAGGGCATTCACTGGTAGGGTGGTCTTTACTTCAGACTCTGCTCCACACATTGCCTCCCTTGTTGCTCCTGTGAGTATTTTGTTCCCTTTCTTAGAGGAACCATAGCACCCTCACTTAAGTCCTCCTTCTTCTTGAGCTTCCTGTGCTGGATGAATTGTAAATTGTTTATTTTGAGCTTTTGGACTAGCATCCACTTATTAGTGAGTGCATACCATATGCGTTCTTTTGTGACTGGGTTACCTTGCTCAGGATGACACTTTCAAGTTCCATCCATTTGTCTTAAGAATTTCATGAATTCATTGTTTTTAATAGCGGAATAGTACTCTATTGTGTATATATACCACAGTTTCTGTACCCATTCTTCTGTTGAGGGGCATCTGGGTTCTTTCCAGCTTCTGGCTATTATAAATAAGGCAGCTATGAACATAGTGGAACATGTGTCCTTATTACATGTAGGAGCACTTTCTGGGTATTGCCCAGGAATGGTATAGCTGGGTCCACAGGTAGTACTGTGTCTAATTTTCTGAGGAATCGCCAAACTGATTTTCAGAGTGTTTTTAACAGCTTGCAATCCTACCCTCAATGGAGAAATGTTCCTCTTTCCCCGCATCCTCTCCAGCATCTGCTGTCTGGGCTGGCATTTGTGTTCTCTTAGAGTCTGCATGACCTCTGACCAGGCTATTCTGACCTTCATAATCTCTGTTGAGAAGTCTGGTGTAATTCTGATAGATCTACCCTTGTATGCCACTTGGCCCTTTCCCTTGCAGCTTTTAATATTCTTTCTTTTTCTGTTCATTTACTGTTTTAATTATTATGTGACAAGAGGATTTTTTTTCTAGTCCCATTTATTTGGTGTTCTATATAGCTTCTTGTACCTTTATAGCCACCCCTTTTTTTGGGTTGGGGAAGTTTTCTTCTATGATTTTGTTGAAGACATTTTTCAGGGGCTTTGAGCTGGGAATCTTCGTTCTCCTCTATCCAGTTATTGTTAGATTTGGTCTTTTCATTGTGTCCTGAATTTCCTGGATGCTTTGGGTTAGAAGTTTCTTTCTTTTTTTTTTTTTTTTTTTTTTTGAAGGATTCAATTTTTTTTATTCGATATAATTTATTTACATTTCAAATGATTTCCCCTTTTCTAGCCCCCCCACTCCCCGAAAGTCCTGTAAGCCCCCTTCTCTTCCCCTGTCCTCCCTCCCATCCCTTCCCACTTCCCGGTTCTGGTTTTGCCAAATACTGTTTCACTGAGTCTTTCCAGAACCAGGGGCCACTCCTCCTTTCTTCTTGTATCTCATTTGATGTGTGGATTATGTTTTGAGTATTCCAGTTTTCTAGGTTAATAACCACTTATTAGTGAGTGCATACCATGATTTACCTTTTGAGCCTGGGTTACCTCACTTAGTATGATGTTCTCTAGCTCCATCCATTTGCCTAAGAATTTCATGAATTCATTGTTTCTAATGGCTGAATAGTACTCCATTGTGTAGATATACCACATTTTTTGCATCCACTCTTCTGTTGAGGGATACCTGGGTTCTTTCCAGCATCCGGCAATTATAAATAGGGCTGCTATGAACATAGTAGAGCATGTATCCTTATTACATGGTGGGGAATCCTCTGGATATATGCCCAGGAGTGGTATAGCAGGATCTTCTGGAAGTGAGGTGCCCAGTTTTCGGAGGAACCGCCAGACTGCTTTCCAGAGTGGTTGTACCAATTTGCAACCCCACCAGCAGTGGAGGAGTGTTCCTCTTTCTCCACACCCTCTCCAACACCTGCTGTCTCCTGAATTTTTAATCTTAGCCATTCTGACTGGTGTAAGATGAAATCTTAGGGTTGTTTTGATTTGCATTTCCCTAATGACTAATGAAGTTGAGCATTTTTTAAGATGCTTCTCCGCCATCCGAAGTTCTTCAGGTGAGAATTCTTTGTTTAACTCTGTATCCCATTTTTTAATAGGGTTGTTTGGTTTTCTGGAGTCTAACTTCTTGAGTGGGTTAGAAGTTTCTTATGTTTTGAATTTTCTTTGACAGCTGTGTCAGTCTTTTCTATGGTATCTTCTACACCTGAGGTTCTGTAATTAACATCTAAATTCCTTAATATCTATAATTTCTGACCTCTTTTCTAGGTCTTCCATTTCCAGATTTGCCTCCATTTGTGTTTTCTTTATTGTTTCTAATTCCACTTTTAGATCTTGGACTGCTTTATTCAATTCCTTCACCTTTTTTTATTGTGTTTTCTTGTATTCCTTTAAGGGATTTATTTGCTTCCTCTTAAGGGCTTCTATCTGTTTACCTGTGTTTTCCTGTATTTCTTTCAGTGAGTTATTTATATCCTCCTTAAAGGACTCTCTTTTCTCCATGAGATATAATTTTAGGTCAGTTTCCTGATTTTCAGATGTGTTGGTGTATTCAGGGCTTGCTGTGGTAGGAGAACTGGGTTCTGATGATGCCCACTTATATTGGTCTCTGTTGCTTATGATCTTGTGCTTGCCTCTTGCCATATGGTTGTCCCTGGTGTTTGCTGCTCTAGGTGACTCTGTCTGGAGTCCTCCTCTTTTGTTCTTGGGTTGCTTCAGGTCTCTTGTAGGCCTGTGGCCCTGAGGGGCCTTCCAACTGAGGGCTCTTCACAGGGACAGAGAAACTGCTGATCTTTTGCCCTGGCTGCAGTAGATCTGGGAAGCCTTCAGACTGTTGGGTCTTCAGAGGCACAGTCAAACTCTTTTTTTGTGTGAAGATGTTCTCCAGGGGGAGGTGGAGGGGGGGACTACAGAACTGTGGTTTCTGTTTCCTTGTGTGCAGCAGAATTTCAGGGAGGCTTTCAGTCTGTTGGGTCAGTTGCCCTGAATGCCATAGAGCCCCCAGAAGGTCTTCAGACTGTGTTGTCTGTTGCCCTGTTGCCCTGTGTACAGAGGAGCTCCTGGGATGCCTTCAAGCTGTGGTGTCATTACTCCGAGTGTAGGGGATCTTCTGGGATGGCTCAGAATATGGTGTCTGCTGGGGAACAGACTAGCTAGCAGTTTGTCCCAGCAGAAAGGACCAGGTGGCGCAAATGTGATTTATTAAGATAATTTTTTCATTTTTGGAGCTAAGACCTGGTTTATAGCTTTTAAGGTATTAATGAATACTTTTGCATTTTTGTTCTGTGAGGGAGATTTACATTAGACATTCATTAGATTGTAATTTTTGCAAAACAGTCCAAAGTAAAAACAAACCTTAATGATGCCTATTAAATCTTCTTTATATATTTTTTGAGAAAAGATTACTTGAAAGTAATTTTAATTAACCTAGGATTATAAGTCCATTGTAATATATAGCATACTGTAGTCAGAGATCTCCCAGACCACTCCAAGTATAGTGAATTTTTGAGACAACTCCCCAGACAACTCTGCTTAGTCCCTCCCAGAGCTCTGATTTATTATAGTAATGCGTGAAGACACTAGGGTATGTTCACTCTGGAATCACACAGGACACCCTCAACTCTTCCAACATGGAATTGTGGCAGCACATGTGAAATATAAACCAGGGAAGTTCATTAGAAACTAAATAGGATTTTTATAGAGTCTGGTTACATAGATATCCTCAACCTCACAGAACTTCTAACTCCCAAAGGTATAACAGTTTGTATAGTTCAAGTATAATGAAAATCAGGGAATTGTGAAAACTCTCTTTTAATCCAAGTTTCCAGACGCAAGCCAATATCCAGTCTTGCAAGATTTTTCAAAGCATAGCCATCAGGGCGTCTGTGTTCAGGCTTTCTGTTGAATGCTTATAGATAAAGATTGTCTATAATAATGATCATAGCTTTGGAACATGTCAATATATTCATGCCTATTTTATGGTAGCATATTATAAAACAAATGCAGTCATGATCAGCGCAGATTTTAACATGTAGCATGACAACCTTTTATTTCTAGTAGAAAGTAAAAGGATAGGGTTGGCTGGCTGGTGCTGGCATGATGGCTTATTGGGTAAAGGTGCTTGCCACACAATACTGACAGCCTGAATTCTGCTCCAGAACTGATATAACGGTAACAAGCAGGGCAGAACCAGTTTCACACATTGCCTTTTTTAATATAATCTTCATTTACATTTCAAATCGTAAAACCTTTCCTGATTTCCCCCCTCCCGAAAACTTCCAATCCCTCCTCCCACCCCCTGCCTCCAAGTTTATGTCTCTCTACCCGACCTACTCCCTCCCCCAACTTCCCTTTGCTGGGGCATCTGAGCCTTTCACACATTGTCTTGTTGCATGTGCCCCCCAACATATGTACACAATAATAATTTTAAATTAATGTATTGAGACTTTAGTTTCTTGAATTCATGTGAAAGTTCCCTAAACACTTATAAAATACAGCAAATACTTGAGTATTTTCTGCATACTTATCTTTGTTTTATATACGAAGGCTATAGAAATGAACCAGGCATAGTTATTTCCATTAAGTTCCTATTCTAGTAAACATGATAAAAATGTAAATAAGGATACATTTTATTTATTAACTTTTATTTTATGAGTTGTTTCAAAATGTTGTATGTGACTGTATATATTCTTGGGACAGATTTCTTTTTTCAAATTTCTCTAGTTCTGTGGAAGAGAAGGAGAGGTATACACAATTATTTTTAGCATGTTATAAACACTGTCTTAGAACCTATTTATTCTCTTACTACCTACAACAAGAAAAGTACTAGAAATTGGCTTTAAGGAAAAAAAAAACATGGCCTTTAGTTCTAATCTTAATACCTAATATAAGTTGCACTTTTATTTTGATTTTTTTAAATATAAAATTTGACACCAAAAAAACCTTATTGTTTTAGCTATGGGTTGTCTTTTATTTCACCTTCATTTCCAATTTTTCTACCATTTATCAATTTGTCCTTTTCATGTATTCATTTCTTATTTGTATGTGATTTATTTAGCATAGCTAGGCTTTGAATTAATCTTTTCATCTCCATTGCTTTGAAATGGTTGTTTTAATCTTCCCAGCCTGATTCCAGGCCCTTTCATCATGTCCACAGCTCCTCAACAAGGCACTAGGACAGAGCTCTTCCCTGAGACTGTGCCAGCTATTCTTTCTTTCCTTTCATTCCACATTCTTGGTTTGTCACATGAAATCTTTTGACTATTTCTTCCTAGTTACTTATGGATTATCTTATCGTTTTCCTTTGTAGAGGTCATGCTTATTTTCTTTAGCTATACAATTAGCTGTATGTGACTTTGGGTAAATTACATAGTATTTCATTGTCTCTTATTAGTGGGTTGATGTAACAACAGTAATAGTATTTACCTAAAAGGGGTTAATATATATGACTATCTTAGAATGCTATTCAGCAAATAGTATTCATCCATTAAATAGTATCTTGTCTTTCACACATTTTAAAAGTTCCAGCATATAAAAGTGTTTTGAAAAGAAGGGCAAATGAATTATCTGTCCTTGATTTAGAGTTATTTTTAACTTACTATAAATTTCCTTTATCATGTGTATGAAGTTTTTGAAAATATTTGAACATAAACTATGCACATCACAATACTTACATATCTACCACAAAAAAGTGCCTTTACCTACATAACTACAACACCAAGAAATGTAAGTTTTGTTCATGTTCAGATTTTTTCCCCTTGTACCAAAAAAAATGTCCTTTATAGTTTTTTTTAATCTTCTTCCTGTCTTTAAAAGTCCAAGATCTATTGAAGATCCACTTTTATTTTAGTTGTCTTAACGTCTCAGTCTGTTAACTTAGTCTTCCTGTACATCCCTCCTCTTTGGTGGAGTGTCTTTATGACATTGACTTTTAAAGTCTAGGACAATTGCTTTGTAAAATGTTCTTTTGAGAGCTATATGTAGAGATCAGAAGGTAGAAACTTTTAAAAATTGAAGTTTTTTCTCTGCAGTTTTCACTTAACGATTACAATGTAAAGTTTTGAGAAGATAAATGAACAAAAGGGATAATTTGGATAATGTAGAAAAATCATTAAAAGTAAATGTTTTCATAGATTTCAGAAGGCGAGGCTTTAAAATGAGAAAATATGATTAGATCAAAAAAGCTATTACAGGGCTGGAGAGATGGCTCAGCGGTTAAAAGCACTGACTTCTTCCAAAGGTTCTGAGTTCAAATCCCAGAAACTACATGGTGGCTCACAACCATGAGAGATCTGACGCCCTCTTCTGGTGTGTTTGAAGACAGCTACAGTGTACTTACATATGATAATAAATAAAATTTTTTTTTAAAAAAGCCTACATCCAACAAAAGCTTTGAAATATTTTTCTGTTGCATTTTTTAATATTTTAATATTTAGTATATATCTTGCTTTGATGTGTACAGTCTGGGATAGGGACTAGAGCAGACAAATAATTCAGCAGAGGTAGTAAATGTGGTAAAGCATGTAGATATATATGATAAGGGGAATGTGGTATGCTAGGGAAAAAACGTGAACAAGATACCTTAGAACTTGGAGGTCAGAAAGACTTCCTCAAAGAAAGGAATTTATGTACAAATGAATGTGGGTTTGAAATGTGTGTGAGAGGCAACAGAGTACGTGTTGGGGGAAGACTGTTCCAGAGAAAGGAAAAAAAAATGAGTTCAAGACCCTAAGAACAGGAGTGAATCTAACATGTGAGGGACCCAAGAATTATAGTAGGCATGGAATGTAGAGAAAACTACAATGGATCAGTAGATGAGGTTGAAGAAGAAAGCTGGCGTCCTTATAAAGAAGCGATTTTAATGCTTTGAAACTCATCTGGATGCCATTGGGAGATTCTGTTCAAGAGAAGAGTATAGTATTATCAGATTTATACTGTGAGAAAATTGCTTATGCTACATTAGAAAATGAGGCTGGTAGCAGGGAGCTATGCTATTTGCTTACTCTAGCAAAAGAAGTTGAGTAGATTAGTGGTTGTTGAAATGGGGGAAAGTGAGTGAGTTTGAGAAACAGGAGATCATAGCAGCAGTCTTTTGTGTTTGGGGAAAACATTTAATGTTTGGTCACACTGGGTGTGGTAGTGGATACTTATAGAACTACCTATAAGTATCCTGAAGTAGGAGGAAACTGAAGTGGGAGGATTGCTTGACTCAGGAGTTCCAGATAGACTACACAGCGTATTGAGAGCCTCCATCTGCTTAAAAAAAACTTGCTAGTAATAAATTGTAAAGAAACTTATTTCAAGATAAATATATATAATTTTACCGTTTATTAAAGGCAAAAGCAAATTTATGTACTAATGAATTCTACATAAATTACTAAATGTTGGCCTAATATTTGATACTATAGGACATGGAGCATCTTCAGGGACTTTTCAGAGTTAACAATATTAATTTATTTCTAGAAACTGTTTCTTTTCCACTCTTCTCCTTTCCAGTTTGTTTAGTGTCTGCAGAATAATTTACAACCACTCAGTGGTCCAAGTACCAACACATTCAATGGCATGAGAAGTGGGAGCTGCAAACCTGTCTTAGTGACTGGCTGGGCACTCTAGCCTTCATTAGAGAACTGCTGGACAGGCACAGAAGGCATCTATACACCGTCAGACAAGTTAGCCACTTTCTGACTAGCAGTGAACTCAGGAGCTAGTGTTGTTTGCTCTGAATTTCTACCTCGTCACAGTCTCTTCAGCAGTGGGGCGCTCTTCTAAGTCTCTTCAGGATCTCTGTAGAGATGGATCATGGTGAATAGTACTATGCATATGCAGAATTCCTGGACCAGTAACCACTACATCAGAAACAACATTGAGTGAACATGAAAGTTCACTCAATGTCCACATAGCATAGAGGAGAATTCATTGTACAGAGGTTATACAGAGTGATGATTGGCAAGTAGACTAAGATGTCTCTGTGAGGGGCTGCTAGCTCAAGGGATCACTCACCACTAGAACACATGACTACCTGAGGGCAGCTTGGTTGTGGTTAGTGGACTAGCCAGTGAAGCAGTTGGAGTGGGTCCTGTGGCAGCAGCAAGCTTAAGCACAGCTGGTGGCCAGTGTTCCTGGAGGAGATGCTGCTGACATGAACAGGGTTTCCAATGACAAAAATGGCTCAAGCTACTAGCAGCAGCTTTTCCCAGGTCCTTTTCAGCTTTATGACATAGAAACTCACTTTTCCTTTTGTAGATATAATATTCTACCTAGAAGTCAAGGTTGGTGACATTGAGTTTGTGCTATAAGAAATTTGAGGACACCCTCCTTCATTAAGGGCATTTAAGGCTCCAGATATTTAAGTTATAACAGTGCCAATGACTGGACTCCCCCCACCCCGGACACTACTAAAAGGCTATTTTATTATCATTATGATTATTATATAATTGCTAATCCTGAAATCCTTTTGTATAAATATCCAGCACAAAGTGGCAAAAGTATGCCGAGTGCCACTTCCAAAATTCATTTAATGTTTTTTAAAATGAAACTTAAATCAGCAAGTCATACAGCAGTTTTAAAAGTCAAATGTTCTAACACAATACAATCCCAATATGTTCTAATTTGATATGCAAAAAATGAAGGTGGAAAAATATTAAAAGCCTTTAGTTTCTGTAATTAAGCCATCATGCTTTTGTAAGAGCAAAAACTTTGTACTAAAGTAAAAACACTACAATCCTAACATATACACAGCAGTCTAGTGTCTGAGCTCAAGTGTTTCAGGAAGCATTTGTAGGTGTTATATGATGTGACATGCACAGCACAAAGTGAGCAGTTTGTGTGCTCACATCCAAGGCTGCGTAATACTATATGCACTGATGCTGCCAGGAACACTTCAGATTCATTACATGTTTGATTTTCAAGTTCGTTTTTGATTGTTGTGGGTTCCGAACCTTTTACTACTTCTGCGCTCTCTCTCTCTCTCTCTCTCTCTCTCTCTCTCTCTCTCAGAACCTTTTTACTATTTCTGCTCTCTCTCTCTTTCTCAGAACCTTTTACTATTTCTGCTCTCTCTCAGAACCTTTTACTATTTCTGCTCTCTCTCTCTCTCTCTCTCTCTCTCTCTCTCTGTGTGTGTGTGTGTGTGTGTGTGTTTAAAACACATTCATTTTTGTATTTTTGTGACCCATAGGTTAAGAAGTTGGGGTGTAAACTCAAGAGGGCCAAACACCCGAGTTCAGAGCCCAAAGGCAATTTAGCTTTATAAATTTTGGTAAACAACTAAAGAAACCTGAAATGGTCCCCCAAAGGCTTAAGTGTAGAATTAATTCCAGGTTAGGCCATTAAGAGATGAAGGGACTTTTAACAGGGCTTAACCTAGTGAGAGGTCTTCCCTGGTCTCTTATTTTCCTTTCTATTGCTCCTTAGCAATGATATAAACAGTTTTCTTTGTCTAGTGCTTGCTTCCCTGTGCTATGCTTTTACATGCCCAAGTACTGATACCTCAATATGAACTAACATCTTTAAACCTGAGCCAAAATAAAGTATTTTCTTTATAACTTGGTCATCTAACCCTTTGTTGTAACAGTAGAAAGCTCTATGCTATTATTCTATGCATTATTCGCCTTCTCTGTAAAATAGGAAGAAAAATAATACTTATCTCAGGATTTTAGTACGAAGTAAGATCATACAATATATGATCAGCACTTAGAATGGTGCCCAGCACATAATAAATACCAGTGATGTTGGCTACTATAATAATTAAATTATAATTGGTTAGTTTTGCTATTACTAGTTTGCTATGTTAGTGAGGAAGAGAAAGAGTCAAGGTTGACTGTCATTTGTAGGTTGTCAGCCAAGAAAAACTATGGAGATTTTTTTGAGTAGGGTTGGGAAAAGAGGAAAGTATGATTTAACATTTGGATTTGTGACTTTGAGGAATTTTTCCACATAGAAATATTCAATAAGGAAAAGAGTTAGGCACATTTTTTTGAGGATTATTTGGATATAAGTGGTAAGTAAGATGTGAGAGTGGATGAGCCCACTCAAATAAAGAGCACATCCAGTAAAGCATAAAGACTGTATTATCTTTAATGTACATTATACCAGCTTAAAATTAAGGTAAACAGACAAATACCTTTGATTCACTTTAAAAATAAAGTCGATCTAAGAACTTGAGATCAGGGCCAGCAAGATGGCTTAGTGGGGAAAGGTGCTTACTGCCACTGCTGATGACCCAAGTTTAATCTCTGGTAGAAGAAGAGAATTCATTTCTGCAAACTGTCCCTTTATCTCCAGATACAAGTAGTGGTTCATGCATCTGCAGCAACACACATGCACACAGGTGTACACATTCACATGTGCACATACACATTAAATGTGTATAGGTAAATAAATATAATACAATTTTAAAGATGTTTCTAGAGGCTTTGGAGAATGTTGGTTTGTTGGTACAGTTTTAAATTTAGGTGAAGGGATATATTTTAATATTCTTACTGTACAGTGAAATAACAGTTAACAGTGCATTATATATTTTAAATCTCTGAAAGAAAGGAGTTTGAATATTTCCACCACAAAGGAATGGTTAATGTTTAATATGATAAATGTACTGATTAACTTGACTTGACCTTTATATAGTATCCATTAATGAGTCAAAATCAGTTGAAGACATAAAACTTGGTACTAAGGGGAGAGTTTAGACAACCTGATGTTCATCCTTCAGTACAAGTTCATTTATGTTAGTCTGACTCATATCAAATGGCCAGTCTAATGGAGGACCTGTTTTGCCTATTTAGAAATTCCAGAACTATGGAGGAGACACTTGGTTAACATTAAGAGCCATTGCTCACTACTTTCTTCTTTTATGATTCTGTCTGAAATAAACAAAAAAAATGTAAAATTGATTCTAATTGGCAGAATGGTAAAGAATAACAGAATAGGTTCTGAAGTCTTTCTATATAATAAGTGTCCTATTAGGTATGTATTACTAGAATTTGTTGCTATTAAGTAAAATTTTTTATATTTTAATTTCTTCTTATAAAAGTTCAAATATGCCAAAATGAAAAAAGACATCAAATATTCATAAATACCACCTAGATTCTATATTTATATTTGAATGTGTTTCACCAAGTAAGTTCAAAGTAAATTGCAAATTTCATGACAAACCATCCTTAGAATTTTAGCATTTCCTATTATACCATTGTTTGACCTGAGAAAGTTGACATTTACTTCTTAATATCAACTGCTATCTGTCATGGACCACCCCAGTCAGATATGGGGGTCCCTGGGATGAAGGTTTTCAAAATCTTGGTGGGTAAGGATTTGGCAGTGACAAACAGAAACAGAGGTAGTTTGAATCTGAGTATGTTTTGTAGCTCTCAAGCAGGGAATTTTATACATTAAACTAAACATAACAGCTCATAGAAACAATATCTAGTAAAACAATCACCAATACCAACAAGAATCATTTGGCACAGTAAAATACAAAGATCATCTGAGCATTATGACTTTGAAACTTCATGTTCAGTGAATCACAAACAATAGGTAACATCACCATCAAAATATAACAATTCTAAAAGAATATATTTAATAGGATGGTCATCCAAGACAAGTGGCATATTCTCAAGAACAGACTAATTTTTGTGGTCAGCGCTCTTAACCACTGAGCTATCTTTTTAGCCCCTGTGATTAATTATTGTTTAACATCTAATGCCTGATTTTTTTTTTATAAATCTTCAAAGCATAAATTTAAACTATTTTAATTTTTTTAGTTAAGGCTTTCTTTACCATATACCAAAACCCACCTCTGATGACACATGTGTAGTCATATAAAATTTTATTGTTGAGAAAGTTTTTATCTATCATAATAATTTTATAAATGATTTGAAAAGTAAAGCATTGGTTACCCTGGAGACAAGGTCGTGTTAGTGATCCATCTCAAGGGATGGTTTCATACCCATTATTTTTGTTTAAGATCATGGTCTAGATTACCAGAAAGCTGTAACTAAGAAAAGGAATGAAAGAAAACAAAAAAATAGCCATGAGAACTACAGCTCAGTATGTTTGCTCCGGCCAAGAGTTCCACAACCGGTTCCAGGAGACCTCCTTCTTTTTGAAGTCTAATGTCTCAGTCTGTAGAACTTGTCACACAGATTCTACTGGGGTCGGTGTGACAGCTATCCAAACTCTATATTCTATTTTCACAGTTATCTCAAGGAGTGTGTATGTATATACATACATATTGCCACCTCTTTAATCTCTGATTTTGGGACATTACACACACACACATACACACACACACATATACACAACTTTTTTCCTTTTGAGGGAATTACAGATTTCTTAAAAGCCATTTTTTATTTTAAATTCTGTGTGATAGTTTTTTCATAGTTTCATTTATCTTGCTCCTTTATCTTTTACAAATTATATAACCTATAGCATGCATTGAAACACAGTGCTATATTCAGATTAGACATTTTTTTTCTCAAGAATACATCAAAGGGGCTAGGGTGATAGCTCAGTGGTTAAGAGCACTGACTGCTCCAGAGAATCTGAGTTTTATTTCTAGTACTTACATAGCAGCTCAAAACTGTCTAAAACTTCAATTCCAGGAGTTTTGACACCCTCTCCTGGCCTATGTTAATAAAAAGTAATGCACTATAGCAGTATTGTAAACTTAATATTGTATCAGATCAAGAGGCCGTCTTGACTTCTTGTTTTGTTATAAGCCTTAGTATGTTTGATCTTTAGTACTGTATAATGAATATACTTTTCCCTTTGAACTTTAGAAGTAATACACAGATGATGTTTTGCTTTGTTTTGATACAGGTTCATTCTAAAGCTCAAGATAGCCCAAGATAGCCTAGAACTCTGTATAGCTGAGGGTATTTCCTCATTGAGACCAGCAAGTAAATTATGATCCCCCTGCTTCTCCCTGTTGGATTACATGCATATGCTGTTTGAACAAGCTGTTTGTGGTGCTGGGGTTTTAACCAAGGACTTTGCAAATGCTAGGCAAGTGCTTTACCAATGAAATGTATTTCCAGTTCATCTCTTGATGGCTTTAGATTATTTCATTTGAGATTGCTAATTCTGTCCTTCTTTCCATTTTGTGTGTGTACCTGTGCGTGCTTGTGTGTGTGTGTGTGTGTGTGTGTGTGTGTGTGTTTGTATGATGTGTGAGTGTAGATGCTAGTGTGCCACGGTATGCATATAGATCTCAGAGGACAACTTCGTCAAACTAAGTTTTTCTTTCTCCCTTTATGTGGGTTGAACTAGAGGTGCCAGGCTTTCATGGCAAGCCCTTTACCTGCTAAGTCATTGCATAGGCCCTTAAATGTAGGGTTGTTTTCATTCCTCTTATTTTATATCCTTTTTTGTTTCACAGATCAGCTCTAGTGAACAGGTGTTTACAGGCTAAAGTATATTTGCTGTTAGCAGCTATACACACATGATACTTTGACATGTTTACAAAGAAGGTTGGGAGGATAGCTGATAAAGTGCTTCTCAGGTAAGCATGACAACCTGAGTTTTTGGTCAAAAACCTTAACATAGAACCTGCGGGGGGGGGGGGGGGGGGGGGGAGAGGTGGGGTGGGCAAAGGCTAGGGAGATAGAGACAGGAGAACCCTTGGAACTCCTTAGCCAAACAGTCCAGTCTAAGGAACCAGTTCCAGGCCAGGAAAGAGACAGTGCATAAAAATCATACAAACAATAAAACAAACAAACTAAAAACTAAAAACAACAAACAAACAACACCCCCAAACCAATGAACCAAACAAACAAAACTAAAAACAAACACTAAAGTTGATGGTATCTGAGGCATAGCACCTGAAGTAGATTACTTCTGGCCTCTGCATGCATTTACACATACATGCATGCACCCATATCACCATACACATGCACAAACAGACAAATTTTTACAAAGAAAGCTATTTAGAAATTAAATTCTTTAGACAAATTGACATTGATTTTTATCATTTCTACATGGAAAGCTAAATGATAACATTCAATTATGTTTCTACTTATTGATGCTAGATTCTTTTTTTTCAAGTCAAGAAAAGATACATTTTTAATGAAAATAAATCTTATGAAGAATTTCAAATTCAGAAATAAAGATTCCATAATAATTGCCATTGTATTATATATATATATATATGTATATATATATATATATATTATAGGTAATTTGCTTAAAATACAGATATTGAAAATAGAAATGTTGGGAAAATCCCTCATATCCAGATTCTGTGTAAACCTTTTTAAATGCACTTCAAATTGTAAGAAATAAATCAAAACCATAAAAATGACTGTCTTTAGTTAGAGGTCAATGACTCTATATACTCAACATATCTGTACATGCGTGTTTACTGTGCATTTATGTGCATATGTGGGGATGCATGTTTGTGCAAGTACATGTATATGGACTTATTTATGCATCATCTAGAAGCCAGAGGACATTCACAGCCAATACTAACCTTGTTTTTTCACAGAGAATGTCTTAGTAGCCCATAAATTGAAGAGTAGACTTGATTGTCCAGAGAGCTCAGATACTCAGAGATCTGCCTGTTTCTAGCTTAATTCTAGAATTACAAGCTCTTACCATCTCACCCAGGAAATACTTTACTGACTGATCTATGTGCTCAGCCCATAGATTATGTTGTTGTTATTATGTGTGTTTTATCCACTGGAACTGGAATTGCAGACAGTTGTGAGCTCCCGTGTAGGGGCTGGGAATCAAACTCAAGTCTTCTGAAAAAACAACTAGTACTCTTAACAACTGATTCATCTATCCAGCTTCATCCATAGCTCATATTTTAAAAAATAAAGGAGAACCTTATCTATTGGTCTTTATGACTATTTCCTCTCTAGGCTGTTAGAACTTAAAAAAAAAAAATCCCTCAGTACATGTCATCACTTTCTCTAGTCCTGGGCCTGTCCCTTATAGCAGTTTACTCAGGTGGGCTCATTTAGTCAGCTGCATAAGCTGGTGGTGTACCTCATATGCTAGCAAAGCAAGAAGCTCCTGCAGCCTGTGCCTCCCAGTCAGTTGACTTTGCTCTAGTCTGTACTCTACCTATGAAGACCGGGCATGCTGCCGACTGACTCCAGGGTTAATCTTTGTTTTATGCCACCTCATCCCTAGGGAGC
Source organism: Apodemus sylvaticus (assembly GCF_947179515.1). Classification (NCBI taxonomy): domain Eukaryota; kingdom Metazoa; phylum Chordata; class Mammalia; order Rodentia; family Muridae; genus Apodemus; species Apodemus sylvaticus. Next base: position 59,764,300 of record NC_067475.1, read on the forward strand.
CACTCTGTGTGTCTGCTGGCCTACTTCCTGCCTCTACCACTTCCAATGGTCTGACTTGCTCTTTTGCTATTGATTCATCTACCATTAAAAAGTTCTCATTCTAGGTTTCAGCAACATTTCTCAACAATAGTGTTTAAATGTAGCTTTATTTTCTTAAACATATAAAACATTTGTTACATGGATTCCGGTAACTTCTTCTGTTTTCTGTTTTTACTCTCTGCCTTACTCTTTTATCGTCTCTATCCTTGGTAATTATTTTTATTAATTTCTTGTTGAACGTCTCAATGTTTCTGTTTGTTATTATTATCCAATTAAAAGGTCACTAAGGATACTATTAATAATAAATAAATAGATAAATAAACAGAGTAGATCCTGTCACACTGAATTCTCACATTTTTAGTGCCTGAGAAGTCCAGGGTCAATCCCTAGAAAGTTTGATTGCTGAAGAAGGCTTATTTCCTTCTTCATTGAAGATTATTGGAAAGGAGTTGGGAGTGCTATGCCCTTAGATGATGGAATCTCATTTAAGGAGGCAAATCACCTCTTTTTTTTTTTTAAAGCTCACAAATATTTTATTAAATCATTCAACCTTGTATCACCTTTATTATCAAGTATAATTTGATTGTTCTTTTTTTTTTTACTTATTTTATTTATTTATTTATTTTTACACTCCAGATTTTATTTCCCACCCAGTTCACTCTCCGACTGTTCCACATCCCATACCTCCTCCCTGCCCTCCTGTCTCCATGAGGATGTCTCCACCCTCTCACTCCCCCTACCCTTCCACCAGACCTCTAAACTCCCTAGGATCACCAGTCTCTTAAGGGTTAGGTGCATATTCTCTGACTGAACCCAGACCCAGTAGTCCTCTGCTGTATATGTGTTGGAAGCCTCATATCAGCTGGTGAGTGCTGCCTGGTTGGTGATCCAATGTCTGAGAGATCTTGGGGGTCCAAGTTAATTGAGACTGCTGATCCTCCTACAGGGTTGCCCTCCTCCTCAGCTTCTTCCATCTTTTCTCTAATTCAACCACAGGGGGCAGCATCTTCTGTTCATTGGTTGAACAGTCAAGTATCTGCACCTGACTCTTTCAGCTGCTTGTTCGGTCTTCCAGAATGCAGTCATGCTCGGTCCCTTTTTGTGAACACTCCATAGCCGCAGTAAGTAGTGTCAGGACTTGGGACCTCCCCTTGAGCTGGGTCCCACTTTGGGTCTGTCCCTGGACCTTCTTTTCCTCAGGCTTTTCTCCATTTCTATTCCTGGACTTCTTTCAGACAGGAACAATCGTGGGCCATAGTTTTGACTGGGGGATAACAACCCCATCCCTCATTTGATGCCCTGTCTTTCTGTTGGAAGTAGACTCTACAAGTTTCCTCTCCCCCACTGTAGGGTATTTCATCTAGGGTCCCTCCCTTTGAGTCCTGAGAGTCTCTCATTTCCCAGGTCTCTGGTACATGCTGGAGGGTCCCCTCTACCTCCTACCTCTGGAGGTTGCCTGTTTCCATTTTTCCATTCTGCTGGCCTTCAGGGCTTCAGTCCCTTTCCCCCACCCAATACCACATCATGTTCCCCTCTCCCCCCCTCCCCTTTTCTTCCCAGGTCCTTCTCTCCCTCCCTCCCCCCTTGTGGTTGCTTTCTTCTCCCACCCAAGTGGGACTGCGGTGTTCTCACTTGGGCCCTTCAGCTTGTTGACCTTTTTGAGTTCTGTGGACCATATCTTGGGTATTCTTTCCTTTTTTTTTTTTTTTTTTTTTTTTTGGCTAATATCCACTTAGTGAGTTCATACCATGCATGTCCTTTTGCGACTGAGTTACCTATTCAGGATGATGTTTTCTAGTTCTGTCCATTTGCCTGCAAAACTCAGGTTGTCCTCATTCTTAATGAGTAGTATTCCACTAGTGAGTAGTATTCCACTGTGTAAATGAACCACATTTTCTGTATCTATTCTTCTGTCTTGGGACAGCTGGGTTGATTCTAGCTTCTGACTATCACAATATCACAAAAAAGGCCTCTATGAACATATTGGAACAATATCTGGCATCAATGTAAGGGGAGGCCCTTGGTCCTATGAAGGCTTGATGCCCCAGCATAGGGGAATGTGAGGGTGGTGAGGTGGGAGAGGGTGGGTGGCTGAGGGAGCACCCTCATAGAAGTAGGGGGAAGGGGTGGGATAGAGGGTTTGCAAAGGGGAAACCAGGAAGAGGCACGACATTTGAAATGTAAATAAATAAAATAACCAATAAAAATTAAAAAGAAACTGCTCTTGAGTAATATAACAGATTCCAGAGATTAAAAAAAAAAAAAAAAAAAAAAAAAAAAAAAAAAAAAAAACCTTCTTTTGGGGCCAGATGGCCCAGCGGTCAAGAGCACTGACTGCTCTTCCAGAGGTCCTGAGTTCAATTCCCAGCAACCACATGGTGGCTCACAACCATCTGTAATGAGATCTGATGCCTTCTTCTGGTGTGTCTGAAGACAGCTACAGTGTACTCATATACAATAAATGAATAAATAAATCTTTTTTTAAAAATAACTTTTTGTTACATAATATGAATCTAAACTTAAATCTATGTATCTGGTATTTACTTATATGTTTAAAACAATTTAAAAATACTGCTTTCCCCACTGTTTATTGCAAAAGTCAGGTAGCAGTTCCTAGACCATCTTTCATTTGAGGTATTTAGTTTTTGGTTGATAAATTAAAAATATTATCTGAGTGGGAAGACATTGAATTATTTTTATTTATTTCTGTCATTGTTTATGTTGAGGATTTTAAAAAGATACTAATTTAGAAATCAGATCCTTCCCTCTCCCTTTTCTCAGTTTGAATCATTTGAGTTTGATTATGCTGTTCCAACCAAAAGTACAATTGGGACAAAAAGAATTTCCTCATATTTTCTGTTGGTATATAATCACAGCCCTACAATCTAGCTGTAGACTGAATCACATTTTCAACTGGTTATTAAAAGACTGTAAAAGTGGTAGCTAACACCAGCAATTTGAAGTAGTATTTCAAGGCGTAATGATGGCATCTTCTCACTTTTTTGACCCCTTCCCCAGAGATGACATCAGCTATCTCTTTAAACAACTGGTACGTGTTCAGGCTAGCATGACTAGTCTGTATAATGTGTATATTTTCAAAATAAGATATTGTAGATCATCCTGTAATTTGAGATTTTGTTCTACTACAGAGATTTTATAAGATTCAAATATAAGATGACCTCTTACAATTTTTCAGATTTTTTTTAATTCATATGATTTTTCCAGATAGGGTTTCTCTGCGATCCACCTGATTTTACTTCATTAGTACAATTTTATATAATTCTTATAACTTTTAGCTACTCACTATAGAAAATTTCCAAGGATTAGCTAAGTTGCTATTTTAAAAAGGTACCAGAGGAAAAGATCCTGTTGAATTTTTCCTATGAAAAATTTCCTGCAGTTAATTAACAACATCCTACTACTGCTTGAAATTAGAAGTTGACATTGTTTATGTAAGAAAGCCTTTTATACAGTTTACTTTTTCAGTTCTCATCTTTTGGTTAAAACTTCAAACGCATCTGATTCTACCTCATTAGATCATTTACTTCAAGTCTTTGACATTTTGTTGAGTCAGATGACTTTGATTTGGAAAGATAGCTGAACCAGTTATCCTGTTTTCATGGAAATGAAAACCCAATAGATGGCTTGGTACTCTCCTATCTAGAGGATGAAGTATTAAGGCTGTGACTCAGTTATTTGTGTGCCAACCAGGCATCAGTTATTTAGCATTATGACAGGTTTGTTAATGGTTCCCAATGTGAATGTCAAAGAAAAAAATTGCTAATAGCCTCAGGTTAGCATTTCAAAAATACTGATTTAAAAAAAAAGAATTAAATTTCCATAATCCCCTCAAAAGTTTAAAAGAGAGAATCCAGTTTTTGGTTATTCATTACTTATTTATTTATTGTTCTATTCTAGTGGGAAGGCTTTATTTTACTTCGATCTTCCTGAAATACAACTTTTAAAGCAAATTTTGTAGCGATTTTGTTTTGTCTTGTCCAAAATTATTTTAAGTTTATTTTACAAATACAGATTTTATTCTGATAGTTTATCAATTGACTGAAGTTTCAGATAAAAGAAAAATGGTTGTAGTTTAACCTAGGTATGGTGAAAATAATGTATATTTTAGATGAGTAACCAAAAGGAAAACTATAAAGTCTCCCCACGCCCATAAACTTTCATAGGTTTTTGTGGCAATAGTCCACTAAATCAGGCTTTTTTTTTCCTGCTAAGTATCTTTAAAGGGCACAATTTAAAATAAAAATTCTTTAAAAAAGAAAATATATATTGCAGTTTTGTGAAGTTTTTTTCTTATTATTCTAATATATTTTCACTGTTGAAAATATAGAAGTGGGGGGGGGGGCTGGAGAGAGGCCCCAGTAGTTAAGAGAACTTTCTACTCTTGCAGAGAACTCTGGTTTGGTTCCCAGCACCTCAAGGCCAGAGTGACTTGCATGAGGTCTGTACCTTTAGTTCCAGGTGATCTGCTATACTTTTCTGATCTCTGAGTCCCCAGACACACACAGTGCACATATATATGCAGACAAAACACTCATACACACAAATCTCTTTTTAAACGAGAGAAAATACAAAAGCTGTGAAGAAAAGTTAAACAAGGTATGGTTCACTCATAACTTGTAATCCCAGAACTCTGGAGGTTGAGTCAGGAGGATTGCTATGAGTTTGGAGTAGCATGTTGTATACAGTACAGTTCCAGGGCCAACCTGTTTCAAATGTGAGGAAGAGGAAGAAAGAAGCTTTTTCTTTTTTTAAAAAATTTTTTGTGTAACAACTACTCTGTAATATATTAAAGTATTATTAAGCATGCATTTGTTTTAATGTTTCCTCACCCATACCCCCAGGGTCTTATAGTGTATTCCTGACTACCTTGCCGTGTAGATCAGGCTGCTTCTGATTCACAGAGATTCACCTGTCTGTTCCTCCTTAGTGCTAGCATCAATTAAGGACATACACTAATTCCAGCTCCTTTCTGCTTCTGACTGAGAGTCCAACATAGTCCATGATGGTGCTCAGCTTGCTTTTGTCAGTCTAGGACCCCCAGTCCATGGAGGGTGCTGGGCACATTCAGGGTGGGTCTTTCTCTTACACAGAAATGTCTAGAAGCATTTGTCTATGGGTGATTCTAGGGCTAATCAAGTTGGCAGTGAAGATTAACCATCACAGTTCCTGAATTAAGATCCAGTGAAGAAGGTAAAAATGAAGTTCATTTTCCTGTGACTTGCACATAGGGAAGGATGAAAACCAGACCCTCTTAATGTGGACTCCAGTGATTTACCTGGGTCTTGGTTTCAAAGAGTAGTTGGACCAGGTATTTTGCTGAAACAGTAATTTTGTGCACACAGCATTGTAAAGTGTCAGGTAGAGTAGGCACAGAGCAGTCCTACTGAGGAAAAACAGTTGGCAGTGGATGTTAGGAGGGAATGGAAGAGGGTTAGCAGGCCTGGTAGGTTTGTCTCAAAAGTGAGAATGCTCATTAAGTACAACAACATTGTCAAGGCACCACCTCTATCTCTCTATAACTCAATCTCATCATGTGTCTAAATCTTTTTCAAAGAAATATTATTGTTTGTAAATGTACATAGAGTACCTTGCTTTGTTGAAGCAAGTAAAACAATAAAAGGCACATAGTATAATGATGGGCCTTATTTATGCATTATCTAAAATGAAGGAATTTCAATGCTGCATAAAGATGGGATTGTACATGTAATTAACAATGTTATGACTTTAGAAATAAATGTTTTCACTTGATTAGAGTTTGGAGTTTTGCAGATGCTTCTTAAAACAAAGTAGTAAAATTTCTCTAGCTTTACTCTCAGTTGTTCTGACTACAGATTATTACAGAACAGCAAGCCAAGGCTGAGGAGATAGGCCAGTTGGTAAAGTGCTAGTCATCAATCATAAAGACCTGAATTTGATCCCTAGTACACATGTAAGAGCCAGGTTTGTGGTGTACTTGTAAGGAAAGCAAGGTTATATTTGAAAAGTTTCTAACAACTATATATATACAAGTTAAAGGTTAAAAATTTCTAGAAGAAAGTTTGTAAAAAATTTTTATAGATGTATACAATGAATGTGATCAACTAGTGAAAAAGAACTAATAATCATCACAGTCTTAATATGCTTTAAAAAGAAATGCATGGTCAGTCTGCTTTTGGTGATGCACACCTGTAATCTTAGGGACTAGGGAGGCCAATCTGGGAAGGTTAGGAGTTTAGAGAGTCTGGATTATTTAATGAGATTGTGTTTCCAATATCTAATATATAGTATAAATGCAGCTGTGAGCATAACAGTATAAGCATTTTCCTCAAGACCAAATCTCAAAAGGAACAGAGATGTTTCAAGACCATGAGTGAATAGATAGGCGAACTGCCCCCTACCCCTGCAAAAAAGCCCAACAACTTTTAGAGTTGGGGGTTATTAAACTCAGTCTGGATCCTACTAGCAAGTTCTCCACTGAGCCACCTTATATTATTCTTCTTTTGCTTCTGTTATAATCTTGAAAGAAGCTGGGGGCATAATGGCACATGCTTTTGATCCTAGCACTTGAGAGACAGAGGGAGGTGAATCTCTGTGAGTTTGAGGAGTTTAAGACCAGCCTGATAAACATAGCGAGTTTCAGTACAGCCAAGTCTGTGTAGAGAGATCTGTGTATGAAAAATAAAATAAAATAAAAACAAAGTAATAAAATAACTTAATTTAAAAAACTTGAAGGAGCAAGTTACTTTTTCAATACTATAAGCTAAAAATAATAAAAAACAGGAAAACTGGACATTAGGCTAAAAATCTGTTATGTAGTGAAGGTGGATAAGAATAAGATTTAATTTAGAGGCAGCTCACTTGAGTTTGAAGGAATCATGTGGTACGTGTAGACTCATACTGGTCCATATATAAAGGTGGATATACATAAATCTGTTTAAAAAGAACATACTTTACTTAAAAATATATTTTCAAAACCTTAAGGAGGAATAGGGAAGTAGCTTAGTTGGTAGAGTGCTTGTCTGGGTTACATTCCTTCCACAGCACTGAATAAACCAGACATGGTGGTACATACCTGTAATCTTACTACTCAGAAGCAAAAGGATCGGGAGTTCAAAATCACCCTCTACTTCATAGCAGATTGGGGCCAGCCTGAACTATTAAAAAGACTTACATAGATTGGCTTCTGGAGTTGAAGAGGCTCAGACATGACCTCAGAATAACTTTAATTTCCCTGCTCCCAACACACACTTCATGGAGGAGAATGTCAGAAGAACTGGGAGACTAGAAAGAGAGAAATGTTCCATAGACTGTGAAAACACAAGTCTGTTACTCTACTATAATCTGAACTGTCACAAAAGTTGAAGAGATTATTTTTTTTTAATTTTTTTCCTTTATTGATATATTTTTTTATTTACATTTCAAATGATTTCCCCTATTCTGGGTCCCCACTCCCCGCAAGTCCCATAAGCCCTCTTCCCTCCCCCTGTTCCTCCACCTACCCCTTCCCACTTCCCTGTTCTGGTACTCCTCCATTCTTTTTGGACATCATTTAATATATGGATTATGTCTTGGGTATTCAAAGTGTCTAAGATAATATCCACTTACCAGTGAGTGCATACCATGATTGATCTTTTGAGACTGTGTTACCTCACTTAGTATGATGTTCTCCAGCTCCATCCATTTGTCTAAAAATTTCATGAATTCATTGTTTCTAGTGGCTGAATAGTACTCTATTGTGTAAATATACCGCATTTTTTTGTATCCATTCCTCCGTTGAAGGACACCTGGGTTCTTTCCAGCTTCTGGCTACTACAAATAGGGCTGCTATGAACATAGTAGAGCATGTGTCCTTATGCATGCTGAAGAATCCTCTGGGTATATGCCCAGGAGTGGTATAGCAGGGTCCTCAGGAAGTGTCATGCCCAGTTTTCTGAGGAACCGCTAGACTGTGAAAATTCTTTGTTTAGCTCCATACCCCACTTTTTAATGGGGTTATTTGGTTCTCTGGGTTCTACTTTCTTGAGTTCTTTGTATATATTAGATATTACCCCTCTGTTGGATTTAGGGTTGGTGAAGATCCTTTCCCAATCTGTTGGTTGACGTTTTGTCCTTTTGACAGTGTCCTTTGCCTTCAAAAACTTTGTAATTTTATGAGGTCCCATTTGTCAATTCTTGATCTTAGAGCATAAGCTATTGGTGTTCTATTCAGGAACTTTACCTCTGTGCCCATGTCCTCAAGGGTCTTCCCCAGTTTCTTTTCAATTAGTTTCAGTGTGTCAGGTTTTATGTGGAGGTCCTTGATCTATTTGGAGTTGAGCTTGGTACAAGAAGATAAGAATGGATCGATTCGCATTCTTCTGCATGCTGACCTCCAATTGA